>NW_021703777.1:61003671-61603671 GCF_005190385.1 Monodon monoceros | reverse complement strand
ACTTTTTTTTTTTTTTTTTTTTAAGGTCATAGCCTATCTCCTAGTGGGCTGTAAACTCCTTGTGAAGAGAAACCAACCGTATCTTATAAATTTTGTTCTCTCAACTTTGGCACCAGGCTGCACATACTAGAAACCCAATCAATACCTGAGTGCTGTGTTTCCTACAGTGCTCCTACATTGATGCACTAAAGTTGTAACTAATAATTCTACCATTCATCTACTGTCTGCATGTATTATATGCAGGGTGTTTTACATACATGTCACTAATCTTTACACACACCTACCCATTATCCTCCTATCTGAGGAGAGGAAACTGAGTCTCAGAGAAGTTAAGGAATTTGCCCAAGATTGTACAGCTGAGTAAGTAACAAAACTGGGGTTTGAGCCATGTCTGTCTGATGCCAGAGCACACCCACTTTCCTTTACCCCAAACACTCCAGAGGGTGGACTCCCAGACGTGATTAAAAACTCCCAAGGAGAAACTGTCTGGAACAATTTGTCATAATGAGGCCTATTATCATAGGCCTTTGGATAATTTGGCCTGTATGATCGCCTATATTTTCCCATAGTAAAAAAAAAAACTTCATAATTTTTTTTTAAGATTTAATTTTATTTATTTTTGGCTGCGCTGGGTCTTCGTTTCTGTGTGCAGGCTTTATCTAGTTACGGCAAGTGGGGGCTACTCTTCACTGCTGTGCGCGGGCTTCTCATCGCGGTGGCTTCTCTTGTTGCAGAGCACGGGCTCTAGGCACACAGGCTTCAGTAGTTGTGACACACGGGCTCAGTAGTTGTGGCTCACGGGCTCTAGAGTGCAGGCTCAGTAGTTGTGGCACAAGGACTTAGTTGCTCCACGGCATGTGGGATCTTCCCGGACCAGGGATTAAACCCATGTCCACTGTGCCACCAGGGAAGTTGCTCTAAACATGAATTTTAATTTGCTTCCATTTTGTCTGTTTTGAATAGTTCAGGTGTATCCAGCTTTCTACTGTTAAAGATACCACCATTAACATTTTTGTGCATAAATCTTTGCCCACAATTGGAATTATTTCTTTAGGGTACATGTTTAGAAGTAGAATTGGATTAAGGAGTATAAGCATTGCTGACTCGTACTACCAATTATTTTTCACAAAGTGTACTGATTTAAATACCCACCAGCAGCATGCAAGTACTCATTTCATCTTACCCTTCCAGCGCTGTTTTTTTTTTTTTGCTGCTCCTTGTGGCCTGTGGGATCTTAGTTCCCTGACCAGGGATTGAACCTGAACCTGTGCCCCCTGCAGTGGAAGCACAAAGTCTTAACCACTGGACCACCAGGGAAGTCCCTGCATTGTTATCCTTTGTAAAAAAATTTTGCTCATTTGATAGTTTTTAAAAATCTCATTTTTTATTTGCATTGTTTTGATTACAAGCAAGTTTGAACTTTTTCTTATGATTATTAGCCCTTTGTGTCTCCATAGATGAATTCCTCTTCTTTGTCCATTTAACTTTTGACACCTTCCTTAGTGTTCTCCTTATTCATCTATCCATTTATACTCTTCAGTTATTAAGACTATAAAGCCTTTATCATTTTACCAAATATTTCTCCAAGTTTTTATTCTCTCTAAGTTTTATTTTTTGACACACAGAAGTTTTGTTTGAAATATTTTAATCTGTATGTTTCCTCTGTATCTTTTGTCACCTTTAATGCAGATTAAAATCCAGTGATTAAGTAGGTATTCTCTTATTTTTGCTCTAATTCAATTTTTTTTAAATTTAATCTTTGATTTACCTGTGGTTTACTTTGATAAAGTAGTGTGATATATTTAATTTGGTCTTTTCCCTAAATAGTTACTTTTCCTAGCTCCTTTATTTATTGATTTGTGATAGCTATTTTTATCATATATTTGATTCTTACTAATCTAATTTTTGCTTTTACTTTTCTTTTTGCAGATCCTTGTCCCTGTGACTTTGTAAGGAAATGGTAAGACTATAGATATAGTACCATTTTCCCAGACTTTACTAGCTGAATGGGGCACTCAATCTGGGGCATTTGAGGTGAAGGCCTGTCTTGGGGGTTTTGAGAAGATTCCTATGCTTTCCCTTTGTCATAAGGCCCTTTTCTCATGTTAATTCCTGTGGGAAAAAGGAAAGAAGAGAGATAAAGTGATTAAAATGAAGATTTAGGAGAACTCTTCTTATATTCGCTCAGTGCTTACTTGTTTGCTCAACGCTATGTGTGTCACATAATAGGGCTGAACCTTTAAGGGACTTGGGATTCTGCACTGACAATCTCATGTCATAGATTTTGTGAAGCTCCAAGTTAATGTATCCCAGTCTCCTCTTGCCTCTAATTCAAATTCAGTAGCTATTGAAATTTCAAGAAAGTGACCTCTATGAAAAAAAACGTGTGTATGTGTGTACATACAGTGTATAAACTAGATGCCTCCTGAAAATAAATGCTTACTCTTGGTTTGGCTAAGATATACTTAGAAGAGGTAACAGCATAGAATCATTAAAGAGAAAATACCAAGGGTTCATGTCAGTGGCTCATATAGATGAGAAGTAAATAATATCAGATTTTATTTTTATCTACTCTTTTAATAAGTCAGTTAAAACCATTCATATTGTTTGTTTAACATTTACATTTATTATTAGTTAGACTTATTGTAAGGTCGGATCTTAACAAACGGCACCACGAAACAGAGGAAAGCTTCAAGTGAGCTTTATTAGGGAGCGCTCCCAGGCGAGGTTCACTGGTCCGAGAGAAAGGGGCCGGAGAAGTCGCACCCGGGCGAGGGTTGGGCAAGATTTTATAGGGGAAGAAGGGAAAGGGGTGTGGTGAATCTGGGAGGGCGCAGGGTATTCCTTATTTGGTGGTCTTTTCGGGTATCCTGGGGGACCGTTGGTCCCGCCCTTCGAAAGGCGGGAAGGCTGGGCTGGGTTCAAAGTCCCCAGGTCAGTTCCTAGAACTGGGTGGTGCGGAGAATTTCGGTCTGATGCAACCTGTGAATCTGATTGTGTTCCCCTGCCTCGGGCCAGTTGGCCTTACACTTATTTTGCATCTTCTATTTACTATGCTTTCTAGTTGTTTTTTCCTCACCTCTTTTAGGTATTAAATACTACTACCTTATTATTTTTTTATTTTTTTTTCTTTTGCGGTACGCGGGCCTCTCACTGCCATGGCCTCTCCCGTTGCGGAGCACAGGCTCCAGACACACAGGCTCAGTGGCCATGGCTCACGGGCCCAGCCGCTCGGCGGCATGTGGGATCTTCCCGGAACGGGGCACGGACCCGTGTCCCCTGCATCGGCAGGCGGACTCTCAACCATTGCACCTGCTACCTTATTTTTATGTAATACTTTGCTGTTTAAAAAGATTTTTTTTTCTCACAAGAATCCTGAGAAGTTAATAAGGTAGATATAATCAACTAGATTTTACTGAGAGAAAATGAAATTAAGAGAAATTATATCACTTTCCCAAGGTTGTATGATGGCTGAGTAGAAGATCTGGTAGAACTAACATTTACTAAGTATTACTGAATATCCACTTAAAATACCAAATTACTTCCAATAAAGGTATGCTGAATGAGCAGACTCTCCAATTACTAGATAGTGAAATCGTTTACACCTGGTAAGTTTTTATACTTAAAAAAAGACTGAAGAGAGTGTTGTTTTTTTGTGCTTGTTTGTTTGTTTTGCGTTACGCGGGCCTCTCACTGTTGTGGCCTCTGCCGTCGCGGAGCACAGGCTCCGGACGCGCGCAGGCTCAGCGGCCGTGGCTCACGGGCCCAGCCGCTCCACGGCATGTGGGATCTTCCCGGAACGGGGCACGAACCCATGTCCCCTGCATCGGCAGGCAGACTCTCAACTGCTGCACCACCAGGGAAGCCCAAGAGAGTGTTTTTTAAATGTTTTTGTTTTTGCTGTTTTACTACTTATTGCTTTTGTTTTATTGCTTAATTTGGTTTGATTCTGTGAGAAAATTGTTCTATCTCCATTTTCTATCCGTGTCCCAGTCCTCTCAAATAATCTTGTTAAACAAATGTGCTGTACCTGATTGTTATAAAAGAAAATATTTTCTGAATATAAGCAAAATAGTCAAGTGTAAAAGAGCATTTTGACTGAAAGAGAGAATTATTTGAGTTACCCAATCAATTCAGATCTGAAATGATTTCCATAATTGTTGCTATATAAACATATATTTATTGCTCTGCACCTAAGGTAAGGATTTCCAAAACTTTCTTAGCTGTTGTCAAACTATAGGAGACTAATTATCAATGAAGACATGGAACAGCAAGGGAATCCTCATCAAAAAAAATTTGCCTTCAAGAGTTAAAATCCTTCGACCACATTCTCTTGTTTCTGCACAGGATCACGACTAGACATTGTGAGGTAATATAATACCCGAGAGAGAAGGGAAGCCTGCCTTAAGATGAAGAGATGTAGGTTGCAGATGTAGCTATGGTGACATAATGCACAATAAGTGAATGAAAAGGAGAGATATTAGTCAGACCTCCACATAGGATTAGCAGATGTTAATGAGATAATTTGCAATTGAAGTAACAATCCAATTTAAGTATCTGTAGGAATAAACGAGGAAAATGTCAACTGTCTTGTGTAAAATGATACATTAAAAGAATATTGTTTAGCTGATGAAGAAAAGGTAGGGAGGGAAATCTTGGCTTGGAGGTGATGATGGGAGCCAGCAGCTGACTTGCTTGCAAAGATTAATATATAATAAAATGTTCTGTCTGCACTAAGGCTTGCTGTTTTCCTCTACCTAGCCACCTCCCCTGGAAAGTTGGCTCAGACTGTCTCAGCAGGGCTCAAACAGTACCTACATGTCAAAACCATTCTTTTATTGAGTAAGGGTGTAGTTTTTTTGGGTTTTTTTTTTTTCCTTCTAGCAATGGACAGTGTCTTCATTGTTTCCTGACAGTAACATGTCTTAGGGAGTGCATTGTATCAATTACATAGCAGATCTCAAACTTTCACCACGAAAGGATCTTTTGGTTATCTCAATCCACCACCACGATTTCATGTTTGGAAATATTTTTTGTTGTTATTGTTCATTATATTTGTTAACTTAAAAAAAAATTAAGGACATGCAAAAGTACTAAACAGAGTCTTCTATCAGCGTGAAGTAATGTATGGAGTTGACATAGTTCAGAAACAAATTTGGTGTTTTGGGGAGCCTCAACAGCCTGTTGGTGGTGTCAGATTCCATTTGATTTTCTGAGATGTTCTAAAGGTTGTGGACTCCCATTATTGTCTTCATAGATCTCCTAAGGTTTGGGGAACTTTAGGCTGGGAACCCTTGAGGTAAGCATCAGAGTAGTCCTGAGGGACAAAATGCAGATAGGTTAGTTGCAATAGGAAAGGGGGTAGTTAGAAGAGTCCAGAATATGACACTGGGGGAAAAGGGTGTAGAAGCGGTATACTGTTCTTACTGCCTTCAAACCTGTATTTTACCTAGCAAACTCTTTGAGTGATAACACAGTTTAAACAATCTTAAATGTATTACTTTATCTGGTTTACTGATGGTTCCATGATTTTCCCGTATAAGATGCTTAAACTCAGTTTATATTTTAAACAACTAAATACCAATTCAATTCAATTCAATTAGCATTTACTGAGCATTTACTATTATACATGCAAGGTATCATACTAGGTGCTGTGAATGAGAAAGGAAAAAGGAACTAACATTTATTGAGTACTCACTCCATGGTTAGAATGTGCTAGGTACATAACCCTCCAAGATGGATATAGTTATTTTTATTTACAAATGAGGCTAACTGCACTGGCCTCCTATTATTTTTCAGACATATAGGCATGCTTCTGCCCCAGGGTGTTTGCACTTGCTATCACTGCTTCAATGGAACGATCTTTTCTTGAAAAGTTTATATACCTTATCCTTGTTCAAATATAAGCTGATCAGTGATGCCTTCTTTGACCACCCTATTTAAAATTGCAACCCTGTTCCCCTCTACATACTCCTCATCCCCTTACTGACTTTATTTTTCTTTGTAGCTCTTATTGCCATCTTATATACTATGTATTTATTTTTTCATTATTGTCTTTCCGCCCTGACTTGAGGGCAAAGATTTTGTCTGTTTTGTTCCCCTATATACTCTCAGTCCTAGAACACTACTTGTTACATAGTAAGTGCTCAATAAATATTTGTTGAACAGATGAATGAAAGCTGAGAGAATTAAGTAACTTGCTCCGGGATAAGAAAATAGCACTTCATTTAAAAATAAGAAAACACAGAATATCCATTGTTGGTACTGGAATAATAATCTCTTACATGAGAAAAATGGTTGGATCAAACGTTCCATGTTTCTAAGATTGAGTGCTGCCACCATCACACTGGCCTCAGGGGAAATGTTCCATTGTTAATACTGTGGCCTGGGTGTGTGCCTAGAATCCTGACTTGCATTTCTCTGCTAGCACAGCTAAGGCAAGGCATTAAGGGGCAAATAAGTCATTACTAAAGGCTGAGGGACAACAAAAGTTGTTGAATTAAACAGAGAGTAACATGGAAATAGATAAACTGATTGAAAGATTTCAGCTTGATCTTCAGGATGGCTGGCCCAGTTTTGTGACTGTACAACCTCGGGAGTTCCTGTTAATCCCCCCTTGCCTCCTCCCACTTTTTAAAAGGAGCTTCATGATGCATCAATCACCATTTAATTAGGAAGACTTCATGTAAGGGTTTGCCCGAATCCTACCTGACACCAGGCAGGGCCAGAGCTTATTTTAACATAAAGAGTTTAGAGCCTATTAGAGAGCTCAGGCAACTGTTAGGGAGAATGCTTTTCCTCTCACCTGCCTTTTTGTACATAGAAGCAGTTTCCTTGAGTAATTCTGGCCTCTTTCCTTATCCCATAATTAGACCCCCCAGGGGGTAGAAGTGACATTTGTTTGATGGGATTGGGAGAGAGAACTGGTCACTTCTGGGTCCTCTCTCTTTGGGACCTGCTTATCTACACTGAATGATCTTTGTGATCTGCTTTCTGTCACATAGCAAACAGCCTCTGAAGGGGGAGGCTTGCAGCCTTGGGGGACAAGTTCAATACAGGGATGTCAGGGATCTGCAGGACTCTCTTCAATATCATCTTATCAATAACAGAGAACGTATTTTTTTTCTACTTGTCTGACTTCTGTGCCTATTTTTCAGTTAGTTACTAATTGTGGTAGGCAAAAAGGGTTGTTATTTATTGGGTCCTTCAAACTCCAAGCAAGTACATAAATAATTATAACATGAGCTATAGTAAAATATGTGGTGTATTAGTCTGCATAGGATAGGCAATGCTGCAGTAACAAACAAGGTACAAAACTCTCAATGACTTGATGCAATAAAAGTTTATTTACCCCTCATGTCACGATCCAGTGTGAGTTAGCTGGCTGTGCTGTACAGAATATGTAGTTTCTAGGGTCACTGCAACAGGAAAAGAGAGAGGGAGGAGGAGGACACTAGTTCTCTCTCTTTTATAAAAAATTTTTTATTGAAGTATAGTTGATTTACAATGTTGTGTTAGTTTCTGCTGTATAGCAAAGTGAATCACTTATACATATACACATATCAACTCTTTTTTTTTTTTTAAGATTCTTTCCCCATATAGGTCATTACAGAGTATTGAGTAGAGCTCCCTGTGCTATACAGTAGGTTCTTATTAGTTATCTATTTTATATATAGTAGTGTATATATGTCAATCCCAGTCTCCCAATTTATCCCTCCCCATCCCCCCCGCCAGGACACTAGTTCTTAAGTGCATTGCCCTGGAGTGATACCCAACACTTCCGCTGAACGTAGACATAACTGGTCACGTGGCTTCAAACAACCGCAAAGGAGGCTGGGAAATGTAAAGGATTACATGGATACTTGGGGAGCACAAACTGTGTCTGCTATCAGTGGATTCAGAATAGTCAGGGAAGGTCCAAGGGAGCAGAGTAGGGCAGAACAGGGGATGAGCAGTACCCAGAGTATATTTTGCCTGTTTCATAGTTTTCTCAAAGCCAGATATTCTGTCTGAAATTTATCTATGCAGTCTCTTCAGAATCCAATGCCATCAAGCCATTTACAAAATTACTTAAATTACTTAATATGAAAATTGTGGGAGTTTGCCATTAAGTGTGCATTTTACCTGGGCTCTTCTGGAGACAATATGCTCTTGGTTATATTGTATATATATTATCTTTGTTTTATTATGTACTGTATTTTTAATGATTTTAGAAGTGAGTATTTTGGGTCCACAATATTTTTGAATACTTTGCACTTTTTAGCACTCTTCAAATCACATAAAATAGAGCATGTGGAAAGGAGGGCCTCTGGAGTGTGGAGTTGCGGACTTTGGAGAAGCTGCTGGCCTCACTGAATGATGGAACAACCTCCCGAAGGCACAGCTGAAGCAGCAGCTCAGATATAATTCTTTTTGAGGATGGTGCCTACATACTCTAGGACAAAGTATCTACTTTGAATCAAATAAATTGATGTGGTTCTGTGGCCCAATAAGAAGAATACAGTGGTGACCAGGCCCTCCCATCAGGAAACTTGCTCAAGCCTCTTAGATAGCCTCATCCACCAGAGAGCAGACAGCAGAAGTAAGAAGAACTACAATCCTGCAGCCTGTGGAACAAAAACCACATTCACAGAGAGATAGACAAGATAAAAAGGCAGAGGGCAATGTACCAGATGAAGGAACAAGATAAAACCCCAGAAAAACAACTAAATGAAGTGGAGATAGGCAACCTTCCAGAAAAAGAATTCAGAATAATGATAGTGAAGATGATCCAGGACCTCAGAAAAAGAATGGAGGCAAAGATCGAGAAGATGCAAGAAATGTTTAACAAAGACCTAGAAGAATTAAAGAACAAACAAACAGAGATGAACAATACAATAACTGGAATGAAAAATACACTAGAAGGAATCAGTAGCAGGATAACGGAGGCAGAAGAATGGATAAGTGACCTGGAAGAGAGAATGGTGGAATTCACTGCCGTGGAACAGAATAAAGAAAAAAGAATGAAAAGAAATGAAGAGAGCCTAGGAGACCTCTGGGACAACATTAAACGTAACAATTCACATGATAGGGGTCCCAGAAGGAGAAGCAAGAGAAAAAAGACACAAGAAAATATTTGAAGAGAGAATAGTAGAAAACTTCCCTAACATGGGAAAGGAAATAGCCACCCAAGTCCAGGAAGCGCAGTGAGTCTGATACAGGATAAAGCCAAGGAGAAACACGCCAAGACACATAGTAATCAAAATGGCAAAAATTAAAGACATTATTGAAAGCAGCAAGGGAAAAACGACAAATAACATACAAGGGAACTCCCATAAGGTTAACAACTGGTTTCTCAGCAGAAACTCTACAAGCCAGAAGGGAGTGGCATGACATATTTAAAGTGATGAAAGGGAACACACTACAACCAAGATTACTCTACCAAACAAGGATCTCATTCAGATTGGAGGGAGAAATCGAAAGCTTTACAGACAAGCAAAAGCTAAGAGAATTCAGCACCACCAAACCAGCTCTACAACAAATGCTAAAGGAACTTCTGTAAGTGAGAAACACAAGAGAAGAAAAGGATCTACAAAAACAAATGCAAAACAATTAAAAAAATGGTAACAGGAACATACATATCAATAATTACCTTAAACGTGAACAGATTAAATGGTCCAACCAAAAGACACAGGCTCACTGAATGGATACAAAAACAAGGCCCATATATATGCTGTCTACAAGAGACCAACTTCAGACCTAGGGACGCATACAGACTGAAAGTGAGGGGATGGAAAAAGATATTCCATGCAAATGGAAATCAAAAGAAAGCTGAAGTAGCAATACTCATATCAGATAAAATAGACTTTAAAATAAAGAATGTTACAAGAGACAATGAAGGACACCACGTATTCATCAAGGGATCAACCCAAGAAGAAATATAACAATTATAAATATATATGCACCCAACATAGGACCACCTCAATACATAAGGCAACTGCTAACAGCTATAAAAGAGGATATAGACAGTAACACAGTATAGAGGGGGACTTTAACACCTCACTTACACCAATGAACAGATCATCCAAACAGAAATACTAAGGAAACAGAAGCTTTAAATGACACAATAGACCAGATAGATTTAATTGATATTTATAGGGCATTCCATCCAAAAACATCAGATTACACTTTCTTCTCAAGTGCGCATGGAACATTCTCCAGGATAGATCACATCTTGGGTCACAAATCAAGCCTCAGTAAATTTAAGAAAATAGAAATCATATCAAGCATCTTTTCTGACCACAACGCTATGAGATTCGAAATGAATTACAGGGGAAAAAACGTAAAAAACACAAACACGTGGAGGCTAAACAATACGTTATTAAATAACCAAGAGATCACTGAAGAAAGCAAAGAGGAAGTAAAAAAATACCTAGAGACAAATTACAATGAAAACACGATGATCCAAAACCTGTGCGATGTAGCAAAAGCAGTTGTAAGAGGGAAGTTTATAGCTATACAAGCCTACCTCAAGAAACAAGAAAAATCTCAAATAAACAATCTAACCTTACACCTAAAGGAACTAGAGAAAGAACACACAAAACCCAAAGTTAGTAGAATGAAAGAAATCATAAAGATCAGAGCAGAAATAAATAGAAACAAAGAAAACAATAGCAAAGATCAATAAAACTAAAAGCGGGTTCTTTGAGAAGATAAACAAAATTGATAAACCTTTGGCCAGACTGATCAAGAAAAAGGAGAGGACTCAAATCAATAAAATTAGAAATGAAAAAGGAGAAGTTACAACAGACACCGCAGAAATACAAAGCATCCTAAGAGACTACTACAAGTAACTCTATGCCAATAAAATGGACAACCTGGAAGAAATGGACAAATTCTTAGAAAGGTATAACCTTCCACGACTGAACCAGGAAGAAATAGAAAATATGAACAGACCAATCACAAGTAATGAAATTGTAACTGTGATTAAAAATCTTCCAACAAACAAAAGTCCAGGACCAGATGGCTTCACAGGTGAATTCTATCAAACATTTAGAGAAGAGCTAACACCCAGCCTTCTCAAACTCTTCCAAAAAATTGCAGAGGAAGGAACACTCCCAATCTCATTCTGTGAGGCCACCATCACCCTGATACCAAAACCAGACAAAGATACTACAAAAAAAGAGAATTACAGACCAGTATCACTGATTAATATAGATGCAAAAATCCTCAACAAAATACTAGCAAACAGAATCCAACAACACATGAAAAAGATTGTACACCATGATAAAGTGGGATTTATCCCAGGCATGCAAGGATTCTTCAATATACACAAATCAATCAATGTAATACACCATATTAACAAATTGAAGGATAAAAACCATATGGTCATCTTAATAGATGCAGAAAAAGCTTTTGACAAAATTCAACACCCATTTATGATAAAAACTCTCCAGAAAGTGGGCATAGAGGGAACCTTCCTCAACATAATAAAGGCCCTATATGACAAACCCCCAGCAAACATCATTCTCAATGGTGAAAAACTGAAAGCATTTCCTCTAACATCAGGTACAAGACAAGGATGTCCACTCTCACTACTATTATTCAACATAGTTTTGGAGGTCCTAGCCACAGCAGTCAGAGAAGAAAAAGAAATAAAAGGAATACAAATTGGAAAAGAAGAAGTAAAACTGTCACTGTTTGTAGATGACATGACACTATACATAGAGAATCCTAAAGATGCCACCAGAAAACTGCTAGAGCTAATCAATGAATTTGGTGAAGTTGCAGGATATAAAATTAATGCACAGAAATCTCTTGCATTCCTATACACTAATGATGAAAAATCTGAAAGAGATATGAAGGAAACACTCCCATTCACCATTGCAACAAAAAGAATAAAATACCTAGGAATAAACCTACCTAGGGAGACAAAAGACCTGTATGCAGAAAACTATAAGACACTGCTGAAAGAAATTAAAGGTGATACAAACAGATGGAGAGATATACCATGTTCTTGGATTGGAACAATCAATATTGTGAAAATGACTATACTACCCAAAGCAATCTACAGATTCACTGCAATCTCTATCAAATTACCAATGGCATTTTTTACAGAACTGGAACAAAAAAATCTTAAAATTTTTATGGAGACACAAAAGACCCCAAATAGTCAAAGCAGTCTTGAGGGAAAAAAACGGAGCTGGAGGAATCAGACTCCCTGACTTCAGACTATACTACAAAGCTACAGTAATCAAGACAATATGGTACTGGCACAAAAACAGAGATATAGATCAATGGAACAGGATAGAAAGCCCAGAGATAAACCCATGCACCTATGGTCAACTAATCTATGACAAAGGAGGCAAGGATATACAATGGAGAAAAGACAGTCTCTTCAATAAGTGGTGGTGGGAAAACTGGACAGCTACATGTAGAAGAATGAAATTAGAACACTCCCAAACACCATACACAAAAGTAAACTCAAAATGGATTAGAGACCTAATTGTAAGATTGGACACTGTAAAACTCTTAGAGGAAAACATAGGAAGAATACTCTTTTTTTTTTTTGCGGTACACGGGCCTCTCACTGTTGTGGCCTCTCCCGTTGCAGAGCACAGCCTCCGGACACGCAGGCTCAGCGGCCATGGCTCACGGGCCCAACCACTCCGCAGCATGTGGGATCCTCCCAGACCGGGTCACGAACCCATGTCCTCTGCATTGGCGGGCAGACTCTTAACCACTGCACCACCAGGGAAGCCCAGGAAGAACACTTTTTGATGTAAATCATAGCAAGATCTTTTTTTGATCCACCTTCTGGAGTAATGGAAATAAAAATAAAAATAAACAAATGGGACCTACTGAAACTTAAAAGCTTTTGCGCAGCAAAGGAAACTACAACCAAGACGAAAAGACAACCCTCAGAATGGCAGAAAATATTTGCAAATGAATCAACAGACAAAGGATTAATCTTGAAAATATATAAACAGCTCATGCAGCTCAATATTAAAAAAAAAAAAACCCAATCCCAAAATGGGCAGAAGAACTAAATAGACATTTCTCCAAAGAAGACATACAGATGGCCAAGAAGCACATGAAAAGCTGTTCAACATCACTAATTTTAGAGAAATGCAAATCAAAACTACAATGAGGTATCCCCTCACACCAGTTAGAATGGGCATCATCAGAAAATCTACAAACAACAAATGCTGGAGAGGGTGTGGAGAAAAGGGAACCCTCTTGCACTGTTGGTGAGAAAGTAAATTGATACAGCCACTATGGAGAACAATATGGAGGTTCCTTAAAAAATTAAAAATAGAATTACCATACGACCCAGCAATCCCACTACTGGGCATATACCCAGAGAAAACCATAATTCAAAAAGAGTCATGCACCACAATGTTAATTGCAACACTATTTACAATAGCCAGGTCATGGAAGCAACCTAAATGCCCGTTGACAGACGAATGGATAAAGAAGAGGTGGTACATATATACCATGGAATATTACTCAGCCATAAAAAGGAACAAAATTGGGTCATTTTTAGAGACGTGGATGAATCTAGAGAGTGTCATACAGAGTGAAGTAAGTCCGAAAGAGAAAAACAAATGTCATATATTAACGCATATATGTGGAACCTAGAAAAATGGTACAGATAAACTGATTTGCAGGGCAGAAATTGAGACAGAGATGCAGAGAACAAACTTATGGACACCAAGGGGAGAAAGTGGCATTGATATTGGGATTGATATATATATACACTAATATGTATAAAATGGATAACTAATGAGAACCTGCTACATAAAAAAAAAAAGAAAATTAAAAAAAAATCACATTAAATAAGACATTGGTTTTTCTTTCTCCCTCTAATGAGATTTGTTTGAGTGGGAGTCATCTAATGTAATCATATTTGTTAAACATTCTCTTTGAATTAATTATCTGGTATTTGTTAGTTCTTTTTCTAGGAAGAGAATTCAAGATCTTTCTAGGCCTAAGAAACAATGGGGAGCCCCAGATAGGTAAGGCAATATTATGTAGTCTTGTGTGTGATGATGTATTCCTTACATTAAGTAGGTAAGTATTATTCTTACCTGTCCACTAACTGGATCCACTGAATCAATATTTTCACCTCAGTTGAGTCAACACATAGAAGGCAAACCCTAGGTCATTGATTCTCAAATTTGACTGCACACTGCAATCACCTGGAAAATTTTCAAACTGACTGATGCTTGAGTCCTGTTCCCAGAAATCCTGACTCATTTGGCCTAGGGTGCAGCATAGGCTTCAGGAGTGTTAAAAGCTCCCCAGATGATTCCAATACGCAGACAGGTTTGAGAACCACTGTCCCAGGGCATTATTCCACACTCACGTGAAACACTTGTGTCTATCCTCCAAGTTCAAGTTTGTTGCTTCTAACAGCTGGTCCTGCTGTCTCTAAGCCTCTGCCTAGAGCATACCTGTGTTCTAGATTTCCAGCAGGCTGGACCCACTGTCTTTCCACTTTTGGTCACAGGACTCCCCCTTTTCTTTTTTGGCTCCCGAGTGAAGCCTGATTTTTTTTTTCTTTTGTCTGATCTCCTATTGCTTTTTTATTTTTTTAATTAATAGATTTTATTTTTTAAAGCAGTTTTAGATTTACAGAAAAACTCAACAGAAGTACAGAGAAGTACGGAGAAAGTTTCTATATTACCACCCACTAGCTTCCCCTGTTATTAACATTATTATCTTGCATTAATGTGATACACTTGTTACAATTAATGAATGAATATTGACACATTACTATTCACAAAAGTCTGTAGTTTACATTAGGGTTCACTTTTTGTTTTGTACAGTTCTATGGGTCTTGACAAATGCATAATGTCATATATTCACTACTACATTATTATACAGAATAGTTTCAGTGCCCTAAAAATTACTTGTGCTCCACTTATAGATCCCTTCCCTCTCTCCCTCTTCTTCAGACCCCTGGTGACCACTGATCTTTTAACTATATCTATAGTTTTACATTTTCCAGAATGCCATATAATGTTGGAATTGTACAATGTGTAAGTTTTTCAGACAGGCTTCTTTCACTTAGAAATATGCATTTAGGGTTCCTCCATGGCTTTCATTTCAGTAGCAATTTCTTTTTAGCATTGAGTAATATTCTGTAGTCTGGATGTACCATAGTTTATCTGTTCACCTACTGAAGGACATGTTGGTTGGTTCTGATTTTTGGCAGTTTTGAATAAAGTTGCTATAAATATTCATATGCAGGTTTTGTGTAGATACAAGTTTTCACCTCATTTGGGTAAATACCTAGGAGTGCAATTACTGGATCATATGGTAAGAATATGATCTTAGCTTTGTCAGAAACTACGAAACTGTCTTCCAGAGTGTCTGCACTATTCCCACCAGCAATGAATGAAAGTTCCTGTTGCTCCACAGTGTCATCAGTGGTTTATATTTTAGCCCTTCTAATAGGTGTGTAGTGCTATCTCATTATTTTAATTTGCAATTCTGTAATGACATGATGATGAGCGTATTACATATGTTTATTTGCCATCTGTATATTGTCTTTTGTAAAGTGTCTATTCAGATCTTTTGCCCACTGATGGGGTTGTTTTCTTATTGTTGAATTTTAAGAGTTCTTTGTATATTTTGAATACCAGTATTTTATCAGATGATATAGACTGAATGTTTATGTCCCCTTAAAATTTATATGTTGAAATCCCAACCCCCAGTGTGATGGTATTTGGAGGTGGGGCCTTTGGGAGTTGATTAGGTCTGACCACCTGGTACAGTGCTTTACCCAAACTGGGAGCACAGTGTAGATAAGTGGCATGCCCATTTTTTGCTGACCTGACTATAAATTACAGTGTTAATTACATGTTGGCAGAAATAGAACTATCTCTAATAGGTTCATTTTTGGTCAGCATCTTTTAAGACAGTAGATAAAACAGTCTTGTTCTTGTTTTAACTTCCATAAGTAGTTTATTCAGCTTCTGATGTCTGGAAACTGTAAAATTTTGTAATAGAGATAGTTCTTGAAGTGAAGTAAAATTAGTAGAGAAGACATCAAGAGCCATTTCTAAGATGCCAATTAGCAGTGAATTTCTTACCATTATATTTTTCTGCTTTTTAACAGAAAACTGTTTTGGGGAAATCAAGATCCTATTCGCCCTGTTTCCCGGAATGCTTTGAAGGCTCAACTGACCAAAAGACTTGAGAACCTTGCCCAGCCTAAGGAAGTCTCCCACGGATATGTACCTAACAGGTTAGTATTTGTGTGTTATCAGGAACACAAAATTTATTGGAGATTAGGGATTCTATATCTGTTTCCAATCTGATGCTACAGTAAAACTTTTCCAGAGCAACATCTAATATTTAGCTGTTGCAGACTTGTATTATATTTTATAGTGTCTTGGCTTATCACAATTTTGATTTTTTAATAAAATAAGGGTAGTATGCAAGGATATGTACTATATATAACACTGTTGTGGATGAACTTATTTGTGCATGAAACTGTGAATTTTGTATACCACCCATGGGCGTGGTTACCATAAGTTAATTAGGGCATCTAAAGGTAATAATGTTAAGACTTTTGACGCCCATTGCAAATTTGTTTTTGGTGCATGTTTGTTGAATGACTGGACTTTCTGCTGGTTGGCTCTTTGAGGAAAGATGGTGAGGTGTAGGGAAGATGGGTACAGGCAGTGAGGGAGGTTAAAGTAAAGAAAAAAGTGAAGATGCTATTATTTATCTGAAGTTTGGTTTCCATGATAATTGAGGTAGCCATTTCTCTCCTCTTTCACTATACAACTTTAGTCAAAAGTCAGCAAACTTTTTCTGGAAGGGGCCAGATATAAAGTTGGCCATTAAATACCTGCAACTCTGGGAAAGCAGCTACAGACATGTGTAAACCGAGAATGCCTGTGTTCCAATAAAATTTTAGAATTTTTGCATCTGTGTTCATGAGGGATATTGGTCTGCAGTTTTCTTGTAATACCTTTGTTTTTTGTAATGTCTTTGTTTATGGCAATGCTGTCCTCATAGAATCAATCGGAAAATGTATAGAATTGGTATTTATTACTTCTTCTCTGTGGGCTCCAATTACACATTAGGCTGCTTGGATTTGTCCTACAGCTCATTGAATCTGTTCCCTTTCCCTCTCTTTCTGTTTTATTTCTCTCTGTGTTTTCACTAGCCATTTTCTCTGTAGTGTATAATATACTATTAATCCTATCCAGGGTAATTTTTATTTCATGTGTCATAGTTTTTATCACTAGAAGTTCAATTTGGGTATTTTTTATATCTCATCTCTACTTGCTCAATTTTTTAATCTCCTTGCCTACTAATTCTAAACTATGTCATTTGTGGGTCTGTTTCTAGGGATTGATTTTTCTCATTATTGGTAATAATTTGCTGCTTTTATATGTTTGCTGCTTTTTTATATGTTGGAAATGCTTATGCTATAATATTAAGTGAAAAAAATTAAATAGAAAACTGTATTATGATATGATCCTCTTTTTATTTTTAATAATGTTTATTCATCAAACATGTCATGATCTTTACCATCTCAAGACCTTATTCATATTTCTCCCTCTGCCTGCAGTGCTTACAATGACTAAGACTTTCTGGTCCTTAAGTCTCAGCATAGGTCTCAGCTTTTCAGAGGGACTTTCCTGACTGCTCTTCTCCATATAACATTCCACCTCCTCACAGACCTACTCGGAAAGCCTCTATCTCTGTTGCATAGTCAATGCCCTTCATAGCACTTATCACAACTATCTACCGAATTTTTGCTATTCTCCTCCCAACATAGAGAAGAAGCTCCAGGAAAGCAGTGATTGTGTCTGTCTTACTTTCTGCTCTCTCCTTAGTGCCTAACAGTGCCTGGTGTTCAATAAGTATTGAGTGTATGAGTCAGGAAATATTTTTCTAAAGTATTGTTGTCTCTGAATGGCAGGATAATATATGCTTTTTGTTTTTCTCTCTTAAACTTTTCTTGCTCTTACAAAGTTTCTATAATGAATATTTATCTCTTTTACAATGAGAAAAATGCAGAGTACTCTATATTAAAATAATATTTGAGTACCTGCTACATTGATGGAATGGTGAGACTTGGATGTGTGAATGACTACAAGACAAGAGAAGCACCTAAAGGCAGCAGCTATACATTCTATTAATATACAGTATCTATAAGCAGAAAAGATATGTACACATGAAATTTAGAATTAATATACAAGTTAGTTAATAAAATTTTATTTGAATAGTGCTTTGTAACTTAATAAAATGACTTATATTCTCTTATTTAATCTTCCTAACCACCATAAGATGTATTATTTTCTCCATCTTCTAGAACACTCATGTACTTCTAGTTGTTGGCAGACTAAGGCATAAGTATTATGGTTTGGTGTTAACCACTCCCACCTCAGAGAATGTTGAATAATTGAGTTATGTCTCTGGTGTCCTCCCATCTTTCTTCTTCTTCTTCTTCTTTTTTTTGGGTTTTTTTTGTTTGTTTGTTTGTTTTATTTGCTTCTTGGACTTCTACCCTTTGCCCTACTCTCCAAGAGCATCTTACCTTTGTGCTGCTCACTCCTTCCTTCCACCCACTGTGCCCTCCTTTCTTGGGTCTGATCTCTTCCAAATGCCCCCCTGTTCAAAATCACCTCTTCCTTCTCTGTCTCCAATTCCCAAACTGAACTCCCAGTTCCTGCAAAAGGCAAATCCCAGGTAAGTGCTGGAGGTTCTCTGCCTGTCAGAACTTGGCTGTGTATGTGGGTGGCAGTGGCTGAGTCAGTTCTGTCAGGCAGTAGAGCCAGGGCTGCATAGTCTCAAGGCCCTTAAAAGCAGATGTGTGATGGTATAGATGGGTCTCAAGTCTGAGTGGTCAAAAGCAAGGGAAATACAGGCTTAAACCCAGACCAAGGCTTATATTAGCAACCAGCAGACAGAAGCCTGGGCAGATGAACGAAGAGCCATATCTATGAATGTCCTAAAGGAGCAGAGGTCCTTTGGAAAATAATAGAAGCAGGAGTGGGACTACAATCTAAATTAACGCCAGGTTAAAGTAGTCAATATCACTTCTTTTTCCACTAATGATAATATTTTGATAAAGGAAAGATTGAAGGGCAGGAGTGATAAGAAGAACAATATTATTATCTTAAATAAAATCTTAATAAACAAAACCTGATAATGATTAAATAATCTACAAACCATGATCAAGTAGCATTTATTCCTAAGCTCAGAGGTCTTTAACATAAAGAAAAGCATCATGTAATTTATCCTATTAACTAAAAATTTAGTAAAAATATTTAAATTGTCTATATAGATGCTAAAGAAAATATTTTATTTAAAAAGCAGCAAATTTTCTCTTCATCAGGGTAATTTTTGGTCTATTTAGAAAATGAACTTTATTACAGAAAATTGTCTGTTTTAGCATAGGATATTAGAAGACAGCTGAAAACTTGATGGCTTATAACTGTTTCTAATTTCTCCCTATGTAGAAAATAGCTCAGCAGCGAAGGGATAAACTGTCATATCCACTCCCCTAGACCTGGGGGGTGGGGGTCAGTGTTGGAAATTACTATGGTAATTTGAATTCATGCCTGTTTCGTTCACTTCTTTTCTCTTTTACGACTTGCAGGGTTCAGTATTATTACAGCTGCGGTAGAGAGTCTGTAATCTGGGAGATCCCTTCTCCTGCACTGTTTTGCCAACCTTCCAAAAGGATCCAGAAGCTGGCACAGCCCAACAGATTCAAGAAAGGGTATCTAATAAATAGGTAAAGTACCTTGAGAATCTCCATAAATTCTCATCTAATTTGGTGAATGTCACAATATTGTTGTTCTAATTTTAGTGTATGCAATTTCATAAAATAGAAGTCCACTTGTGTTTCAAAGCATCAGGGTGAAAAATCAAATATTTGCAGCAATTGTGGGTAATCAGAAGATCATCATCAATAATTACATTTGACTCAAATTGTAGTGAAGCTAAAATTCACACGGAACTTACCACTGTCAGCCAATTTAAAAATATGCAAATGAAACATTACAGGTTTTTTCAATTCATGTTCTCTTACGCCTCTGTGACAGCAAATGCTCTTCCTTCTGCTTTAAATTCTGAAATTCTCCTTGTCTTTAAAAGACAGATTAGGAAATTCCCTGGTGGTCCACTGGTTAGGACTTCATGCTCTCACTGCTGAGGGCCTGGGTTCAATCCCTGCTGGGGGAACTAAAAGGCCATAAGCCACGCAGCATGGCCAAAGAAAAAAAGAGCTTAGGTGTTACTTTCCACATGGGAGTTAAGATTGTGATAAGGTTATTGGAAAAAATGTTAGGTTGCATTAGTGGAATATGTACACTGTACACGTTCCACCAAGTGTGGAGTGTGATAGTACTACTGTACACTACTTTAATCAGAACACATTACATATATGTGTCCACTTATGGATGTTATACCTGAAGAAACTGATAATAAATTTGAGACTATTCAGAGGTGACGAATGAGATGTTGATTCTTCTGGAAGCTATGTTATATGAACAATAGTTAAGAGAAATAATACGTTTAGCTTAGAGAAGACACCTAAGTAGCAGTGATAGCTATGTTTCAAGGGTCAGCATCTGAAAGAGGAAAGGGAAGTCAAAGTAAAATTACTTAGAACTAGAAGTAGAACAAGGAATTTACAGAGCAGCTGATGTCAGCTAAGTGTAGAAAAATCTTTCTGGTAGCTATGCAGTAATGGAGGCGTTTATTTGGAAGGGTCAACTGCCAACTCCACCCAAATCCCTGAAAATGTTCAAGCACAAACTGGAATGATGACTATACATGGATTTTAGAAAAGATTCCTGTATTCAGGCATAGGTTGAACTGGACAACTTGAGTCTTTTTCCATCATAGAATCCAGCAAAAGTGGCCCAATTCCTCCACAAAATTTGCTTATTTGTCAGTTTATTAAATAAAATCTGTTAAGTTAGTTAGAATATGCATGTAAATCTGGTAAATATCTGTATCTATAAACTAGAAGAATACTTTAATTATCTGTTACCAATTTTTGAGACATCTGAGATTGACATTTCATATAAGTGAAACCCCCTTGAGTGCTAAAACTTCTTGTATTTTTAGAAGTTTGTTTCCCTGCTTTCCTAAGGAGATTCTTTTGATACTGAACATACATGTAACCTTTTTCCATTGGCTTGAGATATTTATTATGAACATCAACTATCACATAATGATTTAATTTGGTAAACCTCTCAGAAAGTGTTTAAGTATGAAGTACATTGCTTAGGCTAAGTGGTCTGACCTCTTCAGATTATGATATTCACTTTTCATAGTTTTCCTGTCATTTGTCTTTTTATTGGGAGCATAGTCTCTAAGTAGCCTCTTTTCTGATCTTTTGTGCTCTGGAAACAGATAACCAAGCTTGTTCAGAATTGTATGGGGGGAAAATGCAAGTGCTTAATGAAGACACACAGGGTTGTCCAATAAATGTACTACATGAGCCTGGACTTTGTGACATATATTTTAGCTGATTCACTAGAGGGCTCAACAGTAGATTTGAGCAGTCAGAAGAAAGAATCAGCAAACTTAAAGATAGGTCAGTGAAGATGATCAAGTCTGAGGAACAGAAAGAAAAAAGAATAAAATAAAATAAACAAAGCCTCAAAGCCCTGTAAGACAGCATCGAGGGTATTAACATATTGATAATGGGAATTTCATAAAGAGAGTAGAGAGATAAAGGGGCAGAAGGAATATTTAAAGAAACAATGGCCAAAAGCTTCCCAGCTTAGATGAAAAACAACCTTCACATCCAGGTAACTCAACAAACTCCAAGTGTGATATACTCAAAAAGATCTACAACCTGACACATCATAATCAAACTGTCCACCATTGAAGACAAAGAGAGAATCTTGAAAGCAGCAAGAGAAGTGACTCATCATATGCAAAGGATCTGCAATAAGGTTAACAGGTGGCCTCTCATCAGAAACCATAGAGGCCAGAAGGCAGTGGCATGACATATTTAAAGCACTGAAAGAAAAATACTGTCAGCCAAGAATACTCTAGCTAACAAAATTATCCTTCAAAAATAAAAGAAATTAAGACATTTCCAGTTAAACAAAAACTGAGAAAATTCATCACAGCAGACCTGCTTTACAGTAAATACTAAAGGGAGTCCTTCAGGCTAAAATGAAAGGACACTAGACAATAACTTGAATCCACATGAAATAAAGAAATAAAATTGAGTTAACTACATAGGTAAATATAAAAGATAGTATACCTGTATTTTTCTGTTTGTAACCCTTTTATTCTCCTACATAATTTAAAGGACAACTGCATAGGACTTCCCTGGCAGTCCAGTGGTTAAGACTCCATGCTCCCAATGCAGGGGGCGCAGGTTCAATCCCTGATCAGGGAATGAATATCCCACATGCCGCGTGGCATGGGCAAAAAAAAAAAAAAAAGACAACTGCATAAAGCAATAATTATAAATCTGTGTTGATGGACATACAATGTATTAAAAAACAGCCCAAAGAGGGGAGGGAATGGAGTGATATTAATCTGAATTAGATTGTTATAAGTTAAGATATACAGGGTAACAACTAAGAAAATAATTTTTAAAATATAGTAAAAGAAATAACAAGGAATTTAAAGGGTACACTAGAAAATATCTAACATGGAAGAAGGGAGGAATGGAGGAATAGAGGAATAAAAAGATGTAACATGTGAAAAACAAAAGCAAAATGGCAAGCATAAGTTCCATGTTATGAGTAATTGCATTAAATGCAAATGAACTGTCCAATCAAAAGGCAGGGACAGAATGGATTAAAAGAACGTCCTCAGTAGTATGCTGTCTATAAGACACATACTTTAGATTCAAAGAAATATATAAGCTGAAAGGAAAAGAATGACAAAAGATATACTATGAAAACTAACTAAAGTGAGTGGATATACTCATATTGGACGATTAGACTTTAAGACAAAGAAGGACATTTTATAGTAATGAAATGGTCAATCCATTAGAGAACTATAACAATTATAAACATATATATACCTAACAACAAGAACCCAAAATAGATGAAGCAAAACCTGGTAGAATTGAAAAGAGAAATAGATAATTCAACAAGTTCAGTTTTTCAATACTGTACTTTCAATAATAGAAAGAATAACAAGCAGAAGATCAACAAGGAAATAGAAGGCTTGAACAATACTATAAACCAAAAATATCTAATTGACATTTATAGGACACTATACCCAACAATAGCAGAACACACATTCTTCTCAAGTGCACATGGAATATTCTCTAGGATAGATCATGTATTAGGTCATAAAACAAATGTCAATAAATTTATAAGAATTGAATTCATAAAAAATCTGTTCTCTGACCACAATGATGAAATTAGGAACCAATAGCAGAAGAAAAAATTTAAATATGTGTAATTAAATACACTCCTAAACAAACAATGGGTCAAAGAATAACTCACTTTGATATTAATAAAATGAAAACAATATACCAAAACTTATGAGATACAGCTAAGGTAGTGATTAGTGGGACATTTTAGCTGAAGATACCTACATAAAAAATAAAAAAGATTGCAAATTGTAACCTAATCTTCCATCTTAAGAGATTACAAATGGAAAAGCAAACTAATTCAAACAAGCAGAAAGAAGTAAATTATAAAGATTAGTGTGGAAATGAATAGAAACCAGAAAGACAGAGAAAATCAACAAAACTGAAAGTTGGCTCTTTGAAAAGATCAACAAAACAAACCTTTGGCTATACTTATCAAGACAACAAGACAGAAGGCTCAAATTACTAAAATCATGAAAGAAAGAAGGGACCTTTCTAAGGAATCATTTGCAAAGGAAGGGTTGCAAATTGATCTTATAGAGAGAAAAAAGTATTATAAGGGATTACCATGAGCAATTGTAAGGCCAACAGATTAGATAACATAAACGAAATGGACAAATTCCTAGAAAGACAAACCACTGAAACTGACTGAATAATAGAAAATCTCACCAGACCCATAACAAATAAAGAGATTTAATTAATACTTTTTAAAAACTTCCTATGAACAGCTCAGGAACAGATGCCTTCATTGATGAATTCAATGATATGCTTAGAGAAGACCTAGACCAATCCTGCAGATTCTTCCAAAAGGTAGGTCACTTCCCAACTCATTCCATGAGGTCCATGTTACCCTGATACCAAACCAAAAAATGTTTGTAATGACAAGAGAAGAAAATGACAGACAATATTTCTTATGAATATATGTGTAACAATTCATACCAAAATACTACCAAACCAAATCCAAATATACATGCAGCAATCCACACCAAAATACTACCAAAGCATATCAAACAATATATAAAAATAATTACGCACCATGACCAAGTTGGATTTATTCTAGGAATACAAGAATGTGTTGAGTTCAACATACTAAAATCAATGTAATACACCAAATTAATAGAATAAAAAACCCCAAAACTACATGATTACCTGAATAGACTCAGAAAAAGCACTTAAAATTTAACACATATCATACTCAACAAACTAGGTATAGAAGTGAACTTCCTCAGCTTGATAAAGGGCATCTACAAAGAGCCCACAGCTATCATCATAATTAGTGGTGAAAGACTAAAACCTTTCACCCTAAGATCAGGAATAAGACAAGAACATCAGCTCTCACCACTTCTATTCAACATCATACTAGAGGTTTGAGTCAGGGCAGTTAGGCAAGAGAAAGAAATAAAGCTATTCAGGTTGTAAAGGAAGAAGTATTGATAACTCTCTACTCATAGATGACATGATCTTATATATAGAAAACCTCAGGGAATCCACATGAAAATGATTAGAGCTAATAAATTAGTTCAGGAAGGCACAGAATCCAAGATCAATATACAAAAATCAATTGTATATCTATCCACTAGCAATGAACAATCTGAAAATGAAATTAAGAAACAGTTCCATTTACAGCAATGTCAAAAAGCACAAAACAATACGTGCAATGGAATATTAGCCTTAAAAAGGAAGAAAATTCTGACAAATGCTACAACATGGATGAACCTTGAGGACATTATGCTAAATGAAATAAGCCAGTCACAAGAAACCAAATACTGTATGACTCCACTTATACACAGTACCAACTGTAGTCAAATTCATACACAGAAAGTAAGATGGTGGTTGTCAGGGGCTAGGGGGTGGGGAGAATGAGGAGTTGTTTAATGGGTATAGAGATTTGCGTGACGAAAATTGTTCTGGAGGTTGGTTGCACAACGATGTGAATGCATTTAATGCTACTGTACTACACACTGAAAAATGGTGAAGATGGTAAATTTTATGTTATATGTATTTTAATATAATTAAAAATAAAAGAACAAAATACTGAGGAATAAACTTAACAAAAGAAGTGCAATGTACGTACACAGAAAACTACAAACGTTGAAAGAAATTGAAGATTTAAATACATAGAAAGACATTCTCTGTTCATGGATTAGAAGTCTTAATTTTGTTATGATGACGCTTCTCACCAAATTGATCTACAGATTTAGTACAATCCCTATTAAAAGTCCAGCTCTCCTTTTTGGGTAGAAATTGACAAGGTGATTCTAAAATTCATATAGAAATGCAAGAGACCTAGAATAGCAAAAACAATCTTGAAAAAGAATAACAAAGTTGGAAGACTTACAGCTTCTGATTTGAAAACTTACTAAAAAGCTACAGTAATCAAAACAGTGTGTTACTGGCATAAGAATAGACATGTAGATCAATGGAATAGAGTTGAGAGGCCAGAAATAAACCCTTATGGTATATGTCAGTTGATTTTTGACAAGGATGCCTAGACAGTTTAATTGAGGAAGAATAGTCTTTTAAACAAATGGTGGTAGGATAACTGGATATCTACATGCAAAAGAATGAAGTTGAACCCCTACTTCACACCATACACAAAAGTTAATTCAAAATGGATCACAGACCTAAATATGAGAGCTAAAATTATAAAACTCATAGAAGAAAACATAGGCATATATCTCTATGACCTAAGCAGTGGTTTCTTAGATATGACACCCAAAACACATGTGACAAAAATACAATAAATTGGACTTCATTAAAAGTAAAAACTTTTGTGCATCAAAGGACACTCTCAAGGGAATGAAAAGACAACTGGTAAATTGTGAGAAAATATTTGCAGATCATATATCTGATAAGAGACTAGTATTCAGAATATATACAAAGAATTCTTAATACTGTTCAAAAAAGACAACCCAATTTAAAAAATAAGCAAAAGACTTGAATAGACATTTCTCCACAGAAAATATACAAGGAACAAGAAGCACATGAGAAGATGCTAAATATCATTAGTCATCTTGGAATTGCATGTTAAAACCCTGAGATTCTACTTCACACCTCTAGAATGGCAATAATAATAATTAATAAAGAGAAAATTACTTGGAGAGGATGTGGAGAAATTGAAACCCTCATATATTGCTGGTGGGAATGTAAACTGGTGACGCTTACGTGGAAAATAGTTTTCCAGGTCCTCAAAATGTTAAACATAGAATTATCATACAATCAGCAACTCCACTCCTAGGCATGTACCCAAGACAGTTGAAAACATATGTTCACACGAAAGCTTGTACATGAATATTCACAGCATCATTCCAAAATAGCCAAAAAGTGGAAGCAACTCAAATGTTCATCAGTGGTTGCATGGATAAACAAAATGTGACAAATCCATATAATGGGATATTATTCAACCATAAAAGGAAAGAGATACTCATACATGACTCTTAAAAATATGCCAAGTGAAGGAAGCTAGACAAAAAACGTGACATATTTGTATGATTCCATGTATTTGAAATTTCCAGAATAGGCAAATTCATAGAGCCAGAAAGTAGATTACTAGTTCCTAGAGGTGGGGAGGGGCTGGGGAGGGGGTAATAGGATGGGATTTTAATAGGTATGGGATTTCTCTTTAGGGTGTTGAAAACGTTCTGAATTTAGGTAGTGGTGATGGTTGCACAATTTTGTGAATATTCTAGAAAACATAGAATTGCACACTTTAAAATGGTAACTTCTATGGTATGTTAACTATATATCAAGTTTTAAAACTAACAGACTACCCCTAGAGGGTAATCATATTTATTTGAGAAAACCTTTTTCCATATTAGGTTTGTAGGTTTGTTGGTTGATAGGTTTCTGTTCTGGGAAAGGAGTATGTGGGGAAACCACCTATGATAATCGGCCAGGTTGCTGGGAGTTATGTCCAGCGCTATCTCAAACTGCACTGCAGAGGAGACTGGCCATCACAGGGGGTTCTTGGTAGTGACTGGAATTTTTATCTCAGGGTTTTAATAGGAGGTTTTGGTAGGAAGTGAGGTGTTTTTTAAACTGCAAGTCTCAACCTATCAGTGGATCATGAAATCAATTCCAGTTGTTGTTTTTATGAAATCAAATGAAATTTTAAAAATCAGAATGCATTGCCTAGGGAAAGCATCGTTTCATCACCATTTTGTTTCAGATACACAGATTTACATATATTGTATCACAATATAAAATGTACTTCTTACTGTGGATCATAGTAAAACAACTTTAAGAAACACCAATCTAGTAGAAAGAACACTAATGATTATGGGAAAAGATGTTCCTAAGATAGAAACAATAAATATAATTGATTGAAGGTTGATTATAGCAATGAAGAATGCAGTTATTGTTCCTCCAGTGATTATAATATTTCATGTTCCATTTGCATATAGGCCCTTCAGTGATTACTTAAGAGATTCTCTTCAAATCTCTGATCCTTCTCCCCGGATATTACAACTCGCAATAGCCAAAGTCACAAATCCAAACTATGTTCCTCCAAAAAGCGTAAGTGGGTCCATGTGAAAGAAACAGTTCCTGATGCACTTTGTAACATGTAGCATGTTTGTAACTGTAATGTGCTCCCCTCTTATTTCTAGGTGTATATTTTCCTTTTCTTCATGTTTATTTTCCCCTCTTATCAAATGAATTTTTCTGACTATCTGCCCTGTGCCTAATGTATCAGTCAGGATTTGATGAGAGAAGCAGAACCACAATGCATATTATAGAATTAACCTTAAGCAATTGTGGGAGCTGATGAGAAGTCTATGGAAGACTGTTACAGCAGCTGGGACTTGGGTCTGGTCATAGATCTAGAAGAAATGAGAGAGACTAGGGGTAGTTCAGCAGTCCCCTAGAAGATATTTACTTCAGGAGAGGCAATTACAGGAGAGTCTTGCCTGTTCAGACAAGGGAGGAAGGGCTGATTCTATTGGTAAGGAAGGCTCAGGTATGTTCAGGGTTTCAAAGTCCCCCCTTCATTGGAATGTGCCCTTATGTTCCGATTCCAATTTTTAAGGTCCAATTCCTTCTCAATCATTGCCCTAACTTTAATATAGGAGACCATATAAGTTTGGGAATTCAATTTGTGCTGTAATTCACCCACTCACAGAATTAGATTTTGGGCTTGGTTTTGAGAATTTTCAGTCCTGTGACCATTAAAGATAAGGGTTTATTTTGGGTAAGTCACAAAAACTTTCTGGTCCCTTAACTATGCCTTAAGGTGGGAATTTAAAGGCCTGAGCTGGTCATTTCTTTCCTCAAGTTCTCCAGTGCACTTAGAAGCAATGAGCCGACCTCACTATACCTCTTTATTTCACTAAAATGATCTCTGTCAGGCAGCTGCTTGATTACCAAATCTTGCTTTCTGTTTTGTCAGTGCATGCCACGGATTACCAGTGTCTTTTTTTTTTGTTAAACGACTGGCAATAGGATCATTAATAGCTTTAAATCTAATCTGCTCAGAAAACAAATTCCAGATGGTCTAGAACCAGCACAGGTATACCTCAGAGATATTTTGGGTTCAGTTCTAGACCACCCCAATAAAGCAAATATTGCAATAAAGCAAGTCACACAAACTTTTTGCTTTCCCAGTGCATATAAAGGTTATGTTTACACTACTGTAGTCTATTAAATGTGCAATAGCATTATGTCTAAAAAAACAATGTACACACCTTAGTTAAAAAAATACTGCTAAAAAATCTTAGCCATCATCTGAGCTTTCAGTGAGTTGTAATCTTTTTGCAATAGTAATGTCAAAGGTCACTGATCACATATCAGCATAATATAATAAAAATGTAAAAGTTTGAAATATTGTGAGAATATTTCTGACACAGAGATACAAAGTGAGCAAATGCTGTTGGGGAAATGGTGCCGATAGACTTGCTTGATGCAGGGTTACCACAAAACTTCAATTTGTGAAAAACGCAGTATCTGCAAAGTACAATAAAACACAGTATGCCTGAACAAAGAACCCATCCTTAAAGTTCTGATCTGGTTATCTGTTGCTTTATACCAAACCACCCCCAAACTTAGTGATTTTAAGCAACAGCCAGGGGGGAGGAGTCAAGATGACGGTGTGGGAAGCTGCGGAGTTAGCTCTCCCCACAACTAGGGCACCTGCTGGCCGCTGGTGGGGGACTCTAACCACCAAGGAGACGGGAGGAAACCCAGAGTGAACCAGTAGGATGTAGGGGGACTGAGGGAGGAGAAGTGGAGGCCAGAGAAGATCGGCACTCCTGAGGCCGGGGAGATCAGGAGAGGCAGGCGGGAGGGACTCTCCGGGAAGAGCGGGAGAGGAGCAGCGGGTGATCACCTGGCCCACTGGGGCCACAGAGCCTGCTGAGCTCCCAAGCTGGTTCCCTCCCTCCAAAGCCCCATCCAGGCTGCGTGGGCCCTGGGGGCATAGGAGGGAGGCCAGGGAGATCAGGAGTGGCAGCGGGGAGGGGCCATCCAGGAGAAGTGGGAGAGGACCAGAGGGTGATTGCCCTGCTCACTGGGGCCTGGGGAGACTGCTGAGCTCCCAGGCCAGTTCCCTGCCCTCCAAGGCCCCCCCCCATTGGTCCTGAGGGCATAGGAGGGAGGCCAGGAGATCAGGAGAGGCAGGCGAGAGGGGCCCTCCCGGACCCCAGACCGGAGGAGTGGGAGAGGAGAGGAGGGAGTTTGCCCCGCCCACTCGAGCCCGGGAAGCCTGTTGGGCTCCCAGGTGAGGTCTCCTGCCCTCTGAGACCAGGGGTAGGGGGCACGCCTGGGCCCCTTCTGTTCCTTGAGCCTAAGCCCCACCCCCACAGCCCCCAGGGCCTTTTCCAGCCCTGTGGTTCCTGAGCATAGGCCCCACCCACCACCCAAAACTTGCCCTTGCTTAGGCCCCGCCCTCAACAGCCAAGGCCTTTCACCACCTCCTTTTTTTTTTCTTTTCTTTTTAGCATTCAGCAAGTATTATTAAAATGAAGGGAAATTTATGGATGACACTTTGTAACTATCAGGAACTGTTGATTAATAAAGTTAGTTCGTTATTCTCCTGAAACCTAGGCAGCAATGAGAATTGTCAGACGGATCATTTTACTCATTATTTTTGATTAATGCACCCAGATTCTCTGACTCTGAAGGGAAAAAAAAAAAAACCTCCTCTTTTTCACTATTGTGGTACTAACATACCTTCCGGTTGTTGATTCATCTATTTTTGCATTCTTTCTAACATATCTGTTAGTTTCCTAGTCTAATTTTATGTTTTACTTTGTTATTGTTTGTTTTTTTTTTACCACCCCACGTGGCTTGCGGGATTTTTTTTTTCGGTACGCGGACCTCTCACTGTTGTGGCCTCTCCCGTTGCGGAGCACAGGCTCCGGACGCGCAGGCTCAACCGCCATGGCTCACAGGCCCAGCCGCTCCGCAGCGTGTGGGATCTTCCCGGACCGGGGCACGAACCCGTGTCCCCTGTATCGGCAGGCGGACTCTCAACCACTGCGCCACCAGGGAAGCCCTATTTCGTAGTCTTTTAAGTTTAGTTTGGAATTTTTATTATTCTATTTATAATTCTAGCAGGTTTTTTTTGGTTGTGTTGCGTCTTCGTTGCTGCGTGGGCTTTCTCTAGTTGCAGTGAGTGGGGGCTACTCTTCGTTGCAGTGCGCGGGCTTCTCATTGTTGTGGCTTCTCTTGTTGCAGAGCACAGGCTCTAGGCGCATGGGCTCCAGTAGTTGTGGCATGCAGGCTCTAGAACGCAGGCACAGCAGTTGTGGCACATGGGCTTAGTTGATCTGCGGCATGTGGGATCTTCCCAGACCAGGGCTCGAACCTGTGTCCACTGCATTGGCAGGCGGATTCTTAACCACTGTGCCACCAGGGAAGTTCCAATAATTCTAGCAGTGTTTTTTTTTGTTTTTTTTTTTGCGGTACGCGGGCCTCTCACTGTTGTGGCCTCTCCCGTTGCGGAGCACAGGCTCCGGACGCGGAGGCTCAGCGGCCATGGCTCACGGACCCAGCCGCTCCGTGGCATGTGAGATCTTCCCGGACCGGGGCACGAAACCGTGTCGCCTGCATCGGCAGGCAGACTCTCAACCACTGCGCCACCAGGGAAGCCCAATTCTAGCTGTTTTTGACAATGACTTTTAAGAGTCCTAAATAATGCTTGATTTGGTTTCCAAACTTAATTAAATACCTTCAAATACTTTATAAATACATTAAATTTGATTTCTTTTTAAAGTATTTTATTTCAACCATCTACATTAACAAAACCTTCTCAAATATTAAATAATTATTAAAAATCTAATACTTTAAACTTATAAATATAGTGAAGCTGAAGTTTTTTAACGTTGTAAGAATTGATACTGACTAAGGTTCTTGGACTCTTTAATCAATAGAAATTGATAAGAGGCCAGATGAGAAATTCAGGTAAGGCTTTACTGGGACTCGTGCTATAGCAGGAGGGAGGGAAAACAAGTAACACATGCCCTTGCTCACTCCCTGAGAGGAGGCAAGCTGGTCCCTTAAACAGGGTGAAGATAGGGGCCAATAGGTGGATCGGGCTGGGGGGTGGCATACGTGGTGGGCCCACCCTCTTGGTGGTGCTGGGTACAGGGATCATGCATAGTACCCTACTTTTTCTCCTGGTACCTCAAAAGTGGCAGTTGGGTTTTGGCCTTTTTGTATGTTCTTATTGTTCATAATTTGCCCCAACTGCGCATGCGCGCAGTTCTTTTTAGTCCCTTTTAGTTTATTTGTATTCTGTTGCTCCAGGAGGCATTTGTCAAGGTGGAAGCACTACAGTCAAGGGTCTCAGGTCCCAGCCAGTCTCAGAATGACATAAATTTAAGATTTCAGCTTAATGTCATAATTCTAAACAGTTACTCTGTTATATATTTCAAATTGCAATTGTAGTGTTATCACTCTTACAGGCCAACTTCTCTTAAAACATATACCTGCTTTTTATTTTTTATTTATTTTTATTTATTTATTTTTTTGTGTGGTACGTGGGCCTCTCACTGTTGCGGCCTCTCCCATTGCGGAGCACAGGCTCCAGACACGCAGGCCCAGCGGCCATGGCTCACGGGGCCCAGCTGCTCTGCAGCATGTGGGACCTTCCCGGACCGGGGCATGAACCCGTGTCCCCTGCATCGGCAGGCGGACTCTCAACCACTTCACCACCAGGGAAGCCCCCTGGTTTTTATTTTAATAATATACACTTATTTTTTGTTTTAACAATAATTTCAAATTTACTGAAAATCTGCAAAAGTTAAAGTCCATTGGCTTTATCATTCTCTCTCCTCCGTGGTGTGTGTGTGTGTGTATATTTAATCTTTTCCCTGAATCATTTTTGAAAGTTAATGACAGACATCATATACCCCTTTTCCTCAGTACTTCAGTGTGTGTTTCCTAACAAGAGGACATTATCTTATATAACTACCATACTGTTATCAAGATCAGGAAATTTAACATTGGTATAATACTATAACTAATCTATGGTCCCTGTTCAAATTTCATCAATTCTTGCACATATTTATTATTAAGACAAAGTATTAATTCTATGATTTTGATTTTCTTAGGTTTTTGACAGTTAATTCTAAATCTTCTCAGAGTTTAAAAATAACACACGCTCACAAAAGAAGTCAAGTTACTATTACAGGTACCTGAGGTTACTTGCCACCAGAGACTTTGTATGGGTACACTGTAGGAAGTCCTTTTACCTCTATGAATGTCATACCAAGTCTCTTTTTATAATAGCTGTTAGGACTACAAAACTTAAAAAGAAAGGGGTTGGTTTCATAGCTCACTTAATCCATAACTATTTTAATGAGATCTATTTTATTATAAAATTAATATTTTGTAAAATAAATAATTAATATATTATGTGCAGTAAAAAAAAAGGCAGCCCAAATAATGCAAGTGAATATGTAAATAAAAATCACTTTTGTTGTAACACATTTTCGGACTTTATGTGAATCACCTCAAAAATGTTCATACCCTTGATTCAGTCATTTTACTTCTAGAATTTTTATTCTCAGAAAATAATCAAGATTGAGAATGATGGGGGAGAGACATGTTGGTATAATGACCTCATGGATTAGGAGAAATTTCATTTCTCCGATTATTAATAAAGTCACATCGTTCTCTACATTTATTTGCCATGTGTATTTTCCTTTTCTAAATTTGTCTGTTCATGGCTTTATTTTTCTACTGGTCTGTTCATTTTTTATTGATTCACAAAATTCTTTACATCTTAGGGATATTAATCCTTCATCTGTTATATATGATGTGCATATTTTTCCCAGCTTGTAACTTGAAAGTTTGGGGTTATAATTTATATAATAATAATATATATAATATACTAAAATTATAATATATGTATAAAATTTTAAATGTATAGATCTTGTATAGTTTAATAAGCTTTTAACAAATATATATACCCATTCATTAACCACCATAATCAAGATACAAGAATAAGTATTATTCTTGACTGAGAAGCCCAAATGATCTTTTCTCTTTATTTTGTTAATGTGCAGACTTCTGTGCATAGTTGCTTAGAGTTGTTTTTTTGGTTTTGTTTTGTTTTGTTTTTGCGGCATGTGGGCCTCTCACTGTTGTGGCTTCTCCCGCTGCGGAGCACAGGCTCTGGACGCGCAGGCTCAGTGGCCATGGCTCACGGGCCCAGCCGCTCCGCAGCATGTGGGATCTTGCCGGAACGGGGCATGAACCCGTGTCCCCTCGGACTCTCAACCACTGCACCACCAGGGAAGCCCAGACATTATGAATTTGATTTCCTAATATTTTAGTGAGGAACTTTGCATCTATGTTCATGATGGATAGTGATCTATAGTTAAAAATATATCTGTTGAGTTTTGGAATTAGGGTTATGTTGGTCTTGTAAAATGAGTTGAGAAGTATTTCCTGCTTTTTTATTCTCTGTATATTTGTGTAAGATTCATGTTATTTCTTCCTTAAATATTTGAGATAATTTACCCTTAAATCAATCTGGGCTTAGTGTTTTCTTTATGGGGAGGTTTTTAATTATGAATTAAATTTCTTCAGGTATTCCTTTAGGGTATAGGTCAAATCAGATTTTTTATTTCTTCTTGTGTCTGTTTTGTATTTTAAAAGAATTTGTCCATTCTTCTATGTTGAATTTATTTGCATAAAGTTTTTAATGGTAATATATATATTTTTCTCTTTAAGAGCTTTAAGATATATAGTGGTGATGCTTTAATTCCTGTTTGTTAATTTGTTTTCTCTTTTTATTTCTTGATCAGACCTGCTAGGGATTAACAAATTAGCTTTACTAATCTTTCCAAAGAGTCAACTTTTGTATTTGTTTATTTTTTTCTCAACTGTTTTTAAGAATTTCTTTTACCATTTCTTATAGAGTGGATCATTCAGTTTTTGTTACTCTGGAAATGTTCTTATTTTATTTTTATTTGTAAAGGATATGTTTGTTGGATATGCAAACATATTTTAGGTTGATAACGCTTTAGAGTATATTTTCATGATCTTCTGGCCTCCATGGTTTCTGGTGAGATGCCAGCTAAAATTATAATTTTTACTCTATATTTAATGTGTCTTTTTCCTTTGGCTATTTTAAGATTTTCTCTTTATCTTTGGTTTTTAGCAGTATGGCTAAATTTGCCTACATATAGTTTTCTTGGTATTTGTCCTACCTGTGGTTCCCTGAAATTCAAGGATTTGTGGGATGTTGCTTTCAAATTTTTCCATAGTTCTGCTATCATTTATTCAGACTTTTTTTCCTGTGTCATTCTTTCTCTGAGGCCTCTAGTTATACCTGTGCTATATCATCATATTCTATACCATAGATCACTGAGGTTGTTTTATTTTTTTTCAATATTTTTCTCTATATGCTTTATTTTAAATAATTTATATTCACCTCTACTCAATGGCATCAGTTCTTTTTACCACAATGAGCAATCTTCTGTTAATCTCATCCAATGGATTTTTAATTTAGATGCTGTGTTTTTCAGTTCTTGGATTTCCATTTGGTTTTTTAAAAATATATATAATTTACATATTTCCCTTGGACCTTTAATCTCTTCACTCATTGTATCCATCTTCGGACCCCATTCAAGTTTCACTTATTTTTCCTCTATAATATCCTTTATAGAGGAATAATCCAGTTCAAAATCATGTGTTGTCAAGTATCTTTAGTCTCCTTCAGTCTGGAATGGTTCTTCAATCGTTTTTTGCCTTGTTGACCTTGAACACTATTGAATATTACCATCCAGTTATTTTATAGAATAGCGGACAAACTGAATTTGTCTGAATGTTTCTTGTAATTAGGGTAAGATTATGAATCTTTGGTGTTTATTCACATACATACACACATTTTCATCTATATTTATTTCCATATCGATTTATATATGATTTTTCACCTTTACCTCCAATTCTGATCCAACACTACCGAGTTCATTCTTTTCCTCCCTTGCCTTATTTGTAATGCTTGTCTCTGAAAGTTAAAAACCTGGCTCCCATTACCCTTAATACATGTCCTCTCTGTGTATAATCATTCCCCCATCTCTGCTGTCTCCTCTTTCTGCATATGGGCTCTTACACCCTGCACTATGCCACTCAGTCTCTGACACTTCATACTGGGAGGCCCCTTCCCAAAGCTCTGATCTCTTACTGGTATCTCTGATATCTCAATCCCTCTTACTTGGTCGACCCTTCTCTTGATGCTCTGGCCCTAACATCCTGCTATGGGCCACTGTGCCTTCTCCTTTCCCACCAGACTGAGACACCTACCTTGCTTTGCTCTCCCAAATGATCAGGAAGGGGCGAGGATGAACTGCTTTCCTTCTTTCAGGAGTCTTATCCTGTCTAGTTTCTGCCTACTTCTGATTTCTTTCCAGTGCCTTCAAAGAGTTCTGTTTTGTTTTGTTTTGTTTTCAATGTTTTATTCAGAGTCTCTAACTGTTATAGGCAAGAAAATTAGTTCAATACAAGCTACTCTGCTATTACTGGAAGCAGAACTTCTAATTTGCCTTTTAATTTTGTTTTGGTTATCTTGAGGTTAAAATTTTATGTGTGGTAAAACCCATAATCTTATTATTTTGAGGTTTCTTCCATTGCTTTATGATTAGAAAATTCTACCCCAAAAGAATTCAGAAAATCACCCCCAGTAGTGTGCTTGTACTGGCTCACAAGAGCTGATGGTACACATCTCTTTCTAACTTTGCATTTAGTGCAATCCATCACCTTCATAGTTTGAAACTGACCATGGTGGGAATTTTTACACCATAGAAATTGGCAAGCACTACAAATCAGTCTTTTTTCTCTGAGGAGCTAACTGTTAAACATTTACCAGCACACCACTGTTTTCCTGTAGTATTTTTGTGGTTTCTTTTTATTTTTAAAGTAGATAATTCCTCAACTTATTTGAAGTATATTTCTATGTAAAATATGGGGTAAGAATCTGCCTCTCCCCCATGATTGCCCCAGCCTTTATTTGTTCACTGCCACAGTTATTATATACCACAATGTTATTTATACTAGGGCAACGGTTTTCAAAAATGTGACCCAGGTATGCATAAAGTTTCCCAGAACCTTTTAAGTAATCTGCAAGTTCAAAATTATGCACAAGTAAAAGGTTCATTCAATGTGTAAGATAGGCAAATGGATTTTATGGTAATGGAGTATGAAACGTTCCTTGACAGTTTCAGATTGTACATTGCAACTCTTATGGGTTTTTTTTTGCGGTACACGGGCCTCTCACTGTTGTGGCCTCTCCCGTTGCGGAGCACAGGCCCCGGACGCCAGGCTCAACGGCCATGGCTCACGGGCCCAGCCGCTCCGCGGCATGTGGGATCTTTCCGGACCAGGGCACGAACCCGTGTCCCCTGCATCGGCAGGCGGACTCTCAACCACTGCGCCACCAGGGAAGCCTGCAACTCTTATTTTTAAGAAACTACCCTTTGTCAAGTTTTATTTTAGTATCAAAGAAGAATATCCACAATTATCTGAAAAAGCTGTTGAAATATACTCTTTTCCAACTAGTACGGGGAACTGGATTTTCTTCATATACTTTAACCAAAAAACAGTGTCTTCTTAAACCAGATATTAAAGAGATTTGCAAAAATGTAAACATATCAGTCTTGTCACAATTTTTTTTGTTTTGGAAAATATAGTTCTTCGTCATAAAAAATATTTGTATTTCCATGTAATGGGTTCTTTTTACTTGAAATAATAAATGTTCTTAAATGTCTCAGTCTTTGGAAGCCCTCAGTCACTTTTTAAGAGGGTAAAGAATGTTACACCTCAAATTTATTCAATTAAAAAAAAGTGTAAATGGGCTCTACACCAAAAAAATTGAGAACCACTGTATTAGATAATATTTCTGAATTCTCTGTTTGGTTACACTGATCTATTTTTATGCAAGTATCATTTTGCTTAAATTATTGTAAATTTAAAAATATTTTAGGGCTTCCCTGGTGGCGCAGTGGTTAAGAATTCGCCTGCCAATGCAGGGGACACAGGTTCGAACCCTGGTCCGGGAAGATCCCACATGCCACAGAGCAACTAAGCCTGTGCGCCACAACTACTGAGCCTGCTCTCTAGAGGCCGGGAGCCACAACTACTGAAGCCTATGCACCTAGAGCCCATGCTCCGCAACAAGAGAAGCCACTGCAATGAGAAGCCCGGGCACCGCAACGCAGAGTAGCCCCCACTCGCCACAACTAGAGAAAGCCCACGTGCAGCAACAAAGACCCAATGCAGCCAAAAATAAATAAATAAATTTATTTTAAAAAATATATATATATATATTAGAATAGGGTAGGTTATGTATACCCTTTACTTCTTTTGGCCATAACTTTCTTATTGTCCTTCTGGCTTCCCGCTTCAGTCTTTCTCCCACATGCCTGACAGATTAATCTCCAGCCCTGACCATGCTTCCTCTCCAGTGAAAAGATTTCATGGTTCTTCGCTAGCTGTGAGCAGTGCCCTCCACATCTAACGTAGTTTCAGATGTATTTGCAAGCCTGATCTCACTGCCTGACCAGACACAATCTGCTCCATGCCTCCTTGCTTCTGTGTCCAGACATTCCCTTCAATCTTCCTTCCTTCATTCTCCCTATCTTTTCTCCTCCCTCTACTTGTCAGAATCTGACCCTTCCTTCAAGGCCCAATTTAATATCTCTTTAGCCATGAAAAGAGAATTCTTCTTGGATTCTCCCACATTTCCTCTGATATTCCTCAAAACTTTATTCTCTTTTATGGATATCAAATAATCAGTGATTTGCTTATAGGTTTATGATTCCTTCTAAGTTGAAAACTACTTTAAGGAAAGGTACTGGTTTATTATTCTTTGTTTTTTTTTTTTTTTTGTCTCCCTCCCTCCCACCCTCCCTATCCCACCCCTCCAGGCGGTCACAAAGCACCGAGCTGATCTCTCTGTGTTATGCGGCTGCTTCCCACTAGCTATCTACCTTACATTTGGTAGTGTATATATGTCCATGCCTCTCTCTCGCTTTGTCACAGTTTACCCTTCCCCCTCCCCATAGCCTCAAGTCCATTCTCTAGTAAGTCTGTGTCTTTATTCCTGTTTCACCCCTAGGTTTTTCATGACATTTTTTTTCTTAAATTCCATATATATGTGTTAGCATACGGTATTTGTCTCTCTCTTTCTGACTTACTTCACTCTGTATGACAGACTCTAGGTCTATGCACCTCATTACAAATAGCTCAATTTCGTTTCTTTTTATGGCTGAGTAATATACCATTGTATATATGTGCCACATCTTCTTTATCCATTCATCCGATGATGGACACTTAGGTTGTTTCCATCTCTGGGCTATTGTAAATAGAGCTGCAATGAACATTTTGGTACATGCCTCTTTTTGAATTATGGTTTTCTCAGGGTATATGCCCAGTAGTGCGATTGCTGGGTCATATGGTAGTTCTATTTGTAGTTTTTTAAGGAACCTCCATACTGTTCTCCATAGTGGCTGCATCAGTTTACATTCCCACCAACAGTGTAAGAGGGTTCCCTTTTCTCCACACCCTCTCCAGCATTTATTGTTTCTAGATGTTTTGATGATGGCCATTCTGACTGGTGTGAGATGATATCTCATTGTAGTTTTGATTTGCATTTCTCTAATGATTAATGATGTTGAGCATTCTTTCATGTGTTTGTTGGCAGTCTGTATATCTTCTTTGGAGAAATGTCTATTTAGGTCTTCTGCCCATTTTTGGATTGGGTTGTTTGTTTTTTCGTTATTAAGCTGCATGAGCTGCTTATAAATTTTGGAGATTAATCCTTTGTCAGTTGCTTCATTTGCAAATATTTTCTCCCATTCTGAGGGTTGTCTTTTGGTCTTGTTTATGGTTTCCTTTGCTGTGCAAAAGCTTTGAAGTTTCATTAGGTCCCATTTGTTTATTTTTGTTTTTATTTCCATTTCTCTAGGAGGTGGGTCAAAAAAGACCTTGCTGTGATTTATGTCATAGAGTGTCCTGCCTATGTTTTCCTCTAACAGTTTGATAGTTTCTGGCCTTACATTTAGGTCTTTAATCCATTTTGAGCTTATTTTTATGTATGGTGTTAGGGAGTGATCTAATCTTATACTTTTACATGTAGCTGTCCAGTTTTCCCAGCACCACTTATTGAAGAGACTGTCCTTTCTCCACTGTACATTCCTGCCTCCTTTATCAAAGATAAGGTGACCATATGTGCGTGGGTTTATCTCTGGGCTTTCTATCCTGTTCCATTGATCTATATTTCTGTTTTTGTGCCAGTAGCATACTGTCTTGATTACTGTAGCTTTGTAGTATAATCTGAAGTCAGGAAGCCTTATTCCTCCAGCTCCATTTATCGTTCTCAAGATTGCTTTGGCTATTCGGGGTCTTTTGTGTTTCCATACAAATTGTGAAATTTTTTGTTCTAGTTCTGTGAAAAATACCAGTGGTAGTTTGATAGGGATTGCATTGAATCTGTAGATTGCTTTGGGTAGTAGAGTCATTTTCACAATGTTGATTCTTCCAATCCAAGAACATGGTATATCTCTCCATCTATTTGTATCATTAATTTCTTTCATCAGTGTCTTATAATTTTCTGCATACAGGTCTTTTGTCTCCTTAGGTAGGTTTATTCCTAGATATTTTATTCTTTTTCTTGCAGTGGTAAATGGGAGTGTTTTCTTGATTTCTCTTTCGGATTTTTCATCATTAGTGTAGAGGAATGCCAGAGATTTCTGTGCATTAATTTTGTATCCTGCTACTTTACCAAATTCATTGATTAGCTCTACTAGTTTTCTGGTAGCATCTTTAGGATTCTCTATGTATAGTATCATGTCATCTGCAAACAGTCACAGCTTTACTTCTTCTTTTCCGATTTGGATTCCTTTTATTTCCTTTTCTTCTCTGATTGCTGTGGCTAAAACTTCCAAAACTATGTTGAATAAGAGCGGTGAGAGTGGGCAACCTTGTCTTGTTCCTGATCTTAGTGGAAATGCTTTCAGTTTTTCACCATTGAGGACGATGTTGGCTGTGGGTTTGTCATATATGGCCTTTATTATGTTGAGGAAAGTTCCCTCTATGCCTACTTTCTGCAGGGTTTTTATCATAAATGGGTATTGAATTTTGTCAAAAGCTTTCTCTGCATCTATTGAGATGATCATATGGTTTTTCTCCTTCAGTTTGTTAATATGGTGTATCATGTTGATTGATTTGCATATATTGAAGAATCCTTGCATTCCTGGAATAAACCCCACTTGATCATGGTGTATGATCCTTTTAATGTGCTGTTGGATTCTGTTTGCTAGTATTTTGTTGAGGATTTTTGCATCTATGTTCATCAGTGATACTGGCCTGTAGTTTTCTTTCTTTGTGACATCCTTGTCTGGCTTTGATATCAGGGTGATGGTGGCCTCGTAGAATGAGTTTGGGAGTGTTCCTCCCTCTGCTATATTTTGGAAGAGTTTGAGAAGGATAGGTGATAGCTCTTCTCTAAATGTTTGATAGAATTCGCCTGTGAAGCCATCTGGTCCTGGGCTTTTGCTTGTTGGAAGATTTTTAATCACAGTTTCAATTTCAGTGCTTGTGAATGGTCTGTTCATATTTTCTATTTCTTCCTGATTCGGTCTTGGCAGGTTGTGCCTTTCTAAGAATTTGTGCATTTCTTCCAGGTTGTCCATTTTATTGGCATAGAGTTGCTTGTAGTAATCTCTCATGATCCTTTGTATTTCTGCAGTGTCAGTTGTTACTTCTCCTTTTTCATTTCTAATTCTATTGATTTGAGTCTTCTCCCTTTTTTTCTTGATGAGTCTGGCTAATGGTTTATCAATTTTGTTTTTCCTTTCAAAGAACCAGCTTTTAGTTTTATTGATCTTTGCTATCGTTTCCTTCATTTCTTTTTCATTTATTTCTGATCTGATTTTTATGATTTCTTTCCTTCTGCTAACTTTGGGGGTTTTTTGTTCTTCTTTCTCTAATTGCTTTAGGTGCAAGGTTAGGTTGTTTATTCGAGATGTTTCCTATTTCTTAAGGTAGGATTGTATTGCTATAAACTTCCCTCTTAGAACTGCTTTTGCTGCATCCCATAGATTTTGAGTCGTCATGTCTCCATTGTCATTTGTTTCTAGGTATTTTTTGATTTCCTCTTTGATTTCTTCAGTGATCACTTCGTTATTAAGTAGTGTATTGTTTAGCCTCCATGTGTTTGTACTTTTTACAGATCTTTTCCTGTAATTGATATCTAGTCTCATAGCGTTGTGGTTGGAAAAGATACTTGATACAATTTCAATTTTCTTAAATTTACCAAGGCTTGATTTGTGACCCAAGATATGATCTATCCTGGAGAATGTTCCATGAGCACTTGAGAAAAATGTGTATTCTGTTGTTTTTGGATGGAATGTCCTATAAATATCAATTAAGTCCATCTTGTTTAATGTATAATTTAAAGCTTGTGTTTCCTTATTTATTTTCATTTTGGATGATCTGTCTATTGGTGAAAGTGGGGTGTTAAAGTTCCCTGAGATGAATGTGTTACTGTCGATTTCCCCTTTTATGGCTGTTAGTATTTGCCTTATGTATTGAGGTGCTTCTATGTTGGGTGCATAAATATTTACAATTGTTATATCTTCTTCTTGGATCGATCCCTTGATCATTATGTAGTGTCCTTCTTTGTCTCTTCTAATAGTCTTTATTTTAAAGTCTATTTTGTCTGATATGAGAATTGCTACTCCAGCTTTCTTTTGGTTTCCATTTGCATGAAATACCTTTTTCCATCCCCTTACTTTCAGTCTGTATGTGTCTCTAGGTCTGAAGTAGGTCTCTTGTAGACAGCAAATATATGCGTCTTGTTTTTGTATCCATTCAGCCAATCTGTGTCTTTTGGTGGGAGCATTTAGTCCATTTACATTTAAGGTAATTATCGATATGTATGTTCCCATTCCCATTTTCTTAATTGTTTTGGGTTCGTTATTGTAGGTCTTTTCCTTCTTTTGTGTTTCTTGCCTAGAGAAGTTCCTGTAGCAGTTGTTGTAGAGCTGGTTTGGTGGTGCTGAACTCTCTCAGCTTTTGCTTGTCTGTAAATGTTTTAATTTCTCCATAAAATCTGAATGAGATCCTTGCTGGGTAGAGTAATCTTGGTTGCAGGTTTTTCTCCTTCAACACTTTCAATATGTCCTGCCAGTCCCTTCTGGCTTGCAGAGTTTCTGCTGAAAGATCAGCTGTTAACCTTATGGGGATTCCCTTGTGTGTTATTTGTTGTTTTTCCCTTGCTGCTTTTAATATGCTTTCTTTGTATTTAATTTTTGATAGTTTGATTAATATGTGTCTTGGCGTATTTCTCCTTGGATTTATCCTGTATGGGACTCTCTGTGCTTCCTGGACTTGATTAACTATTTCCTTTCCCATATTAGGGAAGTATTCAACTATAATCTCTTCGAATATTTTCTCAGTCCCTTTCTTTTTCTCTTTTTCTTCTGGAACCCCTATAATTCGAATGTTGGTGCGTTTAATGTTGTCCCAGAGGTCTCTGAGACTGTCCTCATTTCTTTTCATTCTTTTTTCTTTATTCTGCTCTGCATTAGTTATTTCCACTATTTTATCTTCCAGGTCACTTATCCGTTCTTCTGCCTCAGTTATTCTGCTATTGATCCCATCTAGAGTATTTTTAATTTCATTTATTGTGTTGTTCATCGTTGTTTGTTTCATCTTTAGTTCTTCTAGGTCCTTGCTAAATGTTTCTTGCATTTTGTCTATTCTATTTCCAAGATTTTGGATCATCTTTACTATCATTATTCTGAATTCTTTTTCAGGTAGACTGCCTATTTCCTCTTCATTTGTTAGGTCTGGAGGGTCTTTATCTTGCTCCTTCATCTGCTGTGTGTTTTTCTGTCTTTTCATTTTGCTTATCTTACTGTGTTTGGGGTCTCCTTTTTGAGGCTGAAGGTTCGTAGTTCCTGTTGTTTTTAGTGTCTGTCCCCAGTGGCTAATGTTGGTTCAGTGGGTTGTGTAGGCTTCCTGGTGGAGGGTACTAGTGCCTGTGTTCTGGTGGATGAGGCTGGATCTTGTCTTTCTGGTGGGCAGGTCCACGTCTGGTGGTGTGTTTTGGGCTGTCTGTAGACTTATTATGATTTTGGGCAGCCTCTCTGCTAATGGGTGGGGTTGTGTTCCTGTCTTGCTAGTTGTTTGGCACAGGGTGTCCAGCACTGTAGCTTGCTGGTCGTTGCGTGAAGCTGGGTGCTGGCGTTGAGATGGAGATCTCTGGGAGATTTTCGCTGTTTGATATTATATGCAGCTGTGAGGCCTCTTGTGGACCAGTGTCCTGAAGTTGGCTCTCCCACCTCAGAGGCACAGCACTAACTCCTGGCTGCAGCACCAAGAGCCTTTCATCCACACGGCTCCTTAATTTGGGATGATTCGTTGTCTATTCATGTATTCCACAGATACAGGGTACATCAAGTTGATTGTGGAGCTTTAATCCGCTGCTTCTGAGGCTGCTGGGAGAGATTTCCCTTTCTCTTCTTTGTTCTCACAGCTCCCAGGGGCTCAGCTTTGGATTTGGCCCCGCCTGTGCGTGTAGGTCGCCGGAGGGCGTCTGTTCTTTGCTCAGACAGGACAGGGTTAAAGGAGCCACTGATTCGGAGGCTCTGGCTCACTCAGGCCGGGGGTAGGGAGGGTCACGGAGTGCGGGACAGGCCTGCGGCGGCAGAGGCCAGCGTGTCGTTTCCAGCCTGAGGTGCGCCGTGCGTTCTCCCGGGGGAGTTGTCCCTGGATCCCGGGACTCTGGCAGTGGCGGGCTGCACACGCTCCCCGGAAGGGGGGTGTGGATAGTGACCTGTGTTCGCACACAGGCTTCTTGGTGGCGGCAGCAGCGGCCTTAGCGTCTCATGTCTGTCTCTGGGGTCCGCACTTTTAGCCACGGCTCGCGCTCGTCTCTGGAGCTCCTTTAAGCAGCGCTCTTAATCCCTTCTCCTCGCGTACCAGGAAATAAAGAGGGAAGAAAAAGTCTCTTGCCTCTTCGGCAGGTCCAGACTTTTTCCCGGACTCCCTCCCGGCTAGCCGCGGTGCAGTAACGCCCTGCAGGCTGTGTTCACGCCGCCAACCCCAGTCCTCTCCTGGCCCTCTGACTGAAGCCGGAGCCTCAGCTCCCAGCCCCGCCCGCCCCGGCTGGTGAGCAGACAAGACTCTCGGCTGGTGAGTGCCGGTCGGCCCTGATCCTCTGCGCTGGAATCTCCCTGCTTTGCCCTCCGCACCCCTGTTGCTGTGCTCTCCTCCGCGGCTTCGAAGCTCCCCCCTCCGCCTCCCGCAGTCTCCGCCCGCGAAGGGGCTTCCTAGTGTGCGGACACTTTTCCTCCTTCACAGCTCCCTCCCGCTGGTGCAGGACCCGTCCCTATCCTTTTGTCTCTGTTTATTTTTTTCTTTTGCCCTAACCAGGTACGTGGGCGGTTTCTTGCCTTTTGGGAGGTCTGAGGTCTTCTGCCAGCGTTCAGTGGGTGTTCTGTAGGAGTTGTTCCACGTGTAGATGTATTTCTGGTGTATTCTTGGGGAGGAAGGTGATCTCCGCGTCTTACTCTTCCGCCATCTTCCCGGAAGTCTCTCTCTTTGCTTTGTCTTACATAATATAATTAAGAGATATTTGTATAACGAATTAATGAATGATTGTTTTATTTCCTTTTTGATTGTAAGCCTTAATTGAAGGCACTGGTTGTCATATATTTTTTTGATTTTCCAAGAGGCTGATAAGAGACAAAGCTTTATTCATTGGAAATGCTTGATTAGTACTTCATGGTATTGTGTAGATAGATAGGACCTTTGTTTGAATCCCAGCTCTGCCACTTACAAACTATATAAAGTTAAATAAAATGCCAAACTTCACAATACCTTGGTTTCTCCATTAGTGAAATAGAAATAAAAATGTTATGCAGGTGAGAAATAAATGAATTAATAGGTATAAAATACTGTCTGTGTTAGTATCATCATCGTCATCATTTTTATTTATTTATTTTTGACTGTGTTGGGTCTTCATTGCTGGGCACAGGCTTTCTCTAGTTGCAGCGAGCGGGGGCTACTCTCTGTTGCGGTGCACGGGCTTCTCATTGCAGTGGCTTCTCTTGTTGCAGAGCACAGGCTCTAGGCACGCAGGCTTCAGGAGTTGTGGCACGTGGGCTCAGTAGTTGTGGCTCACAGGCTCTAGAGCGCAGGCTCAGTAGTTGTGGCACTCGGGCTTAGTTGCTCCGCAGCATGTGGGATCTTCTCGGACCAGAGCTCGAACCTGTGTCCCCTGCACTGGCAGGCAGATTCTTAACCACTGCGCCAGCAAGGAAGTCCATCGTCATCATTTTAAACAACATAAGAAGGGGTTTGGAACATACCTTGTGTGTTAATTTTCTACCCACAGTTAAAACCCTATTTCATTTCCAGTTATTGATTATATTCCCACCTCAAAGTTTTGTGGTAAGTTTTGAGTTTGGATATAAGTAATTTAAATAGAAGATGATGTAATTTGAACACATTTCCACAATTAAGGTAGTGAGGAGTGTCTTGGGGGACCAGTACAACATTGTCTATGGAGATATGGTTCTGTTCTGCCTTTCTTCCTCTTGTCTTTGGTTACTTTGTATTGTCCGTTCCAATTAGAAGAGAGCTACTTAAATTCATTTTAAGCATGGGGATTTGTAATAATGTGAATTCCAATTTCCAAAGGGCAAGATAATTAAGAACAAAGCAGAGCTCTCCCCCTTATAGTGTTCTCATGTGATAGGGCTGAGAACTTCCCTCTTGGCTGAGTTTATTGTTCTAGTAGTCAGCATTGCCATTTATCTCTTAGTCCATTTGTGTACTTGTCATTTTCTCCCCATCTTTAGTTTCACAGTAAGTTCCAAAAAATCTGGGTTGGAATTTATACAACCTAGTTTGAGAAGGATGGAAACCGATCCTTTCAGCTATGATCATAGGTTACTGCAGTATTCTCATCCTTTTTGCTGGATTTACTGAGAAGTCTGGTCCAGTGGTCAGATACTACTTTGTAACTTTGATTGCGATAGTGTTTATTGATTGATGCTTACAGGTACTGTTTTCTTTTTCTCCCCTAGACTGAAACCAAAATTGCGACGTCTGCCCTGACTGCTGTTGCAACTCCAAGAACTGTAGACCTTGCCCATCCAAGGATTAAGATAGAGGGTCTGTGCTTTGAAAGAGAAAGAAGTGAAATGCCCATCCGTCCTGTAAGCCATCACTACCTTGGCATCCTTCAGCTCACTTTCTGTTTGTTCCTAGGGTGTTGTTTTTCTTCTATAGGGTATAGACCAAAGTCATTGGAAAAGAAAACCTTGAAAGAGTGGTCTGTGGCAGGAAGGAAGACCTAGCTGCAGGATATGGAGAGAGGCTGCAGGTAGAGGGTGAAGAGCATGGACTTTGGAGTCAGTAAGAGCTGGGTTCAAATTCCTGCCTCACCACTACTGGTTGTGTGATGTTGTAATAACCTTCCTGAGCGTTATTCATTCAATAAGGATTTGAATCTCTACTATGTGCCCGGCACCGTGCCCAGTGAACAAGATGGAAGGAGACAGAAAATAAATAAGGAAACAGATAAGATAATGTCAGGTAGTGGTAAGTGCTATGAAGAAAATAAAATGGAAAAAAATAAAAAATAAAATGGGAAATGAGTGACTATGGCTAGGGGTGGAGAATAAGCTTCTTTGCATACGGTAGTCAGGGAAAGCCTCTCTTAAGGAAGGGATGTTTGAGCTGAAACCTGAATAATGAGAAGGAGTCAGCTAAGTGAAGATCTGAGAAGAGAATGTTCTAGTAGAGGGAAGAGCACATGACAAAGTCCTTAAGTAGGATAGCTTTGAAGTTGGGTGGAGCAAGGTGAGCAAGGGGATTGTGAAGGTAACAGTTCCCAGTTTCAGGGCTGTTCATTCTTGTGATAATAGATAAGGCAGGTGCTCAGCACAGAGCCTGGCACGCTCAGTGGATTGTTCGGGGGTTTTAAAAAATCCTTTAAAAAAGTGATACCATGGCACATAATCATACTCTGAGAACCCAAACTAATCTGTATCAGTGCAAATATAGAACATTTTCAGGGCTACTGAGTGGTGTTTGCTGTGGTCCTCATTCTTTTGAATGAGCACTTGAGAGAGAGAATAGTAGCTCTATGTCATCTTTCCTATTTTACCAGTAAAGCAACATAATAGAAAGGCCTCCTGGCAGATGTGGTTTCCAAAGTAAGACCAAAGGGAGTTGATGAGTCAGTCAGAATATATTTATTCAGCACCAGTTATGCAACAGAGCCTAGTCTAGCTTTTGGCAAACAAGTACTTCTCTCAAGCGGCTTATATTCTGGTGGGGAAAAACAGACAGTAAACATAACCAACAATGAAATAAATGAGCTAAGTCAGGTGTTGTTAAGTGCTATGAAGAAGATTAAATAAGTACTGTGGAAGAGGGTAATTAGAAAGGCTGATATATCTTGGATGGTCAGGGAAGAACTCCTTGAGGATGTGATGTTTGAGTCTAGGGACTTGAATGACAAAGAGGCAGCCATGACAAGATTGAGGAAAGAGGGTTTCAAGCAGAACTAGTAAATGCAAAGGTCCTGAGGTGGAAAGAGCTGGGCCAGAGGGGCCTTGTGTGACTAGGGTCATAGTGATTGAGGTGGGGATGGGAGGAAGGTGAGGTTGGAGGAGGGTATAGTAGGCAGATCATGTGGGATCTTCTAGGCCACGGTAAGGAGCCTAGGTGTTATTCTTAGCAAAATGGAAAGCCACTGGAAGATTTTAAACACTGTGAGTGACATGATCTGGCTTGGGCCTTGGAAAGTACTTCCCTCATGAAGTTGTTACGGTGATTGCATGGGAATGATTTAGGCAGATCGCTGAGAACACTGTCTAGCTCATGGAATACACTTGTTAAAATGCTCCTTCTCTCCCTCAGTAACTGCTGTGTGAAGGCTGGGTTGTGGAGGAGTGAGAATGGAAGCAGGGAGATCAGTTAGGAGAGTCTGTTACAGTAATCCAGGAGAGAAAGGATGGTGACTCGATTAGGGCTATAGTTGAAAATAGAGGGAGACGTGGTGAAATTTGAGGTATGTTTTTGTGTCGTTTTGTTTTGCACTATAGATATCCAGTGCTGCCTTGCTCGCCAAACCTAGCCCTCGAATACTAGCTCTAGCTAAGCCCAGGCCTCTTCATCAAGATTATTTACCTCCCCGTGATGCCTACTGGCCAGTATCTTGTGCTGCTATCCATTCCAAGATATCTCCCAGAATTCAAGAACTAGCTAATCCAAATACAAGGTGTGTCAATCTAAGGCTAAGATGGGACAGGAAAGGCAGGGGGTGCTAGGGACAGGGAAAAGTTGACCTATTAAGTTCAGTGAAATGAATCATAGAAATAGTAAAAATTTTAAAAATCATCTTATTTGTTACATTTATTGTGACAAATCTATGGTCTTCTTACCATAAGTATAAGGCTACAGTTAAAGGGTTAGTGGACTAGTATTGAACTTTAGACCTAGGAGACAACTCTGTAATTATGGATATGGGATTATTTATCTAACATATATTGATAAGGATTATTTATCTAACATATATTGATCTAATAAGTTGCAGAACAGAAACATAATATGTTGTAATTTGTGTAAGAAAAAAATACATATATGCCATATATTTGCTTACATATGCCTATACTGTCTCACAGGAGTATGTAAGAAGCTAGTAACAGTGGTCACTTTGGGGGCCTAGGGAGCCGGGATGGTAGGAAGACTTATTTTTTACTAAATAGGCTTTTGTATTTTTCAATGTTTTTGCATCATGTACATGTATGAACTATTTCAAATAAATCGGAAAATATATTCAACAAAGAAGAAATTGCCTCTAATTCCTATTCATTTTTTAGAAGACCTCTCAACTTGCCTGAACCTCAATTCATTTTGTTACCTTCAAGGGATAATACCTGATCCCCTTTTTGAAGCACCATCAAGAAAACCTAACTGAAAAAGTAGTAGTCTTGAGCTCAGGGAATAGGAAATGTGTTTGGTCTTATATAATAAAATATTTTTTAAAAAAATTTTAATTTTATTTTATTTATTTATTTATTTTTGGTTGCCTTGGGTCTTTGTTGCTGTGCATGGGCTTTCTCTAGCTGCAGCGAGCAGGGGCTACTCTTTGTTGCGGTGCGTGGGCTTCTTATTGCGGTGGCTTCTCTTGTTGTGGAGCACGGGCTCTAGGCGCGCGGGCTTCAGTAGTCGTGGCTCGCAGGCTCTAGAGCGCAGGCTCGGTAGTTGTGGTGCACGGGCTTAGTTGCTCCGCAGCATGTGGGATCTTCCGGGACCAGGGCTCGAACCCATGTCCCCTGCATTGGCAGGCGGATTCTTAACCACTGCACCACCAGGGAAGTCCAGATTTTAAAAATCTTTATAATGTGTTTTTCCTTAAAAAAAAAAGTTCAACATCAAATGAAATGACACTCATTCTCTGTACACTGACAAAGGAAAGTGAGGAGTAAGACCAAGTGCTCAAGAGTCTATCCTGGTAGCAAGATTATTATTTGGTGGTTAAGGTATTAAGGATGAAAACTTCAAAAAATTGATTTCTTTAATTTCACCAGTGGATTGTCTGGCTTGTTTTAACATCGTCAAATTATTGAGAAATTTCCAGAATTTACTTTCTATGGAAAGAGGAAAGCCTTCGGAATCTGACACATATACACATCTAGACTTGACCACAGGTCACTCTTACAACGTCCCTGAGCCTTCATTTCCTTATATGTATAGTGGAGGTCATGATACCTGTTTGATGTGGTGCTTAAGAAAATCAAAATGAGATAATATAGTGCCTAACACATAGTGGATGCCTGAGAAATGTCAGTTCCCTTTTCTGTTCATCTTATTTTAAGTCAAATCCTTTTTTCCATTTCAGGACTCCTGTGCATATTGTATATTACGATCCAGAAGTCTTTAAAGTCAAGCCAGCTGCTTTGAAAGCACATTGTTCTCCGAGGATCCATGAGTTGGCACAACCTCTTACGCGTTAAGCACAGAAAGTCACATCAGTCAAACTCATTATGTTTCTAGAAGACATATTAGATGACTTAGTTCCCTTGTCTGGTACTGTCAGTTTATAGCCCCCACTCCCTCAAAGCACACGAGAACTCTAGGGAACACCACTGCTGCTGTTACCTGTAATCATGTCTTTAGCAGGTTTGGGGACTCCAGCATGCAATAAAAGAGAAAATGATAGCCTGCCTTATTATCCTTACTATCTCCTCACGTGCATCTTGGCTGTCTCATTGCTCTGACTGACCTGAAGATACATTCTTCCTTATATTTGCTGGTTTTGCTTTTCTTTTCCCAGTGAGATCTGTGTTCTCCAGTAGCTGATCTCACCTCAGTGCCTTCTCTAATAAATCCTGAGAACTGAAATCATTCCTTGTGTTACTTTTCCAACGTCCCCTCATTACCAAGAAGTAACACTGAAATGGTGAAGCCTTTGTGGCTAAGTCAAAATGCTTTATATAATCTGTAGATGAAATTGAGGGAGTAGGTTACCTTAAATGATCACATCTCCACCAACTTCTGTTCCTTCACTCATGCTCAGTGTCATTTATCATGAATGACAGAAGAAGCTAAACATTTGGTAAGCATTATAATGCTTTGTCAAATTGCATCTGCCCAGAGTTTTTATTTCATTTGCTTTATTCTCTCCATGGATGAGTATTTTACAAAGTAAACTAACTTTTATGGCCTATCTAGATTTACATGAAAATGAACTTGTTTGAAAACCAGTTTTACAGATGAATGAGTTCTATCTCTAAGGCCTTTATGTTAAAGAGATAACTAGTGTCCTGGAGAGGCAATACCATACAATAGTTTTGGTTGGTTTTGGTTTTAGTATTTTTTTTTTTTTTTAGGTAGAAAAAAGGCTAGGTGTATTGATTAAAATGAAACTAAATTCTTTTCCTAGCTCTAATGAAAATAAGTCTAGAGCTATTGAATTTGAATCCAACAAACAGGAAGAGAGACAGCCACTTTTCACGGTCATTGCTTTTTGAGATAGGCCTGTGGTAGATTTGTCCATTCTTGGATTGCACAGCAAGTGTATTTTTTGTACTATTGGAATAAATCACCTAAATTGCCCAAATTGAACCTAGTATGTAAATTGATTACTGCAGGACAAAAAGTCCAACTGGAATTTGTCTGGGTCTAGAATAAATCATGACATTTATAAAACCCAAGTACATTTCTGAGATACCTTCAATGTTTGTATGTTTCAGAACATGATGAAATGTATCCATTAAAAAGTACTCTGAAGAGATGGACCTCCAGCAAGGTGGCATGGGAACTCCAGTGACCACACTCTCCAGTGAATGGTATTATTTTTTTAAATTAAAGCTTCTGGAAATGGCCCTTAGGATAAACAACAAATGAAGAAACATCTATTCAGGGATATCTATGAAAATTCAGTAAGAAAGGTGAGAGTCTGTGATATTCAAACTACATGTAAGCCGATTGTTTCTTGCCATGAATTACGGTTCTGTTTTTAAATTCACATTTAAAAATTAATTTATAATTCAAATTAAATTATATTCACCTTTTGCCTATTTCCTCCCTTTGACTTGGATACAAGAATCTTAGAGCCTAATGAATGTAATGTCCAAACATGGTGAGCCCCTCAGCAAGTAAAATTCCTAGCATCACGACTAGTCATAGCAGGAAACCAAGCAATAACAGCTGCCACCATCATCACCTCCTCCACCACCACCGCAGGAGATTGACAGCTCATCTGTGCCCCTCTTCTGCTTGGTTTCCGGTACTTTAATCTGAATTTAGTTTTACTTGTTCCATGGAGTGTATATGTGTGTGCATGTTCATAAACATGTGTGTCTGTATTTGTCTTTATTACGTGTTTGCGTGTAAATTGAAAACTTCCTGAATCCGTTAAAGAAGTGGTTAAATTATAATTAAATAATCTCATTGAGGAATACTACAGAGGCCTGTGATTAACTACCAAAAGTTATAATAACTTCGCTAAGAAGCTCAAATGTCTTCTCACACCTTTTAGCTGTCGAGTGTAATAGCTGTAAATGTCCACCTTTCTGCAGCTTTTATTCCCAGACTACTGTATTAACTGTCTCTGTTAAGCCTTGGAGTGATTTTCAGCCCCCTGTTAGGAGAAAAGTGGAGAATGTTATTATTAGATTTGTGAAATTTAGGTAAGTTAAGATTGTTCATTTTGGAATATGCCATCAGTGAGACTATGCATGGTCTACCTGAACTATCGAAGGATTTTTTTTAAAGCCACTAGTTCAGGAAGGCCTGAAATTCCTCAGGACAAAAGATGAAGGTTAAAACTGTTTTATTCTGCCTTACCTGATAATATTCCCTTCTTCCCTCCTCTGGTTCTCGAAAACAAAATGAAAGCTTAATTGAAAGTTCCCACTAGATAAGTTTAATTAAACAGCATTTTGTTATACTTGACTATCATTGTACCCCTAACTCAAGCATCTGAATAATTATTTTCTATTTTCATAACTCAAGTGTAGACTAACTTCACATTGAATTAATCATTAAAGCAAAGCTCATTAAAATGCTGATATAAAATATGTTTTGTTTTGATTTCTTGAACAGTAGGAAAAATTAAATATATTCATCTAAATATTCAAAAGAGAAGGTAGTATTAAAATTTGTATGAAGAAAGTCAACTGACCTTAAAGTGCCAAAATGAATACCTCTATTTAATAAATAACAGCATATTTTACAGGGAGGTAAAAAGGAAAGCATTCCATTGTTAATGGGTGTTGTATTTTACTAAATTTAAATAGTGTACTAGTGAGTAATAATTGACCACTATTACTCTGGTAGTTATAATTGAAAAGTAAGGGGCTTCCCTGGTGGCACAGTGGTTAAGAATCCGCCTGCCAATACAGGGGGACACGGGTTCGAGCCCTGGTCTGGGAGGATCCCACATGCCGCAGGGCAACTAAGCCTGTGCACCACAACTACTGAGCCCGCGCTCCAGAGCCCGTGAGCCACAACTACTGAAGCCCACGTGCCACAACTACTGAAGCCCACACGCCTAGAGCCTGTGTTCTGTGACAAGAGAAGCCACCTCAATGAGAAGCCCACGCACTGCAATGAGAAGCCCACGCACCGCAACCAAGAGTAGTCCCTGCTCACCACAACCAGAGAAAAGCCTGCACGCAGCAACGAAAACCCAACATAGCCAAAAATAAAATCTATTAAAAAAAATAATATCAAAGAAATACCTCACATTTAAGTAATAATTTTAACTTCTTTAATTCCCAAATATTATTAGTTTTACCTTCAATTATACTATAAGAAGAGATAGAGAAGACATTCTACTTTGTTTAGATTTCTTATTGAAAAACAGAACTAGAAGTTATGTACCTTTATTTAACTATAAAAGTGCTAAACTATGAATCATCCAGGTGTTGTTTTACTGTGATTTAACCATGGATTTAATGCTTTTCTTGAACAATCAATGAAATGTTCGGTACTCTGGATTTTTATCTGAAGGACTGAAACTAAACATGTTGAACAATCTCTCCAGATTGTTTTAAAAATTAGTAGCAATTCTAAATAGCTTCTTTTGGAACTAGGAGGAAGAATTTTATATAACTATATAGATTATATAATTATATAAATTTAAAAAAATATATATATATATATTTACCTCAACCACTTTTTTTTTTTTGAGGTGAGATTGGTATATGACATCATATGGTAGATTTGAACTTGAATTTTGGAATCAGACCTGGGTTTGTATCCCACGTGGATCATTTACCAGGTATGTGATTTTGAAAAAATTCCCTAACTCCCTGTGCCTCAGTTTCTTTATGTATAAAGTGAGCTCCTGTGGCATTATTGTAAAGAGTAAATAAGAACGTTATGTAATGAAGTATGAATTGGAAAAAATTGTTTAAAATTTAGCTCCTTTTGCCTTCTAAGGGGGGAGTGGCATACTTCATATCACTGGGAAAAGAAATATATTTATGGCTTGATTCATACATTAAATGAATGTTTGTTTGATGTCTTTGCTTTGCCAGGCACTGTGCTAGGCACTAAAGCTATCATAGTAAGCCAAACATATATGGGCTCTGCTCTCATAGGCTATTTAGCCAACTGGGAGACATGGATGTTATTCAAACATTCACAAATAAATGTAAAATACAGCAGTGGCAAGTGCTATGAAGGAGAGGTTATAGTGCTATAAAATGACAGAATAGAGAACTTTGACTCCCTTGGGAAGGTGAGGGAGGATTCTTTAATGAAAGGACGTTGGGCTGGAATCTAAAAATTAAGTAGTGTTAACTAACAAAGAAAGGACAGGAAATCAGTCCAGGTAGTGGGAAATGTGGTTAGTGGATATTTGTTGATTTGGGGGCGACCCTGCACCCATTCCTCCTCCTTCTGGTAAGAACCCCCAATTTTCTTTGGGGGATTTCTCTTCATCGATAAAGGTTTATTGAGACTTTTATTCCAGGTACCCTGGCCGAGGGATGGGCATGTGACCTGAGCCAGCTCATTGAACTGTCCTCTGGGGCTTTGGATCATGGGCAGAGTGGTGCAGAGGCAGGGGTAGTTGGAGGCGGTCGTTCCCAGTAGTGGTGCCCTGATGAGACTTCACTGTTCTCCTCCTACTTTTGATACCTGGAGCTGCCCAGGCCCCCACCGCGGCCCTCCCCTGTTCATCTGCCTCAGGAGCTGTGCACAGCCTTGCAGTAAATCCCCTGTGGCAGATGGGTAGAGGTGTTGGGGACTGAAAGGCCAGCGTGGCTCAGATGGGAAGCAAAAAGGGGTTGTGTGATCAGTGACGAGGCAGCAGATGGAAGCCAGACTGTACAGGGCCCTGGAGGCCACCTTGAAGATTTTAGTCTTTATACTGAAACCAGTGGGAGCTGTTGAAATAATTTAAGCATGAGGATAATGTAACCATGGTTGCCTTTTGAAAACATTACTTCTACAAATAAATTGGGGAGGGGGCAGTGGAGGTAGATAGACCAAGTTAGGAGGCTACTTAGTAGATCAGATGAAAGATGAAAATAGTTTGGTGGTACCATGGTGGAGATGCAAGGAAGAGACAGGCCTTGAGAGATATTTGAGGAGGTGTATTTTCACAGGATTTGGTGATGGATTGGATGTGGGGTTGGGGAGAGAAAAGCATTCAAGATAATTCCTCGATTTCTAACTTATGAAACAATATATAGATAGTGAGGGTCTGAATATACAAGTGGACAATGGCCAGGCCACATATGACAGTACAACTCTGACTCACCACCTGTGCAGCAACCAGGTCAGGAATCCAAACCACAGCCTCTGCAGCAATCAGCCCAGAATGGTCAGGATCTGGCCAGTGGTCCCAACTGATACCTAATTTTTGCCCCCACTTCCATCTCAGGACCAAGTAGAGAAAGCCAAATATATTCCCCAAGCCAATCGCATAGGATGCCCTGTTTCTAGTTAGGCAGTCTCCACCTTCCCCATGCCAACAGGGTCTAACAGAGTATTCCTAAAGCCTCCATCCCCCTCCCCCCCTTGCCCCCTACCCCACTATAAAGCTGTCCCACTCCTCTGCCTTTGAGTCTCTGCCAACTGCAAGTAATGGTGGCTGACTCCCTGGCCATAGCAGGCTCTGAATAAACAGCCTGGGTGTGTTCTCATTTGACTGATCTTTCCCACAACAGTGAGCCCTTCACTGACGTAGGGAACACCGGGAGATGACCAGAAGAAAAGAGTGGAAAAGCATGACTTCAGTTCAGGACACTTAGATTAGAGGACACCTTTGAGACATCTAAAAGGAGATGGCAGCTGCAGGGCTGTATTATGACTTTCAGGGACCCTAGGCACTTTTGCTTTTCTGGGTCCTTTCTTCCTTAAAATAATATTAAAAATTATATTTTATGACTGCATTAGTATAAAGATGAACATATAAATATTATATATTAAGACTTTTTCAAATTAAAAGTTCATCTTTTTTTCTCATATAGAAAGAACTAAAACATTTTTGTAATCTCCTGAAAATGTTATGGTCTGTAGGCAATGGGCCCACTGTGCCCAATGGAGCAGTCGGCCGGGTTCAGGTAGGCAGTCCTTACATGGGTCTGTGTTGTAGCGTTCAGGTAGGCAGTCCTTACATGGGTCTGTGTTGTAGCATCGAGGCCTGAGACCTGCTGCAGGTGTACATGTGCAAGTCATCTCAGTTAGCTGTGGTTGGAGCTACGGGGTAAGAGGGAGGACCAGGGCAGGGGGAATCCTGACTTGATATTTGCTGATATTCGAGAATTGCTGTTAATTATATTTAGAAGGGTATTGGTATGGTGGTTATGCTTTTAAAAGCAGTTCTTTTAAAGATGCAAGCTGAGACAATTGTGAATAAAGTGATATCTAGAGTTTGCTTTGCAATAATCCCAACAGGGGAGTGGATGAGTGTATAGAGGAAACGACTCTTGGTTGTGAGTTGGTGATGAAACTAAGTGATGGAATCCTAGGGTTCATTGTCTAGACTATTCATTCAATAGTCTCTCTTCTGTTAGATATGTTTGAAGTTTTACATAATAAAGTGCAAGATAGGAGGGGAGCTAGGATGGACAGTTACAGGTCTCAGCAGAGGCTTGAGGGGCCTGAGCAACTCAGAACTCCCCCAACGCTGCATACCAATCAGGTCTGCTTCACTCCCACACATTTGGTGTTAGGGCTGTTTAAGGGGAGAAATCAAGGCAATGTGTCTGTATTCCATGGCTGGGGACAGTGTGGGGAAGAACTAGCACATACAAGATGGTGAGGTAGTTTATAATTTGGTGGAAATAGGATCGTGGATTTACAACCCACTAGAAATAAGGTAAAACGAGATAAACTGGTGTTCCCACCCCAAATCCAGGGGAATGGGAGGGACTCAGGACTTTCCCCACACTTCTGGTGGGGGAGGGATTTTGAGTCAACTCTAATTCAATTTTCAAAGGTCAGGATACCTCTGTCGACCTCTAGGTTGCAAGTGCTTGACACACAAGATGTGAACAAGTGGGAACAGAGAAGGTGTTAAAGACTTGTTTGTTAACCTGGATTTGGTTGAAGGAAGAAAAATTGGAGCATCAATATTACATGGCTTCCTGCAGTCTAGGAGAGAGGGGGTGAAGGCAATTCCATTTCTGGTTCAAGGTGGTTGGTCTGGAATGAGGCCTTACCAAGTATTAGCTGTGCAACCCTGTACAAATTACTTAACTTCTCAATGAAAAAGGGCTAATAGTGTTTGCTGTTGAGATTTGGAAGTTTCCAGTAACTTATACCCATCCTTTCCCTGCCTGAGTCCAGAAACAATTGAAAAACCCAGGCAGATGGAGTTCAAAACAACTCATTTACAATTGGTAAAGCTGTCTGGAGAAGGTGACTTTGGTGGACCAATTGGATTTCTAATATCCCCCTCCTCCTGAACTGAACTGAGCCCCTGGTTCAATTCACCAGGCACACCAGCCCCCGGAGCAGGCTGAACACACTCTGCTTATGGCTCTAACATCTCAAGGAGGGAGAAATGCACTCCCTCTCCTAGATTCGCCAGCGGAGGAGTCACTGCTCCCACGGGAGGAAATAGGGGTGGGTGAGGGCAAAAACCAGGAAGTTCTTCTCTGGGGAATTCTCCCTCTCCACATGGAAATGGGAGCACAAGTGTTCATCTCTAACACCTACCTCACTGGGTTCTTGTGCAGTATTGTACTTAGCACAGTATCCAGTACATGGTAAGTAGGTTTTGTTTTCTTAGTCATTATTATTAGTGGATATTAAGATGCTTCTCACATCTTTTTGGATAATGGAGTTTACTTCCTCTGGTGGTACCCATTGCAGTCCCAATGAAAACACAATCCTCCTATCAAGAAGTGGAGTCCACTTCCCCATGCCTTGAGTCTGGGGTGCCTGTGACTTGCTTAGACCAACAGAAGGTGGCAGAAGTGACATTGTAGGACTTCCAAGTCCAGGCCCCGAGCAGCCTTGCCTTCTTGGCACGCTGCTCCAGAACTGCATGGAAAGAAACCCAGCCTCCCTGAGAGACCTCATAGCAAGAGAAGTCCAGACCTCCCCTCTGAGCCCGGCGGCCAGCTCGCCCTCTGCTGAATGCATCCATGTGAGTGAGCCAGCAGGACCAGCAGAAGGACTGCCCGGCCAACCCACAGAAAGGTCAGGAAGGAAAATGATGGTTTTAAGCTCCTCTTTGGGGTTGGTTTGTTATTCAGCAGTGTGGAACTGAAACAGTGAACAAGCTGGTGGAGTAAGAGACTGAAGCCGTGGGTGGTAGAGAGGGCAGCAAGGGGTTCGGACTGCAGCCAGCTGATTTTCAGAGGTTTGTGAGCAAGTACTTGGTTAGGGTCTGCTAAAGGAGCAGGCACACACTTCTCCCTCAATTAGCTGTTTTAAGTGCCTTTATCAACTTGTGTGAACTAACCTACAGCAGACGTGAACTTAAGTGACCCCTGATTGGCCAGTAAGAAACTGCACAGGCTCCGGACGCGCAGGCTCAGCGGCCATGGCTCACGGGCCCAGCCGCTCCGCGGCACGTGGGATCTTTCCAGACTGGGGCACGAACCTGCGTCCCCTGCATCGGCAGGCGGACTCTCAACCACTGCACCACCAGGGAAGCCATGTGTTGGTTTTTCTTCTCAGTCTGGGAGGTGCTGCCAGGTGGGAAAACTTCCCCACCCGTAGCAGCATGCATCTGCCTGCCTGCCTGCTGTCTGTTGCCAGGGCGTGGTCTGTTGGAACTGCCAGGATGTTGGGCATCCTAGGCTGGATTGCAAGACAGGGCAGGCAGAAGGTTGGAGACAGAGAAAGGGGGCTGGGGGAGCAGGGGAGCAGAAAGAAGCGGCTGGTCTTCAGTGTGAAGTGGGGAGCAAATTCACCCCAGGATACCAGGGACACGTAGGCAGTGGGCGGGCAGCTGCTCTGTGAACAGGGAGAGGGTGATTGAGGCTTGGGCAGATGGACATGAAAGGAAAGCAGTAACAGACCCCAGGTAACACACCGCAGTTTTCTGTAATGATCTAAGCAGGCAGGAGTGCCCTGGGGCTTGGATAGTTTAAAAGCATCACATTCCTGGCTTCAGCAAAGCTTAAAGCAAGGTCTAGGTCAGGGAGCCATTTTAAGTTCTGGCTTCTCTGGGATTTTTAAGTGACCCGTGACCCATGACTGTCTAGTAAGAAGCTGCATGAACTGAGGCAGAGGAGTGCATTGCTCACTGACAGAGCTGAGCCTCCCATCTTACCTACCTCCCCACTCCTCCTTCCAGGAGGTTTTGCAACTAACGACCTATCTGAGGAGGTCCTGGCCTATGACCACCCTTGACAGCAGAGACATAGCACAGGCAGTAAGGAGAGGGAGGCTGAAGGCACTCGTTCTTTCACAGTTTGTGTTGATTTCTCTTGGTTGATCGCTGGTAGAGAAACAATAAGTGACTGTATTATATGATCTCATGTAATACAGGGAGGCAGTGTAGATGTGGCTGGGAATGTGTTTTCTGGAATCAGAATGGCAGGATTTGAACCCTGGACCCGCCACTTACTAGCTCTGTGTCTTTGGATAAATTAACTAACTCCTCTGGGCCTCAATTTCCTCACTTGCAAAATGGAGCTAAGAATAGTGCTGTCAAATGCTGCTCCCCAAAGCACCACCAAAGAGCTTGTGGACAAAGCAAAGCTGAGTTTATAGCTCACTGAGTTAAGGGAGATCCCTACCTCAACAGAGTTTTAGCAGCATCTAGTAAAGAGAGGGCAGTGGTGGGGTATTTATAGGTTTTCAGCTTGTTTAGGATTGTGCAAGGGCTTGACAGACACAGCAGGGTGAGGGTTTCCAAAGGAGCCTTTGAGAATTGATGAGACCAGTGGAGTACTTTCATGACAATCACAAAAGTTGTGTGTAACTTCATCTTCCTGGGCGAGAGTTTCCAAAAACCTATTACTGAAGGCAGTGGGTAAAAGTCATGCTAATGTAGACAGTGATCTGTGTAGGCACAGATGGTTTAGGTTCAAGTTCTCCCATTTACCTCCAGCACTGCTGTGAGGATTAAATGAGACAATGGATGAAGTGCTCTAAGTGTAGTCATAGCACTTGATAAATGTTCAGTGATTATTGCTATTAGTAGCATTATTTTCCAGTCCAACCCCCATTTCTCTTGCCAGTTTGCTAGGGCATAAAATTCCATCTCCAGAATTGTTTTCTCATAACCTAAGGCTTTATCCCTTTTTAAAATGCAAACACAGGCAGAAAGGGTACCTCACTAAACCTAATCAGGCATTTACACCTCAGCATGGAGGAGTTTATAAAATCCTAAACAGGAAGCCTGGAAGCTTAGAATATAAGCTTTACTAATCCCTTAGGAGAAATGGCCCCATACATCCCTAAGCTGTTCTTGAGGAGCCTTGCAACATGCCCAATTACATGCAAGACTGAGGACAGTAACACTAGGTCCAGAACATCTGAATTTCCTCCTTTCAATCTGGTGTCAGGCTGCTCCCATCTAGTAAGCTGCTCTTACCTCCTTGGCATTTGTGCTTGCCCAGGGTTCTCCAGAGAAACAGAACCAGTAGGGGGTTTTCTCCCTCCCTCCCTCCCTCCCTCCCTCCCTTCCTTCCTTCCTTCCTCTCTCACTTTTTGTCTCTTTCTTTTCTTTCATCCTATCTATCTATCTAAATGGGATTTATTATGAGGAATCAGCTCACAAGATTATGGAGGCTGAGAAAGACCCATGATCTGCCATCTGCAAGCTTGAGACCCAGCAAAGCCAGTGGTGTAATTCATTTGGGGTCTGAAGGCCTGAGACCCGGGGGAGCTGATGATATACATCCCAGTCTGGGGGCTTGACGTGATGAGATGAGATGTCCGAGCTCTAGCAGTGAGGTAAGAAAAAAAGACGGAAATTCCACCTGTTTCTGCTTTTTGTGCTACTCAGGTCTCCAGTGGATTGGGTGAAGTTCATCCACGTGGAGGAGGGCCATCTACTGAGCCCACCAATTCAAATGGTTAATCTCATCTGAAAACATCCTCACTGACACACCCAGAAATAATGTTTAGTCTGGACACCCCATGGCCAGTCAAGGTGACATATAAAACTAACCGTCTCAACCAGTCATAGAGAGGAGGTGGGGATTTGCAGGTGGAAGAGGTATGCGTCATTATCTCTAGAGAAGGAATAAGGTATGTTTTTGAAATCACACACTACCAGTGAAGCTCCTTAGGTTAGGGAGTTAGTAAGCTGCCCCACTTTACCCGAAGTACGTACACTCAGTCATCTCTTCTACAGGTTTCCACATCATGCCAACAGGCTCTAGACCTGGGGAGCTTAGCCCTGGCTATACCTTAGAGTCAACAGGGCAGCTTAAGAAAATACCTAAACCAGGTCTGCCCATGCAAACCCTGACCGTCCAGCGCTCAAGCAACTGAACCAAAATATTAAGGTGAGGCCCAGGCACTGCTCTTTTTCAGAAGTTGCCCAGGTGATGCTGATACACAGCGTGAAGAAGCACTGCTCCAGATCAGTGCTATTCAAACTTTAGCTGCACAAGAGTCACTCAGAGGACTTGTTCAAACACAGATTTTAGGCTTTCACTCCCCAGAGATTCTGATTCAGTAGGTCTGGGTTAGGGCTTGAAAATCAGTACTCCTAAGATGCTCCCAGGTGATGTTGATGCTATGTATTAGTTTTCGGAGGGCTGCCATAACAAAGGACCACAGCCTGGGTGGCTTAAACAACAGAAATTTATTTTCTCACAAGTCTGGTGTCTAGAAGTCCAAGATCAATGTTTCAGCAAGGTTGGTTTCTTCTGGGTGTGTGGACCCCACCACTTTGAGTAGTAAGGCTCTAGATTCCACAGATCAAAGAAACAGTATGGGTTCACCAGTTAAGAGTCATTTATAAGAAATATGATCCCTAATGGAATGGCTTCTTTTATATATTCCTTTGATATTAATGAGATCTCTGAATTCTCTTTGCCCTTCCCTCTAGAGTGAAGTGAGCAAAGGGTAGAGAGGTGGACAAAGAGGTCTGAGGTCAGAGAAATAGCCAGGAACCAGGGCTTTGTAGACTATTATGAGGTCTTTTCACAGAAGGAGGAGATGAGGGCTCTCCATATTGTGACCTTCCGCTGAATATTCCAAGCTGCGGGAGATCTTCATATATTAAGGTCTTCCTTTACCATCGTTCGTCAGCCAACTGTGATGTTCCACGGCAAGGTATCTGTATTTTCCTTTGCCCATTTCCCTGTTTTAGTTTAAAATAGGCTAACATTTAAAAAAAATTTTTTTTGTTGTGGTAAGAACACTTAACATGAGATCTACCCTCTTAACAAATTTTATATGTACAATACCTCATTGTTGACTACAGGTACAATGTTGTACACCAGGTCTCCAGAGCTTATTCATCTTGTTGGACTGAAAATTTATGCCTGTTGGTTAGCAACTCCCCATTTCCCCCTCCCCCTAACCCCTAACACCATCATTCTACTCTTTAATTCTATGAATTTGCCTGTTTTAGATACCCCATATAAGTGGAATTATGCAGAATTTTCTTTCTGTAACGGGCTTATTTCACCTTAGCATAATGTCCTCAAGGTTCCTCCATGTTACTGCATATTGCAGGATTTCCTTTTTTTTTTTAAGGCTGAAGAGTATTCCATTGTCTGAATATATTACATTTTCTTTATCCATTTATCTGTTGATGGACATTTAAGTTCTTTCCATAGGTTGGCTATATGACAGGCAACAAAAACAAAAATAAACAAGTGGAACGACCTCAACCTCAAATGCCTCTGCACAATAAAGGAAACAGTCAGCTGAGTGAAAAGGCAATCTAGAGAATGAAAGGGAGAAAATATTTGTAAGCCATGTACCTGAAAACGGGTTAATCTGATAAGCGGTTAATCTCTAAAATATGTAGAAAGAACTCCTACAACTCCATTGTAAAAAAAAAAAACAAAAAGCTAGTCTACATAGGTTTGATACACATGGAGTGGCTCTTGTAGAATAAAATCATAGGCAGCACTAGCACACTAGCACGCACTGCAGAGTCACAGCTAAGGCCGGCTGGCTGGGATTCTGCAGCATCTACATTTACCTAAATGAATGTAAGAAGTTAGCTGAAAAATTGCTGTTTCGAAGCCTCTCCCTGGGCCTTCCTGCAGCAGCGAATTGTAAGTCCTGCACGGGAAATGGCAGACCACAGCTACGGCCTGCCTGCAATTTACACAAAGTAACTTCTCAAGGAAAATAAAGTCATAGCCCAAGAATCAGACTGATTCTTGCACAGCCAGGGTGAAACCTCTTTAAATTAGTTGCTGTTGTCCAGCTCCTTGGAAGTTTTTCATGTTGAAAAAAGGAAAATACTTGGAATGTAACTAGACCCATTGTGATCATTTTGCAATGTATACAAATATCAAATAATTATGTGTGCACCTAAAACTAATATAATGTGTGTCAACTGCACCTCAATTTTCTAAAAAAAACAAAAAACACAGCTTATATTCCACACACACAAATTTTTTTTTTTTTTTTTGATGATCAGATAAAATGAGTTGCAGCTTTAAGGGAACAAAATAAACTTCTCGTGTTTTTAAGGCACATGACTTTCAGCAGGGCAGGCTGAGGGGTGCATTTAGTTGTGGAAATGCATTGTAAGCAAATTTGACTTTTGTGAATCTAAAATGTTAGAAAGGAAAAACTTTACTCTGTTAGGTTTAGTGTCTGTGGGTCTGTGAGTTAAACTGACACGAGATTAACAGGAGAAAAAGGTTTATTCGTATGTATATGAAAACCAACAAAAGCAGTAGTCGGCTCTTTAAATAGTTAAATATAGAGGTTTATGGACTAACTTAGTAGAGAGGAGGGAGGAAAAAAGGTGTTATGGGAAGACAAATAGGTTTCTTTAGGAAAGACAAGTGGGTTTTTAGGAGAACAAATGGGAGATAAGAAAGTTGGTGATGGGCTTCCCTGGTGGTGCAGTGGTTAAGAATCCACTTGCCAGTGCAGTGCACACGGGTTCGAGCCCTGGTCCGGGAAGATCCCACATGCTGCGGAGCAACTAAGCCTGTGCGCCACAACTACTGAAGCCCGCGCACCTAGAGCCCGTGCTCTGCAACAAGAGAAATCCCCGCAGTGAGAAGCCCGCACACCGCAACTAGAGAAAGCCCGCGCGCTGCAACGAAGACCCAACGCAGCCATAAAACTACCCCAGACAGGGGATTTATGGCAGCCTCATTTCCCAAATGTTGCTGCTTTTAGTCAGCTAAGGGAAGTTCTGAGAAGGCTTCTTTCCACATCTGTTGAATCTCAAATGTCTTCAGCTTAAAATAATCTTCTTATCAGCTCTAGGTCCCCACAATAGTATGAGTCAGAAATACTGTCTTGCTGCATAAGGAAGTGACTTGTAAACTGTTCTCTATTGCTGCCTAGCACCTGGCAGTGCCCCTTTAGCTGGCAAGCTGTAATCCTCTTCATACTCCGTGTCAGGAGAGCTATGGTTATTTGAAGACATCTGAAATTCTCTTTGAAATTTAGCATTTATTACATTGTTATTCTCACATATGCTATTACTATAATTTGAAAGATTTTATAAATCCTATAAAAATATTACTCAAGTTATGATATTGCTAAAATCAGGGCTTAAAAAACGCAACCATAAATCAAAAAGTTCAGAATAAAAGTTAGATAAATTGGTATGAATAAAGCCAATCAACCAAATTAATACTATGCTATTAATTTAAAGGATAGCCCTATAGGAAAAATTTTAAATAGTGCTTAAAAATTAAAAGCAACATTAAAGTAAAAATGTGCTCCAATAGTTATAGATTTTTGTACTCTACAAATGCATTCCTCATACTCTTTATTCCTTTGGTAAAATGAGCTTGATTTATGAGAGATCTCCCAAAACTTGTTCCTTGAGTAAAATATGGCTTCTATATAAGAGGGTGGACAAAAGCTAAGACATCATTTAGTTCATGAGCAAAGAATCAAATTGCAATTCAATGGCAGGTGTTTATGTAGAAGAGCTAGAAGTTGAACAAACGTCTCAAAACTGTAGGGCAATTAATTCTGCAAACTCATGGCAATTATAAAGTAATTCATCCTTAAAATTATGACAAGATCAGAGATGATAAGTATGTGAACTCTGCTTGAGTTCACTTAGAAATAGATTTGTGAAATAGTTCACATAGAAATAGTTCACATAGAAAGAGATCTATGAAATAATGTTGATTGAAAACAATTATTGATAGAATTCAAAATAGTACAGTTATTTTAGTTATGGACAAAATACAAGCTTGTCTACTGATAAAGATGGGGACTTAATTTAAACCTATGTAAATAGGACTTATATTCATTGGGTCCTCATTTTCTCCAGAGTTGTTTGTGTTAATGATAAAAGCAAATTGGATTGGTCACCAGCTTCGGGAGGGGAAGGGAGGAAGGATAAATTGATGGAGCACAGGGGATTTTTAGGGGAATGAAACTATTCGGCATGATATTGTAATGGTGATGTATATCATTATACATTTGTCAAACCTATAGACTATACAACCCAAGGAGTGAACCCTAATTTAAACAGTGGACTTTAGTTAATAATAATTATCAGTATTGGCTCATCAATTATAACCATTGTACCACACTAATACAAGATATTAGTAGCAGGAGAAATTGGGGGGTGGGGAGTAGGGGTGAGGAAGTATGTGGGAACTCTGTACTTTCCACTCAATTTGTCTGAAAACGTAAAACTGCCCCCCAATTAATAAAGTCTATTAATTAAAGAAAAAATCTAAATTCGTGGACAAAGAGATTGCTGATTCTTGGGAAAATCTTGAATCATCCAACACAAATCAGGCTAAAACGTGCTTTCGGTTCTTTATTTACTTTGCTTAAAGGTGCACTGTTTATTTTGCAAGGGCGTAAGGATTAAGAACGAAATGAGAGCAATAGAATGTCTTGCACCCGTTGCCAAAATAAGCTTTCCCATTTGGTTGACTATCATGAACCTTAAGTCAGTCTACTCAGAGGAATACATTTCACCCTTTATAGGAAAAGTTCCAAATCTTCTTCCATTTATTTAGGAAGTAAACCCTGTATCTTAGAAATTCTCACTACAGGATTCACCACATCAACAAACATATATGCTTTATTGTTAGTATCTTGTTGATCAGCAATCACACATTTAACTTCATCAGAACACACAGCTTTTGCTCAGGCGGTGAACCAGGTCAGTAAGCCCCTCTCGGCAGTGGAAGCTCCGTAACCCTAGAGAATTCAAACTCGCTCTCACAATCAGATCCCAGTCTCCTCCAGCCCTGGAGCCACTTGCATCCTTCCTTCTCTGGCCACTCACCACCTTCGCTGCCTTGAATCATGGGTGTAAACTCAGGTCTATGAAAAAAACCTGTCTTTATTCTCTCCAACTCAGCTTGCTTTCTGACCTCAAGCTTTATTCCTCCTAGCTGGTGGAAAAAGAGCCTCCCGTCTTTCTGGGGTTCCAGGAGCCTCCGAGTGCCAAGATGTTGAGTGGTGGTGGTGGGGGGGAAGATCCTCTGGGCCATGGTCCATGCAGGTTACTGCTTAGACATGTCATCCCTCTCCACATGTTCCCTGCAGGTCCTCCCGCTTTCTGCTGCTTTCCTCTGTGAGTGGCACGTGGGAGTCTTTGGCAGGGCTGCCTTTGATCCTGTCTGCCTCGACACAGCCATTTTCTCTCTGGGATTGTTTCCCTTAGTAGTGACTAGTAGTGACTGTGCTGCAAAGCCAGGCACAGGTCTTTTCTGCTCCTGGAATCCATGACCTCTCATTTTTCCCTCTAGACTCCCACCTGTTAAAAACACTTTCCAGTGTGGGGATGACACGGGTTCTCTTTCTTCAATCTTCTCCACAACACCCCACCCCTAGGATTCCCTAAGGGCTTAAGTTTTTGGAACAAGAAGCAAATACTTTCAAACTATATGTTTTCTCCCTTGTACATCCCTTCCTTAAGGCAATGAGGCCAGAGCCTGCTGGGATGGAAGGAAGGGAAAGGAACCCTACAGAGAAAAAGGAAGAAACCCATATTTCAGAGTATTATTTGGCCATGTATTTTATTTGTATGGAGGCCTTATCTCCCTTAGTATATTTTAGACTGTCTGATAGCATGAGTTGTTTTCTCATGTCCTCCCTAGCATTTGTGGAGTGAAAAGGTGTGCCCTTGACAGTCTCTGGTTGTTCTTCCTTTAGCCTTGACCAGCTTTGAGGACAGCTCTGGAGCGCTCCTGTGGGGTCGTGATGGTCACATCCCCACCACTACATCGTAAGACTTCCATTCCTAGTCATTGCCAGCTATTACATTTTGGGCCACCTTTGGAGACATTGGATACCTCTGAACACAGTTCACCAGAACAGGTGAAATTTTAAAACTGTTTTTTTTTTTTTTTTTTTTTTTTGCGGTATGTGGGACTCTCACTGTTGTGGCCTCTCCGGTTGCAGAGCACAGGCTTCGGACGCGCAGGCTCAGTGGCCATGGCTCATGGGCCCAGCCACTCCGCGGCATGTGGGATCTTCCCGGACTGGGGCACGAATCGGTGTCCCCTGCATCGGCAGGCGGACTCTCAACCACTGTGCCACCAGGGAAGCCCTAAAACTGTTTTTCATCAAATAGAAAAGGTTTGGTCCAAATTATTAAGAGGATGGTGAATGTTATAACCATATTACTATGGCAGGGGGAGGGAAGGGGTAGAAACCTTCATACATTGAGTCTCCTACCCCAAAATGCCACAGTGCTTCTCCAGAATCCTCACATAAGATACTCCTCTAGGCTGAAGCACTGAAGGCCTGTCTTAAAATGTAAACATGCTCTTTGGTGATGCTCTTAGATGACCTTGGTTACTCAGTAAAGAGCAAACCCTGAAGGAATGAGACACAGGACAGGTAAGTTTTGATGAAACAAGATGGGAGGGGGAAAGGAGAAGACCACAGCCTCCCATGGCAGACTGGGGTGAGAAATGGAATATGAAAGGGTCCCAGAAACCAACCCAAAGGTTTGTAATTTTGTCCAAGATGGGTAGGCCCTGCATCTGTGGTAAGGGTGTGTGTGAGCCCATCATCTTTCTTTTTTGTGAGTTGTCCGATGAGCGCTTTATTCATTCTCCCCTCAACTCCGCAGGGAGCCTGCAGCTGTGGTATTTAGCTCCCCCCCCGGGTTTCCATTGTGTGGGCTGGAGTCCCAGGGCCCTGGGTGGCTTACCACTGGGAGGGCACCACGCTGATGGAGAAGGGGGAATAAGCTCTTCTTTGCTCCAAGCACTTCTCCTCGCCTGCTTCCACTGCCCAGGGCTGATGGGGTTCTCCATGCACTACCACCCCGCCCCTCACAGCCCTGAACCTTGTCAAGGCCATTAACTTTTTTTTCAGCTATATCAATTTAAGAATTTTTTATTGAGATGTAATTGACATCTAACATTATATTAGTTTCAGGTGTGCAACGTAGTGACTCGCTATTTGTATGAAACACTGAGGCTGGGTGCTGAGCAGCCGATCTAGTGAGGGTGGATCCAGGCCTCATTCACCCCTGCACCCCAGCGCCCAGCCCTGTGTCTGCCACCTCAGGGCTACTCCCGCAATGTTTGCTGTGCTGAAATGAGCTACATTTAGTCCATGTTTGTGGAATTTGGGTCTACCTCCCCAAGCCTTTTAATATCCCCAAATAAGTCTCAGGTTCTGAAAAAGATAAATTGATTTTACTAATTGACTCAGGTAATTCTAATTCTTTGTCTTTGCTTTTCTAATTGTTCTCCGTGCTCCGCAAGCATCAAGGAGTGCAACGTGCAAAGGAGTAGAAAGCGAAGGGAAAGACCCCTTCTTATCGTCAGACCAGACTCTCATGTGCTTTTGTGGAATAAGTATTTTGTACCAGGACTGGACAACAAAGTGGGTTCCTGATGAGAGAAGATAAAAGGAATGACCGCATTGGCCAGGATGGGGATATCAAAGGCCTTCTCTTCCCTCTGGCCAGCTGCTCAGCTCCTTGGAGCAAAACAACCCGTCTGTCTCTGGGATTTGTGTTAGACCTGATCCTGCTGTGGCTTTTCCCCAGACTGTGTAAGGCAAGTTCCCTGCTTATTATCCTTGTTTAGACTCAGCTAAACTCATAAACAGGACCTTTTAGGTTGCTGCTATTGTTTTGAAACTTTCTGGGCTTTGAAGATGGTCTGTAATTGATTTATTAATTACAGAAACTCGAATTCTTGGTTCATTAACCCTCACAGCTCCCAACTCTTGGTGCAAATGGAATAACTTAGTTGAAGTGCAGCTGAATTATCTAAACCTGCAAAAGATTTTAAATGGTTGCTGTTTGACCTTGTGGTATATGTGTGGCAAACTGTTCTCTGAACCCCATACAGGACATGTAAGAAAGGAGATTTGAAATCAAAACTGTCCTGGGAGTGAGTCGTATGGTCACTTTATGTATATTGCATATTACTTGGTTAACGAAGTCATTTGCCTAAACTTGTTTTGCTTAGACAGATATTATAACTACTTGTATTCTATAACCCCACACCAATTTGAAGGTATGGCAAACAGTTGTGGGTAAGAGAAAGATGGGAAGAGACAAACTGGTTCAGGTGTTCTGAATGAATGTTTTGGAGATACAGGTGCTACTGATCTAAAATTAGTTATTTGTATTTTATTATATTATTTCCATTACATAGCATATATTAATACAATATATAAGTATATACATTATATTAAATTTAATGTATTCTATTAATATATAATGCATTAATATGAACATATAATTTATTGATAAATATATTACTTTACATTTGATATATTAATATATGACATATAATGTATGTTATATTAAATATAAATTATATATATTTAATTAGAAGTCCCTTTAGTAAATAAAACAACTTGTGCTGTGATGGCTCAGTGAATACTGTTTGGTTAGCACCTGAATTCCAGCTGCCTTACTTTAGAGGCGAGAGTGCCTCACTGCCAAGCTTTAGTTTAGTTTATCATTTTTCCTCATTTTGCCTTTGCAGAAAGTCATCATACGAGTTATCTATTTCTGTGTAACAAGCTAACCTACACCTCAGTGGCTTAAAATTGTAAGTGTTTATTATCTCAGTTTCTGTGGGCCTTGAATCTGGGTGCAGCTTAGATGGTTGCTTTAGCTCCTTGCTGGCTGTCGACTAGAAACTTCCCTCAGTTCTTTGACATGTGGGCCTCCCCACAGGGCAGTGCACAGCGTGACAGCAGGATCCTCAGAGTGAATGAGAGTGAGCAAAAGAGAGCAAACAGAAGCCTGTCTTTCTGTAACCTAATCTTGGAAGTGACACCCCATCAATTTTGTCACAGGGTCTAGCCCAGTCAAGGGGAGGGGATTCCACAAGAGCATGAATATCGGGTGTAGGGATTTGAAGCCATCTTAGGTGGTGCCTACCCCAGCTAAAGAGAGAAATGTGACTTTTTACTTATCACAGGATACTATCAAGAAAGTGAAAAGACAATCCACAGAATGGGAGAAAATATTTGCAAACCACATATGGAATAAAGGTCTAATATCCAAAATACATAAAAAGCTCTTAGAGCTCAGCAATAAAAAGACAAATAACCCAATTTAAAAATAGGCAAAGGTTTTACATAGACATTTCTCTAAAGAAGGTATACAAATGGCCAATAAGTGCATGCAAAGATGCTCAGCATCATTAGTCACTAGGAAAATGCAAATCAAAATCACAATGAATACCACTTCATACATACTATATTTTATTTTATTTTTTAATTAATTTTTTACTGGAGTATAGTTGATTTACAGTGTTGTGTTAGTTTCTGCTGTACAGCAAAATGAATCAGTTATACATATATCCCCTCTTTTTTAGATTCTTTTCCCATATAGGTCATTACAGAGTACTGAGTAGAGTTCCCTGTGCTATACAGTAGATTCTTATTAGTTACCCATTTTATACAGAGTAGTATGTATATGTCAATATCAATCTTCCAATTTATCTCTCCCTGCTCCTTCCCCCTGGTAACCATAAGTTTGTTTTCTACATCTGTGACTCTGTTTCTGTTTTGTAAATAAGTTCATTTGTACCAGTTTTTTACATTCCACATATAAGCGATATCAGATATTTGTCTTTCTCTGCCTGACTTCTTTCACTCAGTATGACAATCTCTAGGTCCATCCATGTTCTATATTTTTTTTTAATGAAGAATAACAAATGTTGACAACAATATGGAAAAACTGGAATCCTCACACACTGAGGTATAAAATGTTGCAGCCACTGTGGCAGCAGCTTGGCGGTTCCTCCAAAAGTTAAATATAGAATTACCACATGACCCAGCAATGCTACTCCTACATAGGTATACACCCACGAGACATGAAAATATACATTCACAAAAAAACCTTGTACATGAATGATCATAGCAGCATTATTCATAATAGCCAAGAAGTGGAAATAATGCAAATGGCCATCAACTAATGAATGTAAAAACAAAATGTAGTATATCCATGGAATGTTACTCAGCCATAAAAAGAAATGAAGCACTGATACATGCTACAACATGAATGAACCTTGAAAACATTATGCTAACTGAAAAAGGCCTGACACCAAAGGCCATATAGTGTATGATTCCATTTATATGAAATGTCCAGAATAGGAAGATCTGTAAAGACAGAGAACAGATTAATGTTTGCCAGGGGCTTGGAGGAAGGGGGAATAGGGACTGCCAGCTAATAGGTACAGAGTCTCTTTTTGAGGTGGTGGAAATGTTCTGAAATTATATAGTGGTGCGGGTCACACAACTCTGAGAATACACTAAAATCCACTGAATTGTATACTTTAAAATGGTGAATTTTATGTTATGTGAATTTTTTCTCAATAAGAATTCTTTTTTAAGTTACTATGACCAACGGTAACAAATATTTACTGAATGTTTGGTAGCCCGCTAAGTACCCTGCTGTGTCTGGGTTCTAGAACCCAGGTCAGTGGTTTTCAACCTCAGTGGCACATTAAAATCACGTGGGAGCTTTTAAATTTTTTGATGTCCAGGCCACACCCCAGACCAGTTAAATCATAATCTCTAGGGTAGAATCCAGGCCTCAGTTGTTTTTAGGGTGCCGCATGAAATTCCATCGTGTGGCCAAGTTTGAGAAGCGCCAGCCTAGAGCATCATGACTCCTCAGCAAGTTGGGTTCCCTCAAGAAGTGACCACTCTCACACCCTATCTTCTTTCCATTAACAGTAACCAGCAAAGAAAGCCGCTTGTCCTCAAGGACAGACTCCTCCTCCAAGTCAAGACGGCCCCTTAGTTTCTCCTAATTCACCACTATTTTCCTTTCTGTGGGTGACCCAGAATGTTCAATAATTTAAAGAGGGAATATTTTATGCTTTGCAGTGTTTTTCTCATTTTGGATTAGGTTGCTGTGATTCAGCTGTGGGCAGAGAATCATTTGTTCCACTTTGGAACAAAAGTTGAATTCTGTCCAAATGGGTTGGCACTTTTGCCCTGAAAAACCTGGATTTTATAGTTTATGAAGTTCTGAGCAAAAACCTAAGATGAAATGAGCTAGAAATGTGAGGATTTTTACTGGGCCTATGTGCTCTCTTTTGTATTTATCATCTAACTGTAATACTTTAGTTTATTTAACCATCTTCTTGGCCTCCCGGAGCCTTAGCCGTTAGTGTCCTAAATCCTCCGTTGGCAGCAGCACAGCAACCTGCTTTTGCGCGGTATTCATTCTGTTTGGCAAACCCATGTGGTCTTATGTCCCAAACCACAAGTGGTCCTAGTTAAATCCACCAATCAAAGTACTAACTTTTTTTTTCATTTGTCCCCAGAAGCTGAAGCCAATTTGTGAAAAAGATGGAAATAGGTTAAAAAAAAAAAGAAGTTAGATGATTTTAAAGAGCCATAAAGAAAGGATCAGCTACAGCTACTTTAGGCTACAGGAGGGCCAGTGAGGTTTTAGCTAGTAACCCACCCTGGTGGTAGGTGATGGGGGTAAATATAGTTGGCCCTCTGTACCCCGGGTTCCACATCTGCAGATTCAACCAACCATGGAACAAAAGATATTTGAAAAAAAATTCCAGAAAATTCCAAAAAGCAAAACTTGAATTTGCCATGCGCAGGCAACTATTTACATAGCATTTACATTGTATTTGCAACTATCTCTATAGCATTTACATTGTATTAGGTATCATAAGTAATCTAGAAATGATTTAAAGTATACAGGAGGAAGTACACAGATGATTTGCAAATACTATGCTATTTTATATGAGGGACTTAAGCATCCAAGCATTTTGGTATCTGCAGAGGGTCCTGGAACCAATCACCCAAGGATCCCAAGGGACAGCTGTACACAGGATCAGCTCTGGCACCACTCACAGGGACAATGAGAGAAAAACTCTGGAAGGGAGACTGATCAGAGACTAGCAACTGCCAAAAACTTCTGGCAAGAAGACAAAAAATTGCAGAGGCCTGTGGAGTGGAGGAAACCCACCCAGACAAGAAAGGGCAGGGAAGTAACAAGCAGAAGCATGTGGATCTGCCCCTTGAAGGTAGTAGAAATCAGCCATCTTTCTAGAATTAAATAGAGTGCACAAGTCTTAAGTATATAGCTCAGTGAATTTTTACACACATACACCTATGAAACCACCAGCCAAATCAATACCTAGAACATTTCTATCTTCCCAGAAAATTCTCTCATGCCCCCTCCAGCTCAGTAGCCTCCTCCCCTCACCCAGAAGTAGCCTCTATTCTTATTCATATCACTGTAAATTAGCTTTGCCTTTTCTTGATCATCATATGAATGGAATCATATAGCATATTTTCATTTGTATATGGCTTCTCTTGCATGGCATAATGTTTCTGAGATCTACCCGTATTGTTATGTGTATCAATAGTTTGTTCTTTTATTATTGCTGCGTAGTATTTCATGATATAAATATGCCATATTGCTTATCCAGTCCTCTGTTGATGGACATTTGGCTTGTTTAAAGTTTGGGGCTATTCTGAATAAAGCTGCTATGAACATTGGGGGTACAGGCCTTTTCATAGACATACACATTCATTTTTCTTGAGGAGATATCTAGGAGTGGAATTTCTGGGTCATAGGGTAGGTATATGTTTAACTTTAGTAGATACTGCCAAACAGTTTTTCAGAGGTGGTTGTATCATTTCACACTTTCACTAACAGTGAGAACTCCAGTGGTTGTTTTTGAGATGAAAAGAAAATCAGCAAATACCTTAACCTGGGCCAACTTCCTGGCAGCATAAAATTTGGGATATTTGCGGTTGAGTGATGAAAGAAAAACAATAAAAACAGAGGCCAGGGAGGGGCCTGTAACTGTCCCACCCCAACCAGTACCAGCAGGAAGGAAACCCTACAGCTATTTTGGGATAGATTCCTAGCAGGGACATTAGCTAGTTAAAAGGGAAAGGGATTTGATAGAAAGGGAGATGCTAAAGTTGTTTCCAATTAACCTGTTGAAAAACAGTAATTAAAAAAAGGAAAAGCAGGGTAGGTAGCAATGTTCCTCATACTTTACTGGGCAGGAGAATTCTGGTTAAAAATACAGAATTTGCATTTTTAAAGAGATATCCCAGGTGATATCACTGGTGTTTCAAAAACTACTCCAAAACATTGTTTAGAGGTTCAGCAATGCTAGCACATAATGTGTGCTGGGGATAAAAGTAAGAATATTCCCATCTCACTCTACATCATAGCACCTTACTGACACTGACCTTTTTGACCATTAAATGTTTTGTTGAGTATTCTTTTAAACACTTAAAAATTGGGAGAAAGCTTCCACCTTTCACTTTGCCCCCTGGGGGTCTTCTTCTCAGTAATGCAAGGTTTAAAAGTGAGAGTCGGCTTCTTTCCTCCCTTCCTTGTTGCCAAGAGGACGATCAACCTAGGTGACCCCAATCCCCTTTTAAAAGGATTTACTGTTAGTCTCAATGTAGAGCTCTGAGGAGATATCAAAAACTACTGATACATCATTGCAAAGTTAAAGTTATTTTGGCACATAGTAGGTACTTGACACATGTTAACAGAGTTACATTTATTTCATTAAAAAATATATTAAGTGCCTGTTATGTGACAGGCACTATGCCAAAGCAAGGAATACCGTGGTGGAAAAGATAGAGGAGGTTTCTATTTTGAAGAGGTTTGTGTTCTAATGGGGAACTGTATTAGTCAGGGTGGGATAACTTCTCTAATGAAAACATACAGACACCTAATTCTCAGTGGCTTAGCTCAATAAAAAATGGATTCTTCACTCGTTTCGTCTCAGTCTGATTTGGGCTGATGAGAGGATGGGTGTTCTGCTCCATGCAGACCTTCGGGGTCCCAGGCTCCTTCCACATTCTTTTATGTCCACAGAGCCCTCTCCATTCAGCCAGCAGATTGAAAAGAGAGTTAGGAGACCCCATGGGTAGTTTTCATGATACGGCCAAGCCTGGAAGTGGCGGACATCACTTTACCCACATTGCATTGACCAGGCTGAGACATGTGGCCACACCTAACTGCAGAGGAGGTTGGGAAACATAGCTGAGTACGCAGAAAAGAAAGGAAAGAGTTTGGTGAACACACACAGTCTCTACTGGAGGGGTAGACAAGGAAGTATAATCTGGTGTGGTAAGTGCTGTACTATGGGGAGGTAAAGGGTGCTTGATAATATACAGGAGAGACACCTAACCCATACTGAGCTTGGGCAGAGAATATCCTGAAGGAACTGATGCCTAAGCTGGCAGAAAAAAAGTTCACTGCTCTCTACAATATGGTAACTTGTACCCTAATGAGATACTACTCCCTTGCATGAACAATTTGTTTAAATCCAAAAACCTTTTTTTTTTTTTTCCAAAGTAACCATTAGAAAATAATAAGCCCTTTCTTGGGTTCCTCTTGTTCTCTGCTTTAAGGAGAAATGGTAGGGCGGAGTCAAGACGGTGGACTAGGAAGACGCATAATTCGTGTCTCCGCACAACTAGGGCACCTACAAGGCACTGGTGGGGGACCATGGACGACTAAGGGAACGGGAGGAACCTCCAGTGACCGGGTAGGATGTGAGGCATGGGGGGAGTGAAGGGGGAGGAGAAGTGGAGGCCAGGCGGGACTGGTGCCCCTGAGGGGCGGCTAGGGGAGGGGAAGGGATACCACACCCGAAGGGGGAAATTGGGGGACCATTGGGAGGGCGGAGGATCAAAAGAGAGCATGGCCAGGCTTCTCCTGCCTACTTGGGCCCCCCAGAGCCTGCTGAGATCCCGGGCCTGATCCTCTGCCCACCGAGGCCCCCTCCAGCTGGGCGGGTCCTGCGGGAGTGGGAGGGAGGGAAGGCAGAGCAAAAGTAAAGGCCGGACCTCCGAGACCGACACCCCTGAGGGTCGGCTGGGGTAGGGGAGGACTTCCTACACCGAGCGGGACCCACCCATGGTGAGGGGACCAGCGACGACGGGGGAGACCCTGGGGAAATGGGGGGAAGGGGCACAAAGGAACGGAAGGGAACGGGGCCAGCGCTTTCCCTGTCCACCTAGGCACCGGGGAGCCTGTTGAGCTCCCAGGCCTCAGATCCTCCCTTCTAATGCGTAGAGCCCAAGCCCCGCCCCTACACCCCCACCCAGGGCCCCACCTCTACACTCGGTGACCCCCCTCTGAGACCCCCTCCAACGCGCTGGGGCTAAACCCCACCCACACATCCTCACCCAGGGCTCTACCTCCAAACTCCGGAACTCCACACTCCGAAGGCCCCCCTTTCCACGTGCTGCCTCTCCCCTTCTGTGCAGGTCCTAAGCAGAGGTCCCGCCCCATGCTTGAACGGCACCCTGCCTAGGCCCCGCCCCCAAAGCCTTTTCTGGCTGCGTGTGTCCTGAGCCTAGGCCCCTCCCCATGCTCAAACGTCACCCCCCCACCCGCCTAGGGCCTGCCCCACCCTAAACCCCACCCCTCCTAAACTCCGCCCCCATAGTCAAGGCTTTTTTATTTTATTTTATTTTAATTTCTCCTCTTTTAGATTGGGGTTCTGTTTTACCTTGTTGATTCACTGCAGTTGATTCTTTCATATTTTTACTTTTCCTAATAAATCTTTTATTTTTCTAATTTTATTCTTTATACTTTGTTACTATTCTCTCCTTTTCACTTGTTCCCCCCCTCCCTTTTTTCTTTTCTTTTTTCTGTTGTGGTTTTATTTTACCTTGTTGCAGTTGTTTCAATTATATTTTTCCTATTATTCTTTGATATTGTACTGCTCCTTTCTTTCTTTCTTTTTTTTTTTTTTTTACTGCGCCACGAAGCTTGTGGGATCTTGGTTCCCAGGCCGGAGGTCAGACCTGAGCTCCTGTGGTGGGAGCTCTGAGTCCAAACCACTGGACTAACAGAGAACCTCAAACCCCAGGGAATATCAATTGGAGTGAGGCCTCCAGGAGGTCTTCATCTCAGCACCAAGACCTGGCTCTATCCAACTGCCTGCAAACTCCAGGGCTGGATGCCTCAGGCCAAACAACCAGTAAGACAGGAATACAGCACCACCCATCAAAAAAGAAAAAAAAAAAAAACGACAAAAAATGTGTTACAGACGAAGGAGCAAGGTAAAAACCTACAAGACCAAATAAATGAAGATGAAGTAGGCAACCTACCTGAAAAAGAATTCGGAGTAAAGATAGTAAAGATAATACAAAATCTCAGAAACAGAATGGAGAAAATACAAGAAATATTTAACAAGGATCTAGAAGAACTAAAGGCATACAAACAGTGATGAACAACACAGTTACTGAAATTAAAAATAGTCTAGAAGGAATCAATAGCAGAATAACTGAGGCAGAAGAACAGATAAGTTAGCTGGAAGATAAAATGGTGGAAATACCTGCTGAGGAGCAGAATAAAGAAAATAAAATGAAAAGAATTGAGGACAGTCTCTGGGACAACATTAAATGCACCAACATTCGAATTATAGGGGTCCCAGAAGAAGAGAAAAAGAAAGGGTCCCAGAAAATATTTGAAGAGATTATAGTTGAAAACTTCCCTAACATGGGAAAGGAAATAGTTAATCAAGTCCAGGAAACACAGAGAGTACCATACAGGATAAACCCAAAGAGAAACATGCCAAGACACATATTAATCAAACTATCAAAAATTAAATACAAAGGAAAAATATTAAAAGAAGCAAGGGAAAACAATAAATAACATACAAGGGAATCCCCATAAGGTTAACAGCTGATCTCTCAGCAGAAACTCTGCAAGCCAGAAGGGACTGGCAGGACATATTTAAAGTGATGAAACGGAAAAACCTACAACCAAGATTACTCTACCCAGCAAGGATCTCATTCAGAGTCAGTGGAGAAATTAAAACCTTTACAGATAAGCAAAAGTTAAGAGAATTCAGCACCACCAAACCAGCTTTACAACAAATGCTAAAGGAATTTCTCGGGCCAGGAAACACAAGCCAAGGAAAAGACCTACAAAAACAAACCCAAAACAATTAAGAAAATGGTAATAGGAACATACATATCAATAATTACCTTAAAAGTAAATGGATTAAATGCTCCAACCAAAAGACATAGACTGGCTGAATGGATACAAAAACAAGACCTGTACATATGCTGTCTACAAGATTCCAACTTCAGACCTAGGGACACATACAGACTGAAAGTGAGGGGATGGAAAAAGATATTCCATGCAAATGGAAACCAAAAGAAAGCTGGAGTAGTAATTCTCATATAAGACAAAATAGACTTTAAAATAAAGACTATTACAAGAGACAAAGAAGGACACTACATAATGATCAAAGGATCAATCCAAGAAGAAGATATAACGATTGTAAATATTTATGCACCCAAGATAGGGACATCTCAATACATAAGGTAAATGCTAACAGCCATAAAAGGGGAAATCGACGGTAACACAGTAATAGTAGGGGACTTTAACACCACACTTTCACCAAAGGACAGATCATCCAAAATGAAAATAAATAAGGAAACACAAGCTTTAAATGACATGTTAAACAGGATGAACTTAATAAATACTTACAGGACATTCCATCCAGAAACAACAGAATACACTTTCTTCTCAAGTGCTCATGGTAAATTCTTCAGGATAGACCATATCTTGGGTCACAAATCAAGCCTTGGTAAATTTAAGAAAATTGAAATATCAAGTATCTTTTCCGACCACAACACTATGAGACTAGATACCAATTACAGGAAAAAAGCTGTAAAGTACAAACACATGGAGGCTAAACAATACACTACTAAATAACCAAGAGATCACTAAACAAATCAAAGAGGAAATCAAAAAATACCTAGAAACAAATGACAATGAAAACATGATGACCCAAAATCTATGGGATGCAGCAAAAGCAGTTCTAAGAGGGACGTTTATAGCAATACAATCCTACCTCAAGAAACAAGAATAATTTGAAACACCCTAACCTTATGCCTAAAGCAATTAGAGAAAAAGAACAAAAAAACCAAAAGTTAGCAGAAGGAAAGAAATCATAAAAATCAGATAAGAAATAAATGAAAAAGAAATGAAGGAAAAGACAGCAAAGATCAATAAAACTAAAAGCTGGTTCTTTGAGAAGATAAACCAAATTGATAAACCATTAGCCAGACTCATCAAGAAAATAGGGAAAAGACTCAAATCAACAGAATTAGAAATGAAAAAGACGTAACAACTGACACTGCAGAAATACAGAGGATCATGAGAGATTACTACAAGCAACTCTATGCCAATAAAATGGACAACCTGGAAGAAATGCACAAATTATTAGAAAAGCACAACCTTCCAAGACAGAACCAGGAAGAAATAGAAAATATAAACAGACCAACCACAAGCACTGAAATTGAAACTGTGATTAAAAATCTTCCAACAAACAAAAGCCCAGGACCAGATGGCTTCACAGGTGAATTCTATCAAACATTTAGAAGAGCTAGCAGCTATCCTTCTCAAACTCTTCCAAAATATAGCAGAGGGAGGAACACTCCCAAACTCATTCTGCAAGGCCACCATCACCCTGATACCAAAACCAGACAAAGATGTCACAAGAAAGGAAAACTACAGGCCAATATCTCTGATGAACACAAATGCAAAAATCCTCAACGAAATACTAGCAAACAGAATCCAACAGCACATTAAAAGGATTATACACCATGATCAAGTGAGGTTTATCCCAGGAATGCAAGGATTCTTCAATATATGGAAATCAATCAATGTGATACACCATGTTAACAAATTGAAGGATAAAAACCATATGATAATCTCAGTAGATGCAGAAAAAGCTTTTGAGAAAATTGAACACCCATTTGTGATAAAAAACTCTCCAGAAAATGGGCATAGAGGGAACCTACTTCAACATAATAAAGGCCATATATGACAAACCCACAGCAAGCATCATACTTAATGGTGAAAAACTGAAAACATTTCCTCTAAGATCAGGAACAAGACAAGGTTGCCCACTCTCACCACTATTATTTAACATAGTTTTGGAAGTTTTAGCCACAGCAATCAGAGAAGAAAAAAATAAAAGTAATCCAAATAGGAAATAAAGAAGTAAAACTGTCACTGTTTTCAGATTTTATTATACTATACATAGAGAATCCTAAAGATGCCACCAGAAAACTACTAGAGCTAATCAATGAATTTGGTAGAGTAGCAGGATACAAAATTAATGCACAGAAATCTCTTGCATTCATATACACTAATGATGAAAAATCTGAAAGAGAAATTAAGGAAACACTCCCATTTACCATTGCAACAAAAAGAATAAAATACCTAGGAGTAAACCTACCTAAGGAGACAAAAGACCTGTATGCAGAAAACTATAAGACACTGATAAAAGAAATTAAAGATGATACAAACAAGATGGAAAGATATACCATGTTCTTGAATTGGAAGAATCAATATTGTGAAAATGATTGTACTACCCAAAGCAGTCTACAGATTCAGTGTAATCCCTATCAAACTACCAATGGCATTTTTCACAGAACTAGAACAAAAAAACACAATTTGTATGGAAACACAAAAGACCCTGAATAGCCAAAGCAATCTTGAGAAAGAAAAACGGAGCTGGAGGAATCAGGCTCCCGGACTTCAGACTATACTACAAAGTTACAGTAATCAAGCCAGTATGGTACTGGCACAAAAACAGAAATATAGATCAATGGAACAGGATAGAAAGCCCAGAGATAAACTGACACACATGTGGTCACCTTATCTTTGTTAAAGGAGGCAAGAATATACAATGGAGAAAAGAAAGCCTCTTCAATAAGTGGTGCTTGGAAAACTGGACAGCTACATGTAAAAGAATTGAACTAGAACACTCCCTAACACCATACACAAAAATAAACTCAAAATGGATTAAAGATCTAAATGTACGGCCAGACACTATAAAACTCTTAGAGGAAAACATAGGCAGAAACTCTGTGACGTAAATCATAGCAAGATCTTTTTTGACCCACCTAGAGAAATGGAAATCAAAACAAAAATAAATAAATGGGACCTAATGAAACTTAAAAGCTTTTGCACAGCAAAGGAAACCATAAAAAAAAGACCAAAAGACAACCCTCAGAATGGGAGAAAATATTTGCAAACAAAGCAACTGGCAAAAGTTTAATCTCCAAAATTTACAAGCAGCTCATGCAGCTCAATATCAGAAAAACAAACAACCCAATCCAAAAATGGGCAGAAGACCTAAATCGACGTTTCTCCAAAGAAGATATGCAGATTGCCAACAAACTCATGAAAAGATGGTCAACATCAGTAATCATTAGAGAAATGCAAATCAAAACTTCAATGAGGTATCACCTCACACTGGCCAGAATGGCCATCATGAAAAACTCTACAAACAATAAATGCTGGAGAGGGTGTGGAGAAAAGGGAACCCTCTTGCACTGTTGGTGGGAATGTAAACTGATACACCCACTATGGAGAGCAATATGGAGGTTCCTTAAAAAACTAAAAATAGAACTACCATATGACCCAGCAATCCCACTACTGGGCATATACCCTGAGAAAACCATAATTCAAAAAGAGTCATGTACCACAATGTTCATTGCAGCACTATTTACAATAGCCAGGACATGGAAGCAACCTAAATGTCCATCAGCAGATGAATGGATAAAGAAGATGTGGCACATATATACAATGGAATATTACTCAGCCATAAAAAGAAACGAAATTGGGTTATTTGTAGGTGAGGTGGATGGACCTAGAGTCTGTCATACAGAGTGAAGTAAGTCAGAAAGAGAAAAACAAATACTGTATGCTAACATATATATGGAATCTAAAAATAATTGGTTCTGATGAATCTAGGGCCAGGACAGGAATAAAGACACAGACAAAGCGAATGGACTTCAGGACACGGAGAGGGGGAAGGATAAGCTGGGACGAAGTGAGAGAATAGCATTGATATATATACACTACCAAATGTAAAATAGATAGCTAGTGGGAAGCAGCTACATAGCACCGGGAGAGCAGCTCAGTGCTTTGCGACCATCTAGAGGGGTGGGATAAGGAGGGTGGGAGGGAGATGCAAGAGGGAGGGGATATGGGGACATGTGTATGCATATAGCTGATTCACTTTGTTATACAGCAGAAACTAACACAACATTGTAAAGCAATTATACTCCAATAAAGATGCCAAAAAAAAAAAAAAAGATAATACTGAAATACACAAAGCAAAAAAAAAAAAAAAAGAAAGGGTGTGAAAATTCCCTGGTGGTCCAGTGGTTAGGACTCGGTGCTTTCACTGCCCGGGGCCCGGGATCAACCTGGTTGGGGAGTCAGGGAACTAAGATCCCACAAGCCGCCCAGCTTGGCCAAAAAGGAAAAAGAAAAAAGAAATGGCATAATGTGGCGTATGCTTTTGGCTGACTGCTCAAAAGCTATTCCTTCTTCTTTGAAAAGAAAATGCAAATTTTCTTCAGCTATCAAACAACAGTGTGTTCTAGGAAAACGGATTCTATGAAATGGGCTGGAATTAGTCTACGGCAACCATGGTAGTCCAATTCACCTTTCATTCATTTGGCAAATATTTAATGAGCTCCTGCTACGTGTCAGTCTGTTCTAAGTGCTGACTATCTTTGCCAGTTATAAGCATGGGGTGGACATGTGGTGCAATTCCAGACAGTGAGGGGCAAGGGGAAGACTGCTGGTGGGCTTCTGGGAAAGGCTTTTCCTCCCTAAAACAATAAAATGAGAGTTGCCTGAAGAGAAAGGCAGGGCTTTCCTTCCTGTGTCCGGATGGTGGGTGGTGTTATGTGGGATGTGGTACTTGGAACTGGAGTAGTAATCTTGCGACCACGAAAAGAAAGAGAAGAGAATCTCAGGGAGGATGACACAGAGCTCTGGCCTAGTTAGGTGGTCAAATTACCCAAACCTGGAATCCCCTACATTTCTTATATGAGAAAATAGAAAGCCTGATAAGACACTTTCAGTTGGATATTCACTCACTTGTAGCCAAAATCATCCTAACAAATAGGCATGGTTTTGTTGGCGTTGTTCGTTTTGGATTAGAATGAGTGAATATTTTAATAAATGGATGAAGACTCTGATATCTTTTTATTTTCCTCTCAGCTGTCCTGTTTGATCATGGAGGATTTTATATCCCAGACATCTTTATGGATAAAAATCATTTTCCTTGATCTGTCTCCTCCTTTGGCCACTGCAGATCCCCCCCACTGGAAGCTGACATGTTTGGCAGCAAAGCCACATTCTCTTCTAGGTCCCCTAGATGTGTGCCCCTTGGGGAGCACTCCGTTATGAGGGTGTTTGGGTTTTTTAATGTGGAAGAGGCATCTTCTCATTTGAAGAATCATCTTTCTTTCTGTGAACTTGATAGGCAGGTTCATTCCTCCCTGCCTCCCCACCCAACCTCTCTCTCTCTCTCTCTCCTTCTTTTACCACAGATGAACTGGGCTGTGAGCTGTACTCTCTTTGACCTGTGAGATTTTTGGAGGCTCCTTGAATCTTGTTCAAACATGAACCTGGCAAACTCCATGTTCTAATTCAAATCTTCCTGACTGAACTCAGTGGAACTCCAGCTAAGGAATTAAGTTGGTAAGCCAATGATATTTGAAATGAATAACGGAGATATTTGGGGATAAGCTTTAATTTTGGAATAAGTATGTCAAAGAGCTTTTGCTGGAACGATTTGGCATAAAGTTGCAAATATTTAAGGTGCCACTTGGCTTCTCACTGTCTTGATGATGCCAGTACAGGGGATATCTTTCCCATGCACTGTGAGATTTGGGTGCTAATGCCTATTTGATCTCATTATTACATTGTTGATCTAAAAGATCATCATCACCCTTTGGGGATTTTCATGTCTGCCCATTTCTTATGTCATTGGTTGTTTTGACTAATAACTATAAGTCAAGGGAGAAGTGTGGCATTGGTTAGGGTACTGACAGGAAATAGATGGCAGAAGTAATTAAGACAATTTAATGAAAGGACTCTACAAAGATTTGAGGAGTTTTAAGGGAAATCAAGAATGGTAGTGAAACACTGGGGCTAATAAGTGTTACTACCTCTAGGATTAGAATAGGTCAAGGAGAGGAAGAGGTTACTGAAAGCTGGAGAGACTTATAGCTGTGGAAAGGGCCTCCTGACAGAGGCTGTGGCCTTGGCTAGAAGAACATAGTCACTGTCAAACCATGACTCTGGATGGACGTAGACTGGGAAAAAATACCCTGATCTTACTCTACTCTTATCCTCTGATCTCCTGCTAGTGACTCTCATTGGCTAAACCCCAGCAGAAGTCAGGGGGCAAAGGAGCCTGGTTGAGGTATCTGTAACGTCACCCTCCTTGGCCACAGAGTCGGGTAGAAAAGGATGCCGAGTGGATGTGGAAGGACAAATAGGACTATCCATTTGTGTGCCTTCATTTTCCTTGTCAATAACTTTAGAATCAGTTAGTAGGTAGGCAGATCCTAGACCCATTCTTTAATCTATATGCCTTTATTGCTTAGGGTATAGGCTAGGCTCTATAATAAGAGATCCCCAACACTGTGACTTAATCAAGATGTAACTTTATTTCTCTATCAGGTATAGTCCTGTATAGAAGGCCAGGGCTGGTGGAATGACTTGATGGTGCTGAGTGCTTTAGTAGATTATTAGTTCTGCGGAAAAAAGTATTTCCAGTCTTCTTCCTCTGGAAGTAAGGAAGAAATGTGCTCTTCTGCCCCCTTGGGGTTAGTTGTGGTCATGCAACTTGCTTTGGCCAGTGAAATGTGAGTGTAAGTTGTGTCAGAGAAGCACTTAGTTGCCAGCGCAAGGCTTTCGCACTCCTTTCCCTGTTCACTGAAATTTGTGGAAGCACTACTGATATGAAGGACAGCCATCCTGAAGAGTTTCTCAGAGCTGCAGCAGATTTGTGGAAGTGAGAAGTAAAGCATTGCTTTTTAGGCCACTGAAATCAGAAGTTGGTTGTTAGTGCAGCTAAACCTGCTATTTCCTGACTAATACAGAGACCCAGGCTCTTTCTGTTTTGTTGCCCTCCAGCACGTAAGGGATTGCGGTCATCTGCATGATATGAGACAACCAATTACCATAGTCACATTCTAGCTCATGGGAAGTGGGAAGGAGAAACAAGAGAGCACACTTAGTTTTTTAGGGACATGACCTGGAAGTAGCACACGTCACTTCACTGACCACATACAGAGCTTTAGTTATCTATTGCTGGCTAACACATTATCCCAAAGCTTAGCAGATTAAAACAACAGACCTTTATTCTATCAAACCATTTCAGGAGCAGCTTAGCTGAGTGGTTGTGGCTCAGGGGCTGCAGTTGTCTGAAAGCTAGACAGGGGCTGGAGGACGCACTTCCAAGTGCACTCACAGGGTTCTTGGCAGACCTCTTTCCTCACTGGCTGTTTTCAGGGGCCTTAGTTCCTTGCCACGTGGACCTCTCCACATGGCAGCTGCCTTTCCCTGGAGCAACTAATCCCAGAGAGAGAGAGAGAGAAGCTGCAGTGTCTTTTAGAAACTAATCTCAGAAGTGACACATCATCATTTCTGCTTTTTTTACTGGGTCACTCAGACCAACCCCTGTTCAGTGTGGGAAGGACCTATGCACATGTGTGAATACCAGAAGGCAGAGCTCATTGGAGGCTGGCTATAAAACCTAACTATATGGGAAGTGAGCAAATTTAGTCTTTAGCTGGGCAGCCATTCTCCTCAGATAAAATTACAGGAAGAAAGAGAGAAGGGCTAAGGGGACAACCAGAATTCTCTGCCTCAGCTCTCCCCCTCTGGAGAAAGGGGACATAAATATATATATATATATATATATATAAATATATATATATATATATATATATATATATATACAGTTTTTCTCATACATGAACACACATTCTGTATCTTGAAAAGATTCTAAGCTTCTGGATTATGGTTCCTATGCTATGCCCTGAGGATTCTTATCCTCAGCATCACTATCCCCAGAAACTTGCCTTCTTCACTCCCAGGCAATGCCAAATTCCAAAGTAGAAAGCTTTTTTTTTAAAAAAAAGGGGTGGGGAGAGGAAGCCTCCATCTGGGAGAAAGAGAAAGAAAATCCTTCTGCATTGCTCATCTGGAATTCCAAGGATGAGTCATAGGAACTGTGAGTCAGTTTGTCATTGTATCTGGGTAGTTGGATGAGTTACATAAATTGAGATTCAAGTCCAATGTTTCTCATATTTTTCTTTCTTTTTTTTTTTGCGGTACACGGGCCTCTCACTGTTGTAGCCTCTCCCGTTGCGGAGCACAGGCTCCGGACGCGCAGGCTCAGCGGCCATGGCTCACGGGCTCTCCACGGCATGTGGGATCTTCCCGGACCAGGGCGCGAACCCATGTCCCCTGCATCGGCAGGCGGACTCTCAACCACTGCACCACCAGGGAAGCCCTCTCATATTTTTCTAAGTTTAGGTGGTGAACTCTTACAAGAAGCCACATTGAAATTTATGTTTACAGGAGTACATCCCCAGTGCAGCAGTGCTGAAATATTTGTCAGAATACAGCTGATGGTGAAGCTGAAGGGAGAGGCTCTCTAGAAACCTTTGCTTCTTCATACCTATAATTGTTCATAGAGACCACACCATCAAAGCACCAGCCTTCTGAAAACCAAGAAATCTTATTGTCCTTCCTTGTCAACATAAACAGTGGCTCATGTCCTGCATCCCTGCCTGACTTATGTGTACTCCACTACCTCCTAGTACTTCCATCATGGGATGAGAATATGAAGTTTTAAATTATACCATTATTATTGCTAGTTACTTGGACATTGAGTTTGGGCAGGGATACATTTGAAACGATGTGAGGTTTTAAAATGACCCTTTAGTGGACAGTGGAATATGTGAACAAGATTTCTACATGGAGATGGCCAGGGTTGAGGGAGAGTAGCCAGATGTCCCCAGGAAGGTAACAAAATCATATCTACCATATGTTTGCACTTAATTCAAAACAGTATGTACTTAATATCCATATATTATCTGCCTGTTAGTAATCATCTTTTCCATTAATATGGAAAAATAATCTTTTTTCACAAGTCCCCAGCGATTGAGAAATGTCTGGTACTCTGTCCAGTTACTTTCAGGGTTTGTTGGCCTATGTATTCCTGGCTCTCTTCTACTCTAAGTTCCTGCTTCTCCTGGATTCATAATTCCCCTAGTGGCCAATACTCCTTCCACACACTCCTCTCTTCCTTTCTTCACTCTCCCATTAGTTAGGATTCTTTTTGCTGCAAATGACAGACACACCAAGAAGGGAATTCACTAGTTCACAGAGCTAGGAAGGCTGGGATGGCCTGAGGGAAGAGTGGACCTAGCTGCTGTCTGTCTGTCTCTCTCTCTCTTTCTCTAACTTCCATCTCTGCTTGCCTCCATTCTCTCTCATTACAGTGTAACCTTCTCTACATGGCTGGGTAGATGGCTGCCTGCAACCCCAGGCCTCCACCCTCACAACTCTCCATGCACGAGGTTAATAGAGAACTGCCCCTCCCAGTCCAGTTGGGAAAACTCTGGTGAGGGATTTTGATTGGCTCAGCTTAGGTCAAGAGCCCATACCTTGGTTCAGTCCCTGTGTGTGAAGGGAGGTGGCTTTGTGATTGGCCAGTCTGGGTCGTGTGTCTAATTCTGAGTAGAGTGGGGAACCTGGGACACTGTGATTAACTGCTCTACCAGGACCACATGAAGTGGGTGGTGTTCCCCAAATGTAAAGGGGTGCTGTTACCCCTTTATAAGAAGAGAGCAGACAGAAGCAGAGCTTCTGCTGTCCACTGTGGGCCACAAATGTGGCCCAAGCAGCTCCTTTTCCGGCTCCCAAAGCATCACCAATGCAAGGCTATTTTGTGCAATAGTGCTTTCCTAAAGGTAGAAGATGACAAAGAGCAGTGACTGAATGGCAACAGTGGACCAGCATCGTACAGGTGTTCATTTAAAATGAATATTTGACATTTTGAAGTCTCTGAGCCAAATCCACCAGTCTTCTGGGTCAGCAGACTTGTTGCTGGAGCCCGCACGCCCATACCAGATCATTCTTCTCCATTGCTCCTCTCAGTGCCTGAGGGCCCCAGCTAGCCTCCTACCTGAGCATCCATGGGACACAGTCCCAAGTTCCTGCTACTTTATTGTGCACAGCCACTGAATTCTTCATTTTTTTTTTTCTCCTTCTAGACCTGCGTTTTATAGCCAACAACACTCATCAGGACGCTTTCATAAACAAAAGAGCAAATTCTCCTTTAGGAAGAATCTTTCTAAGGATATTGTGATTCATAATAAGAAATACATATGTTTGCTCTTCATCTTACTCCTGGTGCACAGCTCCTAAAACCCTTGTAATTTCCTAAGTGATAAGAGTAATGTGAACATCTTTTGTTACAGTATTTGGTCTTTTGCCCTCAAATAGTTCCAATTTCTGAAGTAGCTCCAGAGTGAGAAAGGTGAAGGGAGCATCTTGTTATTCATTAACAAGCCCCTTTCAACCACACCTGAATTTATGTTATGGAGGTGATTTTTGGAAAGCCCCTGGATAACCACTGGATGGGGACTGGTCACTGGGGGAACCAATCAGGTGATTAGAGGGTTGGAACTTTCAGCCCCACCCCTCCCCCTCTGACCTCCAGTGAGGGGAGAGGGGCTGGGAATTGAGTTTAATCGTGAATGGCCAATGATTTTATCAATCACACCTCTATAATGAAACCTCCATAAAAAACCCCTAAAGTACAGGGTTCAGAGAGCTTCTGGGTTGGTGAATAGGTGGAGGTGCTGGGAGAGTGCTGTGCCCAGAGAGGGCCTGGGAGCTCCACATCCTTCCCCCGCATACCTTGCCCTTTGCATCTCTTCCATCTAGCTGTTCCTGAGTTATATCCTTTATAATAAACTGGTAATCTGGTAAGAAAACGTTTCCTGAGTTCCGTGAGCTGCTCTAGCAAAGCAATCCAATCCGAGAGTGGGTCTTGGAAACCTCCAATTTGCAGCCAATCAATCAGAAGCACAGGTAACAACCTGGGCTTGCAACTGGCATCTGAAGTGGGGGGCAGTCTTGTGGGACTGAGCCCTTAACCTGTGGGATCTGATGCTAACTCCAGGTAGACAGTGTCAGACCGAATTGAATTGCAAGACATCCATTGGTGTCACAGAACTGTTGCATGTGGGGGAAAAAAACCCACATATCTGGTGTCGGAAGTGAAATATTCTGAGTAGAGTGTTGTAGCAGAGAAAAACAAGAGTTTTTCATTTATACATCCTCTCAGAGCAGTGGTTCAAGCAGTGGTTCAATCTCCTAAAATGGTTTCTTCTCCCAGCTCCCTATGTACTTATGCACTGAAAACATGCCTACCCTCAAGAATATTAAGGTTAATATTAGGGTTACCTCTGCATGGTGAGATCATGGTTAATTTTTATGGGTTTGTTTGTTTTACTGTATGTTTGGGGTTTGTTTTGCTTATCTGTTTCTACAATTAACAAATGAAACCATTCAAGACAAGAGAAAAGGACAGAGCCTGCTGCTTCTGTACCTTTTAGCAAGAAACACAAAACTCTTCCCCAGGACTTCTCTGGTGGCGCAGTGGTTAAGAATCCGCCTGCCAAAAAAAAAAAAAAAAAGAATCCGCCTGCCAGTGCAGGGAACATGGGTTCAAGCCCTGGTCTGGGAAGATCCCACATGCCGCGGAGCAACTAAGCCCGTGCACCACAACTACTGAGCCTGCGCTCTAGAGCCGCGAGCCACAACTACTGAGCCCACGCACCATAACTACTGAAGCCCACGCGCCTAGAGTCCGTGCTCTGAGACAAGAGAAGCACAATGAGAAGCACACGCTTCTGCAATGAGAAGCACATGAACCACAACGAAGAGTAGCCCCTGCTCGCCGCAACTAGAGAAAGCCTGCATGCAGCAACAAAGACCCACACAGCCAAAAAAAAACAACAAAAAAACTCTTCCCCAAAGCCTTCTAACACTGCCCCCTCCCCCCTCCCCCCTCTTAAACCTAAACCTCATTGGCCAGACTGTGTCACATGACCACAGCTCCACGTGAGGAGGTGTAGTATTGTGTTCTGGTTTTCCAGCCTCAGCAGCCTTGGTAGACAAAGGAGGTAACAGAGAGAGGGGTTGGGAATAATTATCAGGCTAAGCAGCCAACAGTGTCAGCAACAGAAGTAGGACACACAGCGAAGAAAGAGGGGATTGTGCAGAGTTTTTCCCAGCCTGGGGTGGGTATTGCCACTTTGCTGTGTGACCCTGGGTGTCCAGAAGAGACTCCTGATATTAAAAGTTAGTTAGAGCTCTGGGTTCTGGTTAAGACTTATCTCAGGCATCAAAATGAACCTTTCCCTGTCCTCATTAGTACTTTGTAGCAGTAGTAATTATTATTATGTTTTCAAATTTCAATAATTTATTTCATCTGACCCAGTATATCCAAAACACTATGATTTCAACATGTAACCAAGAGAAAAGTTATTGAGGAGACATTTTACATTTTCTTTTTTCATGCTCAGGTGCCGATATCTGGTGTGCACTTTACAGCACGTCTCAATTTGGATTAGCCACATTTCAAGGGTTCAATAGCCACATGTGGCTAGTGGCTACCAAACTGGACAGCGCAGCAAGGTCTAAAGAGAGCAGATCTAGAGTTAGAGGGAGCTCTAAAAAGATTTTGATCTAGAGTTAGAGAGCTCTAGAGTATTAGCAATAGTAGTTATTATTACTATTTACAGAGTGCTTTTTTTCTTTTAGTAGAGTATTGCTATCTTTGTATTACAGCTGAAAAAGTAAACTCAAGGAGGTTAATATTGGTAACAAATTTACATTTAAAAGGGCACTGACTCTTTCCCTGAGGCTGCCCAGCAGTGCAGAGGTGGAGACTCAGGTACATGTAAGATTTCACTCCACCTGCTGACCACTAAATCAACCTAATTAAGGTTGATGACACCGAGAAACTAGGGCAATGGGTAGGACTCTGAAAAACTGACAGAGAGGAAAACTTGGCAAAGTGGTTGGTTGCAGTTGTGGGGTGGTTGAGGACTGTGGTATCATCAAGGAGTACTTCAAATGCAAAAATGAACAAATAAAAAACTTGGCTCTAGTTAAACATATATATTAATTGAATAATTAATTAGTTAAAGGGTACCTGATCCTCATTCCCTTCAGCACCTGCTATTGAAGGACTGTTGACTCTTGGGCCTGATAAACACAGGAAGTGATCCTTCTGTCCTAAACATGCTTCTCAGCTCCCAGCTAAAGGCACACTCTGCGCAGCTGGTTAACTCTTCTTGTCTCGGATGGCTTATTCTAGAATCATGTCTCTGGTGTGCTGGAGAAAGACTTCTGAGCTGGGGCTTAGACCTGGTTTAGCATCTCTCTCATTGCCTGACATGGGCAAATCTCCATGCTCTGTCTGGATCTGCTTTGCCCACAGTCATATTAACAGCACTTTTTTTTTCCTCTCTGTTAGTCTGTGTCTATGAAAGTGCTTTGAAAGGTAAAGAATACTCTATGCGGGTATGTATGATGTGCTCACATTCCTGTATTGTCCCCACCTCCTCCCTTCTTTCTTTCCAGAAAGTGATGTCAGTATCCAGCCCTGTGCTGACAGATTCTCAGACCACCATCAATTAGGTTGCAGAGGAGCAAGCCAGATGAGGCTGTTCTGCTCAGACCCTGGTTCACTGTGTATTGTTTAGAGAAGAATCTTGTAAACATTTGTATTCTGCATAACTGCTAGTATTTCTTATTCTGGGCTCTTTATTTTAAAGAACTGAAAAGACTGTGCCTGCGTTGTAGGTAAGAGTTCAGAAGTGCATACCAGCATCATTCTGGGCTGGGCTGGCAGACACTGCTAGCGGCTTTTCCAATATCCATCCTCCCCTTCTTTCTTACCAACAGAACCCTAATTTTTCTCAAGGCAGTACTATGTCCAATTAAAAAGGCTCACCTTCCCAACTCCCTTGCAGTTGGGAGTAGCCATGTGACCCAGTTCTGGCCAATGACATGTAGGGGGAAGTCCCTAGATGGGGGCCTCCAGGAACCTTTTCTACAGGGAAAAGTCTTAGCTGGCATTTCCCTTTGCTTTTTCCTTTTTTACTTGAAATGCATCCATCTTGTCTCCATAAACACAAGAGCCACATGCTAAAGATAGGAAAGTAGGAAGATAAAAATGTCTGCAAGTTCTTGGCAATCTTAGGGAGCAACCTACCTGCTGATTTCTTATGTAAAAATAACTAATCAATTAAACAAACATACAAAAAGCCTATTTGGTTAATCCATTGTAATCAAGTTACTGCTCCATGCAATCAAACGCATTCTTAACTAATGGACTGCTAAGATGTTTAATGTGCTCTGACAGAAAATGGATGCAAATCCACTGTAGAGTCCTTTAGAGCAGTGCTGATCAAGCTTTCCTGTGCATAGACACCACCTGGAGAGCTTGTTGAAAATGCAGATTCTGACTCAGTAGGTCTGGATTGGAGTCTGAGATTCTGCACTTCTCACAAGCTTGCAGCTAATGCTGATGACGCCAGTCCTGGACGACTCTGAGTAGCAAGGATTTAGAAAATGACAGCTTTTTTGTCAGGCGGCTTCTATGTTGAGCTATTCTGTTTTTCTTTGATATGCTTATTATTCAGTTAAAACTCTGCAGAGGACTCAATGCATTTTCAACAAGATGTTAAGGTTTTATTTAGAAAATCATTTTAGAGACACAACACCGTTCATTTTGTTTAGCAAAATGAATTTAACAAATGCATTTAAATAAGGTAAATTTAAGACTTCTGTGGATTTTTTTTCCTTAGTTACTTGATTTTCTGCCAGTGGAAGTTTCTGTCTTCCAGCCTGAGTGCTTTTCAAGTTAATTCAGCTATAATCCAAGGAACTGCTTTATGGAATCTGAATAACTCAAATTCCCTCTGTATTCTCACTCAATCTCAATGTAGTAAATGAAACACAAGGAAAATGACTTAGGGAAGTAGAATTAGAAGGAAATGTTTCTCCCTCTTGGTCATGTTATCTTTTCAACAGAGGCCTTGTCCGCTCTGAAATGGATGGTGAAAGTAAATTGTTACTGGGAGGTGATGGTCAAAAAGAAAACTTAGATGGTTTTCACACCATCTGTCATCATGACCCAAAGGAAATGCAAGCCACACCGCTTCCAGCCAAGCCACTGCTTTACACAGAAGCTGCCCATAGCTTCCTATTGTTATTTTCTTTTCTAGTTATATACATTAAAAAAAAAAAAATACAACGTTGTGTTAAATAGGAGGACAGCTAACAGAGGAGCATATGACACTACACTGAAAAACCAAAAGAGCTTGATTAAGTCAAGGAGAGAAACAGCAGATGGTCTTCATGGAGGGAAGCCGCCAATGACCACCATCTCCTCAGTCTGTGACGGATCTGCACTCTGAGGGTAGGCCTTCTGACAGCCGCCACTGGGCCAGGCGCTGCTTGAACCATTTCTGGAGGAGGGAAATGTGCAAAATTACCTGTCACATACTGAAAAACTGAAATGTCCATTCCCTTTCTAAAAGTAGCTTCTGTGGCCCAGCTGGAAAAGAGGAAAGCAAGAACTGAGTCCCTGGGGATGGTTCGTCTCATTGTGATACTTATATTTCTGCCTCAGGACCTTTGTACATACTGTTTTCTATGCTTAGAATATCTGACCTTCATTATTTATCTGATGATAAATAATTCTCAGGGCTCAGCTTAAATAGAACCTTCTCAATAAGGCCTTCCCTAGCCATTTCATCTAAAGTAGATTCTCCATCCATCTCCTATTCTCTGTGTTAATACTTTGTTACCTTCACAGAACTTTTAATATCTGTAATTAATTTATTTGTGTATTCACTTGTTTTTAATCTACATTTCCTTCTAGAATATGAGATCCATGAAAGCAGAGTCTGCATCCATCTTATCATCATTAGCCCCTAGCATAAGGGCTTAACAGAGATTAATAAATGTTTGTTGAATGAATAAAAGAAACTGAAGCATCTCCTTGATGCCCCAGATAAATCTGTATGGCTGCTATACCTCATCAATGTGTGATGATCTCAAGGGCCTTGGTCATCAGTAGCACTTAGTAAGAATTTGTTGAATAAAATGAATGAAAAACTAAGCACTGAACAACCTTGGGGCACTCCTTTCTGAGGATCCATGGAGTAGTCTAGACCAATCGTTCCTGCTCCAGGGCCACTGAACAGTGAGAAAAGAGCAAGTGGGATTCCCAGTTTACTCAAAATCTTCTAGCTCTGTGTGACCCAAATATTCACACCTCGCAAAAGTGACCATGGATTTAGGAAAAGCCCCAGATGGGATACTTCTAGACAAGGTACCATGTGAGGGCTAAAACATATTTTATGCACTTTAAAATGCATATAAAGGCATATAGATCTGCCTTTATTATACCCCTGAAGGGTGGGGGATTCTGCAAAGTGGAGATAAGGAGACCCATGCTGGGAAATAGTCTGGGGTATGAACCAGGTTGGCCAGGAGGAATCTGGATTTTTAAACAACAACATTGAAGAGGCAATAGTGAAGAAATAGAAGCAGCAAGTGTTAATCCACATGGGAGAGGATGAGTAGAGGGCTCTGTGGGAAGGCAGGACCCCCAGGCTTTATTCTCCTGTGCTTCCCAACCTTTCACACATCATGGCACACTTTGAGAATGAAGACGTTTTCATGTCATACTGCTTGGGTAGGTGACCACTGGGGGCTCTGCAGTCCTGGGCCCTGCTAACAGGAAGCTCTGTTGTAACCAACTGGCTCAGAACTTGAGGAAGTTAGAGCGCCAGTCAGCTCAACTGTAAATGAAGAGGTAAACTTAGAGGCTATCTACTGTCCCTTGTAGTGTTTCTAAAATTTACCTGTTCTAGGGGTCAGTAGATGAGGGGACAGAAAGGAAGCAAAAAGAACACAGTTGTGGGATGGGTGCCAGACCTGGAATGTGCTGATGGAGATGGTATGGTGAGAAACACCTAGAGGGCTCTGACTTGGCACAGCCAGGTGCAGATTCAACCTCTGAACAAACAGGGTGGGCTCTAGGGCCATGCGTGGGAAGACCTCATCTCTGCGGAGATCTAGGGAGTCAAAAGGCATTTCAGCATAAGCCCAAGATGAGAAGAAAGGGAGAGAACCACAGGGGAAGGAGTGCTTCTAAGGCTCAAGGTCTGTAGAGCTAGAAGGGAGCGAGCCCACAGCACGTCCTAGGGCTCTGCACCAATGCTCACCTGGCTGAACAGCAAGGGACCATGCCTACAACTCTCCCTAACTGTTCAACAGTTTACACACTGAAGTGCCTAACACCTGTCAAGATCAGTTGTCTTATATACCTTTGTACTGTGGGGTGGCAGCAGAGAAAAGTAATCTAAATCCAAGGGCAGCAGACTACTCGTAGGGAAGCCTTCTCTTTGGGGGTTGCTCTCTGGGTGCCATAGTTCACTCCTGGAGATCTCCAACCTTAAGGAGAATAGAGAGCTCATGTATCTTTGGTGGCTTTAACCAGCATTCTACTGCTAGAGGTGGGCATATTTGCTTCTGTGATCCATGTGTGTATTTAGTTAACTCTGGAATCTGGTGTGAGAGCAGCATAGTTCCAGTTTCATTAATGAGGTAGCTCTGCAGGGGTTTCAAGGCTTCAAGGTCTGATTAAACAGAATTTGCAGTTTCTAGAGCTGAATAAATGGCAGAGTTTTACAGACTGACTAATTAAAGCTTGCAGGGGGAAAGGCTCATTTTCTATCAGGATTCATTTAAGACAGAATGATTGAGCTGGCTTCATTCAGAAGAGCCACCCACACCTTTATACTAGTAATGAAGCAAAATATTAACATACAGTTACTGAAAATAACTTCAGCAATGACCAAATCTGTGAATCGGTGAGTTGGCATCCAAATGATTAATAAATTGCACCCTAGCATTGGGGGATGGGGGGAGGCTCAAGAAAAGCTCAACTGTTTTCCACAGATATATATTTTTTAAATCACATATGTATATAATAATTTAGCAAACCAGTTGCTCTCCAACAAAAGTCATTAAACACCTTGTTTGCTTTTTTCACCTCCAGAGCTGAATCTTATCACATCTCACTCACACCAATACTAATTTTCAACCTGGCTCTCTCCTTCTCTTCTTTGTTTCAGTCATCCCCTGGGAAAGACATTCATCCCTTGCTTGCTTATGAATGGATGCCCTCATTAGCCTTGCCCATTGATGGAGATTTATTTACTCTGAGAGAACAGATGATAATTAGACACTGTGATGGGGAAGGGGTGAGGCAAAATAATATTGTTCCTGTCCTTTTCTCTAGTAACTAACATTTCATTCTTTTCAGGAGGAGACCTTTAGAGGTCTTTATTCCACTGATAAGACATCTAACAACTAAAACCAGGGTTCTAGGAAGAGTCCCAGGACATCAAGAGGGGATAAAAATCCTGGAAACCAATCTAAGAACCAATGCCAACTACACTGGGATTGAATCAGTGATAATAGAAAATGGGAGATCATTCTAACCTCCCAAGGGGCTGATAAGAGCTTTCCCAGCCCCTTCTCACACTGACTTCAGAATAATGAAAGACACAGGGGTCGGGATTCTGTAAGGTTTCTCTAATTTAAATATAGGAGATATCTAATTACTGTCCTGAGAAAAAAACCCATTCTAGGACCCCGGCAAATGCACCTTAAAAAGTTATTTGCATTAGAGCATCCTTCACTTCATTTTGGGTTCCTCTAGGTGTCCCTCCCCCCCTACCACCACCCCAAGTAAAGAACATTGTCCTACAGTGGGACAGTTATAAAGAGGTCAAAGGCCCCAGTCAGAGAATATTTCAGCATTTTAGTCCCTCTTGCCTTTGCCAAAGTATCAGCAGTGTGAATCAGCTTGAGTTAACTATCTCATAGGGCCATCACATGCTTATTTTTCTTCTCCTAGTGTTACTTGTTCTAGGAAAATGAATACGAATCCAATTCTGGAAGTGGGTGGTATTAGGCATAAGGGACCAAGCATATGAAATAAATATTATTTTGGCTTTGATGACCTTTTCTCATGGAAAAGGGCAATGCTAACAAATAGAAGAAACAGGGGAAGTGCTGATACCAGACACTGCTTATGTTTAGGCCCAACAAACCTGGCCTCCATCAGTTATTTAAAGTGTCCCTACAGGGAAACCATTCTCACCCACCAGTAACATGGGGGTGAGAGGGTTGGGAAGGGGTTACGGGGATGGGAGGGAACAATGGGAAGTTGGAAGATGAGATCCAATCTGGTAAGGGATGACGGAGGGTTACCTAGGAAGCCTCTTTCCCTGAAACTGCTAAATTTTGCCTCTCTCTGAGCTCTTGGGTCTCAGATGCTTCCCTGTGGTTGATGCCGGAAGACAGAGGGGAAAGCTGAGCCGTGGCAATCTCAGGGAGGAAGAAGGTGTTAGCCTCATGTCAGGAAAAGGAAGCAAGGAGCCCTGCTATGAGGCTGACTCATTCCCCCGAATGCTTACTTCTGGGCTGAGTCTACCATTTACTCATTTGAGGATGGGAGAAGTGGGGGTGGGGGGATGGGAGAAGGGCTGCCTGAAAGGGGCAGAGGAACCTGCTCTGTAGGGGTCTGAACTGGCTGACCTCAGTTATAGAAGGGTGCCCTCTCTTTCTTCCTGCCCCCAACCTGATCTCAGTTCAGTTCTCTCATATAAGGTGAATCTTGAGGAAAGATTGAATATAGCCTGAGATGACTGTCATTTACTGCATGGATTTTTTTTCAGGAAGAAATAGAACATAAATTGAATTTTCAGTGCTTCCCTCCCACCCCACCCAGTTGTTTCCATTCCTTTTCTGTGGAGACAAAACAGCATGGTAGTTAAGCATCTGGGCCAGGGGGCCAGACTGCCAGGGTTCAGATCCCAGCGCTGCTACTCCCCAGTGGTGGTCTTCAGCAAGTTATTTAAACTTTCTGTACTGTGGGGCCAAGAGTGCCCATCTCATAGCATTGCTGTGGCAAATAAATGATTTAGTACTCGGAGAGTACCTGGAGCAATAGGCGGCAAGTGTCATCTGTTACAAAGGCCAGCATAACCATTCTGCTTTACAGGTGAGGGAATGACAGTCACTTGCCAAGGGAGAATCAGGCTAATACGGGGCCCATGGTAAACCCACAGCCTTAAAGCTGAGTTACTGTCTCTGTGATCACTCCTCTTTTCTAAATATAGTGTGGGATTGTAAATGACAACAGTTCAGCAGGCTGCCTCCTGGGGAGAGCTGGGGTTCTGAGAAACATGAGCTGTTAGGCTTGGGTTACAGTACATCACCTTCCATTAAGTTCTGGTTCTGGCTAGCCAGATATCTGTTCCCTTTGCAGAAGACTGACATGCTGGACTTTCTGTTTGACCTAGGAGAGGGAGGATTTTCTATGGGCAAGTTCTCCAAAGGCTTAATTAGTAAAAAATCATTTTGGGCTTGGGATCCAAAATGGATCTTGGGGTCTTGGTTCTAGGATTCACTGGAGCGCCCATTACAAGCTTTTAAGCTTCAGCTAAGTATGATTCATGGTGAGGAGAGAACAAGATGTCTGAATGCTCTGGTCTATACGTTGGGAAGAATAAGAAAGTCTCTGCTTTAGACCTGCGACTAGAGGTGTGAATTGCTCTGGGCTCCCATGGGAGAGGTGCTAGAGGAGTTCCAAGTGGTATCATCATGCAGAACTAATTGTCTTTCCATGACCAAAGGGGAAATAGAAGAGTTTAGACAGGGGTTTTAAAAAAAAACAAAAAAAAAAGTCAGTTGAAGGAGCCAATACTGCACCTACTGTACCTAGTGGTTAAAAATCATGGGCAGTGTTGCATTCTCTACCCTAAACGATTTTCAGGATAATAGAGGAGATTTTAAAATAGATAAATAAATCAATGCACTTATGGTGACATCTTTTTCCAGTTCCTTCAGTTGTAATGTCAGATGTCTACCTTCTCAGAAAACTCCAGAAAAGGACCCTAAACCTTAGAGCCGTGGAATTTTTAAAAACCGGAACCAAATCTCCCTGGCTCCGTGCAATTTTAGCTCTGCAGCTAACCGGAAGCTGCAGCGCGATGTGAGGCAAAGAGCATGCTTAACGACCTGTGCCATCACAGCAAGTCTCTCCCTCTAAACCCCAGTTTCCTCGTTTACCAAACCTGAGGACTGAATTTATATCTGATCACTAAGATCCCTTCCAGCTCTGACACTCCCTCTGAGAATAGATTTGAGGGCGCTGGGCTCAGAGGGCGCACACTGCACCTCTCCTAAAGGTTTCGCTTCCAGCCCAGAGGAGAAAATAAACCCGGGAAAGCGAGACAAAAGTGGGCCAAGGGACGCTGCTCCCAGGCCAGAGGGAGGAGAGAGCGTTTATCCCGTGCTGTAGGGGAGAGTGGAAAAGCAAGGAGAAGGGAGGGTGGGCGTGGGGCTTCTAAGCAGCTCCCGCGGGAGCCACCGGGCTGGGGTGGAGGGACAGACCTGGCGCCCGTGGAGCCGGGGAGCTGGGATGCTGCTGTGGGAGCGATACAGGTCTGGGCTCCCGGGGTACGGGCAGAAGCGACGAAAGAGCCGGGGGAAGGAGGCCAAGCGGGAGCCGAGGGCAAGGGCGACCCCCACCTTCTCGAGATCTCCCAGGCGAGGGTGGGCGCGGCGGGTCCCCGCGGGCAGGAGACGGGCGCGCGAGGGGACTTACCTGGGTCTCCTCCTCGGAAAGGCCGGCCTCGGCCGCGATCAGGCACAGCGTGGTGGGGTCCGGGTGCTTGTTGACCTTGTTGAAGTTGTACTCCAGGATCTCCACCTGGTCCTCAGTGGGGCCGCTCGCGGTCTCCGCAGACATGGTCCCGACACGGCTGCGGGAGAGGGAGAAGCGGCGGGGTGAGCGAGGCCCCGGGCGGGCGGGCGGGACGCAGGGAGGAACGGCGATCCCGAGCGCTGCCGGGCACCTTCAGCCCCCGGGGCTGTCCCCGCCCGCGGTCGCACGGCGCACGGGTCCCCGGCGCTGCAGGCTGCTGCGGGAGCCTGCCCGGGCTCCTTCCAGGGGCGCGCACCTAGGGGTCCCGCCACTGAGCTGCGCGTCCTTGGGCTGCGCTCCTGCCCCGAATTTTTACAAGTTTCCCCGGGGTCAGTGGTCTGGGGTGGTGGGAAGAAGCTGACGCCGCGCCCTCCCGGCCGTGAGCCTTTAAGGAAGGAGTGGAGGAAGCGCGGCGGTGATTTTGAAAAGCCGTCTTCAAAGCTTCCTCCTGGGAGAAGGAGCTGCCCTGGGTACAGTCCTGACAGATGGCGTGACTGGGCTGCCCCGAGTCCGCGGCGGGGACGCCTCACCCGTGCGCGCCCTGCCGCCTCTAAAGCAGTTTAGCACTTTGCAGCCCTCGCCAGGGAGGGCTGCACACCCCTACACCTCCTTCAGGGAAATGACCCACAGGACAGAAGTTACTTCTCAAAGTTGGGGAAATCGGGGGGCGCTTTTAATCTCTTCCTTTTACAGAGGTGAAGGTAGGTCCGCAGTGATTTACCCCTGCAGTTCCTAAGGCCGGGAACAGCGTAAGGAGAAAGTTCCACCTGAGGGCTTGTGTGAGTCACTCTACGATCTGCAACCTCCTTCTCCTTCCCTTCACCCCCGATTTTTCTAACTAAAGCCATGAGTCAGAGGCCTCCAGTCAACCCGGCTGTTCACTTCCCAGCGTGGCCTGGACATTGTTCCACAGTGTCCACCAGAGTCCACTGCACTATGCTCCTCCCTAGATGAGGCCTTCCAAGATAGAGCCAAAACCCAACTGAGGAGGATGTACAGCAGCTGTCTTTGAAATCAGACATCCCCTCTAATTGTGTTAAAATTAACTGTAAAGTCAAGAGAATTGGTCGGTTACCAGCTTCAAGGTCTCTTGTATTTCCTTACTTTAGAGCCAAACGTTACTCTAGCAGATCGGGGGCAACATGACTTCCTGCTACATCTCTCATACCTAAGTAGCCTCTGAAATGGGACCCAAAAATGGCAGATGTGCACCCCTCCCCTCCCCCCAATTTTAGATGTATTGAGGTATAGGAAGTTAGACTCTAACTTCTAACTATAGAAGTTAGAGTCTATCTTCAAGTTCTTGGCTGAGCACTTGGGACAGACAGGTCAGCACTTGCCATTGCTGACAGTAAAAGACAAGCACAAGTGTGGGAATCCCGTTGGTTTGTTGTTTTAACAAACAGTTGCACAATCATCCAGCACAATCCTGAGTAGGTTTTGCTGTGGTCTGTGCCTGGGGATGAGCCATACTCCACTGATCTGCCTGCATAATGTCCCCGATGCTGTGACAACCTTCTCAACCAGGACCTGCATCCTGGGCTCCCTGAATAAATGTCTTTCCCTCTCCTCTTGGTCACCTGAAGAGGCTTCTCAGGTGAGACAAGAAGCCATTCTACTGTGAGAGATTCTGGGCTTAAGCCAGTTGTCAGGCCATAGTGAAATCTTCGTGATTTTAGGGAGGTCTGTGCTCCCCCGCTTAATCTGTCCCAGTGATTCCTGTCACAGTGCTGAGGAAGGATGGGGTCAAGCCAGGTGGTAAATGCCTCTTCTCCTGTTGGCACCGTCTCCCCCTTTCTCTGACACAGAACTTCAGAGCTGGAAAGAACCTTGGTGACCAGCAACCTAGAATGGAAAACCTTGGCTTCAGTTTCAGTGCTGTGCTCTTCTAGACCCTTCTCAGCGGGCTATTCTGTCTTTGGTTTGGCAGAAAAAAATCAGGAGGGCAACCGTGTAAATGCAGGCAGGGGCTTGTTGCTGTTTTGAATGGGCTTTGACTGCCCTTGTAGGACACCAATTCCAGCCAAAGCTGCCCACTGGAACCACCCACCACTGCGCATTTTGCCTGAAAAAACACAGGAGAGGGGAAACTGCTGCCTCTGATTTAATTCCTTGCCCTAGAAAGGCTCCATCTAATTCCAGTTACACAGTTATGCTGGCTCTTCCAGGAAAATTTTTGCTGCTGCTTTGTAGACTCCCCAGTCCTTCAGAAGTGTTCATCAAATGTACAGATTTCTAAACTGGACTCAGATTCAAGGACTGTTCTGCATGTACTTCTTTCCCTTTTTTTGGTTTTTTAATTGCTATTATATAATCCATGGGTGACTCATGTTCTTACATTTAATCAGGTGCATTTTCTCTTACATTTTTGTGGCTCTCTGTTACAGGACTTTGTACGAGGTTTCATGGATAGGTCCACTTGACTTTAAAGTACTCCTTGGGTTAGTTGGCTGAGGGCCATTGGACTTGGTTGGCTGCTAAGGAGACTTGTGGAAGGACAATTTGAAAGTACCTACTTCTCTAAGGTACACTAAACAAACAAACTTGACTTCTAGAAATGAGGATGGAAGATCTAACCATGATAGAGATATCTGCCTGTCATTTCTCCACAAAACTCAGTCTCTGTTATTTCAGCCCTCTTTGGTTGACATGTGTTTGCTGCTGCTTCTCCGTTTCTTCCCTCCCTCTCTTTCTTTCAAAGGAAACTTATAAATCAAATCACCCTAGTAACCTTGGCCTTATAAAACTTCTCAACTCTTTCCAGTAAGGAGACTGTTGAAAAGTATCTCTGAAGGTAGTCTAAACAATGTCAGATGAAAAGAACTAGAAATATTTTAAAGCTTCTTAAACTTTAATCTGAGCACAAGTTCTATTGTTGCTGTAGTTATTAATATGAAACATTCAAAGAGTAATTTGCCCTGTGGTTGTGTTTTCTTTTGTGATTGGGGGAAGACAATGCATAAACCTTTTCAAGAGATTAGATGAAAACTGCTGGCTTTTTTCTAAATTCCAATGCCTGGGTAGACAATGTGTGCCAATAAGACAGCTTTACCTTTGTCCCCTAATCCTGTAGTCATTTATTTTAAAAGTATCTACCTATATGAACCAGCTCATGGAGAGTGCTACAAACTGGAACCTGCAGAACTCTCTTTAGGGTCACATTTACCATCTTCTCCTCCCCAACCCAGCCATTCTGACCTCTTTGTAATGCCGCTAATCCTAAACCGAGAGAAGATTATCAGTGGCAGATACTCCTCATAAACAATCCCATGGTGAGCTGACCAAAAGCAAAGAAAGCAGATGGATCATTCTTTAGGGTTGTCTCCCAATTTACTTTAGCCTGAATCTCCTTTATGCTCACGGTGGACTTTCTGGAAGCAGTGGGCTCTTGAAGTATTCTGTGTTTTCTTAAGTGAGAAAAATTATGTACCACCATTTCCCCAAGAGAAGCGGTGGGTCTTTGGAAGTGGATAGGGTTTCCTCACTTGTCACTTACTGAACGACTCTGGATGGGGTTTGAGGGGGGATCACCCAAGCTGTCAGTGTTTCTCAGAAATTGACAGATGGGAGTGGAATACTGATCTGCTTCCCCGGGTTAACAACAAGGCTGGTTTTCAAAGAAAGGCTTTTTTTGTTTTTGTTTGTTCTTTAAATATGAACCTGGTGGTTAATATCCTGAAGCTTAGGATAGTTCTCATGCCTGGCTGGGCCTCAGAATCACCTGCAGAAATGTGCAGACACACTGCTGACCTCCTGAACCAAAACCACATTGTAGGAATCCAGCATGGGAGAGACACAAAAAGTGTCTCAGCTCTCACAAGAGTTTGCAACTTAATCATTAAAATCAACTGTAAATGTTTAGAGCTTCTTATACCTTATACCGTTAAGATGCTTTAAAATACCTTCTAACTCTGATGCTGTATATCATCTCAACGCTTGAGTAGACAGTATGTTGAGGTAGTTTTAAAAGAATAAGCTTTTAAAAATATACATTGGAGAGGAAATTTAGACGTTATGCTATTTACCTTTTGTATATATGGTCAGGAATGGGGAAATTGTCTTTAAAATTATGAATTATTAAGAGAAATTTCCCCATGCTTTCAAAAATTCAGAAATAATATAAAACTCTTTAAATTTTTTTTTTCATAAAAACCCATTCTTTTGTTGAGATCAGAGTTTAAGAAAGCAGGTCATCAAAAGAAAAAATCCTTCCACCTTGTCATACAAATTTTCATAATTGATTTAGAAGCCAAAAATTACAGTGGAAGAGATTTGCCAACCTTGACAAATGATTGTCCTCTAAATTCTTAAATTTTCCAGTGAGGGAAATGCTAAAGTTGAAGTTATGATCTATATAGACAATTTATATAATACAACTTAAAACTGAACATTAGATTATGAATGCACCATATACACATAGTATCATTGCCGTCTTCAGAGAAACAAGATTCCAAATTTAAATAGGAAAAAACATTTTTTAATGGTCTATTGATTCCAGTTTTACATATTAAAAAAACTGGAGGAAAATACAACAAAATGTTAACAGTGTTTATATCTACACAGTGAGACTACAGGTGACCTAAAATTTTTCTTCTTTTATTGTTCTGTTTTTTCACATTTACTACCCTGAAATTAGAAATTAAAATTTTTTTCTTAAAAAATTATTCCCTTTTTAGATTAGTTCCATCACATATGTATGGATCCCTAAAAGACCTTTTCTTTTAGTTTTTGTATTTTTGAGATACATAAAAACATCATACTATATGTAATTCTTTTGTTACTGCTTTGTTCATCAACATGTTTCCAAGATTCATTCATATCTCAGCATACAGAGAACTTCATTCATATTCTGTGCTATTTCCATTTAGTGAATGTACTGCAATGTATTTATGTCTTTTCCTGTTGGTGGATATTTGGGTTGTTTCCAGTGTTTTGTTATTATGAACAATTTTCTCTGAACATTTTTGTATATATCCTCTGAAGCACATCTAGGAAGGCTTCTCTAGGAGTGGAACTGGTCATAACGTATGTGACTAGTAGCTTTACAACATTATACCAACTTCTTTTCCAAAATTGTTGAACAAAACCATACTCCTATCAGCAGTATATAGCATTTCCTTTGCTCTACATACTCATCAACGCTTGGATTGTCAAACTTCTGAATTTTTTCCCAAAATTGTTATGTATTCTTTTTATCCATGAATAATATTTAAACCTACTTGAAGCTATTTATGTTTCCACCCTGATTAACTTCTTGAGGCTAAAAGGTTCCATATGTTTACTATTTACTGTAAAAACGTATTTCCTGTTCCAGCCCAGAAGGAGATTTGAGGTGTTTTTGGAGGGTTTAGACTCTGTCTCCAGGCTAGCTTGTTATCTCCACTGGTCACCAAGAGCCATACGGAAGATATATGGAAAACTATATAGCAGATCTTTTGTCTGTATAATGCTAAAGATGTTACTATCTTCCCTTCTACAGAGCTCCCGGGATCAGGACTTAACTCTGCACTTAAAAACTGCATAACCATATCAATTTATTGTCCCCTGCCCTTAAAGCAAATATCAAAGTCTCCAGATGAAAACCACAGAGATGGATTTAAAATGACTGAATAAGGAAGAAGAAAGGATGTAGGGATAGACAGGAAGTGTAAAAGAGAGAGATTATTTGGCTGTGGGCTTAAAATAGGATATAAACATGTGAAGTCAAATAATGTGCTCAGTGTTTGAACTGCAATACCATGATCATGGGGGTGCTGAGTTCTAGTTCAAAAGCAGGTCGCCATTCGTTCTTCCAGTTTCACTCACAGTCCTCTCTTAGAAATCAGAATGGAATTAGTCCTGTTTTGTGGTGAAGAAAGGTCAACTAACTTACCTACAGCATCAAAGAAAGACTCTGAATTCTTTGATTCTGGCCACAGCTGTAAAGGCAGCTCTTTATGTCATGAGCATCAAGATTGATGCCTACTTCCAAAATGTAGTCTCCTTATACTCTCTTGATGTCAGAAATTCTAAGATATCACTGAATCCCCTACTTGGATCTTTGAGCTCTAATTTTAGTCATAGTCTGTCACTTTAGTGAATAACTGGGGCTGGGGCAGCCAGGCCATTGCTGACCAACTGCGGGGTCTCCAGCCTCATTCCCTTAGCGGCTGCCACAGCCCAGCACTCTTGCAGACCTCCTCACATGTCCTGGGAAAGCCCTAGTATCTACTTGACACCAAGGCAACAGAGAGAAAGGGATCGCCCCTTTCAAGTTTTGTTCTGACTCCTCATTTTGAGGTGCAGATACACTGGGGAAATTTGTTCAAGTTTGGTAAGATATGAGCTCCTAACTTTTGACCCAGTGTAACAGCTACCAGGCACACACAGAACCACCCGCCATCTCACAATGACAAGCACGCTGTTCTCCCAGAACATGCTGCACTTGACTCCATGGGGCAGGAAGGCTGAGATGCCAACTAGTGCTTGAATTCATGCCATTCCAACTGGTCGCCAGTGACCATACCATCCCAAGTAGGTCTCATTCCCCAAGTTTTGTCAGGCACAGGTGTCATCAGATTTGGTTTTCAGTGTTTCGGCCCTGCTCAGAGGTTGCATATCTCTTAGTAGTTAAGTCAAGGTTTAAAAATACGAAGTGCTGCCTTCTTTTAAGTTTTGCATATCTGACATGCGCTTTTATATGCGCTCTGTGTAATTGCCAATTCAGCTTAGTACTTTCCAGGTCCTCCTCTTTAGACTTGCTTTCCTCTTGGCTTAGAAGCCCCTCGGTTTCAGGAAACCCAGCAGAATTAAGAGTAAGATGAAATTTGAGTTAATGTAGTAAAAAGGTCAAATAATTAGAAATCCTGAATACTAATCCTTTGAAATATCACTTTGCTGAGCCTCCATTTCTTTCATGCGAAGAGGGGTATAATAATACACACCTGAGTCTAGCTCACAGCTCTGTTGTAAAGTTCATCTGATATCATTGTAGGGAAAGTGTTTCTAAACTGTAAAGTGCTTGCTTGTGGAAGATACTGATACTATTGTTCTTTAAATGACCATGAGCAAGGAGTTCAGTAGGGCGTCTTCTGGGTGGCAAACTGGTAAGAATCGTTTGTAAGTTTCACTCTTTCTGGGTTTCAATCCCTTTTTTAATCTTTCTGGAACAGTAACGCACAATGGTTGAAATCAGAACCTTTTTTAAAAAAATCAAATGCTGTATATACTGCTTCATTGAAAGATGTGTCTCTGGATGGAGCTTCTCAAGCCTAACACATGGGGGTGGCAGGTTTTCTCATTAGCAAAATTCTACACATTGTACGTTGATTTGAACTTAGTTGTTGACATTTTCACTAAAATATTTGTTTCTTTGCTCACTCCTCACCCCCACTCCCTAACTTATTCTTTCCTCTCATCTACTACTGAGGAAGCATCACTAGGACAGAAGATGAGTAGTGAGGAAGTTAATAATAAGCAGGAACAATTATTCTATGAATTGGTGAATAGATTTTTTGAGGCCATCTTGGCCTATGAGAATAATGACCTAATTGTTCTGAAATAATTTGTTCATGGGCTTGTCTTCCCTACCAAATTATGTGCTCTCCTGTGGTAGATGTGTCATCTCTTATACGTTTCCATCTCTCCAGCATTCATTAAGAGTTCCACCACTTAATAGGTGCTCATTGTATGACTGTTGAACTGAATGTAACCAGTGGCATCTGGCATGACTTGATTTAGGACAAAAGTTTGGAAGACAGTGCTCTGTGTTTTCAACAACCAGGAACTGCCATGTTCAAAACCAAAACATAACATTGGGAAAAATAACATTCTTGCCTCCTAATACCCTTTGGTCCTCACTGCCTCAGATAACACAGAGCTGATTCCTACTTTTGAATCAGATACAGCAACCTCACCTGTTATAACAATAACAACATATATTTATTAATTGCTATGTGCCAGGAACAGTCCTAAATATCTTAGACACATTAACTCATTTAATCGTTAGAGGAACAGTAACACTATGTGTTAGGCACACTTATTGTCTCCATTTTACACATGTGTAAACTGATGGAAACATATACCTTCCCCAAGGAGATGTATATAACTTGCCCCAGATCACAAATCAAGTGAGTGTCAGAGCAGGCATTAAAACCCATTAGAAAGGCATTAGAAAGTCTAACTTCTGCATCCATGTTCTTAACTACTACACTGCATTTCCTCTGTGTACCAAGTAGCTATGTAGACAGAAGAGCCTTGATGGGTGGTAGTGGAAAAGGGGCAGTAAAACTGAGTGGTGCACCTGGGACAGGAGTCAGGCAGTGTCCTCTGTCTGCTCCAGCTTCCTTGTGGGGCAGGGCTAGTCTGGGAGCAGAGCTTCCCTCCCTGTGACACGATTCTCAACCTTGGTGACCAGACGTGGCTCTGACCCAGCTAAATGGATTAGCTAGAGATTTCAGTTAATACCACCAGCACCACCAGCCAGGCTGGCTTTCTTTTCCCCGCATGCTCTTCTTTAATTGGTACAGATGTAAGTGAAAGATGACATTATGTGAATAATACAGTACACAAATGAGAAAAAGTTACAGCATCTGACAGAATGGAATAGAAGAGTTGGCTTCAACCAGACCAGCTGGATCTTAGTGACTATTGCTGCTGTTTTAATCCCTACATGTACAAAGTTTTGTTGACTTGATTAGGGAACCTCCTAAAACTATTGTTGTGACAAATCCGTCAGTGGTTTAGTCTTTTTACAGCCGCTTACAGAAAATAGCAAGATATTATGAAAAGCTATTGGAAGGGAGGGTGTCCGTGACTGATTTCCAGCAGTGAATTAATCATTAATTAACCCTGGATATAAAATTCTTTGCATGCACACTGAGTTATTTTCACTGATAACCCAGCTCATGTTCTAATCCAAAGATTTGTATGTGGAAACATGGAAAAATGATGAAAGCCAATAATAAAACCTTAGACTTCTTCTGTGAAATAAGTGGAGCATTTAGTCTACCTTCTTAGAAATAAATGGGCAAATGAAAGAGAGCAATCCCATTTCCACAATCTCCTTAGAGGAGATCTCCATCTTGTAAACAGGTCGCTTTTCCAAAGGTCTATCTCCACATGATTGTTACGAATTCAGAAAATCTTTTCTTTAGAAAGAACACTGTAAATTGTACATAGAATCCCAGGCTAACCCTAAAGGGAGTGTAACTGAAATGCTATGTATTCGTAACTGGTAAAAAGTAGAAAATAATCCTGATGAAATATCCTAGTGAAATTTAATAAGAAATTGTTTCTTTATTTTGAAAGTGATGCTTAAGAAAAAGCAGTTTTATTGGGTTGGCCAAAAAGTTTGTTCGGTTAATGAATATGTTGTTCAATAAAGTTCTTGGTGAAAATGAAAAATGGGTCTTTTATTTTTACTTAAAACCAAACAAACTTATTGGCCAACCCAATAATTAAAATTTGACTTAGAGAGGTGAGGTTTTGGTGCAGATACTAAAGGGGTTTTCAGGGAGATTTTGAGAATATTAGAGGTTTATAGCACAACTACGATATATGCCAAATATACACAATAGTCCCTGACACACTGTTGGGTGTTCAGTGAATACTTATTGAATGCATGTTGATTGAACTTTCTTTTCACTTCAAGATGTATGACTTTTCTTTATCTTGATATAAAGGCATAATAATTAGAGCTGTAGTTTTTGTGTGTCATAGATGAAATGAGGTGGAAAGAGGAAGAAAGAAAGAAGGGGAATGCTGAGAAGTATTGATGTGAAAAGTAGGTCATCTGAGATATGATTAATGATGTGAATGGTGAACGATAAGGAAAAAGCCAGAGATTACTTTGCATGGTCTTCTCCTCATCCTTCTACCCAAGGGACAAGGAAGAACAGGGTAGGAAAGATTTTGTGCCTCATGTTTCCTGAGCCAGCCCCTAAGTGGCGCTGTCAGACAAGAACAGTTTAGTTGCTGGCCAGAGCTCTTTGTAGGTGGAAAGAGAAGCAGAAATAAAGTTCTTCTGAGTATATAGCATTAATTACAGAGGGAATGTTTGTATATCTGTAATAGATAAATTATATGTAGGAACTATTCTGCACTCATTAATGAGTGAAATTACTCATTAATGATTGAAAATACTACACTGGTATGGAATAATGGAAAGAGCACTGGGAAAGGAGTCAGACCTGGATTTCAACTTTAACTTCTCCACTTAATAGTCACATGACCTTGGCTGAGGTAGTTTTTTTTGGTTTTTTTGGTTTGTTTGTTTGTTTTGTTTTTCTAACTGTAAATGCCTACTTTATTTATTTATTTATTTTTGCGGTACGCGGGCCTCTCACTGTTGTGGCCTCTCCCGTTGCGGAGCACAGGCTCCGGATGCGCAGGCTCAGCGGCCATGGCTCACGGGCCCAGCCGCTCCGCAGCATGTGGGATCTTCCCGGACCGGGGCACGAACCCATGTCCCCTGCATCGGCAGGCAGACTCTCAACCACTGTGTCACCAGGGAAGCCCTATGTTTATTTTTTATTTACTTATTTTTTCTTCTCAGTCATCCATTTTATACACATCAGTGTATATATGTCAATCCCAATCTCCCAATTCATCACACCACCACCACCACCACCCCGCCGCTTTCCCCCCTTGGTGTCCATACGTTTCTTCTCTACTCCTGTGTCTCAATTTCTGCTCTGCAAACCGGTTCATCTGTACCATTTTCTAGGTTCCACATATATGCGTTAATATACGACATTTGTGGGCTTCCCTGGTGGCGCAGTGGTTGAGAGTCCGCCTGCCGATACAGGAGACACGGGTTCGTGCCCCGGTTCAGGAACATCCCACATGCCGTGGAGCGTCTGGGCCCGTGAGTCATGGCTGCTGAGCCTGCGCATCCGGAGCCTGTGCTCCACAACGGGAGAGGCCACAACAGTGAGAGGCCCGTGTACCGCAAAAAAAAAAAAACGACATTTCTTTTTCTCTTTCTGACTTACTTCACTCTGTATGACAGTCTCTAGATGCATCCACGTCTCTACAACTGACCCAGTTTCGTTCCTTTTTATGGCTGAGTAATATTCCATTGTATATATGTACCATGACTTCTTTATCCACTCATCTGTTGATGGGCATTTAGGTTGCTTCCATGTCCTTGCTATTGTAAATAGTGCTGCAATGAACATTGGGGTGCATGTGTCTTTTTGAATTATGGTTTTCTCTGGGTATATGCCCAGTACTGGGATTGCTGGGTCATACGGTAATTCTATTTTTAGTTCTTTAAGGAACCTCCATACTGTTCTCCATAGTGGCTGTATCAATTTACATTCCCACCAACAGTGCAAGAGGGTTCCCTTTTCTCCACACCCTCTCCAGCCATTGTTGTTTGTAGATTTTCTGACGATGCCCATTCTAACTGGTGTGAAGTGATCCCTCATTGTAGTTTGATTTGCATTTCTCTAATAGTTAGTGATGTTGAGCAGCTTTTCAGGTGCTTCTTGGCCATCTGTATGTCTTCTTTGGAGAAATGTCTAGGTCTTCGGCCCATTTTGGGATTGGGTTGTTTGTTTATTTTAATATTGAGCTGCATGAGCTGTTTATATATTTTGGAGATTAATCCTTTGTCCTATGATTCATTTGCAAATATTTTCCCCCATTCTGAGGGTTGTCTTTTGGTCTTGTTTATGGTTTCCTTTGCTGTGCAAAAGCTTTGAAGTTTCATTAGGTCCCATTTGTTTATTTTTGTTTTTATTTCCATTACTCAAGGAGGAGGATCAAAAAATATCTTGCTGTGATTTATGTCAAAGAGTGTACTTCCTCTGTTTTCCTCTAAGAGTTTTACAGTGCCTGGTCTTACATTTAGGTCTCTAATCCATTTTGAGTTTATTTTTGTGTATGGTGTTAGGGAGTGTTCTAATTTCATTCTTTTACATGTAGCTGTCCAGTTTTCCCAGCACCACTTATTGAAGAGACTGTCTTTTCTCCATTGTATATCCTTGCCTCCTTTGTCATAGATTAGTTGACAATAGGTGCATGAGTTTATCTCTGGGCTTTCTATCCTGTTGCATTGATCTATATCTCTGTTTTTGTGCCAGTACCATACTGTCTTATTACTGTACCTTTGTAGTATAGTCTGAAGTCAGGGAGTCTGATTCTTCCAGCTCCGTTTTTTTCCCTCAAGACTGCTTTGGCTATTTGGGGTCTTTTGTGTCTCCATCTAAATTTTAAGATTTTTTTGTCCTAGTTCTGTAAAAAATGCCATTGGTAATTTGATAGGGATTGCACTGAATCTGTAGATTGCTCTGGGTAGTATAGTCATTTTCACAATATTGATTCTTCCAATCCAAGAACATGGTATATCTCTCCATCTGTTGGTATCATCTTTAATTTCTTTCATCAGTGTCTTATAGTTTTCTGCATACAGGTCTTTTGTCTCCCTAGGTGGGTTTATTCCTAGGTATTTTATTCTTTTTGTTGCAGTGGTAAGTGGGAGTGTTTCCTTAATTTCTCTTTCAGATTTTTCATCATTAGTGTATAGGAATGCAAGAGATTATTGTGCATTAATTTTGTACCCTGCAACTTCACCGAATTCAATGATTAGCTCTAGTAGTTTTCTGGTGGCATCTTTACCATTCGCTATGTAAAGTATCATGTCATCTGCAAACAGTGACAGGTTTACTTCTTGTTTTCCAATTTGTATTACTTTTATTTCTTTTTCTTCTCTGATTGCTGTGGCTAGGACTTCCAAAACTATGTTGAATAATAGTGGTGAGAGTGGACATCCTTGTCTTGTTCTGATCTTAGAGGAAATGCTTTCAGTTTTTCACCATTGAGAATGATGTTTGCTGTGGGTTTGTCGTATATGGCCTTTATTATGTTGAGGTAGGTTCCCTCTATGCCCACTTTCTGGAGAGTTTTTATCATAAATGGCTGTTGAATTTTGTCAAAAGCTTTTTCTGCATCTGTTGAGATTATCATATGGTTTTTCTCCTTCAGTTTGTTAATATGGTGTATCACATTGATTGATTTCCGTATATTGAAGAATCCTTGCATCCCTGGGATAAATCCCACTTGATCATGGTGTATGATCCTTTTAATGTGTTGTTGGATTCTGTTTGCTAGTATTTTGTTGAGGATTTTTGCATCTATATTAATCAGTGATATTGGTCTGTAATTTTCTTTTTATTGTAGTATCTTTGTCTGGTTTTGCTGTCAGTGTGATTGTGGCCTCATAGAATGAGTTTGGGAGTGTTCCTTCCTCTGCAATTTTTTGGAAGAGTTTGAGAAGGCTGGGTGTTAACTCTTCTCTAAATGTTTGATAGAATTCACCTGTGAAGCCATCTGGTCCTGGACTTTTGCTTGTTGGAAGATTTTTAATCACAGTTTCAATTTCATTACTTGTGATTGGTCTGTTCATATTTTCTATTTCTTCCTGGTTCAGTCGTGGAAGGTTATACCTTTCTAAGAATTTGTCCATTTCTTCCAGTTTGTCCATTTTATTGGCATAGAGTTACTTGTAGTAGTCTCTTAGGATGCTTTGTATTTCTGTGGTGTCTGTTGTAACTTCTCCTTTTTCATTTCTAATTTTATTGATTTGAGTCCTCTCCCTCTTTTTCTTGATGAGTCTGGCTAAAGGCTTATCAATTTTGTTTATCTTCTCAAAGAACCAGCTTTTAGTTTTATTGATCTTTGCTATTGTTTTCTTTGTGGCATGATATACTTATTTCTGCTCTGATCTTTATGATTTATTTCATTTATTTCTGCTCTGATCGTTATGATTTCATTTCATAAATATCATTTATTTCTGCTCTGATCTTTATGATTTCTTTCCTTCTGCTAACTTTGGGTTTTCTGTGTTCTTCCTTCTCTAGTTCGTTTAGGTGTAATGTTAGATTGTTTGAGATTTTTCTTGTTTCTTGAGGTAGGCTTGTATAACTATAAACTTCCCTCTTAGAACTGCTTTTGCTGCATCCCATAGGTTTTGGATCATCGTGTTTTCATTGTCATTTGTCTCTAGGTATTTTTTGATTTCCTCTTTGATTTCTTCAGTGATCTCTTGGTTATTTAGTAATGTATTTTTTAGCCTCCATGTGTTTGTGTTTTTTACATTATTTTCCCTGTAATTGATTTCTAATCTCATAACGTTGTGGGCAGAAAAGTTGCTTGATATGATTTCAGTTTTCTTAAATTTACTGAGGCTTGATTTGTGACCCAAGATGTGATCTATCCTGGAGAATGTTCCTTGTGCACTAGAGAAGAAAGTGTAATCTGTTGTTTTTGAATGGAATGTCCTATAAATGTCAAATCTTTCTGGTCTTTTGTGTCATTTAAAGCTTCTGTTTCCTTATTAATTTTCTGTCTGGATCATCTGTCCATTGGTGTAAGTGAGATGTTAATGTCTGCCATTATTATTGTGTTACTGTCAATTTCCTCTTTTATAGCTGTTAGCAGTTGCCTTATGTATTGAGGTGTTCCTATGTTGGGTGCATATATATTTATAATTGTTATATCTTCTTGGATTGATCCCTTGATCATTACATAGTGTCCTTCCTTGTCTCTTGTAACCTTCTTTATTTTAAAGTCTATTGTATCTGATATGAGTATTGCTACTCCAGCTTTCTTTTGATTTCCATTTGCATGGAAAATCTTTTTCCATCCCCTCACTCTCAGTTTGTATGTGTCCCTAGGTCTGAAGTGGGTCTCTTGTAGACAGCATATATATGGGTCTTGTTTTTGTATCCATTCAGCAAGCCTGTGTCTCTTGGTTGGAGCATTTAATCCATTCACGTAATTATCGATATGTACGTTCCTGTTACCATTTTCTTAATTGTTTTGGGTTGGTTTTTGTAGGTCCTTTTCTTCTCCTGTGTTTCCCACTTACAGAAGTTCCTTTAGCATTTGTTGTAGAGCTGGTTTGGTGGTGCTGAACTCTCTTAGCTTTTGCTTGTCTGTAAAGCTTTTGATTTCTCCCTCAAATCTGAATGAGATCCTTGTTGGGTAGAGTAATCTTGGTTGTAGGGTGTTCCCTTTCATCACTTTAAGTATATCATGCCACTCCCTTCTGGGTTGTAGAGTTTCTGCTGGGAAATCAGCTGTTAACCTTATGGGAGTTCCCTTGTATGTTATTTGTCATTTTTCCCTTGCTGTTTTTAATAATTTTTCTTTGTCTTTAATTTTTGCCAATTTGCTTACTATGTGTCTCAGTGTGTTTCTCCTTGGATTTATCCTGTATGGGACTCTCTGCGCTTCCTGGAGTTGGGTGGCTATTTCCTTTCCCATGTTAGGGAAGTTTTTGACTATAATCTCTTCAAATATTTTCTCAGGTCCTTTCTCTCTCTCTTCTCCTTCTGGGACCAGTGTAATGTGAATGTTGTTGCATTTAATGTTGTCCCAGAGGTCTCTTAGGCTGTCTTCATTTCTTTTCATTGTTTTTTTATTTATTCTGTTCCGCAGCAGTGAATTCCACCATTCTGTCTTCCAGGTCACTTATCCGTTCTTCTGCCTCAGTTATTGTGCTACTGATTCCTTCTAGTGTATTTTTCATTTCAGTTATTGTATTGTTCATCTCTGTTTGTTTGTTCTTTAATTCTTCTAGATCTTTGTTAAACATTTCTTGCATCTTCTCGATCTTTGCCTCCATTCTTTTCCCGAGGTCCTAGATCATCTTCACTATCATTATTCTGAATTCTTTTTCTGGAAGGTTGCCTATCTCCCCTTCATTTAGTTGTTTTGCTGGGGTTTTATCTTGTTCCTTCATCTGGTACATAGCCCTCTGCCTTTTCATCTTGTCTATCTTTCTGTGAATGTGTTTTTTGTTCCACAGGCAGCAGGATTGTAGTTCTTGCTTCTTGCTGTCTGCCTTCTGGTTGGATGAGGCTATCTAAGAGGTTTGTGGAAGTTTCCTGATGGGAGGGACTGGTGCTGGATAGAGCTGGTTGTTGCTCTGGTGGGCAGAGCTCCGTGAAACTTTAATGTGCTTGTCTGCTGATGGGTGGGGCTGGGTTCCCTCCCTGTTGGTTGTTTGACCTGAGGCAACCCAACACTGGAGCCTACCCGGGCTCTTTGGTGGGGCTAATGGCGAACTCTGGGAGGGCTCATGCCAAGGAGTACTTCCCAGAACTTCTGCTGCCAGTGTCCTTGTCCCCACGGTGAACCACAGCTGCCCCCTGCCTCTGCAGGAGACCCTCCAACACTAGCAGGTAGGTCTGGTTCAGTCTCCTATGGGGTCACTGCTCCTTCCCCTGGGTACCAGTGTGCACACTGCTTTGCGTGTGCCCTCCAAGAGTGGAATCTCTGTTTCCCCCAGTCCTGCCAAAGTCCTGCTATCAAATCCTGCTAGCTTTCAAAGTCTAGTTCTCTAGGAATTCCTCCTCCTGTTGCCAGACCCCCAGGTTGGGAAGCCTGAGGGGGGCTCAGAACCTTCACTCCAATGGGTGGACCTGTGTGGTATAAGTGTTCTCCAGTGTGTGAGTCACCCACCCAGCAGTTATGGGATTTGATTTTATTATGATAGTGCCCCTCCTACCGTCTCATTGTGGCTTCTCCTTTGTCTTTGCATGTGGGGTTATCTTTTTTGGTGAGTTCCAGTGTCTTTCTGTCGATGATTGTTGTCAGTAGTTAGTTGTGATTCCGGTGTTCTCAAAAGACGGAGTGAGAGCATGTCCTTCTACTCCGCCATCTTGAACCAATCCATGGTTTGTTTGTTTTTTACTTATTTGCAGCTTAGTTTTCTTCTCTGTAAAATGTGACTAAAAACTTCCTTCCTTGCCTATTTACTCCAGTTGTGAACCAGTGAGATTATTATTCTCATGAAACAATTTAGAAAACTGTAAAATAACATACACATTTCTAGAAGTGTTATGATTATTTCTTCAGCCAGAAAAGTGAAGCTATTGGGCCACATGACCTCTGAGATCATTTCTCTTTTAATATTCTGATGATCAGAATGGTCTGGGTTTCAAATCATCATGTTATTCTTCATCAACAGTTTACTGATGTCATTGACCTGAGCAAGGGGAGTATAGTGGCCTCTTTTAGCCTATGTCTCTGATTTGCTGAACACTTTGTGCCTAGTTTCCACTTCAAAGAACAACTGAGGGGCCCATGAAATATTTTGAACCAAGGTGCTTTTTAATATTCAGCCTATCTGTTAAATTAGCATGACATATAATTTGTCATCACTTAAGTGAGGACACTTAAGTGTAAAAGGGGTGCTGTGAATAATTACACCAGAACAACAGGCCTACATCAGAAATGTCCCAGGCAAACCTAGATATCTGGTCCCCTTATTATATGTAAAAGGTTAAATGTTTCACTTAGGTGTGGGAGAGTAAAAATGCACCTGTTGAATTTAGGCATCTGAGCTGCTGTTAGTAAGATGCAGGTCTACTAGGATCTTAGAGGACAGAACCACATACACCTATCCAAAGTAATGAACAGGAGACTGCTTTTTGCTCTTAAGAAAGCATACTTGTTGCAGCTCTGTGGTTAAAGATAAGAGGATATACCATAGCTTCAAACTTCCTGACCTTTCATTTTTATTGCAGTTTGAATACATAGAACAGAAATTTATCTGGTAGGGTGAATAATGCTTGGGCTTCTGCCTGCTTTGGGTATTGTTAGTATAGTTGTGCTAATGCTTAGTAAGTGTGAATACCCATTACATATCAAACAGAGTTTGGTCCTATGATCAAATATAAACAAAGGAACAAAACTGGCTTGCGCTAGAGATTTCCATGGTGCAGAGCCAGGGCTTTTCAAAGCAGATAACACAGGAAGCATGAGACTTGTGAAGTAAATTGAATCATCAGCTCTCCTCTTTGAAAATCTCTGATTCCCTAATACACCAAGAAATTAGACAGAGTTCTGTTATTGGTGGGGGGGTGGTGTCTCAATATTTCTAAAGAAAACCATTAAACATAAAGGGAAATTTGCACTGCTAAACCTAGATGCAAGTAACAAAAAGATCAAATTTCTAAAGAGTTTGTGAAGAAGAAAAATGGCACAAATAAGTCAAAATGGCAGATAAATATTCTTTTTATGTTTTAGAGTATGTTATTAATTTTTGTGTGACTCATTTAGCCTCCTAATTATGTTTTATTTAGTAGAACATTAATTATATTAAAAGTCATTGGGGAGGTGTGTGTGTTTGTTGCATAGAAAAGGAGGGATGCTCAAAAACTTAAATGCTGATGATGGAAATCAGTCTGATATTTTAAAAATTTAGTCCCTATAAGCCACACATAGATAATTGAGAATCAAGTAGAATTGTCATATTTCTCTATGACAATTCAGTCACTTTAGAATGTTAAAAAATTCGTTTCTTTCTGAAAATGTTCTCATTCCAGTGCCTGACTCTGAAAAGGGCTGTTCATTTGTAATTCTGGGGACATGTCATCATGATTTATTGTTTTTGAAAATGTATTCTGGGTTCTACAATATTTTTGCCTGAACCCTAATTACCGAGTAATGAACAGTAGTTGGGGACCTTCATGGGATGGCACATGCATGATCGGTAGATGTTTAGGGCGCCCACTCATAGGCCTTTGAAACCTGCCCATTGCAAGCCGGCATAACTTCCTCGGGTTGTTTGTGCATTTGCAGAAAAGACTCTTTGATAGAATGGAATTCTCTCTTTGCACAAATACACTTGAATCAATTATTATTTTTTATGGTCCAACTACCATTCTTATTTTATGACTGTACTTTAAGTAATGGATAAAACAACACACACCTGGTTCTTTGTAGAGCTCCAAGTTATGCCAAAGTCCAGCCATGCATGCTGCTTGTTGCCATGATACTCAGTTGTATGGACCTTATTTTTTCCCCCATTGAGTGGTTTTTATGAACAGGTGTTCAACTAATGGGATAAACAGAGGGTGTGCTGCTCTAGCCTAATCATTAACATCACAAAATAATTGAAAAGGACAGATAACACCAGAAAGCTATCTCTGAACCTACAGTAGATCCTTTCTCTGAGCATCAGACATAATGTTGCAGAAAGAGGCTGGATGGAGCCTCAAAAGACCCACACTCTCCTTCCAGCAGTAGCACTTAAATCCCCAAGTGACTGTGGACAACTCACTTAATTGCTTTGAATCTCCATTTCTTCGTCTATAACTGAAGCTGTAATCCTACTCCACCTGTCGCACAGGGTTGTAGTAGGATTCAGTGAGATGGATTAAGTTTATGAATAGCGTTATAAATTATAAACAGTATATAGATACAAAATACCATTATTAAGGTTCTAATCCAGCTTTCCCAGTGATTCAGGATATAATGTTGGGCAATTAATAACATTCGGTTTTGCAACCATTAGTGTAGCAAAACATTGTAGAAACTTCATCAAACTTATGCCTAAAAAGATTTCTTAGAACATTTCATTTGCTTTGTCCAGTAATCAGTCACCAATACGGAGAAATTAAATGCTTCTAAAACTGACCAGCCAAGTTTAAGAAGATGACATTGAGAAGGAGAGATTGCTGAGGATCACACTCTTTAAGTTCCAGAAAATTATTTTGGTCACTTTTTAAAGTCTTAGTAAAGGAACACAGAGAAGCTCCTAAATGTTTGAAATACTAGACTAGAACTTATGATGTCATGCATCTCCATTTCTTATGGACAGTTCAATATTCCATATTGCTTAAAGAAAGCATAGGCCATCTAGCCCACACCTCTCCCTTCCCCTGTCTCCCACCAACCAGATCTAAAGGGTGGTTGAGTATACGTGCGAGTGTATTCATTATGGCATCATTGGTGAGAACTGGAGGCAGAAGAAATGCCCAACACTAGAGGATTAGATAAGCCGATAGTGTATATAAGTAGCAAAGTTACTATATATATGGAGTTAGAAGTAATGCATTGGAAACATTAGAAATATAATCAGCAATGTAGGTAGACCATGAAAATATGGTGTTGAGTTAAAAGAGAGAGCAAGAAAGAAGGAGAGTGGGAGAACAGAAGAAATAGAATGAGATGTAAAACCTAAGAAGGGTCTTGTGTGCACTATGAATTCAGGAATGTGTTAACTCAACGTGAGCCTAAAGACCAAAAAAAGGACTTGAATTAGAAATGAAATTAGAACGTGAATTAGGACTTGAAATGAATTAGGACTTGAAATTAGAACACTGTTGGACTGCCCCATCTTTCAGAGCTTGTCTGTGTAATTCTTTCCAGTGTATTTTTTGCACAATGAGGGAATACTTCATGGCTCACCTAATACCCTTCATGCTGCAGCCTACACCAATCCCTGCGCTTGGTTTCTTCCCCGAAGGGCAAGGTGAATAGCTGGTCATTGTTCTCCATGACAGTACTCCACGCTTTTCAACACCATCATCAAATGGCTTTCTAGCCTTCTCTTATCCAATTTAAATAACACCAGGTCCTTTTGCCACTCTTTATAGGCTTTGAAAAAATTATTTCGTCATCTAGGAGCTCTTTTTAGCTAGTTCCAAGGACTCTCCTCCCTTTTAAATTGTGGACCCCTGAACCGGGTACCATGCTAATGAAGGCAGAAGAGGCCTCCCTCTTTCTTCACTCCTGCTTCAAAAACTTCAGTTTTAGTCATTTCCAAAGGATGCTAGTCTATTGGGGCCAGCCAAAAAGTTCATTTGGGGTTTTCCATAAGATCGTATAGAAAAACCCAAATGAACTTTTTGGCCAACCCAATACTATCCACAAAGAGTGTGAAGAATACACAATAAAGTGATAGACATTTCTGGGCATAAATTATTGAATTAAAGATTTTTATAAAACAGATTCTACTCCTGAACCAATAGACTAGAAATCCGGAAAGGAGGCAGGGAATATAAGCCCTAGGGAAAATTGTTTATGTAAATTTCCTAAGGGAGAAACCTCACAGGAAGGAAATGAAAAGACATCAACAAAGACTAGACTATCTAAGCAGATCTGTCATGCTCTTAAGAATTACAGGAAATTTCCATCATGATCCATCTAGATCTAATGGCTGGAATGACCACCATTAGTTTTCTGCCCACTGTACTCTAAGAGGTTAGAGCTGATCAATGTCTGCCTTATGTTGTTTATGACTTTGTTTTTGTTTTAACATGTAAATATAGAATAGTTCATTCATGAAAGATCTGAGAGGATTTTTATGTTTGGTCACATTTTATCAAAACCACCAGAATTAAATTACAAGAAATTATATGAGGGTGGGTAACAGTTAACTTCCCTACTTTCAGAAGAGCTTCTATCATGACCTAAACGTGGCCATAAGCTAACAAGGGCCTAAAGCAAATATCAGAGTCAGCTGACCTTGTGATTAACGATTCCTTGAACGCCCAGCATTCATACTGAACTTCTTTTTAGTGAGCCAATATAAATAAACAGCTCTCTGTCTGGGCAGGACGGATACAGTGCTTCCCACAGGGAACCTGAGTCATAGCGGGAGTGAGTGACTCGGCAGAGAGGCCAGAATGAGGCATGGGGAGGTCTGGGCTCAGAGTCAGCTCAGCCTCCAACTAATCCTAAGATACAGGGCAACTCTCTTTACTCTCTTGTACCTTCATATACTGTATTCACAAGTGACCATAGAGTATATTGCTCATGGCCAGGAATTGTTGAGAATGAAAGGGGCCACTATTAATAATCCACTGGGACAAGTGATGTTTTAGCCTTTTACCTCCTGCTTTAAAATTCCATTATAGCTGAAGTAGAGCTGAAAATAGGACTGGGTTCCTGACCACCAGACCCCTACTCTGCTTCCCAGGCTAGGCTGTCTACATGGGACTGTAGACCTGTCTACACTGCCAGGACCTGCCTATACTGGAGTTCTGTGGAAGAGTGTTCACCATATCACCTAAAGATCAATGAAGGCATTTTCCCAGCAATTAAAAAGGACAGCCTGACCTGCACCTGCTTGGTCAGGCACTCATACATCCCAAACCCCACCTGTGTTCAGAATCAACAGCAATGGAATGCCAAATCCACATCAAGGTCACATGAAAGGCAGGGGAGGCCAAGGGAGCCAGGGCCAGGAAGGGGGCAGATGCAGACAGCCCCTGTGTCAGGACAGCCCCTTTTATTTGCAGCCTCAAGCCTGTTCTCCACTGGCCCGAGGCCTGTGGACAGGATGGGGTGATCCAGGGGCTGCCTTGGGATGCTCAGGTGTTGGGTTTTTTGGTTTTTTTTTTTTTTGGCTTCACCACGTGGCATGAGGGATCTTAGTTCCCCGACCAGGGATCGAACCCTCACCCCCTGCAGTGGCATCGTGGAGTCTTAACTGCTGGACTGCCAGGGAAGTCCCTCCTCAGGTGTTGGTTTTTAACAGGCAGGTTAGTACTTCATAAATCGCTCTGGGCCACGGGCCACGTTCTAAAAATTTCATCATTGCATAGCCCTGTTCACCTGGCTTTTTTAAAGTTGGAGGAAGCCATCAACAACATCAAAAAACTAATCCGTGTTAGGTCATGACACAATCTTAAAAAAATGTGCCCAAGGGAAATAAGCCATTCCACACTAAGAGAATTTGGAAACAAAGATTAGGGGAAAATGTTTTAAAAAAAGTCATCCAAAGAAGGCAGAAATTCTGTCGCTGTTTTACAGCCCTATTTCATCAGCGGTGCAAAACAAAATTTTTTTAATTTACTCATTAAAAAATAATTTTTTTTTGGTGAAACTCTGAATGGCAAGAAGAAGGAACATTTGGCTTCCGAACAGCAGCATTAAACCAATTTTGGGGTGTCACCCTGGTGGCAACAGCCTAATCCTTTCCCCCAAAACTTGGGTCCCCATATCCTTGGGACCCAGGATAATGCTCACTTTCCCCTTCCCCTCCTCACTGCTGTTCTCACCAATGAGGTCTGTGTGCCACCTGGCTCCCCGCAGCCTGCAGACTCTACTTCCCCAGAGGGAGGCTAAGTGCACCCCTGACCACATCCCTCTTCAGAGGCTGGACCTACCTAGTACAGCTGCCACTTGCCAACAAGAGCTGCAGCAATCTGAGCTTTCTGTATGGAAGAAAGGGCCGTCGGAGTCACAGGAACTAAGGGGACCCAAGCTGCAGGACTGGGTCCTCAAGGAAAGAAGCCCCTTGTCACGAAGCCTGGGCAAGCTGTTCTGCCAGTGCCAGCCTTCTGCCCTGGAGAAGGAAGCAGGTACTATTTATAAAGCCCTGTGAGCAGAATGTATTGACTTTTATCTCTACTGTAGTGACCTTAATGTGACTTTCCATTTCTCAGAAAGATACATGAAACGCAGCCATCTCCGATGAGGACGAATGCATTTAACAAAGAATAGACCGATGCAGAAAAAGAAATCTCTCAGGGCCCACAGTGTGCAGGGAGTTCCCTATGGGATGTGATTTGAGGATTTCTATTGAAAACTTCCAATTCTGGTATACTTTCCCCCAGCAAGCTGCTTGGGATTCTGACCAGTAGGGATTATAAGTTTTGCCTAAGACTTTGATTTGCCTGATTACTCCAAATGGTAATGATATTTATATAACATTTCAAAGAACTCCCAGATACACATTATCTTGCTGGAACCTATGTAATATACCAGGGAGGGACATAACTCATTAAACAATTATTGTCTATTATAACTTTATTTTTTTTTTTTTTTGCGGTACGCGGGCCTCTCACCGTTGTGGCCTCTCCCGTTGCGGAGCACAGGCTCCGGATGCGCAGGCTCAACGGCCATGGCTCACGGGCCCAGCCGCTCCGCGGCATGTGGGATCTTCGCGGACCGGGACACGAACCCGCATCCCCTGCATCGGCTGGCGGACTCTCAACCACTGCGCCACCAGGGAAGCCCTATTATAACTTTAATTATTTTTTCAGAGCTGGGTAAGAAAAGCCCTAAGGGGATGAGACACTAGAAATTATCGGACTTGGAGGAGAGATGGGAAGTCACTTGAAACATGACCAGCTGGCCCAGGCAGAGCAGGTGAGGCGCTGTGGCCCCAGGGGCAGCCCTACAGCTACCCCTGCGGGGGCACATGGTGCCAAGGTGAGGGACACTCAGGAAGAACAGAAACCACAAACCTCACTCCACTCACGCTTCTGCCTGTGGTGACCCGGAAATCACGATGAAAAAACCTTGTGGTGCTGAATCAACCCATCCCAGTGCTGAGAACCCGGGCTGGCTCCGCAAAGAACCACCTGGCTGTCCCCCGGAGCAGGGCGCCTGGTGCGTCCGCTGCGGTTCTTTTCAACGATTATAATCTTCTGGCTTAGACCAGATATTATGTAGGAAACAAAAGGAAGCTTTAGGGTTTTTTTGTTTTGTTTTTTGCGGTACGCGGGTCTCTCACTGTTGTGGCCTCTCCCGTTGCGCTCACGGGCCCAGCCGCTCCGCGGCATGTGGGATCTTCCCGGACCGGGGAACGAACCCATGTCCCCTGCATCGGCAGGCGAACTCTCAACCACTGCACCACCAGGGAAACCCGAAGCTTTAAGTTTTGAAACATCCCTTCTCACACGTTAGCACAATCCTTATATAATGTACCTTTGGGGCTCTAATTCCTCCCGCCTGCTGCCGGGAGCATGTCTGGGTTCTCAGGATTTGCTGGAAATGAGCCGGATACCCTATCCTAGCTAGAGTTGGAAATGTGGTGTTGAGGACCTAGAAGTAATGGTCTTGGGGATCTCTCGTCCTCTGAGGTCCTGTTGCTGTCCTCCCTGGGCCCTGGGACAGGGTGGTCGGGGGTTGTGTGGTCGTGTGTGCCCTCTCTCTGTGTCAAGTTGAGGGGTTTGGCTGTCACCGGTTCTCACCCTCAGCTGCACATTAGAATCACCTGGGGAGCTTTAAAAAGCAGTGCCGGGGGGCCACCCACCCAGGCGTTCTTATTTAATTAGTTGGGGCTGAGCTCAGTCCCAGGTATTTTTAAAAACAGTTCTCCAGGTGTGCAACCACTGCATTAGATGATCTCTGGGACCCTTCCAATTCTATAAAAGTCCACAATCCTGACGGTCTGGTCCTCCACTTTATTTTTTGAATGGATTTTTTTTCCAAAAATACTCATTTTCAGTCTCTTGCATAGGTGAATTCTTAGAAATGCTTTTAATTGTTTAAAAAAGATGGATTGTTAAAGTATTGCCTGTTGAGTATAATTGGCATCTAATACTGCACGTTTAAAGTGTACACTCATAAATTTTCACATACGAGAAATGGTTGCCCAATCATGGTCGTGAACATACCCATCACCCCCAAACCCTCCTAATCCATATAACCCTCTTCTCTGGCTCCCCTTCCCTAGGTAACCACTGACCTGCTTGCTGTTACTATAGATTAGTTTGCATTTTCTATCATTTTATACCATACAGTATGTACTATTTTTTTGCCTGGCTTCTTATTACTGATGTCCTTGTACTTGAGATTTCAAGCCCTTTAAGAACAAGAGCCACCTTTTATTTCTTTTCTCTTCCTCCTGGCCCCCAATTTATCTTTGCTCAGAGAAGCCCCTTAATCATTATTTGCTTAATGGAAATCAGACCTTTATGACCTTAAAACTGAGCTTCAGTGTGGTGGCAAGAGGTGCCTCCTGTGTTAATGGTCTCAACTCCCCACTACTTCTCTGTAGCTTCCTAGTCAGCAGTTTCAGCTCAGTTAAAACATAATGCATTTGTTTAAACCAGAGGTCTTCATTTAGCAACATGGACTGCTAGGAGTCCAGAAAATGAGCATCAACATGAGTGTTGTGGGCAGGGGGCAGGGGAGCAACCTGGGAAGAGCTCTTGGATTTCCCCAGATTCTTAACCCAAAGGGAGGAACTATAGAATTCATACCATGCTTTATTCCTTATTTTAGTCCTACATGCATTTTATGAATATGATATCTAATTATAAACCTTCTACTATCTGCTCCCCCAACTCTTTCCTTCCTCAGTCCCCAGTACCTTTGTTTTGTTCTCTAGGCTCTGGCTATGCTTAACCCTACTCACTAAACACACTCCAGGGCCCTGTTGATTGTCAGGGCTACCTGGGAATTTTTTGCATTCCTCTTACCTTTTAGATGTTCTCACCTAAGCTTTGTGATGTGTTGTGCCTTTAATTCTTATTCCACTTTACTTAACAACTGAACTGGTTACCTGGTGCTCAAATATCACAAACCTATATTTCCTCAAAACCCCAGAGCATGGGATTCCTTTTCACCTTAAACAAGACCAATGTTTTCATTGTTGTAACTGTTAAGCGTTATGAGAACCAGACGTAACAACAAATAGCACTGCAAATTCAGTCGAGCCACCTCTAATCAATCCAGAGACACCTCCCCTTCTGGGAGTTTTGACTCCTTTTGGGTCAAAAAATATTTTAAAATGATACTATGTCTGATTTTACAGTAAGAAGTAGAATCGCAATATCGACTTCTAAATGACAGAAATTCATATGCATCTGGCACAGTCATATAAGCGCTGGTTTCACTGTGTCTTTCAGATAGGAGAGAGCAAGAAAGACATCTCACCTGCTGGCCCAAAGGCCAACACGGACTCCCCCCAGCTCCAAATCCACCTCCACCCCACGCAGGTTCTCAAGCTTCTGATGCCTCACACCCCACAGCATTCTCTGGCTCCCCGCTTGGGGCCGGCTCTTAACTTCCATTCTCCCTTTCACCTCTACCTTTTCCCATCAGAATAGCAAACATGGTAATGACAGCATTTCAGTCCAGTCTCTATATAAGTTCATTCCCCTGCATGAAAACAAACCTCTGAAAGTTACTTACGTGGAGGTGGCTATGGCAAGCCCTGGATTTGGAAGCTAAATTGGCTGAAGCCAGCCTGCTTAAATAGCTAGGCTGGCTGACGCAGGCTGTGGGTAGCACGTTTGTTTATGCCTGTGAGTGCACACTTAAGCGGGGACCTGAAAAACCTGCAGCATGGGCAGGAGGAGAACACCTGAGAGTTCCATCTCTCCTGGTTATTCAGGTTTAGTATTCAGGTGGGGAGTTCTGAGCGTCTCATGGAACTTTCTCGGCACTGCTTCTTGTCCCTGATCTCTTTCTTAGCCGAGTAGATCTCTTCAGCAAGATCGGATGAAAGATGTGCGGCTAAGAGAAGGAAGAAACACCAGACCCTGGACCCTTGTGCCGTGCTCCTTATTTTGAGTGGGCTTCCAGTTAGATGTTGCCTCATTTCAAAGCGTAGACTTGGTGAGGTTGATTTCACAGCTCTGCGGGCTGGATGCCAAGCTAAGAGCCTGGACAACTGCCCAATCAATGAAAAGTTGTTTTGTTTTTTTTTTTTCCAGGCACAGAACGTACAAGTGATAGTTATAAGGGAGGATCAGGCTAGCATGATACAATTTTAGGTCCCCTTAGAAAGCAATTTTAATTTCTTTCCCTCTGCATCTGGACTTTCCTCCCAATTGCCCCTCCCCTTCCTTTGTTAATGAAATTCCTATCTGAGAGTTGCAAGATTCCCCAAGAGAGCTCAAATAAAAAGCCAGTGTGTGAGCAAGGCTGTGGGAAGATGCACTCTCAGGGTAAGTGTTCAGTGGCTTGTATGACCATCAAAGGAAGTGTTCCTAAGGGTGAGGGTATGTGTGTGGGCGTGGGGACCCAGTTAGTCAGTGTTTATCTGGATTTTACAGCTAGATACAGCAATCAACAGTCAATTGCACGACACTAAACACATTAAGTGGGTTTGATTTTAAGAGGATGAAGGAAGAGAGAGAGGGTTTGGTGAGATCATTTATGGGAGTATCTGTGTGTGTTTGCTGGTACACAGCACAAACCGCTAAGTGCCACTCAGATATACACATCCTATATTTTTCACTTCACTGGAGCTAGAAAAGGCCCACTTGATTCTCTTGGGAACAGCAGCTGTATGTGAAAGAACAGCAGCAATCATTCAGAATATTTCTTTCTCTCTTGGAAAAGGGAATAATGGTTATAAAACATGTGTGGGAGAAAAGCAGAGACAGGGGTCTTAGCCTACCCCAACCCTGGTTACCAGAGGAATTCTTTTGTTTCTGCCTAATTCATTGCCTAACTTTGACTTCCAAATCTGGATTCTTGCCTCCCAGACTTCCTGAATGCAGGGTCCATGTCTTGTTCATCTTTTGACACCCACAGTGCCTGGCACAAATTATTATGACAATGACGGTGAGGATGACGATGATAATGGTGATCTAGAATCTAGAGAAACTACGCGCCAGGTTCTGTGTAAAACACTTTACAGAGTTTGCTTATTTAATCCTCACAACCCTATGAGTTAGTTTTGCAGATGAGGGAACTGATACTCAGAAAAATTAAATGACTTTCCCAAGGTCACAGCAAAGGGTAGAATTTGAATCCAGATCTATCTGGTTCCAGAGTCTAGGTTTATACTCAGGACTGATTTGAAGAAATATTTTGAAAGTTGCCTAAGAATGTTTTCACCTATTCTTCTGTGCTTACCTGTTTATCATCGGTCTCCCAGAATGTGATTTCCATGACCTTAATGACCTTGCCTACTTGTCCACTCTTGTAACCCCAGCACCCAGCACAGTGTATGGCACATAGTAAGGGTTTGCTCAATAAATATGTGCTATTTGCTCAGTTTCTAAATTCCTTTGAAGGCTGTGCAAACCAACAGACAGATGGTCTGACATCAGCAGAGTCTCATCTTGCTTCAGACACATTTTTTTTGCTCTTGTATAATGCATTGGCTTCAAGCTGTTTCTCTTTATCCATGTATCATGGATATGAAACTAAAAGTGGCTAAAACCATAGAGCAGTTTTACATCAATTAAGAACTCTGCAGGTATGTGGTTTCAGGTTGTCCAGTGGTGTAATGAGGTCACCAAGAACCCAGGCTTTTTCTATCTTTCATTTTGTAGCCCCCAGTGTGGCAGTGTTGCCTCTCCTCATGGTGGCAAGGTTGCTGCAGTAGCTCAGTACATTACATCCTGAAACAGGAACATTCAAAGACAGGTAGGAAGGGATGTGGGCCTTCTCCTTAGTATCTCTCTTTGTTAGAGAGGAAAATCTATCCAGAAGACAGTCGCAGTTTTCCAGTTATGTCTCCTTACTGAGAAGTGGATCAAGTGACCACCACATTGGCTAAATCCATCAACTGCAAAGAGGAAATGAATCACACTGATCAAGGTTCATCTCATGGGCCCAGGAGAAGGCTCCACATTCCCCAGACAAATTTCCCTGATATCTAAACAAAATCAGGGTTCAGTTAATAGGGAGGTAGTTGAGCAGTGCTACCAACAGTTCTGCCAATCCAAGAAACCCTTTAAAGTATGATAACCTAAACAGCTTTAGTGCTTAGGCACCAATCCAGGTCTCAAAAATTGGGTTTCACAATATCAGTTCTCAATTTCTGTGTGCTTTTTTTTTTTTTTTTTTGAGTGAGAAAACGCTTTGGCTCTCAGCAAAATTAAAACTATTTCATCGGGCTTCCCTGGTGGCGCAGTGGTTGGGAGTCCGCCTGCCGATGCAAGGGACACGGGATCGTGCCCCGGTCCGGGAAGATCCCACATGCCACGGAGCGGCTGGGCCCGTGAGCCATGGCCGCCGAGCCTGCGCGTCCGGAGCCTGTGCTCCGCAACGGGAGAGGCCACAACAGTGAGAGGCCCGCGTACCGCAAAAAAAACCACAAACTATTTCATCAACCCACAAATAAGGGCAGTAGCTGGCCACAGTGATTTTTTTCTATAGGTTTAGATGTGAGGTCTTTATATGACCACTGATTTTCTGCATATCCAAGGAATAGCACACCATCTATCAGCCTCTTCTCTTCTTCTGTGTCAAATGGGATTGAGGATGCTGTTGACTTTTTAGAAACGTCAAGTCTAATACTGCAACTAATTATAAAAGATTGCAAAACAGGCTATAGGGGTTTAAGGTTCATTTTCCTGCTCCTCCTCTTGTCTATTATATTTCGGTGGATAACATAATCCTACATGTTTGCATCTGTCTCTGCCTCAGAGCTCCAGCTACTGCCTGGGATGTGTGAACTAGAAATATATGATTGATACAGTAATTCTCACATAGTTCTTTTTCTCCTGGTGGTTAACAAACTTCCAATTAATACCTGCAGATAGGTACTTTCTTCTCTTCGCTGTTCTAGACCTTTTCCTTGTGGTAAGCTTCAGGAATTCTCTTCTCGGTTGTCACAATCAAGAGAATTAGGATGAAGGATGAGGTGAGCTAGATGTTACGCTCCACAAGGAAATAGCAATGTCTGGGGGTTGGTAAAAAAAAAAAAATAAGTTTTTGCTGAGTGACTGGAAGAATGGCGGAAAGGAAAGAATATGGGCTTCTGAATCATTTAGACTTGGATTCAAGCCCCACCCCTGCCATTTACCATCCATGTGATCCAGGGAACGTTGTATAACTTCTCTTAGACTCAGTTTCCCCAGCTGTAAAATGGGAATAATGACGCTTATCTCACAGGTTTGCTGTAAGGACTATACATAATATAGGTAAATTATCTTAGCATAGTGTCTAGAACATAGTACATGATCAATAATTAGTAGCTACTGCTAATACTTAAAACAGGGTGCCAGATTTTCCTTAGTCTTCTTTGTGGAGCCCACACACGATGGGCACAAAGTATTTAAACCTAAAACCCCCAAGTGCTACAGCAAACAGAGGTGATTGGTAGAGCCACATAGAAGGCAGTGATATCTGGACAGCTGTTCTCTTCTTGCCCAAAGCTAGAGATCCCTGAAGTGCAGAGAGCCACATTATGAATATGGAACATATGGAACCAAGCAGTAGTGCAGAGAGAGAAAAGCCATTCCTTGAGGGACAGAAAACTACCAAAGGCATTTAAGAAAATTCACTGTGAAGGATACAAACCTCCCAAGGGTCAAAATGTGACTTGTACAGAAGCAAATGGGGAAAAGGGGTAACCAGAATATAGAAGCATACTTGCTGAAAGTTCTGCCCCACCAGGTGTGAACTTGCAGACAGAGAGACTGAGAATTCTCTACAGATGGTGTGGGAGTTCTGACTCCCAGAGTGCCCTTCCTGGTCCAGCCTGGCTGGGATGCAGAACAGTGTGGGAAGTAGAAGAGAATCAGGAGACGACAGAGAATCTGGATCTGGAAAAAGACGCCAGCTGGCCTGGGTTGGAGGCGTTTCCACTGGCTACTCCCGGCAGTGGGTTTCACAAGTTCCCTGGTGAAGAGGGACTGGAAGTTATGACATAATCACACTCTGTATTCGTTGTAGTTTGTTGTATACCCAGTGATGATTAGGTCATCCACTCGGTGAACTGCGGGTATTTCATTCTAAGTGTGGATTCCATCATCTTACCTAATCCATCTGTTGTCCTCATGGAGTCCTGAGTAAGCTGATGACTGGGGGTTAAGATGCTGCAGCCTATAAGCAGCGCCCATGAATGAGTGGGCCTGGGCCAGGCGGTTCCCTCTGGCGTGGCCCATGCTGACTTTTCTTCTCATGGCATTTCGTTTCACCCAGAGTCTAATGAACCGGGAGGGCATGAGCATTGTTTTCCTTTGAAATCCCATTCATGCTAACGGTCAGAGGAGGGGAAGGCCCTTGGTAATGTGGAGCCTCCCCCACGTCTGTGGAAGGAGGGTGGAGGGAGGCATCTCTCTTCACCCGTGGATGACTGGCTTCGCCCATGACTCCCTCAGCCCTAGGACTGAACGCCGCTGGCAGGAGCTGCAAGAGAAGCAGTGTGTGCCATTCTCAAGGGGCGGGGCAGGGTGGTGGGGGGACGGTGGATCCTCACCTGAGAGGCTTCCTCTTCCATGAATAATTGAAGGATGTTGCAGGTCGGGGCCACCTCGGCCTGCTTGTAATCCCCTAACACACGGGTGAGGAAAGAGTGTCACCACACCCACTACTGAAACTTCAGGGATGGGCCCTGTGCTTTTAGAAAGCAGCGGGTGGGGAGCAGGAGTGAAAAAAACAAAATCCTTAGGTAAAAACTTGCTTGACTGGGTGTCAAAGCCAGACACAGTCCTTGTTCTGACTGTTGCACGGGGGGATCTTTACAGCCGCTTCTAACAGCGACTCACAGAGCCCCAGGCAGGAGACGAAGAGCAGCCCCACCTCCTCCCCATGGGTCCCCCCAGCTCTGAGCTCTGTTTGTTTAAGACACTTGACTTTTGTGAATGATTTTACTTGGGAACAGAGGAAGAAGAAAGGAGGACTGAGCTAATAAAAATATATAAAGTTTGAAGACAGAACAAAACAATTTGCATGCTTTATATAGTGGAGAAAGAAAGGGTTGAAAATAATTTGGGCTAAAATTGTGAATCAGCTGAAGGGAGAGAAGAGTTTTCATTAGAAGCTACAGACCCGGGCTTCCCTGGTGGCGCAGTGGTTTACAATCCACCTGCCAACGCAGGGGACATGGGTTCGAGCCCTGGTCCGGGAAGATCCCACATGCCACGGAGCAACTAAGCCCGTGCACCACAACTACTGAGCCTGCTCTCTAGAGCCCGTGAGCCACAACTACTGAAGCCCGCGTGCCTAGAGCCTGTGCTCCACAACAAAGAGAAGCCACTGCAATGAGAAGCCCGTGCACCACAACGAAGAGTAGCCCCCACTTGCCACAATTAGTGAAAGCCCGCACAGCAACAAAGACCCAGTGCAACCAAAAATAAATAAATAAATAAATTTATTTTAAAAAGAGAGAGAGAGAGAAAACCCCAGGAAAGGTGGGGAAAGAAGGAGGGAAGGGAGTGTAGATCATCTCTGAAAAAAAATGTCTGAAGGTCTTCATTTCTGCTTTTGGCAAAAATATGCTGTGGTCTGATTTTGTTAACTAATTCAGTGCAATTCTGCTCTATGCATTTCGGCAAAACCCTGACTCCTCTGTGACCTTCTCTGAGGTCTCTGTAATGAGGCCCTGGCAGTGCAGTGGGCAGTGATTTGAGTTCTTCTGTAAAATGTCTTGTGATGTGACGCATTGCATAAACAGTGGGGTGCACCCTTGTGTCTGGTTTTCACCTCTCTGGAGAGTCAGCTCCCGGATTCATCTTTCCAATGGTTCTGAGGAGCCTGCAAGAGGGCCTGCTGTCCTGAGTTGATCTCCCAAAGCTCACACCCCTGACTTTGTTCTCTGACCCAGAGGGCAATGAACTCTGCATTCGTCATGGTGCTGCCAATGGATGCCCCATCTGTCCCAGGGCCAGATCTCAGGCTGAGGATGATTCAGCGTGGTACCAGGGTTCAAAGGAAAGGCTTTGGAGACCTGGTTCAAACCTAGGGTGAACAAGCTTCCTGGTTTTCCCAGAACTGTCCTGGTTTTAGCACTGAGAGTCCCATGTCCCAGAAAACCCCCTAGTCCTGTGCAGACTGGGATGGTTGGTCACCCTATCCTAGTTCTCTCACTTCATAGCCGGTAATTTAAACTCTTTGAACCTTAGTTTCCCCATAGGTGAAATGAGGATAATGATAACAATATATGGTATTAGAGGACTAGGGTTGATATCCATCCATAGATTGTTCAGGAAGAAAAGAGGATTGGGTGACAAAAATTATGTCTTTCTGCCTCTGTTCCAAGAAGGAGTAGATGTCTCCTCTCCCCAAGTGTTTTTACTTTTCCCAGTGTAGGTGTGAGGACAGCACTTGAAGATTCTGGAACCATCTTCAGAAAGCCTTGCAGGCCCTGGCTAACGCAGAAGGGTGGATTAAGGGCTCTCCCAGCCCTAGGATTATCTGATTAAGTGATAGCAGAAGCAGATGCCTGCTTGCAGAAGTCACTTTTAGAGCTACCACTTGGGAGTCACAAATAAGGGATTATGAAGCCTTTTCTTTTCAGTTTCTTTGCTGCCCCTTGACTATCGTCTGCAAAGATTCTAAACTAATAGTCATGTTCTTTTGTTCTTTTTTTTTTTTTTTTTTTCTGAATGACTGTCTCCCAGTAAGTACTGTTTCAGGGCCGAAAAAGGAAAAGAAGTCAATGTTTTCAAAGGACACCCTTGCAAGGCATTTGCAGCACAAGGGTGGATTTCACAAGCATCGTAATCCCTGGCAGTGATGGCTGAGGGCTGTCTTGGAGACCAGAAGCATCGGAGCAAGAACTCAGATAACAAAAGAGAGGCGGAGGGGATTATTATTCAAATGCCCAGATAAAAGAAGGCCTTAATCAAAGACACCATAGAAAACAAGCCACAGGCTGATAGGGAGTATTTGGAACATGAAGGTGTCAAAGGGATTCAGGCTTTTTCTGAAAGGAAGGAAAAGACTGGGGGAAATGGTCCTTCATTAATTGAGCAGAGCTCTGTCAGTGCTGACGACAGGAGGGACCTCTTATTAGGAAGATGCCAAGGGCAGGGGACTATTCAAAGTGCAAACATCTTCACCACCCCAGGCCTCTCACCCCCATCGCAAATGAAGTAAGAATCATTAGAATTAGTGCCAGGTTCTGACTGAAAATAGAAGTCTTCAAACGTTGGAAAATTCAACATGCGAGACTCTGGCAGTGATAACAAACTAGTTTGTGTCCAAGGCAACTGATGGCACAATTTTGCATAATTAGGACACCTCTGGGAATAGAGAGAAAAAAGGGCTCTCCAATCAGGAATTTACTGATTTACATAAACATTTAGTGTGACCGGTGGTTTCAGAGCCTACGGTACCTCCTTCACATTTACGTTCTAAAGTAACGAAGGGGCAGAATGCCAAGGACAGCGACATTGCTGGCTTCGGGGGCACACAAAATGGCCCACCAGATTCTGGGGAAATCTGCAAAGTAGATGTTTCTAGGTTACCAGATCATCTTTTCTCCTGTGCTTCCCACCCTTTTCTAAAGAAAATTAAATTCTGGTACAGTTAGTTTAAAAGTCAAGAAATTTGGGCTTCCCTGGTGGCTCAGCGGTTGAGAGTCCGCCTGCCGATGCAGGGGACACGGGTTCGTGCCCCGGTCCGGGAAGATCCCACATGCCGCAGAGCGGCTGGGCCCGTGAGCCATGGCCGCTGAGCCTGCGCGTCCGGAGCCTGTGCTCCGCAACGGGAGAGGCCACAACAGTGAGAGGCCCGTGTACCGCAAAAAAAAAAAAAAAGTCAAGAAATTGGATTATCAGAGTAGCACATTAAGGCATGCCCATTAACGGCATAATAAATCACCCCAAAGCTCAGCGACTTAAATCAACCACAATTATTTTATTACCTTCCCCAGTTTCTGTGGTCAGGAATTCAGGGAGGGCTTGGTGGGGAGATTCTGGTCTGGGATCCCTCATGTGGCTGCAATCAGATAGCGGCTGGAGCTGGAACAGCAGAGGGGCTAGAGGAGCTGCAGTCTTGCTGGGTATCTCTCTCTTTCTTCATACAGTCTCGGGGCCTCTCTATGTGCTCTCTTCAAAAGAACTGGTTTGTGCTTCCTCCTCACAACATGGCAGGCTGAGGACAATTAAAACTGCTCCAGTGCAAGTATTTCTGCTTCCAAGACAGCAGCCACATCAAATTTCATGACATGGCCTCAGAAGTCACGCAGCATCTCTTCTGCCACATTCCATGGCTTACAGGTGAGTCACAAACCCACCTGGATTCAAGGAGGAATTAAACTTACTCCTCAGTGGAGAAATGGCAAGGTTCTCGAAGAGCTATGTGGGCTGGGAGATATTGTGACCATCTTTGGAAAATATAATATGCTATAAGGTACAAATAACTGATGATCATAGCCTTTAAAAGAAGTTTTTGTATTTTAAGAAAATAATGTTAGTCCAAATAAATCTCTATATTAGTGGAATAAGTATTGAAGAACCTTACATTAACTACCTTTAGTCTCTTCTTCTCCACATTACTTATGACTATTTAGGGTAGAACAATTGGGTGTAATGTGCTATATTTGCTAGGGCTGCCATAACGAAGTACTACAAACTGAGTGGCTTTAACAACAGAAATGTATTGTCTCACAGTTCTGGAGGCTAAAAATCTGAGATTAAGGTCTTGGCAAAGTTGATTTTCCCTGAGGGCTATAACAGAAGAACCATTCCATGCCTCTCCCCTAGCTTCTGATGGTTTGCTGGTAACCTTTGCTACTCCTTGTTTTGTAGAAGCATTGCTCCAACCTCTAGCCTTCATCTTCACATGGTATTCTCCCTGAGTGCATGTACCTTGTCCAAACTCCCCCCCCCTTTTTTTTTTTTTTGCGGTACGCGGGCCTCTCACTGTTGCGGGCTCTCCCGTTGCGGAGCACAGGCTCCGGACGCGCAGGCCCAGCGGCCATGGCTCACGGGCCCAGCCGCTCCGCGGCATGTGGGATCCTCCCAGACCGGGGCACGAACCCGTGTCCCCTGCATCGGCAGGTGGACCCTCAACCACTGAGCCACCAAGGAAGCCCCCAAATTTCCCCTTTTTATAAGGACACCAGTCATATTGGATTAGGGACTCACCCTACTCCAGTAAGACGTCATCTTAACTAATTTCATCTGCAATGACCCTGTTTACGTATAAGGTCGCATTCTGAGGTACTGGGGGATAGGACTTTAACATATGAATCTGGGTGGGGGGACACAATTCAACCCATAACATGTCTCTCATTTTTTGAAAGAAGGGGCTTCTTTTGACGTGGTTTCTGAAAGTATGAATGGAAGAGCAGTGCCCAATCCCAGGTAAAATTTTCAAATATTATATCTATCTTCTCCTTTTCATGGCCCTGGCCATTCTTTTGTATCTCCTAAACACCTTCTTTAAATTTTAAGTAAAGGTTTTCGTTAAGGCTTTTAATGCCATTAGAGTGTTTTAGGATTAAATGTCCTTTTTGTTAAAACGCAATGATCAAATATTGTTTATGGGGTCTCATTCCCTCCCAGATTTTCTATCGTCCTAATGTCCCTAGATATGTGACTTCGTATTGCATAGCATTTTTCAAGAATTTATTCTCCTTGTAACCTGGGTCTCACCTATGCAACAACCTAGTTCATTTAAGGAGGCTTAAAGAGCAATTTATTGATTTGGGGGATTCGAGATTTTTCTCTCTCAGTATTAGGCAGACATTTAAAATTTTATTTCCTTTGGATGTCTAAAGCAAAAAGAAAATAAAACAGGCACATCCCGCTGCCTCATTAGGGAAGCCACAAGTCTTTGGCTTTTCTAAGCTAGCACTTACCTTGCACTTGATGTTTTTAAAATACCATCCAATCATTAAATAGCCAGTTCCTACTACATCTTTGTAAGATGTGAGAATTCTTGCCTTTTTTTTTTTTTTTTTTTTGCGGTATGCGGCCCTCTCACTGCTGTGGCCTCTCCCGTCGCGGAGCACAGGCTCCGGACGCGCAGGCCCAGCGGCCATGGCTCACGGGCCCAGCCGCTCCGCGGCATGTGGGATCCTTCCCGCACCGGGGCACGAACCCGTGTCCCCTGCATCGGCAGGCGGACTCTCAACCGCTGCGCCACCAGGGAAGCCCAATCCTTGCCATTTTTAGTAGAGGAAATTGAAGCAAAAAGAACCAAGGTGACCTTTGCAAGGTGAAATAACAAATGAGTAGACCCAGATATCCACCATTTTATGAACTAAACCTTTGTCCTGTGCAAGCCCAGGGGTAGATTTTCATGACCACATCCTTTTCTTCTCTTCCCAGAAGCCAAATGCCCACTTTCCCCTTTGCTCTGCAGTCATTAGAGGGGCAGCAGGAAAGGCAGGAGTTAGCAGATGCCCAGCAAACAAGGATGCCTAGCAGATACCTACTGAGAGCAGGCTTGTTATTAGTGTTTGTAAAACACCCCCTGGAGAGTCCCAGAAATCTTAAGGGGAAAGTTTGGAATATGAAGCCCTGAGTCAGCAGGTGGGCATCCCAGTGCAATCTCTTTTGCATTTGCTGGGTGGTGAGATCTGAGAAATTCAGGTCATATGATAATAATGAAAAAGATATGGAAGGTGTTCCTTCTAATCCTAGAAAACTGTAATCTTCTTAATCACAGACTCTATGAGAAACAGGCCCCCCAAAATACTTTGGTCTGGTCTTATGCCAATAAATGGCAATAGCAAATTTTACCCTTAATTCAAGGAAGGTCTGCAGGAAGGAATCCCAGGCATCTTGTGTGGTTGCCTGCCCAGGAAGGTCAGTAGGCAACATGATGCCCTCTAGTATTTGCGAAGTTCTCAGTTATTTCTCTGGTGAGGAAAGATTGCATATAATTGGCTGGTCCTATCCTTGAGTGGAGGGAAATCAGTGGCATGCACATTTTCTTGCTTAAGGTAATTCAAGATGCCACCCAGATGAGCATGTTCCTCTTAGGCAGGCCAACAAGAAGCAAGAGGCCAACTCATATCACATTCTCCTCTCCTGAGCTACCAAACACATCTTTTCCTTGCTTTTCTCTTTAGTCATTTACTTTAAAATGGTGACTAGCTTTTTACTGGGCAGAAGTATATCTAGTAAGGTATGCTTCGCTTTGATTATATGATACTTACATGGAATAGCACGTGATATGGACTTCTTTATGAGCAAGGGTATAAATTGAGGCTTCTTGTTTTCGTATCAAAGTGCCACCTTTGTGTCCTGCACCCCTAAATTCTAAGCATATGGATAGAAGCATTTAGGCCTGTTTTCATAATCAATACTAGGAAATTCATCCTATTTCTCATTTCACATTGGCTGCTGAGAGTCTCAGAGCCAAGTTTAGTGCTCAGTTTCATTGTATATTCTTAGTTTAGGTTTTCAGGTATAAAATATTTACGATGTTTCTTATTTATCCAGTCTTAATGATTTTATTTTCAAAGAGTTTTTTACTACAAGGTATGTCAAATCTTTTTTTCTTAATAATTTAAGCATGGTATTCATAATAAATAAAATACATTTTAAAAAACAGTATACTATTCAACACTGAGAATGTCCTTAGAAAGTCATTATTTGTTTTGTGCACAGGTTGATTAGAGAACACTGGTAAGAGATAACCAGTTCTGATAGTTTGCTGGCAAACACCTATCCTGCCATACTGGAAAGTTAAGATGTTGACATCTCTCTGTGAATTGTTTAAAGACACTGCCCTGAGCCTCCTTAGCACATGCCACAGCAATTTACCTCTGCCCCTTGCCTGGGACCACTCCCTCCTGCACCTTCCCCAGGATCCAGCTCTGACCTGTAGCCATTCTCTCAAGTTGGTTGTCTAGCCATTCTGGTGATGTATTTTAATAACCCCCTTGCCTCCTTTTAGTGCAAACAGTAGCTCTGCTTATTAATATAAGGACAGGATAGTGATGGAGAATACAGACTCTCAAGCTGGACTGCTTGGGTTCAAGCCCTGGTAAAGCCTCACGTTGTCCCTGTGACCTTAGTGAGTCCTGTATCTTCTCTGTGCCTCATTTCTTCCTCTCTGAGTTGGAGGTACTAGTGTTATCACCATCACAGGACTGTCGTGAGGAATGAATGAGTGTAAAGCAGTTAGAGCAGTGCTTGTATAAGCTCCATGCATTAGCCATTATTATTGAGCATCTACTCTGTGCCAGGCACAGTATTAAATGCTTTATGTTATCAAATCCCCCAAATCCCCCATCAAGTAGGTATTATCATCCCTAATTTAAATAGAATTGAATCTCAGAGAAATTAAGAAATGTGCCTGAGGTTACCATGCTGGTGACAGAGACGGAAGATTTAAATTCCTATCTTTGACCCTAACTCCATGCTTTCCCTTGTGCCCTAGATTCTTCTCTGGAGGAAGTGGTACTTTGCAGCAAAGAAGAAAAAGGAGACAACTGGCTGGTCCAGGTACCTTTGGGGAATGCTGAGTATGTGAAGATGGTCAGTGGATACAGAGACCTCAGAGGATGGGTGGAAAACAGGGTTCCCCTCTGACTAGGAGAGTCAGAGCTTCTGTTTATAACAGTACTCTCCCATCACCCAGGCTTAAAACCTGGCAGTCATCCCCGACCCCTCCCTTTTCCTCCTCCCAAGCACCTCTGTTCTGCTCTAAAGTGACGCCTCTCACATCCCTTTCATTCCGTTCATGCCTCATGCTAACACTCCATTTCAAGTTCCCATTACCTCATGTCTAGATCATTTCAAGAGCCTCTTAGCTCTTCTCCCAGCCTCCATGTCTCTAAGACACCCTTCCCACAACCTCCGTGTTATCCCTAAAGAAACTGCTTCCATCATGTGATTTCACTGGTCAAACCTTGCCCCCTCATGACTACCCAGTGTCTCCTGAATACAGATCAGCTTTCTGGAGGAGCATTCCAGCTTCTTCTTAAGCTAATTCCAATCTGCATTTTCAGATTGCTCCCTCAGGACTCCTCTGTAAGAATCCTGTGATTTAGCCAGGACTGTTTCCTTGTTATTCCTTAACTGCACCACTTCCTTCCCCACCTCCAAGACTCTACCCACTCCATTCCCCACGCCTGGCACACCTTCCTCTGTCCCATCCGTCACAACTCAATTCAGCCCCTCCCCACTGTGACCCCTTCCCTGCTCACTCCAGGGCAAGGAGCCTCTCCCTTATCTGAATCATACCACCCATTAGGCACTCAGCCCCTACTGCCTTATAGCATTAGGAATCAGCTTTTCGTTAGCACATGCTCTGCTTTCCCGGTTACACTGTGACTGACTTCCAGCCAGAGGAGTGAAGGAGAGGGGTGGTGGGAGGGCTGTGACGCGGGGAGGTAAGTGGTGGGGCTGGTGGCTAGGCTCTTGGGCACAGAAATCAGACAAGCTGGGTCTGAGCCACAGCTCTGCACCAACTAACTAAGGAGACAGTCTTATTAGGACACCTAATCTCTCAGTGTCCCCATCTGTAAAAAGAGGAGAATGACCATCCCTTCCTCATAGGGCTATTGTGAGGATTAAATGAGTTAATATGCAGAGAGCCCTTACCCAGGGCCTGACACACAGATAAAGCTCAATTAATATTAGTTATTATTACTTTCTTTATCAAACAAGAGATGGTTTATGATCTACTAGACACTGTATAAATGACCTTATTTAATTTGTATGACAACCCTATGAGACAAGAAGTTCATGCCCTAGCTATGCCCAGCTGTGGAGCTCTCGGATCAGCCCTGAATGGCTAAATTGGGACTTTTACAATGAGAGGGAAATACATGCCAGTCATATTTAGGCCATGTTTAATGTCCCTGTTGCAGCTGAACTTAATTCTAACAGGCACGATTCCTGTCTCTCTGGTGCTGGGTGTAGCAGAATTTCTCTCTGGTGGCCATTAGGAACTTCACTTCTTGTATTAAAAATTCTAGTAAAGGGGGTTCCCTGGTGGCCCAGAGGTTAAGAATCCGCCTGCCAATGCAGGGGATATGGGTTCAAGCCCTGGTCCGGGAAGGTCCCACATGCCGCAGAGCAACTAAGCCCCTGTGCCACAACTACTGAGCCCGCATGCCACAGCGACTGAAGCCCGCGTGCCTAGAGCCCGTGCTCTGCAACAAGAGAAGCCAGCGCAATGAGAAGCCCACGCACTGCAACTAAAGAAAGCCCACACGCAGCAACGAAGACCCAACGCAGCCAAAAATAAAAAATAAATAAAATTTAAAAAGAATTCTAGTAAGAGGAAATGACTCAATTTCAGTCTTTCCCACACTGTCCAGCTCTCTCTTTCGAGTGAGCTGAAAAATATGAGATTGAGGAATAAAAGAGAGAGAGAAACAGATATAGAGTCTTTCTAAATAGATGGGAGGAGGCAGGACAGCATTAACATTGGGGACTCTAGGCTGCCACTGCCCATGACACCCTGGGGACACTGGGGCAGGTAGAGTTTCACTGTTGACACAGTCTCTTCAGAGACAACAGCATCAGAAGTGGATGTTTCAGGCTGTATAGATCTTAAACCCAGCCTCAGATCAAAATGTGCCTGGAGCTGGCTATGGGTCATGGTTTAGCAATTTGCATTGTCATGACCTTGATTTGTCCTTTGTGCATCTACATCTTAGAGATAAAGAAAAGTAAAACAGGGACTTCCCTGGTGGCGCAGTGGTTAAGAATCCGCCTGCCAATGCAGGGGACAGGGTTCGAGCCCTGGTCCGAGAAGATCCCACATTTCGCGGAGCAACTAAGCCCGTGCGCCACAACTACTGAGCCTGCGCTCTAGAGCCCGCGCGCGAAAGCCCACGCGCAGCAATGAAGACCCAACGCAGCCAAAAATAAATAAATAAAATAAATAAATTTTTAAAAAAAACGTAAAACATAAAAACAATAAGTAGGTGGTCAAATCAGTGACACAACACCCCTCACCCCACCTCATTCTGACTTGCTAGAGGAGCTTGTCCTTCAGTAGAGCTGCGAATTGTAGCTGGGCACAGACATGAGACCCAGTTTAGTCCAACTGACTGGTGATGTCTTCTGAGGGTCTTATGGGAAACTCCTTCTTCACTGGATATAATGTTGTTGACATGTGGTGCCTGGAACTGCTGCAGCCAACTGGTTAGTAGGAGGGAGACATGGTTGAGATACCCAGGAAGGCAGAGCCAAGAGATGAAACATATCTGGATCCTGAAGACGTCATTGATCCAATCTTTTAAAGTTGGACTGAATCCAGACTTATTGCTATGTGAAAGAATAAATGTCCTTATTGTTTAATTAATTTTGGTTAGATATTGTTATTTGTAGAGTAACTTACTGATGCAGTGGCCAAAAACATTTTAACATTCTAAGCTGTGATGCTACATCTTTTTTTGTTGTTTTGTTTTTTGTTTTTTGCGGTACGCGGGCCCCTCACTGTCGTGGCCTCTCCCGTTGCAGAGCACAGGCTCCAGACGCGCAGGCTCAGCGGCCATGGCTCACGGGCCCAGCCACTCCGCGGCATGTGGGATCCTCCCGGACCGGGGCACGAACCCGTGTCCTCTGCATCGGCAGGCAGACTCTCAACCACTGCGCCACCAGGGAAGCCCTGTGATGCTACATCTTTATAGTCCACCCTAGGTCTTGCCTTTGCTGGCATGTTATTTCCCCATTTTCTGATGGGAGACAGGCTAGGGAAACACGCTATATCCACTTAATGGAAGATTCTGCAGCTAAGTGATCTGTGTTCAAAATCTGGCTTTACCCGTGTGACCTTCGGCAAATTAACTTTTCTCAGCTCCCTCATCCATCAAACGGCGACAAGAATTGTCCTGCCTGATAGGATTGTACTGAGGATCAAATGAGCTAATACAAACACAATACTTGGAAGATTGCCTGGCCCATAGCAAGTCATCAATCAGTTTACATTAGATTTGTCTTCATCCTCAGCAGCTACGCACCCTTCTGCATGTTTCCAAGGCATTTTGCCGTCACACTTTCCACCCATATTTTCCTTTGCCAAGCACTTCTGGGAAGAGCTAAGATGTGGGACAGACATGGCCAGCTCAGTCCTCATCCTAGCATGCATACCACAAGATCATCAGAAAAGAAGCTTCATGAACAGAAAGTAACAAATATTTTGTTTGGAAACACCATATAGGAGCCAAAATTCCCTACGCTCCCCCGATCCCACGCTCTGGGATCCCACGTCCTTCACCCTTTGTGCTGAGACAGAGATGGCAGGGACTCCCAGGGCTGGTTTTCCCACAGACCCCTGGGCTGTGCCCTTGGCAATGACTGTGTCCCTCATACGACTAAAGTCCTAGAAACTAGAAATGGGAAAACACCACAGATCCTCTTATATCACTAGTATTTTTTACTTTGCTACCTGCCATTTCTCCCCCTCTTCCTCTTTTTCGCTGGGCCAAGAATTCTTCTAGTCTTCTCTTGGGAGACTCCTTTTCCCATCCTTGTCCCCCTCGGGGACTGCAGAGGCCATTTCAGCTTCTTACGTCTGTATTATGCTTGCCAATCTTAGTCGGCTTTCAGCCAAGACTTCTGTATATCTCATCTGTAGAGCCCTTGGCAGCTTCCAAGATACTTTGGCCCAAGTTGTCTAACCCTCACAAAAATCTTGTATGGTGCATGCTTTTATTCCAAACCAGACTCCTCAGGGCTTTTCCCCTTTCCTGTGGAGATCAAGGGCAGAGGGAGGTAGGACAAAAATATTTCACTTTCTTTGCAATACAGACCTGAGGCGATTAGGACCTCATCCAATTTTACCTCAGCAGTGAGCCTTTCAGGTGGGGAGAAAGCAAAGACCCTGCAGAAATCACTCAAAGTCCACCTGAAACTTGAGTACCTGGCTTTTAAAGGAAAAACAAACACCTGATACTTCTCTGGGTCAAAGGATCTGGCTCTGACTTCTCACTGGAGGTCCAATGCAGATAGAGGGAGAGGGAGGAAGAAGGCTCTGGAATCTAAGCTGGTTTAACGAAGTGCTTCCTGGCTTGAAATCTTTGGCCATTTGTTTGAGACTGAAGAAGCACAGTACCTGGGCCCTTCAGATTAAAGATGCTCTATTGCTTTGTTTACCGGAGAGGCCCTCAAATGTTTATACTGGCAGCGACTGGGCTAGACACTGAGGAGCCCACCCTGTGCTCAAAGGACTGGAGGTTTCAATTCTCTGTGAAGAGCTGACTGTGCAGGTGAGGTTTGCCCGAACAGGACTGCAGGTCTGTGGAGCTCCGCTTGCCGCATTCTGTAAGGTGGAAGGAAACGGAGGCCTCTGCGTGCGAGCTGGTACCTCACAGTTCTACCGCCTCAGCCTCTGTCTGAGCTGCCAGACTCATGGAAAAGCCCCTTTCACGTCTTCAGTTTCATTCAGTGCCAAGTTGGGAGGCCTGGAGAGGGATCAGGGTCCCAACCACTGCGTTAACCAGAGCAGTACAAGTGACAAACAAATACTGTGCTTTCTTTTTTTTTCTTTTTCTTTTCTGCCTTCCAGGAAGAATTTTTAAAACCACAGAAGCAAAAGCCCAGGTCACTTTCTGCTTTCAAGCACACCCTGTTCCTTCACAAGGAAAAGAGAAGCCCACAGAGCAACATTTACTCATAAAGTCTCTATTCAGCTCTCCTTGCTTGTTTTTGACACAGGGTTCAGCTAACTGGTGCCCACATAGTGCAGACCAGCGGGGGAAGTGGGGTTTGCTGCGGAGAATAGCAAAAAGACCTGCTCTTCCAGAATGCGGGGGAAAACTGCATTATTTCTGGAGGAGTGGCCCGGAACACAGTGGGGACTCTCTTCCCTATTTTCCCCTTTGGATTGGAGACTGCCCACCTGCCCATTCCTGCCTGGGACACCCTTCCTCGCAAGGGGCTTCCTCGGGGGGAAATGGGGCGTCTGCCTTCACGTCATTTGAATGGGCTGTTTTTGGGTGGCTTTCATGGTACAGCGATTCCTACCTTAGAAGGAGACAAGTGAGCCACTTTCTAGCTGCTCAGGGTGAAAATTTTGGAAACATCCTTAACTCCTTTCTTCCTCACGTCCCACTTCCAGTCCACCAGCATATCGTGTTGGCTCCCCATTCAAAAGTTAGTCCGTATTTATAACGATCTAAATCACAAGATGTACTCAGTATCTGTAACTATCTATGGTTCCACAAGAGACAGAACCAGTAGGAGATTTATTGCCAGGAACCGGCTTTGACAGTTGCAGGGGCTGGTTAGGTGAGTCTGAAATCTGTAGGGTGGGCCATCAGGAAGGGCAGGAGGGAACTCTCAGGCATGAGCCGAAACTGCTGTCCACAGGTAAATCTTCTTCTTCATCAAGGAACCCTTAGCTCTGCCCACAAGGCTTTTCAGCTGATTGAATCAGGCCCACCCTGAATCTAGGATAAGTTCCCTGACTTAAAGTCAACAAATTAGGGCTTCCCTGGTGGCGCAGTGGTTAAGAATCCGCCTGCCAATGCAGGGGACACAGGTTCGAGCCCTGGTCCGGGAAGATCCCACATGCTGCAGAGCATCTAAGCCCGTGCGCCACAACTACTGAGCCTGCGCTCTAGAGCCTGCGAGCCACAACTACTGAGCCCATGAGCCACAACTACTGAAGCCTGCGCACCGCAGCGAAGAATAGCCCCCGCCCACCACAACTAGAGAAAGCCCACGCACAGCAATGAAGACCCAGTGCAGCCAAAAAAAAAGGGTCAACTAATTAGAGACTTTAACTATCTTCACAGCATCCACCCAGGTCAGTGTTTGACTGAATAACTAGGGACTGTAGCCTAGTCAAGGTGACATATAAAACCTACTGTCACTTATTCAACTCTCCCCTCCACAGCCCCCTCCCTTGAGCCAGGCCACCAGCATTTCTCCCCTGAATTATTGCTTTAGCCTCTTTACCAGTTTCCCTGTTTCTTTTCTTGGCCTCCCTGCCCCTCCCCACAACTGTTTTCAACAAAGCAGCTAGAGTGATCATTACTCCACTGCTCAAAGCCCTCATGGTGGGCAGAATCATGGTCTCCCAAAGATGTCTGTGTCCTAATCCCTAGAACCGTGACTCTGTTACCTGACATGGCAAAAGGGACTTTTAAGGATGTGCTCAGGGTATGGACCTCGAAATAGGCAGATGATCCTGGATTACCAGGTGGGTGCAATCTAATCACATGTCATTAAAAATGGAAGAGAGAGGCCTCAGAGTGGTCAGAGACATCTGCTGTGAGAAGGGCTTGACCCTCCACCACTGGCTTTGAAAATGGAGGAAGGGGCCACGGCCAACAGCAAGGAAAGGGGGGCTTCGGTCCTACACCGGCATGGAACTGAATTCTGCTGACACACTGAACAAGCAAGAAAAAAGATTCTCCCCTAGAGCTTCCGGTAAAAAATGCTGCCCTGCCAACCGCTTGATTTTAGCCTGGTGAGACCCGTGTTGGACTTCTGATCGATAGAACTGCAAGGTACAAATGTATGTTGTTTAAGCCACTCGGTTTGAGGTAATTTGTCATGGCAGCAATAGAAAATGAATTCAGCCCTCTAGTGACTTCATGCTACTCAGGGTAAAAGCCACGCCCCTCCGATTCCCCGCGCCCTTTGCTGTGACATCATTTCCTCACACTCCCTTCTTTCTCCCCTCACCCCTCCAACAACTCCAGGGTCTGAACTAGAGTGTAGTTTGCGAGGCACAGGCCTCGACATGCCAAAAAACTCAGTAATCAAGATAAATATTTTAGTTTAATATCAGAATTAATGCAAAAAAATCCATGAAGCACAAAATGTTCAAAGTTAGAAGAGGGACTTCCCTGGTGGCGCAGTGGCTGGGGGTCCACCTGCTGATGCGGGGGGCGCAGGTTCGTGCCCCGGTCCGGGAGGATCCCACGTGCCGCGGAGGGGCTGGGCCCGTGAGCCGTGGCCGCTGAGCCTGCGTGTGCGGAGCCTGTGCTCCGCAACGAGAGAGGCCGCAACAGTGAGAGGCCCGCGTGCCGCAAAAAAAAAAAAAAAAAAAAAAGTTAGAAGAAAGACAGGACCCGACCCTGCATTTGCACGATTTGCCTCCCCCTAATCCCAGCCCTGAACCTTATTGCTCTCAAGCTTCCGGGCATACTCCATCAGCAGCACTTTTCCATTTGCTTTTGCCCCAAATACTTGCGAAGTGTCCTCCCTTACCTGCTTTGGCCTTTGCTCAAATATCACCCTCATAAGGAGCCTTCCCTGACCCTTTAAAATTGTAGTGCCCCTCACCAACTCTCCCTGACCCCTCCTTTGCTTCATACTTCCCCAAAGCACATTACACATCTAACATTCTATTTTATTTATTTTCTACCATAAAGCAGGTAAAATTTCTCCTTTACCCTCTTAGGGTTTCCACCTGGGACTGTCTTAACAAATTAACGGGAAGAAAGCATAAAAATTTCATTATAATAAAATTTTACATGTACATGGGAGTCCTCACAGGAAAATGAAGACCCAAAGAAATGTATAGGCCTAAGTGTTTATATGCTAGGTTGAACAAAGAGGGACGATTGTGGAAAAGTAAGTAAAATACATGAAGGGGCTAAAGGAAGATAAGAGTTATTTTAACAATGTCGGTTTCTATTGATTTCTCTCAGCCTCGACTCCCTGTCTCTAGTGATACGAATGTTCTTTTCTTCCTGGTATTGGGAGGGCACCTTTCACATGAGAGTTTCATCTCCTGCTCTCAGGAAGAAAATGGGAGGTCAGAGTGCCCTTCTTGCACCTGTTTTTCAAGTGCCTTTAGCTCGAAATAATCGTTATGCCAAAGTGGCATATTTTGGGATGTTGTATTCTAAACCCCTTCCCTACTTATTGTTCACTGCTGTTTCACCAAGGACTAACTGTATGTGGCACGTGATAGGTGTTCAATAAGTATTTGTAGTAGGAATGAAGGAAGGGAACGTGGGGGGAAGGAGAGGAAGAGAGGAAGGGTAGGAAGTGTTATTTGGGTAACAAGGTGTGTATGTGTATTTAAGGATAGACTTTCCCATTGGTTTATTGAAGCCTAAAATCCCTGAAGAACTGCAGTAAGTTTTAATCTGTCTGTTTAAGGAACCATCAATTTTTAAGCAGAGTTATATTTTTCCTTTCCCAAAGGAGAAAGCCAAAAAAAGCGAATGTGTTCTATTAGATTAATTAGCAGATTTAGGTTTGCTGTGGACTTTCTTTTCTAGGATTTTAGCTGAGATTCTGGGAAATGTTTGAAGCCCATACAGTTTGTCCAAATTCCTTTGAGATAGAATCTCTGCAGCCCTGTAGTTAATAATGCTTAGAGATTTTATTCTCTTCTAGTTCCCCCTCAAATAAAAATTCGATTTTGATGATCTCCTTCCTCCAATTTTTTACGAGTGCATTCTAATAATGCTATTGTCAAATATCAGTGATAACTTGCATCATAGATAAATTGATTTTTCTGACACAATAACAAAAAATTGTATATATTTAATACAATTGTACATATGTAAATATATAAGATATATTTCAAGGTTGATTAGGATGAAAAATAGACCCAGGTTTTACCACCATCTGTTGACTAACACCCGTAAGACTTGGGGGTTGGCTGGAATATACCAGCTGGGATTTAAGCAGAGTGAAGTTGTATTTGGTGGCACATGCTAAACTATGTGGATTGTGGGCCAGAGTGGCCAGCGTAGGCATGTGTAGGACAAGTAAGCAGGGGAACTAGGTCAGGAGAGAGAAAGGAGAGGTGCAGAGGTGAGAAAGGAGAGGTGCAGAGGTAAGCAAAGGAGAGAGAAACTGTGAGACAAACTTGAGAGAATAGCATCTGTTCCTGACAGCTGTTCCAGTTCCTGTCCTTGATTCTTTGCTTCCTGTCCATGAATACCCATGGACTTGCTCCTTGGCCTTATTTAAGCTAGTTTGAGGTATTCTCTGTTCCTTGTAGTCAAAACTGACTAGACTGTATATTCCTGAAGATGATTATTGAAAAAACAAAAAGTTATTTGAGCAGACTTGGAAAACCACAGCCAGAATTATGCAGTGCTTCCCACTGGAATTAAAGAGTGGGTTTTGATGTTTTTAGTGTATGAAAGAAAAATGGGTTTTGACTAAATGTAGTATCTCAGATTGGATCCTAGTACAGAAAAAGGATATTGGTGAAATCTGAATAAAGTCTGGAATTTGGTTAATAATAGTAATACCAATTTCTTAACTTTGACAAAGTTAAGTTTGAAAGATGTTAACGTTGGGGCAAACTGGTGAAGACCATACACAACTCTGTACTATCTTTGCAACTCTTCGTAGGTCTAAACTTATTCCAAAATACAAAGTGTATTTTAAAAATAGGCTTCAACTGACTCACTTTGCTGTACATCTGAAACGAACACAACATTGTAAATCAACTATACTCCAAAAAAATAACCTTCAATTCCTAGATAGAGAAGGAAGTAGAATGATGGACTGGAAATAGCAACTATAACAGAAGTCAGAAAAAACAGGGCCAAATCTAGAAAACCATTGGTTCAAGTCTATGCTTGGCTTCTTCCCAGCTGTGATCCCCAGTTCTCTTGTGAATTCATAGTGTTTTTTGGGGACGCAACCAATGACACCAACAATGATAGCCTGGCATGATAAGCCAGGGTGGTGGAGTAGGACGGAGAGGAAGCTGATCCAGCCCAGATACCTGAACTACATATGAATGAGTTCAACCCTAGGCTCCTGGTTGATACTTACTTTTTTGCACTTTGACAAATTAAAAAATCACCATCATGCATACCACTATTACAGCCTCTTCAGAGATGCATGTTAATGTACGTAGAAAATCACAAATCACCGTGCACACACATTTCGTGGGGGTCACCTTTTAGGTAACATTATCTCATTGGCATTTTAAATGTTGTAATTGTCCTTATAAATATTTTAACAGAAAATATAAATGTATGTATACCCATATATATATATACAACATTATTGGTCAAGACCATGGCTACAGAGTCAGGCTCTGCGTTTGAATCCGAATTCCACCACTGTGTGATGCCCATCCTCTCCTGTGCCTCACTTTCCTCAGGCAGAGAAAATGATAGAACTTGCTTAAAAGACAACTGAGATAGCTGAGTGAGGTAATGGATACAAATAACAGAGTATAGTGTCTCCCCCTCCCCATTTGGGGTCTTTGCATTTTTCTTGTTCATGTGTATGGATTCTTTATTTATTTTATTTTATTTTATTTTATTTTTGCGGTACGCGGGCCTCTCACTGTTGTGGCCTCTCCCGTTGCGGAGCACAGGCTCCGGACGCGCAGGCTCAGCGACCATGGCTCACGGGCCTAGCCGCTCCGCGGCATGTGGGATCTTCCAGGACCGGGGCACGAACCCGTGTGCCCTGCATCGGCAGGCAGACTCCCAACCACTGCGCCACCAGGGAAGCCCCGTGTATGGATTCTTTATATTAAAAATAGTAGTCCTGGGGCTTCCCTGGTGGCGCAGTGGTTAAGAATCCGCCTGCCAATGCGGGAGACACGGGTTCGAGCCCTGGTCCAGGAAGATCCCACGTGCCACGGAGCAACTAAGCCCGTGCGCCACAACTACTGAGCCTGCGCTCTAGAGCCTGCGAGCCACAACTACTGAAGCCCACGCGCCTAGAGCCCGTGCTCTGCAACAAGAGAAGCCACCGCAATGAGAAGCCCGCGCACCGCAACAAAGAGTAGCCCCCGCTCGCCGCAGCTAGAGAAAGCCCACACGCAGCAACGAAGACCCAACGCAGCCAAAAAAAAAAAAAAAAATAGTCCTGGGGACTTCCCTGGTGGTTCAATGGTTAAGACTCTGCTCTTCCACTGCTAGAGGACAAGGGTTTGATCCCTGGTCAGGGAACTAAGATCCCACATGCCACACGGCACAGCCAAAACATATAAATAATAACGAAATTTATTTTAAAAATAAAAATAGTAGTCCTTTGTCTTCCTGTTTGCTAAGTATTTCCACCAATCTATTGTTTATTTTTTGTTTTGATTATTGGATTGGAGGTCACATGGAGGTTTGGTAAACATGATTTCATAGCCTATGTAAACTAGATTTCTGCCCATTCCCAGGCTGATTTCCTTTTCTTGAGGAAGTTCAGGGGAATGTGGATAGTATCAAGATGTTGAGGAGAGGGGCTGGAATTTTGTGCTCTCGGTATCACAGTCCATCATGGTGGCGCCTTCTGAGGTGCCCTCATTACCATCTGGTCACCAGTTGTGGGTCCATGCAGGTCCCAGCCCTGAGACCTCTTCAAGTCCATTGTCTGCCAGTGCCACATCTGGGACCCTCCTGACCAGATCAGTGATCCTGTACTGTTCTGGAACAAGCTCGGGCCTGTGGGAAATACTGAGACTCACTCGGGCCTTCTCAGCTGACACAAGCTGCACGTCACTTCTCCTCTACTCTCCTGCACTAGGCTAAGCTTCAGGGATTCTGGGGACCTCTCCAGATGCCTTCCATTCCTCAGTTTTCAGGTGTCTTCCCAGGAGGTGCCAGGAACCTTTAGGTAGATGAACACTTGAGTGCAAGAAGCTACTAAGGAGTGGGAATGGGGAGACTTTTGGGAACAGCAGCTACGTTTGGGCCAAGGGAGAGATTGAACTGGGGTGCAGTTGCTGCAGAGGCCCCTACCAATGCCTCAGGAAGCTCTGACACTGGATGGCCTCTCAGAGTTATCCCAAGTTGAAGCAAGGGGGCTGGACCTTTGTTCTTCCACATAGAAGAATCTTTATTACTGGTTGTCCCTAGGGAGGGAATATAATCTCGGGCAAGGCAACCTTCTGTAATACCTGGGCAGGGACTCAGGTGTGAGCCAACAGCAGTCAGCACTCCCAGAAGTTGGGGGAGGGGTGAGTGTTCAGTCCTAAAGGGGGGATTTGGGCAGCGTCCACAGCAACCCTCACCACGGCCAACCGGCCTTTGAGCTCATTTGGTGCCCCTGGCTGCTCTCTCTTTTCACTCATTATTATCTAGTCTGCAGCGGTAGCCTGGCTTTTTTATATTTTTCCTGATTCATTGTGCTTGCTTTGAGGCCTGGGATTTTGAAAGTGCAAAGCCCCAAATGAGCCTCTTTTGTTATCCACGTTCTGCTGTGTCACCCCATCCCTGAGACAACAAAACAAATTGCCTAGCTTCCTAAATGTGGGTCAGGGAAAGGGTAAACAGGAAATACCAGGACAAAGCGTTCAGAAAACAACACACAACGTGTCCCTAATGTTTCTTTTCTTTTTAAAAATTTATTTATTTATTTTTGGCTGCGTTGGGTCTTCGTTGCTGTGCTCGGGCTTTCTCTAGTAGCGGCGAGTGGGGGCTACTCTTCGTTGCGGTGCACGGGCTTCTCATTGCGGTGGCTTCTCTTGCTGGGGAGCACGGGCTCTAGGCGCGCGGGCTTCAGTAGTTGTGGCTCGCAGGCTCTAGAGCGCAGGCTCAGTAGTTGTGGCACACGGACTTAGTTGCTCCGAGGCATGTGGGATCTTCCTGGACCAGGGCTCGAAACTGTGTCCCCTGCATTGGCAAGTGGATGCTACCAGGGAAGTCCCCCTAATGTTTCCATGATGCAAATGACCGAAGGTGATGCTCTAGACTCTTCTTACCCAATGAAGACACAGAGAAGATGGAGGGATTCTCAAAGGGTACCAGAGCACACCTTGCTAGGGAAAACCTTTCAGAATATCCAGGGCATGGGGTGAGAAGGGATTGGTGAGATCTTTCTATTTAGCCAAAGGGAGTGTGGATTTATTTATAAATATGAGAACATTGCAAAAGGGTAAGATCTTTTCAGAGGCTGACAAGAGATGGGATCCAGAGACCAGAATGATTCTTGGCAGGAGGAGGGAAAGTTCTTCTCTTTTAACTGGAAGGGAAGAGGAAAAGTGGGATGTGTGTAGGAGGAATGGCTGGATACTCTGGAGTTGCCTTCAAGTGGTGTCTTTTTCACTGACAAGTTAGAAGCAGGGTCATTTGATGAGAGTGAAGGAGGAAATACTCCTGTGGAAAGAATTTTGAGAAAAGAGAAAGCCCTTCCCAGGGAAATATGGAGAGATCGGTGGGCAGCACAAGAGCCCCACAGAGATTAGGCACCACTCACAGAGGTTGGGATATTTTCTCCAGCAGCGCCGAACGGCACAGGTGTGGGCTCAGATAAGGAAGAGCGATGCTTTATTTTTTTCTTTTTACGTTTTTACTTTTAATTGAAGTATACTATATACATAGCAGTGTGCATACATCACATATAACATGATGAATTCACACAGAGAAGACACTTGTATATCCAGCAGCCTAGAAGCCCCTATAATAGTTTCCTAGGGCTGCTGTAACAAATTACAACCAATGTGGCTTAAAACAACAGAAACCCATTCTCTCACAGTTTGGAGGCTAGAATGTGAAATCAAAGTGTCACCTCTAGGGAAGGACCTTTCCTTGCCTCTTCCTGGCTTCCAGTGTTCCCCAGCAATCCGTGGGCCTCCTCGACTTGTAGATGCACCACTCCAATTTCTGCCTCCATTTCACATGCTCTTCTTCCCTTGGTGTATGTCTGCATCTCTGTGTCTCTCTGTCTTCACATAGCCTTCTTATAAGGACACCACTCATTGGATTTAGGACCCACCTTCATCCACTACAATCTCATCCTAACTGATTACATATACAAAGACCCTATTTCCAGATAAGGAACATTCTGAGGTGCTGGGTGAATATGAATTTTGGGAAGACACTATTCAAACTAGTATACCAACTTTGTGTCTCTTTCCAGTCACTAGATCCAAGTTTGTTTATCTTTATTTGTTTTGGGTTTCTGCCACAGGGTATAATGGCAGGGAAATGGAGCAAGGATGTTGAAAGTATAAGCAAATAATTGTTGAAACGAAACATGGAGTCTCCATCACGTTGGGAAGGGAGTGAAGACAAGAGATGAATAGGTAGGGATGGATACTAAGAAGCAGAGGGGCCAGGGATTCAAGATTTTGATAAGGGTGAAGAAATAGGTCTACAGGGATAACTAAAGGAGGCTGATGGAAGGAGAGGAGATTGTGCTGAGGAAAAGGCCATTGAGTTTGACTGTTTCTACTTTAGATGGTTCCACTGAACTACCTGTTTATTCCAGAATTATTAATATACTGTTTTAATCACTGTAACTCTAAAATAGTTTTACCCTTTAAAATGTCTAGCCCCTTCAGGGTTATCTTTTTCCAGAATTTTCTTTGATATTCTAAAATGTTTACTCTTCCAGATTAATTTTAAAATAATGTCATTACAAAAATTCTTTTTTTAAAATCTTTTTTTATTGAATGAAAGTTTTAAAATTCTACAGTGCTTTACAATTTTCAGAAGTTTCACACCAGGATTTCATATAATCCCATAATAACCCTTTTTAAAAATCCCCTATCCCTATATTTCCCCTCCCCCCACAAAATTCTTATTGTAATGTTGACTAGAATTGCATTAAACTTACAAATTTATTTAAGAAGAATTAACATCTTTTTTTTTTTTTTTTTTTGGTACACGGGCCTCTCACCAATGTGGCCTCTCCCGTTGCGGAGCACAGGCTCCGGACGCGCAGGCTCAGCAGCCATGGCTCAAGGGCCCTGCCGCTCCGCGGCATGTGGGATCTTCCCGGCCCGGGGCACGAACCCATGTCCCCTGCATTGGTAGGTGGACTCTCTACCACTGCGCCACCAGGGAAGCCCAAGAATTAGCATCTTTAATATTTCTATCCAGGAAAAATTTTTGTCGTACCATTTACTCGTCCTTTACAACTCTCAATAAAGTTTTACAGTTTTCTTTGCATATACTTTTGTAATGGAATGGAATGTTTCCTTCTGTCATGGAGCCTGGACTAGATGACCTTATATCTAGGAGGAGGGTGGCTATATGGTCTCAGGGGAGTAATTGTGCCCTTTGATCACTTTCTTAAAAAGAGAGAGATTTAAAGTGACCATTAGTTACTATTTTAAGACTATAATAAAAGTATGTTCAAGGAAGCAGTACAAAGACAAGGCTGTGAACATAAAAAGAAATGAACTACTGATACATACTATGACATCAGTGAATCTTAAAAATATTATTCCAAGTGAAAAGAGCCAGGCAAAAATGGCCACATATGATATGATTCCACTTACATGAAGTGTCCAGACAGGTAAATGCATAGAGAGAAAGCAGCAGTTGCTAGGGGCTGGGGGGAGAGGGGAATGGACAATGACTGTTTAATGAGTATAAGGTTTCCTTTAGGGATGATGGAAATATTCTGGGACTAGATAGTGGAGATATTTGTACAACATTGTTAGTGTGCTAAATGTCACTGAATTGTATACATTGAAATGGCTGAAATGGTAAATTTTATGTGTATTTTATTGTGTGCATATATGTATGTGTGTGCCCACACACGTAAACACACACACACAACTCAAGGCTAGGGAAAGCAGGCACAGGGTTTTCTTTCATTGCACAGTTGCGCCACCACCCCTGCCGGGAACACAGGCCTGACTCCACACCCTGTCCAGCCTCCTTCCCCTGGTCTTTGACCTGGCTGCATCTCTGCAGGAGGGACGTATGTGCCGTGCCCACAGGTGTGGACAAGATGGCCTCTAAGGATCCTTCCAAATCTGAGACTCTCTGATCTTATCATTCATTTGTGGGAATCTCCTTTCCTTTCTCCTTCCCACACACTCTCCTACTTAGAGATATACCAGTGTGATATACTGAGGAAGGAGCAGGAAATCTGGAATCAGCTGGATCTACATTCAAATCTCTGCTTTGCCAGTGCACCTGTTGTGTGACCTTGAGCCCATGATGTCACCAAGGCTCTAAGCTTCCTTCTTCCTTGGCTGTAAAGGGGAAATCATGACCACCACCTTGCCAGGGCACTGTGGGGATTAGCAATGGTGAATAGGACTGGCACTGAGTAAAAGCAAATCCATGTTTTTTTTGTTTTTTGTTTCTTTTAAAAACTTTATTGGAGTATAATTGCTTTACAATGGTGTGTTAGTTTCTGCTTTATAACAAAGTGAATCAGTTATACATATACATATGTTCCCATATGTCTTCCCTCTTGCGTCTCCCTCCCTCCCACCCTCCCTATCCCACCCCTCTAGGTGGTCACAAGGCACCGAGCTGATCTCCCTGTGCTATGCGGCTGCTTCCCACTAGCTATCTACCTTACGTTTGGTAGTGTATATATGTCCATGCCTCTCTCTCGCTTTGTCACAGCTTACCCTTCCCCCTCCCCGTATCCTCAAGTCCATTCTCTAGTAGGTCTGTGTCTTTATTCCTGTCTTACCCCAAGGTTCTTCATGACATTTTTTTTCCTTAAATTCCATATATATGTGTTAGCATAAGATATTTGTCTTTCTATTTCTGACTTATTTCACTCTGTATGACAGACTCTCGGTCTATCCACCTCATTACAAATAGCTCAGTTTCGTTTCTTTTTATGGCTGAGTAATATTCCATTGTATATATGTGCCACATCTTCTTTATCCATTCATCCGATGATGGACACTTAGGTTGTTTTCATCTCTGGGCTATTGTAAATAGAGCTGCAATGAACATTGTGGTACATGACTCTTTTTGAATTATGGTCTTCTCAGGGTATATGCCCAGTAGTGCGATTGCTGGGTCATATGGTAGTTCTATTTGTAGTTTTTTAAGGAACCTCCATACTGTTCTCCATAGTGGCTGTATCAATTTACATTCCCACCAACAGTGCAAGAGGGTTCCCTTTTCTCCACACCCTCTCCAGCATTTATTGTTTCTAGATTTTTTGATGATGGCCATTCTGACCGGTGTGAGATGATATCTCATTGTAGTTTTGATTTGCATTTCTCTAATGATTAATGATGTTGAGCATTCTTTCATGTATTTCTTGGCAGTCTGTATATCTTCTTTGGAGAAATGTCTATTTAGGTCTTCTGCCCATTTTTGGATTGGGTTGTTTGTTTTTTTGTTATTGAGCTGCATGAGCTGCTTATAAATTTTGGAGATTAATCCTTTGTCAGTTGCTTCATTTGCAAATATTTTCTCCCATTCTGAGGGTTGTCTTTTGGTCTTGTTTATGGTTTCCTTTGCTGTGCAAAAGCTTTGAAGTTTCATTAGGTCCCATTTGTTTATTTTTGTTTTTATTTCCATTTCTCTAGGAGGTGGGTCAAAAAGGACCTTGCTGTGATTTATGTCATAGAGTGTTCTGCCTATGTTTTCCTCTAAGAGTTTGATAGTTTCTGGCCTTACATTTAGGTCTTTAATCCATTTTGAGCTTATTTTTGTGTATGGTGTTAGGGAGTGATCTAATCTCATACTTTTACATGTACCTGTCCAGTTTGCTCAGCACCACTTATTGAAGAGGCTGTCCTTTCTCCACTGTACGTTCCTGCCTCCTTTATCAAAGATAAGGTGACCATATGTGCGTGGGTTTATCTCTGGGCTTTCTATCCTGTTCCATTGATCTATATTTCTGTGTTTGTGCCAATACCATACTGTCTTGATTACTGTAGCTTTGTAGTATAGCCTGAAGTCAGGGAGCCTGATTCCTCCAGCTCCATTTTTCGTTCTCAAGATTGCTTTGGCTATTCGGGGTCTTTTGTGTTTCCATACAAATTGTGAAATTTTTTGTTCCAGTTCTGTGAAAAATGCCAGTGGTAGTTTGATAGGGATTGCATTGAATCTGTAGATTGCTTTGGGTAGTAGAGTCATTTTCACAATGTTGATTCTTCCCATCCAAGAACATGGTATATCTCTCCATCTATTTGTATCATCTTTAATTCCTTTCATCAGTGTCTTATAATTTTCTGCATACAGGTCTTTTGTCTCCTTAGGTAGGTTTATTCCTAGATATTTTATTCTTTTTCTTGCAGTGGTAAATGGGAGTGTTTTCTTGATTTCACTTTCAGATTTTTCATCATTAGTGTATAGGAATGCCAGAGACTTCTGTGCATTAATTTTGTATCCTGCTACTTTACCAAATTCATTGACTAGCTCTAGTAGTTTTCTGGTAGCATCTTTAGGATTCTCTATGTATAGTATCATGTCATCTGCAAACAGTCACAGCTTTACTTCTTCTTTTCCGATTTGGATTCCTTTTATTTCCTTTTCTTCTCTGATTGCTGTGGCTAAAACTTCCAAAACTATGTTGAATAAGAGTGGTGAGAGTGGCAACCTTGTCTTGTACCTCATCTTAGTGGAAATGCTTTCAGTTTTTCACCATTGAGGACGATGTTGGCTGTGGGTTTGTCATATATGGCCTTTATTATGTTGAGGAAAGTTCCCTCTATGCCTACTTTCTGCAGGGTTTTTATCATAAATGGGTGCTGAATTTTGTCAAAAGCTTTCTCTGCATCTATTGAGATGATCATATGGTTTTTCTCCTTCAATTTGTTAATATGGTTTATCACATTGATTGATTTGCGTATATTAAAGAATCCTTGCATTCCTGGATTAAACCCCACTTGATCATGGTGTATGATCCTTTTAATGTGCTGTTGGATTCTGTTTGCTAGTATTTTGGTGAGGATTTTTGCATCTATGTTCCTCAGTGATATTGGCCTGTACTTTTCTTTCTTTGTGACATCCTTTTCTGGTTTTGGTATCAGGGTAATGGTGGCCTTGTAGAATGAGTTTGGGAGTGTTCCTCCCTCTGCTATATTTTGGAAAAGTTTCAGAAGGATAGGTGTTAGCTCTTCTCTAAATATTTGATAGAATTCGCCTGTGAAGTCATCTGGTCCTGGGCTGTTGTTTGTTGGAAGATTTTTAATCACAGTTTCAATTTCAGTGCTTGTGATTGGTCTGTTCATATTTTCTATTTCTTCCTTGATTCAGTCTTGGCAGGTAGTGCATATCTAAGAATTTGTCCATTTCTTCCAGGTTGTCCATTTTATTGGCATACAGTGGCTTGTAGTAATCTCTCATGATCCTTTGTATTTCTGCAGTGTCAGTTGTTACTTCTTTTTCATTTCTAATTCTATTGATTTCAGTCTTCTCCCTTTTTTTCTTGATGAGTCTGGCTAATGGTTTATCAATTTTGTTTGTCTTCTCAAAGAACGAGCTTTTAGTTTTATTGATCTTTGCTATCGTTTCCTTCATTTCTTTTTCATTTATTTCTGATCTGATTTTTATGATTTCTTTCCTTCTGCTAACTTTGGGGTATTTTTGTTCTTCTTTCTCTAACTGCTTTAGGTGCAAGGTTAGGTTGTTTATTCGAGATGTTTCCTGTTTCTTAAGGTAGGATTGTATTGCTATAAACTTCCCTCTTAGAACTGCTTTTGCTGCATCCCATAGATTTTGGGTCGTCGTGTCTCCATTGTCATTTGTTTCTAGGTATTTTTTAATTTCCTCTTTGATTTCTTCAGTGATCACTTCGTCATTAAGTAGTGTATTGTTTAGCCTCCATGTGTTCGTATTTTTTACAGATCTTTTCCTGTAATTAATATCTAATCTCATAGCGTTGTGCTCGGAAAAGATACTTGATACAATTTCAATTTTCTTAAATTTACTAAGGCTTGATTTGTGACCCAAGATATGATCTATCCTGGAGAATGTTCCATGAGCACTTGAGAAAAATCTGTATTCTGTTGTTTTTGGATGGAATGTCCTATAAATATCAATTAAGTTCATCTTGTTTAATGTATCATTTAAAGCTTGTGTTTCCTTATTTATTTTCATTTTGGATGATCTGTCCATTGGTGAAAGTGGGGTGTTAAAGTCCCCTACTATGAATGTGTTACTGTCGATTTCCCCTTTTATGGCTGTTAGTATTTGCTCCTATGTTGGGTGCATAAATATTTACAATTGTTATATCTTCTTCTTGGATTGATCCCTTGATCATTATTTAGTGTCCTTCTTTGTCTCTTCTAATATTCTTTATTTGAAAGTCTATTTTGTCTGATATGACAATTGCTACTCCAGCTTTCTTTTGGTTTCCATTTGCTTGAAATATCTTTTTCCATCCCCTTACTTTCAGTCTGTATGTGTCTCTAGGTGTGAAGTGGGTTTCTAGTAGACAGCAAATATATGGGTCTTGTTTTTGTATCCATTCAGCTAATCTGTGTCTTTTGGTGGGAACATTTAGTCCATTTACATTTAAGGTAATTATAGATATGTATGTTCCTATTCCCATTTTCTTAATTGTTTTGGGTTCGTTATTGTAGGTCTTTTCCTTCTCTTGTTTTTCTTGCCTAGAGAAATTCCTTTAGCAGTTGTTGTAAAGATGGTTTGGTGGTGCTGAACTCTGTCAGCTTTTGCTTGTCTGTAAAGGTTTTAATTTCTCCATCAAATCTGAATAAGATCCTTGCTGGGTAGAGTAATCTTGGTTGTAGGTTTTTCTCCTTCATCACTTTAAATATGTCCTGCCACTCCCTTCTGGCTTGCAGAGTTTCTGCTGAAAGATCAGCTGTTAACCTTATGGGGATTCCCTTGTGTGTTGTTTGTTGTTTTTCCCTTGCTGCTTTTAATATGTTTTCTTTGTATTTAGTTTTTGACAGCTTGATTAATATGTGTCTTGGTGTATTTCTCCTTGGATTTATCCTGTATGGGACTCTCTGTGCTTCCTGGACTTGATTAAATATTTCCTTTCCCATATTAGGGAAGTTTTCAATTATAATCTTTTCAAATATTTTCTCAGTCCCTTTCTTTTTCTCTTCTTCTGGAACCCCTATAATTCGAATGTTGGTGTGTTTAATATTGTCCCAGTGATCTCTGAGACTGTCCTCAATGCTTTTCATTCTTTTTTCTTTATTCTCCTCTGCAGTAGTTATTTCCACTATTTTATCTTCCAGGTCACTTATCCGTTCTTCTGCCTCAGTTATTCTGCTATTGATCCCATCTAGAGTCTTTTTAATTTCATTTATTGTGTTGTTCATTGTTGTTTGTTTCATCTTTAGTTCTTCTAGGTCCTTGCTAAATGTTTCTTGCATTTTGTCTATTCATTTTCCAAGATTTTGGATCATCTTTACTATCAATATTCTGATTTCTTTTTCAAGTAGACTGCCTATTTCCTCTCCATTTGTTAGGTCTGGTGGGTTTTTAATCTTATTCCTTCATCTGCTGTATGTTTTTCTGTCTTCTCATTTTGCTTATCTTACTGTGTTTGGGGTCTCCTTTTTGCAGGCTGCAGGTTCGTAGTTCCCATTGTTTTTGGTGTCTGTTGCCAGTGGCTAATGTTGGTTCAGTGGGTTGTGTAGGCTTCCTGGTGGAGGGGACTAGTGCCTGTGTTCTGGTAGATGAGGCTGGATCTTGTCTTTCTGCTGGCAGGTCCACGTCTGGTGGTGTGTTTTGGGGTGTCTGTGGACTTATTATGATTTTAGGCAGCCTCTCTGCTAATGGGTGGGGTTGTGTTCCTGTCTTGCTAGTTGTTCGGCATAGGATGTCCAGCACTGTAGCTTGCTGGTCGTTGAGTGAAGCTGGGTGCTGGTGTTGAGATGGAGATCTCTGGGAGATTTTCGCCATTTGATATTGTGTGGAGCTGGGAGGTCTCTTGTGGACCAGTGTCCTGAAGTTGGCTCTCCGACCTCAGAGGCACAGCACTGACTCCTGGCTGCAGCACCAAGGCCTTTCATCCACACGGCTCAGAATAAAAGGGAGAAAAATTAGAAAGAAAGAATTAGTAGAAGTAGAAAGAAAGAAAGAAAAAAAGAAGGGAGGGAGCGAGGGAGGAAGGAAGGGAGGAAGGAGGGAAGGATGTAAAAAAAGAAAGAAGATAGAGTAAAATAAAATAAAGTAAAATAAAATATAATAAAGTTATTAAAATTAAAAAATAATTATTAAGAAAAAAAATTAAAAACAAAACGAAACAAAAAAACGAACGGACAGAACCCTAGCCCAAATGGTGGAAGCAAAGCTATACAGACAAAATCTCACACAGAAGCAAACATATACACACTCACAAAAAGAGGAAAAGGGGAAAAAATCATAAATCTTGCTCTCAAAGTCCACCTCCTCAATTTGGGATGATTCGTTGTCTAAATGAGGGAAGGAAGGAAAGAAAGAAAGAAGATAAAGTAAAATAAAATAAAGTTATTAAAAGAAAAAATAATTATTAAGAAAAAAATTGAAAAAACAAAAAAAAGGACGGATAGAACCCTAGGACAAATGGAGGAAGCAAAGCTATACAGACACAATCTCACACAGAAGCATATACATACACACTCACAAAAAGAGGAAAAGGGGAAAAAATCATAAATGTTGCTTTCAGAGTCCACTTCCTCAATTTGGGATGATTCGTTGTCTATTCAGGTATTCCACAGATGCAAGGCACATCAAGTTGATTGCAGAGCTTTAATCCGCTGCTTCTAAGGCTGCTGGGAGAGATTTCCCTTTCTCTTCTTTGTTCTCACAGCTCCCAGGGGCTCCGCTTTGGATTTGGCCCCGCCTCTGCGTGTAGGTCGCTGGAGGGCGTCTGTTCTTCGCTCAGACAGGACGGGGTTAAAGGAGCCAGTGATTAGGGGGGCTCTGGCTCACTCAGGCCGGCGGGGAGGGCGGGGCACGGAGTGCGGGGCGGGCCTGCGGCGGGAGAGGCCGGCGTGACGTTGCACCAGCCTGAGGCGCGCCGTGCGTTCTCTCGGGGAAGTTGTCCCTGGATCCCGGGACCCTGGCAGTGGCGGGCTTCACAGGCTCCCCGGAAGGGGGGTGTGGATAGTGACCTGTGCTCGCACACAGGCTTCTTGGTGGCAGCAGCAGCAGCCTTAGCGTCTCCTGCCCGTCTCTGGGGTCCGCGCTTTTAGCCGCGGCTCGCGCCCGTCTCTGGAGCTCCTTTAAGCAGTGCTCTTAATCCCCTCTCCTCGCTCACCAGGAAACAAAGAGGGAAGAAAAATTCTCTTGCCTCTTCGGCAGGTCCAGACTTTCCCCCGGACTCCCTCCCAGCCAGCTGTGGCTCACTAGCCCCCTTCAGGCTGTGTTCATGCCGCCAACCCCAGTCCTCTCCCGGTGCTCCGACCAAATCCTGAGCCTCAGCTCGCAGCCCCGCCCGCCCTGGCGAGTGAGCAGACAAGCCTCTCGGGCTGGTGAGTGCCGGTCGACCCTGATCCTCTGTGCGGGAATCTTCCCGCTTTACCCTCCGCACCCCTGTTGTGCTCTCCTCCGTGGCTCCGAAGCTCCCCCCTCTGCCGCCCGCAGTCTCCACCCGCGAAGGGGCTTCCCAGTGTGTGGAAACCTTTCCTCCTTCACAGCTCCCTCCCACTGGTGCCGGTCCCGTCCCTATCCTTTTGTCTTTGTTTATTCTTTTTTCTTTTGCCCTACCTAGGTATGTGGGGGGTTTCTTTTCTCTTGGGAGGTCTGAGGTCTGCCAGCGTTCAGTATGTGTTCTGTAGGAGTTGTTCCACGTGTAGATGCATTTCTGGAGTATCTGTGGGGAGGGAGGTGATCTCCGCGTTTTACTCTTCCGCCATCTTCCCGGAAGTCCCATGTTGTTTTTTTTTAAATCAGAGAAACTCTGAAGCCCCTACTAAGAAGTAGCTTTTTGACCACCGCTGATTTGGTGGGATTTAAATTTATAAATGTACTTGCTGAAGCCCAGAAACATCTAGGCCCAATCGGACACTTACAGGATATGTATTACCTTTGAGGCACACCTTGGCAAAGTTAGATAATGCCTAAGTAATAATTATTAAACTTTGTATGTGTCAGCCAGATTTGCCATCAATTAAGGCTGAAATTGGGGTATAATCTTATTTAAAAATCAAAGCCACACAATTACATCATCTCATCAGAAAGGCAGCAGAATTATAACATGCCACTGCCGTTTACATGAAGGACCTAAGCCCTGAACAATATTTTCAGCAAAACTCTGCTCTAACATAAGCCAATGAGATAATAAATGGGAGTTGGAAATGATTTGGAGTAAAATCCAAGATGTAACCCTGAAGGAATGAGGCAAAGATATTCTGATACTGCTGCCTCTCCCAAGGGCTCTGCAAAACCCCTGAGGCCTTAACCTTATTTTCCAATAAATTCTCACGTCTCCAAACTTTACCTTACCGTAAGCTGACAAATAAAGCCCTGCAAACTGCTGTCTGAGAACAGTTAGTGCTCCCCAGATTTTCCATGAGTTCTTGTCTTAGCTTGAGTTCCCCCCAAAGCAGAATCTGACAGCAGGACTTGGTCCAGGTAGTTTACTGAAGAGGGCTCCCCTGAAACAGGAATGGGGGGAGCAGGGAGAGTGATGTCAAGAAGAAAAATGTGTTATCAAGATGAGAACAGTACAGAAGGCCTCCTACAACCATTCACCTAAAGGTGAGGGAATTTATCCACTAGCTTCCATCCCCCAGTGGTTGGAAGTTGCCAAGAGAGACATTAACACCCCTGTACTTTGGGGTACTATTACCTGTAGGCTGAGCAGGGTCCTAGGGTATTGAAGAAGGCCCTGGGGCAGAACACGGAAGGCTGAGACCTCACACTGGAGGAGAAATGCTGTCAGAACAACACCTGGGCTCACATAGGATGACTGTCCATTGTAGCTGTGGCTGATATCAGAGATGGCCAAGGGGATGTGATGTGGGCCACCAAATGTGTTTGTTTCCACACTCTTACAGTGCCCAGCCTCTCTTGTAGCTAGGTTGTGATCATGTGATCCTTGAGTCTGTATGGAAGATATCTGACAAACCCAGAACCATATTCTTTTTTTTGGCTGCACTGCATAGCTTGCGGGATCTTAGTTCCCTGACCAGGAATTGAACCCAAGCCCCTTGCAGTGGAAGCATGGAGTCCTAACCACTGGACCAAGAGGGAATTCCCAGAACCATACTCTTTCTACTCATGTCCACTTCACCAGGGAGGCAACAACCTCCAGGCAAGTGCAGGGTGGACATAGAAGGGAATTGTTTCCCAGACTCAGGCAACAGCTTCAGTAGGGCGATTGTGAGGATTAGGTGGTATTTTTCTGTCCTTTTCCCTCTGAGGAGCTATATCTAACAACAGATAGATATGTCCATAGAACCACTCACCTCCTTGTAAATGTACACATAAGCATAGGATTTGTTTTAAAGTTCTGGGTTTGAATCTCATTGCTTTGGTTTAAATCACAGGTCCATCCCTGTGGCCAAGGTGTGGAAAACTCTGATGGCCAGTCCTGGATCATGTGACATATATATGAGGTGAGCATTGTCTACACCCTGTAAAGGTAAAGGACAGTGGTAAATCAGGGTTAATTACTTTAAGAAAAGGACAAAAAAATGCTGGATAGCAAAAACAAAAGCTATCTATAACATACTCTTCTTTTTTTTTTAACTCTTTATTGAGGTATAAGTTAAAGACAGTGAACTGTACCAATCTTAAGTGTATAGCTGGATAACTTCTTACATATACTCTTGGGTAATCACCACCCAAATCAATATTTAGATATTTTCAGAGCCCTCAGATTTTCCCTTGTGTCCCTTCCCAGTCATAACTCTGCAAAGATAACTCTGCAAAAAGGGTGTGGACACCATAGATTATCTTGCCTGTGCTTGAACGTCACATAAGTGGAATCATACAGTGTATGTTCTTTTGTGTTTGTCTTCTTTCAACTCAATATTATGTCTATGAGATTCATCCATGTCATTATGTATAGCAGTAGTTTATTTTTTTCATTGCTGTGTAATATTCTGTTGTATAAAATACTATCCAATCTACTATTTTTTAAAATAAATTTATTTATTTGTTTTTGGCTGTGGTGGGTCTTCGTTGCAGTGCACGGTCTTCTCATTGTGGTGGCTTCTCTCGTTGTGGAGCACGGGCTCTAGGTGCGTGGGCTTCAGTAGTTGTGGCATGTGGGCTCAGTAGTTGTGGCTCACGGGCTCTAGAGCACAGGCTCAGTAGTTGTGGCGCACGAGCTTAGTTGCTCCGCAGCATGTAGGATCTTCCCGGACCAAGGATTGAAACCCGTGTCCCCTGCATTGGCAGATGGATTCTCAACCACTGCGCCACCAGGGAAGCCCCTATCCAATCTACTATTGATGGACATTTGAATTGTTTCCAGTTTTTGGCTATCATGGATAAAGCTGGCATGAACATGCTTGTACATGTCTTTTGGTGGACATAAGCACTTGTTTCTCTTGGGTGTTTACCCAAGAATGGAGTTACTGGGTCAAAGTATATATAAATATTTAGCTTTAATAGGTATTGCCAAACAGTTTTCACTCCTACCAGCAGTGTATGAGAGTTTCAGTTGCTACACAGTCTTGACAGCTCTGGGTTTTGCCAGTCCTTCTAATTACCTACTCTTCTTGATTTGTCAAATACCCTTCTATTATACAAAGAGATACAGATATTCACTAGTGGACTAAAACTCCCAGGCATGGGAAAGCTTCCATAGATCAACAGTTAGAGGTTGGGCTTCCCTGGTGGTGCAGTGGTTAAGAATCCGCCTGCCAATGCAGTAGACATGGGTTCGATCCCTGGTCCGGGAAGATCCCACATGCTGCAGAGCAACTAAGCCCGTGCGCCACAACTACTGAGCCTGTGCCCTAGAGCCCGTGAGCCACAACTACTGAGCCCACATGCCACAACTACTGAAGCCCACGCGCCTAGAGCCCGTGCTCCGCAACGAGAGAAGCCACCGCAATGAGAACCCGTGCACAGCAACGAAGACCCAACGCAGCCATAAATAAATAAATAAATTTATTTAAAAAAAAAAAAAAAAAAAACAGAGGTTGAACTTAAGTGCTTGGTCCTGACCCTAAGGGCAATAGGAACTCAGAAATGGGAGAGGTCAGCATGGACATGGCGTTAGGTGATAGATACAGCCTGGAATCATGCAGGGGGACGTGTAAGGTAAAAAGGAAAGAGGGACAAGGACAGTGCCATGGAGAACACTAGGCTTTAAGGGGTATGTGAACAAAAGTCACCCCAGGGAAGAAGACAGAGGAGCAGTTAAAAAGACAGAATAAAGCCAGAAGAAATTTGTACTGCGTGAGGGCCATTTCTCCTTGTTCATAATGTATCCAGACCTCATAGAAGTGTCCGGCTCATAGCTGTTGCCTGAATGAATAAACAATCGAATGGAGTGGTGTCATAAAGATAAGGAGGCATTTCTAGAAGTGTACACACTCCAGTGCTGCAAAGAGGTCAGTGATGCAAGATGAGAACTAAGTGTTCCCAGGCTGATAGGCACTTGAACAGGAAGCCCTAGGATAGCCTCAGCCACTTCATCCTGAAGGGCTCTGCCTGAGTTGCTCTCCTCCCCACGTAGATGAGGGTGTGCTCTCCCCAGTGTGACAATAGGATGCTCCTTCAATGGTGACTCTCACCCTCAAGGCCTCCCCAACTTCCACCCTCATATCCTAGAGCTGGGTCTCTGGGTTCCCAAGTTCCTACTTTGGTACATTGCTGAATTAGTTATCTATTGCTATGTATCAAAATACTCTAAAATGTAATGGTTTAGAACAACACACGTTAATTATCTCACAGTTTCTGGGGTTAGGAATCTGGACATGGCTTAACTGGGATCTCTGCCTGAGTCTCTCAAAAGGCTGAAATCAAGTTTCAACTGAGGCCGGATCCATTTCCAGCTCACTCAGTGGTTGTTGGCAGTCCCTCACGGGCTGTTGGATTGATGGTCTCAATTCTTTACAGGCTGTTTGGCCCCAGGCTTCCCCCAGTTCTTTGCCATGAGGGCCTCTCCACCAAGGCAGCTTTAGCATCATCACAGCCAGCAAGAGAAAGAGTCTGCTAGCAAGACCAGAATCACAACCTTTTGTAACCTAATCACGAAAATGATATCCTACCATCACTGTCATATTCTGTGAGTTATACACAAGTCACCAGGTCCAGCCCACTCTCAATGGGAAATGGATTACACAAGGGTGTGAAAACCCAGAGGTGGGGATCTTTGGGTTTCATTTTAGAAATCCGCCTATTACAACTGCCTAGAACCTCCATTCCTTCCCAAAAGTTAGGATCTGTTTTACTGAGAATAATTCTTCTCTGACAGTCATCTACGCCATCTTGGTTGAACCAAGGCAGAAAAATCTCATGACCTCAAATTTTCCTGAACTACTAATAGCTAATGCTTATGTAGTGCTAACTACATGTTGGGCTTTACATGAGCTTTACAAATATCAACTCATTTAATCCTCACAACAGCTCTCTGAAGTAGATACTCTTGTTAACTCATTTTGCAGACAAAGCAACTGAGTCACAGAGAATGAAGTATCTTGCCAAAGGTCACACGGCTATTAAGTGGTAGCAATGGGATTTGAGATCCAAGAGTTTGGTCCCAGAATTCCTGCTGTTAAGCTGGAATACAATATTGTCTAGTCTAAGCATGGTATGACATAAAACCAAAACATTAAAAACATAAAACATTAAAAGCTGTGAGCAGCCAAAACCGAAATTGCAACATTTAATTAGTATTAAAAGAGATTCAATCCATACTATACAACAACATATTTTCTATCTCGGAGCCTTTCATTTATCAAGACTCCCCCTGCAAATGTTCCCTGAAGCCCAGCCCGAAGTATTTTTCTTTTTTTTTTTTTTTTTCCTACTTCTCTCTTAGGTCCGTATTATATGGGTTGACTTGATCTTCTGGCTTCATTCTTTAGTATCTAGTCGATATAGTCCTTGACATGAATTTTACAGAGAGAAGGGTAACCCTGAACTGGACCAAGCCATCAGAATTTTATCCCTTTTCCTAACTGTCCAGTCTGGTTTCTCTCTCCCTATTTCTGTATCACAAGAAAAACAGGATCAGTAGACGGAATTCTTCTTAGAGAGTAGAGGAGGGGAAGAAGCTAAGCAGTAAAAAAAAAAAAAAAAAAAAAACTCTCTTTAGTTGGTGGAGGGTGTGGAGGGGAGAAAGGACAGTAGGGTCAGAACACGTAAGCTAATAATCTTGTCGTTGTCACATGACTGTTGTGCTATGTTTTTATTACCACAGATGAGGGTGCCAAGCCTCATCCTGTGATGTGGGGCTGTCCAAGCAGAACTGAGAACCTGGGGAGGGGCGGGGAAGCTTCCTTCTCACAGCTCCCTCCTCTAGCTCTTTCCTTTGAGGCCGGGCTAAAGCACATGGAGCACCAAGGAGAATAAGAGATGTTTCCAGCTCTCCAAGCCCCTCTCCCAACCTACAGACCCGGGGTCCACACTTTGCTTCCAAGCCTGGGGTCTTTTCGCCGGAAGATAGAGTTGATTTGGGAAAGATGAAGCATCCAAACTTCATTTTCTTTCCAAGTAAAACGAGGGAACTGACTTAAATCCTATCATAGTTACCTCAACAGAGCCTCTCCAATAGGCCCCTCTTGCCCGTTCCTGCTGCCCACACCCTCGTTCGTAATTTCTTCCCAGATCCACTTCAGCTGCTCCCTAAGTCATCCCCCACTTCCTGCCGTGCTCCACCTCAGTCCCTTTCACATAACACTGCTAGTTTAATTTTCCCCATTACCAGTCTGATCACACGACTTCCCTGCTCAAAATCTCTCAGTTGCTCTCCATTCCCTATAAATCTTCATCTGAACCTCAAGGCCCTCAAAGCCCTCTTTCTAGACTTATTCTTCTACGTGTATTATATGATCCACCTAAAATAGATGACTCACTGATTGCCAAGCACGCTACACTTTGTTCCTCTCATTCCCCCTGCCTCTAATCTACTTTCCTCCCCTACCCCATGGTACCAAATGCAAAGACCATCTGGAAGGGTACCTCTCTTGAGAAATATAACCAGATAATTACAACTGAATGTAATTTCTGCCTTCTCTCATTTCCCATATTGTTCATTTGATCATCTTTATGGCATTTTTCTCATAGTAGCATATCTATATGCTACCCATTTATTAGAAAGTATATGCTTTGAGAGAAGAGGTGTTTTCTTGCTAATCTTCAAATTTCCAACAGTGCCCAATGAAGAGCCTTAAATGTTAAACATTCAATAAATAGTAGAAGTTTGAACTGAAATGAAGTTTGCAGGGCTGATATCTCTCCTGTCCTAATTTATTATCCAATTTATCATTTTACATCTTTCACTGGAATAAACAAAACACATTCCTTTGAAGAGGGAGGGCGTGAGGGAGAGCACAGTAGAGGCCCTTGACCTGGGTCATATACATTCCATAGCATGAATTTCATCAAACTCCATGAGCATTTAGTCTCGGTGTTACCTAGTGGACAACGCCTTTAACTAGCCTGACCTCATGCTTTGTGACCCTGTCACCCATCAGTGTGGGAGTGTGGCGTGTCAAACAGGAAAAGCATCTATATCAAATCAAGTCTGCAAGCATCCATTCAGTACGTACTAAGACCAGCACTCTGCTAAGTGCTGGGGAGAGAGGGATGAACAAGAAGGACATGGTATGGGACCCTCCGGAGTATAATTCCAGCTACCATGTACTGATAGCTTACTCTTCTAGGCCCTGGGCTTGCACTGTCTCACTTAATCCTCACAGCAATCCCTAGCATCACCCTCATTTATAGATGGGAAAATGGAGGCTTAAAGAGGTCAAGTATTGTGCCCTGGGTTAGCAGGTAGTGGAGCTAGGATGTAAACCTCGGGCTCATGACTTAGGTTCATTCTTAGAAGCACTAACTCTGCTTCCTCAGCATGCTTTTGTTAGGCCCCAAATAGATTCTTTCTTCATTCCTTGAGTCTTGCAATGTGGCTTTGGGTGAAGTAATGTATAATATAAACAGTCTTGTCTTCCTTCGCCTCTGGAGCTTCCACATGTTCATAGAGCAATCTTGCTCTGGATTTCTCTGACATTCCTTCACCTACAATGCTCAGATTGAGAGAGCCCATGGACAGAGGCAGTGTCTGCTCATACATCTTAAAGGTATCCCTCCCACCTTTCTCTGCCCTGATACTCTTGACTATGTATTTTATCCTTTTCTATTGTATAGGTTTTTGCAAATCTCCTCAAATCCTTTGTGGAACAGGTAATGTATAAGTAAATTAAATATACCTTATGCCTATTGGCTGCTCAATATGTCACGTGAATGTAGACTAATTGATACTTGACATATGAAGGAGCCTTAGAGCAGCGGTCCCCAACCTTTTTTGGCACCAGTTGCATGGAAGACAATTTTTCCACAGCCAGGGGCGGGGAAGGGGGGGTGGTTCAGGCAGTAATGCAAACGATAGGGAGCCGCAGATGAAGCTTCGCTCACTTGCCTGCCATCACCTCCTAACAGGTACCGGTCTGTGGCGGCCCGAGGTGTTGGGGACCCCTGCCTTAGAGAACATCTTATCCAGTTTTCATTTTGTTCCATAGAGACACTTTTGGGGTTACTGGACTCCTCGCCTCCACCGCTTTGGAGCACTCCACTCTAAATGTCTTTTGCATATAGAGCATCCTGGAACATTTCTTCTGAAAAATGGATTCTCTGACTAATAAAAGTTCAGTGTTTTATTGGCACCCTTGTGCATTGCTGATGGGAATGTAAAATGGTGCAGCCACTATGGAAAACAATTTGGTGGTTCCTCAAGGAATTAAACATAGAATTATCGTATGATCCAGCAATTCCATTTCTGGGTACATAGCCAAAAGAAGTGAAAGAAGGGACTCAAACAAATACTTGCACACCCATGTTCAAAGTAGCATTATTCACAATAGGCAAAAGGCAGAAGCAAACCAATCAATGGATAAATGGGTAAACAAAATGCGGTATATACATACGATGGAATAGTGTTCAGACTTCAAATTCTGACGCATGCTACAACATGTGAGCCTTGAACATAGATAAACCTTAAAGACATTATGGTGAGTGAAATAAGTCAGTCACAAAAGAACAAATACTGTATGATTCCACTTATATGAGGTACCTAGCATAGGCAAATTCATAGAGACAGAAAGTAGAATGGTGAGTGTCAGGGTAGGGGAGAGGGAGGAATGAGGAGTTTCTGTGTAACAGGTATGAAATTTCAATTGGGAAGATGAGAAAGTTCTAGAGATGGATGGTGATGGTTGCACAACCATGTGATTATATTTAATGCCACTGAACTATATACACTTCAAAATGATGAAAGTGATAAATTTTATGTTACATATATTTTACCATGTTTTTTTAAAAGTTCAAATTCTAAGTCAGACAGAAAAAGACAAATACTGTATATGGAAGCTAAAAACAAAAAAAACTAGTGAATATAGCAAAAAAGAAGCAGACTCACAGATACAGAAAACAAACTAGTGGTTACCAGTGGGGAGAGGGAATGGGGGAGGGGGTAAGACGGGGGTGGGGAGTAAGAGGTACAAACTACTAGGTATAAAATAAGCTACAAGGATATATAGTACAACACAGGTAATATAGCCAATATTTTATAATAACTATAAATGGAGTATAATCTTTAAAAATTGTGAATCACTATGTTATACACCTGAAACGTCTATAATATTGTAAATCGACTATACCTCAATAAAAAAAAAAGTTCAATTTCTCATTTAATAGAAGAAGAACCCACGTTTCAAGGTGAAGTGGCTTGTCCAAGGTCACTCAGCAAAGCGAGGAGCACAGTTGAGAGCAGCAGAACCCAGGGCTGCTGGCCGTCAGGCCAAGGCTCTCCCTGTTGTAACATACTCCCTCCTCTCCGGGAGGAGGGGTCCAAAGGAGACCCCAGGGAAACTCTGGAGATCATCACCCTCTAGAGCCAGGAAGTGTTTCCACAGCAGCCCTTCTCCCTTGCCCGTGGCCTTGTTATCTTCATTCTACTCTCCTCTCCCTTTTCACCCTGAACTGAATGTTCTTTTTTTTTTCTGCTGCACAGCTTGTGGGATCTAATTCCCCACCAGGGATGGAACCTGCCGCCCCTGCAGTGGGAGCGCGGAGTTTTAACCACCACACTGCCAGGCAAGTCCCTGAACTGAATGTTTTTGATGGTCAATGCAAGTAAGGTCCTCACGGCAAGGCCCTGGAGAAACAAACACAGATGGAATGGCTCCAGTGAAAATGTATGTGTCGATGGGAGTTTTCCTGTTTTTTCCAACTCTCTTGGCTCTTGTTGGGATTTCTTTCAAAGTGGACTTTCCAGCCCCAGGTTGGCTCCCAAGTTAAGAGTTTTATTTTTCCATGTGCATCTCTCCTGAGCTTGCTGGTTGTCTCCTGTGGACGCTCCTGGCTGCCACGCTCCGGCGGCTCAGTTGAGCTTGAGCAGTGCCTGCATTTCTGGAGAAGCGTGCCCTGGCAAGCTCTGAGGGCACATCCTGTCTGACTGGGAGAGGGCACACCCTTGAGAAACAGGTTGTTTCACCCATTGAGAAAACATCTGCTCCCTTAGAGTGCTCAGTGTACCAGGGGAGAGACCTCAGAGAGACCCGAGTCAAGACTTTGTTTGGTTTTTGGATGGATGAAAGGCTTAGCCCAGGTCAGGAAGGCAACAAAACATGTTGAGAGTTTGAAAACCACTCTGAGAGCTAAGATGAACCTTCCACCAATACAGCAGCTAGTGCCCTGAAGGGAAACAATTCTTTCAGTCTTTGCTCACCAAATATGTATTGAGCACCTCCCACGAACTGGATACTGTCTTAGGAGCTGGTATATGCTGGTGAATGAGAGAAATAAGTCCTCTGCCTTCATGGAGTCTACGGTCTAGTGGAGGAAGCAGAAGCTAAGTAAGGAAACAACTAAATAAATAAGAACGTTATAAACTAAGACGTACTAGGGAGGAAACAGTGAGCTTGATGGCAGGTAAAAGTGGCAGGAGCAGAGGTTATGCTGCTACTTTACATGAGATGGTTAGAGAAGGCCACACTGAGAAAGCGACCCTAAGCTGAGACCTGAAACATAATAAGAAGCTGAATCTATGAAAAGCCAGAGGAGCAACATATGCAAAGGCTACAAGAAAGGAAGGGGGTGGCATGTGTGAGGACCAGAAGGGTCGCCAGTGTGGCTGGAGGACGGGGAGTGGAAGAGAGATAAGAGACCAGGACATGCAAGTCCTGCTGGGCTACAGTAAGGAGTCTGGCTTTTATTCTAAGGGAAGTAAGGAAGCCTTTGAAGGTTTAAACATAGATGGATATCCACACATGTCAGGTCTATAGTCCTCTGCTCTACCAGCTGAGCTCTCAAAGGGTGCATGGAAGGTTTTAAACATAGATGGAATTGGTTGTGAACAGACCTCACCTCCTTGGCTGAGACTTCCTTATCCTGACCATTTAACTCTCCAAATTACTGGGCCCCAGTTTTGTTTTTTTTAATATAAATTTATTTATGTTATTTTTGGTGGCGTTGGGTCTTCGTTGCTATGCGCGGGTTTTCTCTAGTTGTGGTGAGTGGGGGCTACTCTTCGTTGAGGTGCGCGGGCTTCTCATTGCGGTGGCTTCTCTTGTTGCGGAGCACGGGCTCTAGGCACGCGGGCTTTAGTAGTTGTGGCTTAGTTGCTCCGCAGCATGTGGGATCTTCCTGGACCAGGGCTCGAACCCGTGTCCCCTGCATTGGCAGGCAGATTCTTAACCACTTCACCACCAGGAAAGCCCTGGGCTCCAGTTTTAAATAAGCCCTTCTCTGCCCTCATGCTAAAGGGTAGAAACTGGGCTGTCAGAAATTCCAGAGACCCATGAGATTCCTGAAAGGCCTGGGCCATGTTAAATCAACTTTCCTAAGTTTCCATCCCTTTGTCTGCTTTTAAGGTGTTGGAATTCAGCATTAAAAGCCTCCTCTTGTCTGAGGCCTGACAAAGCAGAAGAGAAGCACAGAGCATATCACTGATCTCACTACATCTGAAATAAAGATCAAGCCAGCTGCTCTTTAAATTCAAAGTGCAGATTTCCTTTCCTGCCTCCTCTCATTTAACAACTAAAGTTAAGCAACAGGCATTGAACTGGTGAATGACACATTCATCAAAAATCTACCTGGGCGTATTTTCATTATTTATTTACCAAAGCTACAATTAACCCTAATTAAGGCTCATCCATCTTCTCCCCATTGCCCCACCCCACCCACAGAGAAAAACCCAACCCACTTCCCACCTGTTACCCAGAAAAATAGAAACTGCTTTATGAGGGCATGTGGACCCAGAGCCCTCTTACAGCGTCATCATCTGGGTTTTGTTCCATATACTGGCCTGGACCGTGGAACATGGAGAACAGGTTGACATCTGTAAGAAATGTAGGGAAAGTGTCTGTCCCAGCTGGAAAGGTGGGATTCTGGCCCGTTTTCCTTCCTACTGACGGATTGTCTTTCTTTGGCCCCTTAAAGGATTCCTGGCTCCTGCTTGACTTCTTTCTTTTCTTTCATTTGTCCCATGAATATTTATTGAGCAGTTAATATACGTCATGCAAAAATGTCTTGTATGAGTCTTCTCTGGAATGATACAGTAGAAAGGGCATGAATTCTGAAGTTAAAAGACTTCACTGTTGGGCTTCCCCGGTGGCGCAGTGGTTGAGAGTCCGCCTGCCGATGCAGGGGACACGGGTTCGTGCCCCCGTCCGGGAAGATCCCACATGCCGCGGAGTGGCTGGGCCCGTGAGCCATGGCCGCTGAGCCTGTGCATCCGGAGCCTGTGCCCCGCAATGGGAGAGGCCACAACAGTGAGAGGCCCTCGTACCAAAAAAAAAAAAAAGGCCTCACTCTTGAGTCTAGGAGGTTTCACTTGCCTGGAGCAAAACATTTTACTTCCCAAAGTTTTGGTATCAGCTCTGGCAACCTAAAGGCTGCTCTGAGGATCAACTATAGTGATGAGTATGAAAGCTCTGTAAGTTATAAAGTACTGCAAAATAACAGTTGGTTTTTGAGGATATTGCATTTGTTTTAAGACGGATCTCCTCAGGGTCACTTACAACCTCTAGCCAGGGGAAGCTCATGGAGGTTAAGCTTGACTTGTACATGCCCCATCCAAGGCCCATTGAGCAGCCCTAACAATGTATTCCAATGGTCTCACGTCTTTATAAAGTTTGGGAAATAAGGATATTTTAACAGCAACGGTTTAAGACGACTGTGTCTTTCCTCTCCGACTTTCTCACCATCAATCTTTTCCTACTGAACAGTGATGTGTGGCAGTAGGCATTTTTGGTAACTGGCTAAAGAGAAGTTGAGTTGAGGATACATGAAGTTTGGACTGACTGGCATATATATCTGTGATTTGTAGTCACTTCCAGGTTTGGTCATGTTATCACAGGCCTCCTGGTATAGAAATGGCTTCTAAGAATACTCCTGACCCTCCCATGCCAACTCATCGGGCACCATAACATAAAAGTGCAGAGCCAAGGGCAAAATAGTGGTATGAACATGTCCCAAGGTACCCAACACCAGAAATAGATGTAAGTAATGGAGGAGAAATCAGGTTTGGAAAGTAGGGGACCAAAAGCTAGTCTTCAGGAAGTTCTTCCAATCATTAGATGTGTACAGTTGTAAGTGGCAGGCTCAGTTCTCGTCGAAACTTACTTAAAAGTTTGCTACTTCAGAAATATACTTGATGGTACAATGTACACAGTTATTAATGCATCATATATTGTTTCTTTTTTGATGGAAATCTTGCAAAACAGAATTGATCACAATTCCTAGGTTTATAGGGCATACACCTGTAGCAGTATTGTCAATGGCAAACACATCTGTGTATGAAGACTCATGTTTTATGCATCAGATCAAATCAGATTACCTCTTAGCCTACTGGATGCTTCTTGTGCTGACAAAGTCTATCAGTTGATGAAAACAAACGCAACATTACCATAGACACAGGAAAATGGCCCGAAGAAGCAAGTGTTCCTGTATCAAAAGTCCCATACACATTCCATTAATAAGTCAATGTAAGTAATATAAAAATAATTTGATTACATAATTATGGAGATCAATACAAGAAGCAATTTTAAATTGCTCTTCTGTATACCTTAATTTCAGATTAATTTTGTGTATTTTTTGGCAATTACTATGATTTCTTTCCTCATTCTAAATAAATATTTATTTTGTGTTCTTGATACATAGTTAATTTTGTATCCATAATTTTGTATTAGTTTTTTTTAAAGAAGGCTCCCAAATTGTATAAGCTTCAGGCACATAAAAGCCTGGATCTACCCTGCCTGACCAGTGCAAAATGTTGTTACTCCACCATGCCATAAACACGAGTCCAGTATCCCTTCCCTACTCACTGCTCCCCCTTCACCAAGAGCTCCAAGCCCAGCCATACACATTGCTGATCCTAGGACCTTCCACCCAGGACCAGAAGCAGAGCATCCCAGAGTCTGCTAACGAAAAGATTCTCATTAGCGAGCTCCTGAAAGTAAGGGTTAGGGTAGGGTGCCAAGAGAGGCTAAGGAAGGAAGAAATCTGCAGAGGTTACCAAGGCAAATGCCTCTCAGATAAAAGCCATATAGAGCCATCTCACAGTAAAGATATTAAAAGATTGTTTACACATCTCATCCTGCACTAATATTTCAAGTGGTGTAGAATATTTCTGTGGTGTAGAATGCTAGTTGTCTGCCAAAATCCATCTCCCCCTCTTCCATAGACATAGATTTTAGGCCAAGCATAGGGACACTTGTGTAGAGATTCCACTTCCCAGCCTCCTTTGCAGCTGGCTGTAGTCCTGTGGCTAAGTTCACCAGTGGAACATGAGCAGGAGAGATGTGTGTAACTCATACCTGGTTTTCTTTTTTAAAAAAATTGCTTCCCTGGACTTTCTCCTCTCCCCTCCCTGCCAGCTGGCAAGTGACAGGTCTCACGTTTAAACATGTGGATGAGAACAATGCACTGAGCCAGAAGTTCCCAAACTTTCCAGTTCACAGCATCCCCCTAGTGTCTCAGTAATTTTATCATGGTGCTCCTGGGCCAAAAGAAAGAATAGTTGTGTATTTTAAGTAGTTTTGTCCAAACAACCTAACAAGTACTTATGTCCTAACCACTTAGTGTCAAGAACTGTAAAGTCTGAGGTTTTATCCTATTTGTAAACTAACAAGTTAGCCAGCCACAATTTTATGAGTGTTGGCAGAAGACAGGAGACTCTTGGGTCAGAGACAATGGAATGCATGACTCATGGCAAGAGCAATAGTCAGCGTATCAGCACTGGCTTTGGTTTCCTGAGCCCCAGTTCCTATGGGGCTCTGTGAAGAGGGTGGTGTGACACCTGCCTAGGCAGCAGGTTGCGTTACAGGAGAGGTGACCTGAGTCTCTTGTTACCAAGCTTTGGCAACCTGAATCTTTTATAACGGATAGTAAGCCTGCCTGATCTTTGCCCTAGAGGGAAACGTTATTTCTTTTTTAAAAAAAATTTTTATTTATTTATTTATTTTTGGCTGTGTTGGGTCTTCATTTTTGTGCGTGGGCTTTCTCTAGTTGCGGCAAGCGGGGGCCACTCTTCATCACAGCGCGCGGGCCTCTCACTGTCGCGGCCTCTCTTGCTGCGGAGCACAGGCTCCAGATGCACAGGCTCAGTAGTTGTGGCTCACGGGCCTAGTTGCTCCGCGGCATGTGGGATCTTCCCAGACCAGGGCTCAAACCCGTGTCCCCTGCCTTGGCAGGCAGATTTTCAACCACTACACCACCAGGGAAGCCCAAGGGAAACGTTATTTCTATTATACTAGACAGTAAGTAGACCCACCCACCCTTTGTTCCAGAGACAGTCACTATCTCTGTCTTCCAAGCCTATTAGTTATACAAGCATCCTTAAAAAGATAGCCTGGATCAAAGGCAGTCAATGCCTCTGCTTACAACATATGCAAAACAATGAGAGATCCATGGAGAATTGTCTCCCAACATTTAGTAGACGTTTGTAACAAATAATATGCATAAATTGAAAGAGAAAAATTTTACTTTAAACAACTGCAGTCACTTGGTGATGGAATGTGTATACCTATGGGGCACTGCACAACTCCTCAAACCTTGGAATCAGATTGGACACCACCACCCCATTCCCTGTTCCACAGTGATTTTCTTAGAGGATTTGCTTTTTATCACGGCAACCACCAAAAACCTAGATTCAGAAATATCTCATGTCATCAAAAGGAAAGCAGTGCTATCTCATGTTGAAACTGTGAAGAACCTCAAGCTAGTAGTTTATGTGGTGTATATCAGATGTTGAGGATTACTGTGTTTTCCTCAAAAATCTGACACGTCCCATGGTGCTCTTGTGAGCTCACTGAGGCTCTTTGGGACAACTTGGGAACTGTAGCCCTAAGCAGTGGTGGAAGAAGCACTGATTCTAAATGATCACACAGAGTAGCGCTGTTTCGGTAGCCTAGACTAAATGGTTGTTATACCAGAGAGAAATAAACTTCCATCCTCTTCCAGTCAGATCTGTGGATGTTTTTGTTGCAGTAACATAATCTCTATCCTGACTAGTACAATCTCCTAATAAATTCGGCTGCATCTCATAATGTAGTATTTGATGACATGTCCTTACATTGTGAAAACAGTATTCACTATGTGTTTCTTTTGTCTTTCCACCCTCAGTCATCACCTCAGTCCACATTTATTGAGCCCCTGCTATGCCCTGGCAGTGGGTTAAATCAAATCCAAGTCCACTTCTGTGTTCCTCAGTCCCCTCAGCTGCAGGCCAGCTGCTTTTGACCATTCAGCCACATCTAAGCAAGTCCCCTCCCCATTTAGTATATAGGGTCTGGAAGTTGCATTGATGCTTTACTCCCAGGAGTAGCTGGTGTGCCTTCATTGCTGGCTGGGCTTGGACCTGGAACTCAATGAGGAGAACTTGGGTGATCTGAACTGAAACACGTGCATCAGTCCTTTTTGGCCAGTCTGGTTAGAACTAAGAACCTTCGGACCAAAAGCCAATCTGACACATCCAGCAAGACACAGAGAATGTGTCCAGAAAGAAGCAGGCAGGCAGCAAGATAGAAGGTACTTGTTTTCACTGCCTAGTGCTGAGCTGGCCTGAATTGCTGCTGGGGTAGTGAGCACTGTGTGTGTCTGAAAAAGGGAAGCAGGAAGGAGAACAGACTCTTGGTCCGTCAGTGATTGAAGGGAGAGAAGAGCCCAAGAGCTGGCCTTGGGTAGCATTGGGATAAGCAGGCCCTATGTCCACTCACTATTTTGCAACCTGGGGCTCTCACACACACACACCCACACACACACACTGAGCTAGGAATGGGCACTGATACCCTCCAGTTCTGCAGCATGGAGAGAAGAGAATGCTGAAAGAGTTTCAGTCTTCCCACACCCAAAATGAGTGACATTTTAATGTACATTGATCGCTAGTAAATTTGATCCGATAAGAGTCCTAGAGGGACTTCCCTGGTGGCACAGTGGTTAAGAATCTGCCTGCCAGTGCAGGGGACACGGGTTCGATCCCTGGGCCGGGAAGATCCCACATGCCGCGGAGCAATTAAGCCCCTGCACCACAACTACTGAAGCCTGCATGCCACAACTACTGAAGACTGCGCGCCTAGAGCCCGTGCTCCGCAACAAGAGAAGCCACCGCAATGAGAAGTCCATGCACCGCAACGAAGAGTAGCCCCCCTCACTGCAACTAAAGAAAGCCCATGTGCAGCTATGAAAACCCAGCACAGCCAAAAAAAATTTTGTAAAGTCCTAGAATTTGAACAATCCATACCAACTTTCTTCTTTTTTTCTTTTTTTTTTTTTTGTGGTACGCGGGCCTCTCACTGTTGTGGCCTCTCCCGTTGCGGAGCACAGGCTCCGGACGCGCAGGCTCAGCGGCCATGGCTCACAGGCCCAGTCGCTCTGCAGCATGTGGGATCTTCCTGGACTGGGGCACGAACCCATGTCCCCTGCATCGGCAGGCGGACTCTCAACCACTGCACCACCAGGGAAGCCCCCAACTTTCTTCTTGATGACAGCACAGGGAAGAGGAGAAAGTTGATGGAGGGGGTGCTTTGCCTCTCTTAAAGCATGTTCTGTGTAATACTCATGGACTTTATTATAGTAGGAAGAGTCCATTTACCTAAGGATCTCAGAAGGGTTGAAATAAAGCAAGATTTTAGGTAAACTTTGAATAAATGAGAAAATTTGTCTTTGATTTCTGGTTTCAAAATCCACTGTTATATGTTATCATTTTTTAACTTGTAGATTGGCTTAAACTACTGTTTTATTGGAAATACTTCTATTATTTTATTGAAAGATAAATATACAACCAATAAAAAGAATCAAGCAGTACAACTCTTAGCCAATAGGACAGGTGAAAAGTGACATCTTGTTTGTTTTTGGCTGCATTGGGTCTTCATTGCTGCACGCCAGCTTTCTCTAGTTGTGAGGACCGGGGGCTACTCTTCATTGTAGTTCACAAGCTTCTCATTGCAGTGGCTTGGGCTTCTCATTGCCATGGCTTCTCTTGTTGCAGAGCATGGGCACGTGGGCTCAGAAGTTGTGGCTCGCAGGCTGCAGGGCACAGGCTCAGTAGTTGTGGGGCACGGGCTTAGTTGCTCTGTGGCATATGGGATCTTCCCCGACCAGGGGTCGAACCCGTGTCCCCTGCACTGGCAGGTGGATTCTTAACCACTGCACCACCAGGGAAGTCATGTGATATCTTGTTTTTATTTGCACCACTTTAATGATGAATGAAGTTGAGCAGCTCTTCCAATGTTTAAAAGCTTTTTCTGTGAACTGCCTCTTCACATCCTTCATCCATTTCTTTTCTTTTTATGCTATTGGTATTTTTCTTATTGTTTTGTAACAGTTCTTTAAAGGAGATAAAGGAAATTCGCATTTTGTCTGTCATAACTGTTTTAAGTATTTTTCTGGGATCTTTTACGTTGTTTAAGGTGTTTTTTCCATGCAGAATTTTTTTTTTTGCCCGTGCCACATGACATGTGGGATCTTAGTCCCGTGACCAGGGATTGAACCCATGGTCCCTGCAGTGGAAGCATGGAATCTTAACCATTTGACCACCAGGGAAATCCCCACCATGCAGAAATATTTGATAATTTAATGTTCTTTTTTATGAATTCAAGGTAACATGTCTTTTTCCATTCTGGGATTTTAAATAATTTTTCCAGTGTCTTCTTCTAATAATTTATAGGCTAAACTCTTTAGGTTTGCATCTGTTCTCCATTTGGAATTTGTTTCAGTGTATAGAATTAACTGGAGACTTAGCTTTGCTTTTCTTCAGGTGGCCAGCCAGTCGCCCCAGCACCATTTACTTAAAAATCCTTGTTTCTTATGATTTGAAACGCTACCTTTATCATAGCCTAAATTTTCACAGTTTTGGGTTGACTTCAGAGTTCCCTTTCCTGAGGCATTCGTTTGACTGTCTAGTCAGAGTCTAGTACCAACCTACTTTAATTAGATAGCACCTATATTATATTAAAAATACATATTATTTATCAGATGTGCAAAGATAATAATAGCTTACATTTATTAACAGTTACACTGAACCCTATGCAATTGCTGATTTTTTTTTACTGTTTATTAATTTCAAATGGCTCAACCTGAGATATTCAGGCTCATTGCTAAGCACTTTACAAAAATTAATTCACTGAATCTGCACAACAACCCAAAAGTACATATTATTACGCTCCTTGTATTATAGATTATGTAACTGAGGCACAGAGATATTAAGTAATTTGCTCAAAGTCACACAGCTAGAAAGTAGCAGAGCTGTGATTCTAATTTAGGTACTCTGAAGCCATAGCTTATGCTCTTAACTACCATACTTTACAGACTCTAAAGAAAAAAAAAACAGGGAGGGAAGCTGTCAATGTGCAGTGTAGGCAGGGATGTAAGAAAAACACACTCATTAAATATATAAATTGTTACCAATTTTCTAAAAACTAATTTTTCAATATGCATCAACATTTAAAATACACCTACCTTTGACAGCAGTTCAACTCCTAAGAATTTACCATAATGATCTAAGAGTTCAGAAACACAGAGGAGTGTCTATTGGGATGTTCACACTTTACCACAGTGCTCTGCTTCTTGACCTCTTCCCCAGTAAGGGTTAGGAGCCCCTCAATTTGTGAACGTCATGATTTTGCCCTAAATTGGCCCCAGTCTTGTCTCTATGAATGTTAAATATGCATGTTTAACATGAATGTTTAAACGATATGTAACGGATAATCTCATGCTGTCATTAGAGCGAGAAACTGCCTCCCCAACAGACCAAATCGCAAACCATTTTTCTACGAACTGAAAAGAGAAAAAGTATTTGACCTGAGGGCTTATCTTTATGTGTAAAAGACATAGGAGGTGAGACACACTTGGTTAATTTTAATCAAGCTGTTATAATGCATGATATCAAAAAAAATTTTTTAACACATTTATTGTTAATGAATTTGAAGAGCAAGTACTTGAAGAGCAAGTGACAACTGAATTCAGAAATGAACATTTTATTCCACAATAATTCTTTGCACTTAAAGCATAAGCTCACTATTAAATTACTCAGTTGTTTCCCACACGGACATCAAAGGATTAGAATATGTTATCAATGTTACCTGGGAAAATTATACTTACGTTCTTGCTGAAATGTTTATGACCCAACTACCGATGAAGAATTTCTACTTTTCTTCATTAGCTGGAGGTAGCTTAAATAAATTTCTCTATTCCTAGTTTTTCAATGGCAAAAGCTGGAAAACCATTAGACTTGGCAGGCAGAGCAAATGGCCTTGGGATTGGTCCAGGATAATGGTTCAGTCGTGGGGTCAGAAGGACTAACTGGTGCTTCTGGCTCTGCACCACTCCCTGCAGCCCCTCGTCTCCCAGGTCATGGGGGTCATTCAACCTGCTTCTCTGCCCTCACAGTCCCATCCTGTGGGGCATTTGGTGGTTTACTGAATCTGGGTTCTCTATAAAACAAATACATTTATTATTATAAGTCAATATATTTTTTAAAGATAAGATTTTTTTTTTTTTTTTTTTTTTGCGGTGCGCGGGCCTCTCACTGTTGTGGCCTCTCCCGTTGCGGAGCACAGGCTCAGGACAGGCAGGCTCAGCGGCCATGGCTCACGGGCTCAGCCGCTCTGCGGCATGTGGGATCTTCCCGGACCGGGGCACGAACCCGTGTCCCCTGCATCGGCAGGCGGACTCTCAACCACTGCGCCACCAGGGAAGCCCCAAGATAAGATATTTTTAAAACATAATTTTTTCATTAGAAAATATTTTACTAATGTACTGAGAGTCCTATGAAATTAGTCCCTGTTTTGTTAGAAACATATTACTTCTAAATATAGGTTGTTGCTAAATGTCTATCTTAGGGCACAAGTAAAAAAAAAGTTGTTATTTACATAATGGAATACTACTACACAAAGAAAGAATAAGGGCACTCAAAATATGGATACAAAAATTTCTCTGAGATATATTGTAAAACAAAACAAAAGCAAGTTGCAAAAATGTATGTATAACAATGGAATATTAATTAAGCACCAGTGAGAATGACTAAATTACAACTACATTTGTCAATATGGAAGAATCTCACAAACATAATGTTGAGAGAAAGAATCCAGGCACAATCTTACTGAATAATTCCATTTATGTAAGGTATACATAGACTGCAAAAGTAACGCATGCTGTTAAAAGTCAAGGTTGCCCTATTTATATAAATATAGCAAAAGTATACTGTTAAAAATGAGAATAGTGGACTCTTGAGGGATGTAGTGACTGGAAGGGACATTGAGGACATTGAAGGGGCCAAGGGGTTCAGGTAGTGATGTTTCTTGATCTCAGTACTGGTAACATAAATATGTCCAGTGTATGAAAATTAATTGAGGTGTGCATTCCTTTTTGGTTTTTTTTGTTTTTGGCCACACTGCACAGCTTGTGGGATCTTAGCTCCCCGACGAGGGATTGAACCCGGGCCCCAAGCAGTGAAAGCACCGAGTCCTAACCACTGGACCACAAGGGAATTCCCTGCATTATTCTTTATGTTATTCTTCAGTTAAAAGGTTTTTAAATTTTAAACTGTGCGTAGGATGCCACCATTTGTGCAGAAAACATCTCTGGAAGTATAATAAGAAACAAACTGCCCCTCTGTTTCCTGTGAATAAGCAAACTGTATAGTACGGAGAGAGACTGGATGACTGGAGGATAGAAACAAGAGGAAATTTTCATGTTTACACCCGTTTATACTTTTTGACTTTTGAATCATTTGAGTGTATTACCTATTCAAAAAAGTAACTTTTTTCTGATAGTTTTTTATTTTTTTCCAATAGCTTTTTTAAAAATTAATAAATTTATTTATTTATTTTTGGCTGTGTTGGGTCTTCGTTGCCGTGCGCGGGCTTCTCATTCTGGTGGCTTCTCTTGTTGTGGAGCACGGGCTCTAGGTGCGTGGGCTTCAGTAGCTGGGCTCAGTATTTGTGGCTCGCGGGCTCTAGAGCGCAGGCTCAGTAGTTGTGGCGCAGGGGCTTAGTTGCTCCGCGGCATGTGGGATCTTCCCGGACCAGGGCTCGAACCCGTGTCCCCTGCATTGGCAGGCGGATTCTTAACCACTGTGCCACGAGGGAAGCCCCCTGATAGCTTTTTAAAAATTATTTTAGGAGTAAATTTACACTGACCAGGGACTTCCCTGGTGGCCCAGTGGGTAAGACTCCATGCTCCCAATGCAGGGGGCCTGGGTTCGATCCCTGGTCAGGGAACTAGATCCTGCATGCCACAACTAAGAAGTCTGCCTACTGCAGCTAAGACCCAGGGCATCCAAAATAAATATTAAAAAAAAATTTTACACTGGGCATGCTGCTAAATATAATCATGTTGTTTTCATTTTTTATTGAAGTATAGTTGATTTACAATGATGTGTTAGTTTCAGTGTATAGCATAGTGATTCGGTGAATATATATATATTCTTTTTCAGATTCTTTTCCATTATAGGTTTTTATAAGGTATTGAATATAGTTCCCTGTGCTATACAGTAGGACCTTGTTATTTATTTCACATATAGTAGTGTATCTGTTAATTCCAAGTTCCTAATTTATCCCTTGCCTCCCACTTTCCCATTTGGTAATCAAAAGTTTGTTTTCTATGTCCATGAGTCTCTTTCTGTTTTGTAAATAAGTTCATTTGTATCATTTTTTTAGATTCCACATATAAGTGATATCATATAGTATTTGTCTTTCTCTTTCTGACTTACTTCACTTAGTATGATAATCTCTAGTTGCATCCATGTTGCTGCAAATGGCATTATTTCAGGTTTTTTTATGGCTGCGTTGTATTCCATTGTATATATGTACCATATCTTCTTTATCTATTCATCTGTTGATGGACATTTAGGTTGTTTCCATGTCTTGGCTATTGTGAATAGTGCTCCTATGAACATAGTGGTGCATGTATCTTTTTGAATTAGAGTTTTGTCTGGATATATGCCCGGAGTGAGATTGCTGGGTCATATGGTAATTCTATTTTTAGTTTTCTGAGGAACCTCCATACTGTTTTTCATAGTTACTGCACCAACTTACATTCCCCCGCAACGGTATAGGAGAGTTCCCTTTTCGCCACATTCTCTCCAGCATTTGTTACTTGTAGAGTTTTTAATAATGGCCATTCTTAACGGTGTGAGATGGTACCTCATTGTAGTTTTGATTTGCATTTCTCTAGTAATTAGCGATGTTGAGCATCTTTTCATGTGCTTATTGGCCATCTGTATGTCTTCTTCGGTGAAATGTCAATACAGGTCTTCTGCCCATTTTTTTTTTTTTTTTTTTTGCAGTACGCGGGCCTCTCACTGTTGTGGCCTCTCCCGTTGCGGAGCACAGGCTCCGGACGCGCAGGCTCAGCGGCCATGGCTCATGGACCTAGCCGCTCTGCGGCATGTGGGATCTTCCTGGACCAGGACATGAACCCGTATCCCATGCATTGGCAGGAGGACTCGCAACCACTGCGCCACCAGGAAAGCCCCTTCTGTCCATTTTTTGATTGGGTAGTTTGTTTTTTTGTTGTTGAGTTGTATGAGCTGTTTGTATATTATGGAAATTAAGCCCTTGTAGGTCCCATCGTTTGCAAATTTTTTTTTCCAATCCGTAAGTTGTCTTTTCATTTTGTTGATGGTTTCCTTTGCTGTGCAAAAGCTTATAAATTTGATTAGGTCCCATTTGTTTACTTTTGCTTTTATTTCATTTGCCTTAGGGGACTGACCTAAGAAAACATTGCTGGTGAATTCCCTGGAGGTCTAGTGGTTAGGACTCGGTGTTTTCACTGCTGGGGCCTGGCTCGATCCCTGGTTAGGGATCTAAGATCTCACAAGCAGCACACTGCGGCCAAAAGAAACCCAAAACAAAACAAAACAACAAAAAAAAGGGACTTCTCTGGTGGTGCAGTGGTTAAGAATCCACCTGCCAACGCAGGGGACACAGGTTCGAGCCCTGGTCCAGGAAAATCCCACATGCCTCAGAGCAACTAAGCCCATGCGCCACAACTACTGAGCCTGTGCTCTAGATCCTGCAAGCCACAACTACTGAGCCCTCCTGATGCAAGTACTGAAGCCCACATGCCTAGAGCCCATGCTCCGCAACAAGAGAAGCCACTGCAATGAGAAGCCCATGCACCACAATGAAGAGTAGCCCCCGCTTGCCACAACTACAGAAAGCCTGCGCACAGCAGCAAAGACCCAACACAGTCAAATAAATAAATCTTTTCTAAAAAATCCAAAAAACAAAAAAGACCATTGCTACAATTTATGTCATCAAATGTTTTGCTATGTTCTCTTCTAGGAGTTTTATGGTGTCATGTCTTATATTTAAGTCTTTAAGCCACTTTGAGTTTACCTTTGTGTACGGTGTGAGGGAGTGTTCTATCTTCATTGGCTTAGAACCAGTGAAGTGCTGTGGCTGTTCAGCTTTCCCACCACCACTTGCTGAAGAGACTGTCTTTTCTCCATTGTATATTCTTGCCTCCTTTGTTGAAGATTAATTGACCGTAAGTGTGCAGGTTATTTCTGGGCTCTCTATTCTGTTCCACTGATCCAATCATATTATTTTAAATAAAATCTTTTATTTAGGAATTTTCTACAGGAATTTATTCCTGTACAAAATTTATTAGGAATTTTGTAAACTATGGCTTTTGTAAACTGTAATTTATTAGGAATTTTGTAAACTGTGGCTCAGGGTACCTTTCCTTAAAAATTGCTACACTCTGAGATAACTGGTTCTCCAGATGAAGAATATATTACAGTACAAATTGTCAACAGAAGAAAGATTTTCAGAGTCTTCACATCTTGTTGAAGTCTGAGGAGGAGAATGTTTTAGGCAATGAAGACCATTTCAAGAAGCTGAAGGGCAATTGGAATACAGTTTGTAATGGGATTTCATCTTATGTCCTCTAAGAAGATCAGCTTGTCCTGCTCTCTTTGTGCATTTTAATCTGCTAGACACCCTGGCAGACAAGTTCTCTACACTGTGTATATGCAGGCCTGTGGACCCATGTTATTTCCAATTTGAGTTCAATCTCCCGCCATCATCAAGATCTTCACCTGCCATCCATGTGGGTTGCTGGGTGGTCCATCTGAAGTCCCCATGCCTGCCATGAGGGGCTGAGGAAGCCCTTGGAGAGGACTGCTCCTAAAGGAAGAGGGAACCAGACAGGACAAGTTTGTGCAGAAGAGAGATGTGATGTCAAGTAGAGTTTGGGGGCTGCCATTCAGCCTGGTGTCTCAGCCTGGGATCCCCATATAATCGTGTCTGAGTGCTATGGGAGCAGCAAATAAAAGAGCTTTCAGTTAAAGAACACTCAATTAAAACAAAACCAAAAACCTCTGTGAGACGGTGAAAGAACATAAGCAACGCTGTTCGTATTCATTTCCTAAGGCGGCTGTAAAAAGTTACCACTACTGGGCTTCCCTGGTGGCGCAGTGGTTGAGAGTCCGCCTGCCGTTTCAGGGGTTACGGGTTCGTGCCCCGATCTGGGAAGATCCCACATGCCGCGGAGCGGCTGGGCCTGTGAGCCATGGCCGCTAAGCCTGCGCGTCCGGAGCCTGCGCTCCGCAACAGGAGACGCCACAACAGTGAGAGGCCCGCGTACCGCAAAAGAAAAAAAAAATTACCACTACTGGGTAGATGAACACAAGAGAAATTTATTGTGGCACAATTCTGAAGTCCAGAAATCAGAAATCAAGATGTCAGCAGGACTGTACTCCCCACTGGAGGTCCTAGGGGACAATCCATTCCTGCCTCTTCCATCTTCTAATGGCTGCCTTAGCATTTCTGGGCTTGTGGCCTCATCATTCCAAATCTCTCTTCATGTTACCTTCTCCTCTGTATGTCTGGCTTTTCTCCTCTGTGTCTGTATCTTATAAGGATACATATGGTTGCATTTAGGGCCCACTAAGATAAGCACCTCCTCTCAAGATGGGTAATTTAATCACGTGGGCAAAGACCTTTTCTCCCCAATAAGATAACATTCACGGATTCCAGGGATTTGACGTGGATATCTTTTGGGGGCTATTTTTTGGCTTACTACATGACTCTTAAATACCCTAAAAACAGAGTAAAATTTAAACTAAGAGACAAGGTGCTCTCCCCCTGCTTTGCCCTGCACCTCAGTAGCACAAGGGGACAGTGCAGGATGCTGGCCGCAGAGCCCAGGGACATAACATTGTAATTGAGCTGATTTAATACTAAAGACCCAAGGGAAGCGCCCTGTGGGCATCCAGAATTATTTAAAATGAGGAGTGGGGAGAACTTTGCAGGGGGCTGGGATCCTGCATTAGAAGGAGAGGCAAGAACACCCTAAGACTTTACTATTTGAACAGTTTGTAACAAGACCAGTACACAAAGCCTGTGGCTGGCTTGGAGGAGGTCCAGAAGAGGCTCCCTGCACCCCCTAGTTTGCAGCTGTTAATCTGACAGGTCAGCCTGTTCCAAGGGACTCAACTCCTGGCCTCTAGGGCTGCAGCGTGCTCTGCCTCTGGGGGAATAGCCAGCTTGGTACTTGTCAAGGCTTCACTGCCCGACCCCAGGCAGCTTGGTCCTTCAGGCTGATTCTGGGTCTGGATGGTGTGTTCCAGGCCCAGCCTGGGCCAGTTTCAAAGGTCACCCCTGTGCCATCTCAAACCAGCTTGGGCTCTGGGAGATGTAAGATGGAAATGGCCAAAGATCCAGGGTATACACCAGGCCAGAGGCAAAATGCTGGCAGTCTGTGGGCTTATGCAGTGGGAAAATACTCAGACATAGTGCAGTGGGATCCGCCATACCCAGGCATTGCAGGCAACACCAGTGTATCAAACAATCTGAGAGCTACGGGCAGCTAGGGTATGCTGGTAGGGCTGGATGGGCTTGACATTGTTAAACACTTAGTTGTGTATGTGGGCAAGTCTTGAGGTCTCTGAGCAGAACCTGAGCTTTGTTTTTGTTTTGCTGTTAAGAAAGTACAAGTACAAATTATGTTATTGTCTTTTTCCCTGATGGCCTGCCTACTGATCTGTTGCTGGAGAGAATCCAGCGCACCTCCCACAAATACTCAAGTAGCTGGGGAGTGTCCTGGCACCCAACCTTCTATTCTGCCCTGTTAGTGTGAAGCCCCTGCTCAGGCCGTCAAGCGGGAGGGACACAGGATGAAATATGGCATCTCTGGAGCCTTGGGTTTAGCACTGAATTAGGAAAGACTGTTGCAGTGGAAAGCCTGGGATGGGGGTTCAGGGGCTAACTGCCAGGATTTGACTTTCAGTGATAAGACATGGAGGTGGGTGGGTTTAGTGCAAGGACTGGGTTTTACTCACCAGGAGCCTATTCAGCTCTGCAGGGGCTAAACCTAGGTGCTTTTTTTTTTTTTTAATATGGTTGTTTTGATCTCCAGCTTCCTGCAGTATCAGTTTCTGTCAGACTAGCTTGTTAAAAAAGCACTTTGAGTAAATATCAGGGGCCAGGATGAAAGTCAAATAAGGAGACTTAAAAAAATGTTTTGTTTTCACATAACTTGAATTTCATTCCCACTCAGGGTTAAACAAACTTCTCTTCAGAATAAAGAATGCCCATTGGCTTGGGCGAAGTTTCGGAGCTGGGGGGAAAAACAAGCTAGAGCCCTGGAGTTGGAGACCCACCCTATGGTATTGCAGGCATTTGGTTGCATCTACGGGCTTTAAAACACTAAGAACAAAATTAGAGAAGAGTTGTACCTTTTGTTATAAACTAGCTTTGTTCCTGAAAAATTATATGAAAAATTTCTAAACTGACTCCTATTCATAGTGCAATAGATGAGCTCTCCAAAGAACCTTCACCAGAAAGTTTCATAAAGCAAGCCTCAGGACTTCCCTGGTGGTGCAGTGACTAAGACTCCGTGCTCCCAATGCAGGGGTCCCAGGTTCGACCCCTGGTCAGGGAACTAGATCCCACATAACGCAACTAAGAGCCTGCGTGCCGCAAATAAGACCTGGCACAGCCAAATAAATAAATAAATAAAAGCAAGGCTCTTGCAGGGCCAGGATTAGAGTGAAGCAAGTAAGGGGTGGCCAAAATACTTAGCAATCAAGATGAATAATATGTTAATGTAATATTCTAACAAATCAAAATTAAGGCAAAAAATCCATGATGAACAAATCGTCAAAATCTTAAATGAAGACAGGTCCTGTCCATGACTCTTTTTTTTTTTTCAGCAAGTAAAAAGATTTATTACCATTCCAGGTTTCATATGAGTCCAGAACCCAGGGCTAGTCATGGGTGATTACATTGTGTTTGTGACACTTTCTTTGAGGTTTCAAGCACCTGCAATTGCTTCAGGTGAGGATAAGGTTACTTCTTCTCTGATTGAGGGATGGAGAGAAATTTTCAGGTGTCAACCCCCATGATACCCTCATCACTCACTACCTTGCTAAAAGTGACCCCATCCTTTTGTCTCTACTGAATGCAAACATCTTAACGACTGCTTATGTATTCAATTACTGTGCATGTGGATTTTATCACATGTTCTTAGTATCTCTATCAGTGTTGCCTGGATTAATTTGAAAGTCTCCCTGAGATAGACTTTCAGCTGAAGTCTACAGTGGACAGTGACCCTCACGATTAGACATATGGACTGGATGACAGTGATGATGATCAGTGGCATCCTAGTAACCACCAGATATAGAGTAGAATTGTTTCGTGAAAACTATGTGCAGGATCACCGTGTGATGAGCCGTACGGGGACCCAGGGGGGTGCAGAGACAGAAAAGAAAATAGGAGGTTAAATCCACTTCGACTATATGTGGGAGCCTGGGATGACATTCTGAAGAAGTACCACTGATATTTACTTTTTTCTTTGTTCCCTTTTGCCCAGTGGGTAGAAAATCCCCTCCTTGGGCAGACACTGCTGCCCTGGAAGACCAACTGTGCAATGATGAATAAAAGGGTGGTGTGCTGGGTATTTTCCATTCTTTCCCACCAGATGCACTTTCTCAACAAGGATCCCTGGTGCCCTGTCTTTGAGTTGGGTTAGGAAAATGGGAGGCAACAGCAGAAGATAGAGGAGGGAGAAGAGAAGCGTTGGGGTATTTAGTCCCCTGGCTCCCTTCCAGCTGGGCTTCAGATTGGCTGCATTCTTCCACTGAAGGGTCCAGCTGTTCAGTGCCTCTTCTCAGTTGTTGTCTCTGAGCTTTGTAACTACTCCCTCCCCCTGTCTCTTTAGACCTGGGGTAGGGGGTGTTCTAGCCCTGAGGGGTCTCAGCATTCCTCATTTGTTTCCTTAACCCTACCCACACCTCGTAAATAGCCTTATATTAAACCCTCTTCCTCCATTGACCTCTGTTGGTGTGGCATCTGTCTGTGGCAGGACCCTGACTGATGTCAGTCGTAGGTGCCTATCACCCAGCAAAGGTGGGGCAGAGTCCCAGCCTCAGGACCCTTGGCTCTGGCAGTTACCTTTCCCCTTAGAGAATAAAGCAGCCCTGCCTGGCATTTCCTGGCTATAGATCCTGTGCACAGTCAGGTGCACCTGTGAATGAGTGAGCTGCAGGAAGTTTAAAGAATGGAGGATTCCCATTAGCATCATCTCTGTCTCTTTGGATTTAAAATATTTATTCAAGAATTTGAAGCTTGACCTCATTCCCAAGGAAGACATCCAATCACCTGCCACTGAGAGGGGACAGCCCTTAGTCAGCATAAATAAATACAGCCCCAGCAATTGTGTTACTATTAAGCTTTCTTCCTTGTTCCAAAGTACTGGGAAGAGCAGACATTTCAGGCCCCAGACAAGATGCTCTGTATCTCTGCAGCTGTGAAGATGACAGGCGATATCAAAAGATCAAGGGACTTTGCTGCGCTCACTGAGGTACCATCTGCATCCTCCTGTACCTTTAACTTGGTGTCTCATACCTAATGGCTTCCAGGACATCCCCAACCCCCTTTTGTACCACCTCTGTCTCCAGGTATGCCTCAACAAGGAAGCACTGTAGCCCTGATAACTTGGCAGGTAACTTACAACTCTAAGGAAAATTGACCTTAGGATGAAGCTAAGGACAATGGAGTGGAGGAGTGGAAAGAACCTGAGTTCTTTTTTAAAAAAAATTTTATTGGAGTATAGCTGATTTACAATGTTGTGTTAGTTTCAGGTGTACAGCAAAGTGAATCATTATACATATACACGTATCTGCTCTTTTTTAGATTCTTTTCCCTTATAGGTCATTACAGAGTATTGAGTAGATTTCCCTGTGCTATACAGTAGGTCCTTATTAGTTATCTATTTTATATATAGCAGCGTGTATATGTCAATCCCAATCTCCCAATTTATCCCTCCCTTCCCTTTCCCCCCTGGTAACCATAAGTTTGTTTTCTACATCTGTGACTCTGTTTTACAAATAAGTTCATTTGTATCGTTTTTTTAGATTCCACTTATAAGTGATATCATATGACATTTGTCTTTCTCTGCCTGACTTACTTCACTCAGTATGATAATCTCTAGGTCCATCCATGTTGCTGCAAATGACATTATTTCTTTCTTTTTTATGGCTGAGTAATATTCCATTGTGTATATCTACTACATCTTCTTTATCCATTCCTCTGTCAATGGACATTTAGGTTGTTTCCATGTCTTGGATATTGTAAATAGTGCTGCAATGAGCATTGGGGTGCATGTATCTTTTTGAATTATGAATTTCTCCAGATACATGCCCAGCAGTGGGATTGCTGGATCATATGGTAGCTCTATTTTTAGTTTTTTAAGGAACCTCCATGCTGTTCTCCATAGTGGCTGTACCAATTTACATTCCCATCAGCAGTGTAGGAGGTTCCCTTTTCTCCACACCCTCTCCAGCATTTATTGTTTGTAGATTTTTTGACGATGGCCATTCTGACCAGTGTGAGGTGATAGCTCATTGTAGTTCTGAGGATGTCACTGAGAAACTGAGGCACACTGTTACTGCAGCCCATCCTAATTCTGGATTTACACTATAGTGACACAGTGAGATCCCTTTTGGTTTTCATCAGTTTAGTCAGGGTGTTCTGTTTCGTTCAGTCAAAAGCAACATAACTCAAGAGTATCTACAAAACAGCCATAGCTAACCTCATATTTAACGATGAAAGACTGACTGCTTTCCCTCTAAGATCAGGAACAAGGATGTTCACTCTCACTATTTCTATTCAGTATGTTTGCATACACACACATACAGTACTAATAAACAAATTCAACAAGGTTGGAGGATACAAGCTCAATATACAAAAATCAATTGTATTTCTATGCACTAGCAAGACTAATCCAAAAAGGAAATTAAGAAAACAATTCCATTTACAATAACACGAAAAAGGATAAAATATCTAGGAATAAATTTAACAAAAAAGGTACAAGACTTGTATACTGAAAATTATAAAACATTGTGGAGGGACTTCCCTGAGGGTCCAGTGGTTAAGACTTCACCTTCCAACGCAGGGGGTGCGGGTTTGATCCCTGGTCAGGGAAATAAGATCCCACATGCCTTGCAGCCAAAAAAACCGAAACATAAAACAGAAGCAATATCGTAACAAATTCAATAAAGACTTTAAAAATTGTCCACATCAAAAAAATCTAAAAAAAAAATTGTGGAAAGAAATTAAAGAACTAAACAAATGTTTATGGATATGAACATTTAATATTAAGACAGCAATATTCCCTAAATTGATCTGAAGATTCAATGTATTCCCTACCAGAATCCTAGCTCTCTTGTAGAAATTGACAAACTTATCCTAAAATTCATATGGAAATTCAAGGAACCCAGACTAGACAAACAACCTTGCAAAAGAACAAAGGACTTTGAAGGAGTCCCTGATTTCAAAATTTATTAGGAACCTACAATTATCTAAAGAATGCAATACTAACATAAGGATAGGTCTATAGATCAATGGAATCGAATTGGGAGTCCAAAAATAAACCCTTACGTTTATGACCAACTGATTTTCAACAAGAGTGCCAAGATAATTCAGTGGAAATAGAATAGTCTTTTCAACAAATGGTGCTGAGACAAATAGATATCCACATGCAAAAGAATTAAGTTGGACCCCAAAATCACACTGTATACAAATATTAATTCAAAATTGATCAAAAACTTAAATGTAAGAGCTAAAACTATAAAATTCTTAGAAGAAAACATGAACACATCTTCATGAACTGAGATTTGGCAATGCTTTCTTATACATGGCATCAAAAAACACAAATGATGAAAGAAAAAAATAGATAAGTTCGATTTCTTCAAAATTAAATACTTTCATGAATTGAAGGACACTACCAATAAAGTAAAAAGAAAACACACAGAATGGGAGAAAATATTTGCAAATTGTATATCCCGTAAGGGACTTGTATCTAGAATATATATGGAATTCTTCAACTCAATAACAAAAAAGACGAATATATCAATTTAAAAGTGAACAAAAGATTTGAATAAAGTGAACAAAAGATTTCTCCAGGGAATTCCCTGGTGGTCCGGTGGTTTGGACTCTGAGCTCTCACTGCTGAGGACCCAGGTTCAATCCCTGGTTGGGGAACTAAGATCCAGCAAGCTGCGAGGTGCGGCCAAAAAATTATTTTAAAAAAACCCACATTTCTCCAAAAAAGATACACAAATGGCCAACAAGCCCATGAAAAGATGCTCAACATCATTACTTGTTAGGAAAATAGAAATCGAAACCACAATAAGATACCACTTCACACCCATTAGGATGACCATTATCTAAAAGACTATAAGAAATGTTGACAAGGATGTGCCTTTCTCCAGGAATCTCCTTCAAAACTCTTTGTTTTAGACTCTTTGTCTAAAAGCTCTGTTCATTCCTATGAAAACTCAGGCTTTAACTACAAGGAGGGAGCTCACTCCTGGAGCGGTTTACCTGTTCACATTCAGTGTATAAAAACTTTCTGTCTCAAAATGCACCTTGTGTGGATGCTGCAGTGTAGTCCCTGGGTCCCCTCCTGGAATGAAGGACTTACCGCTGCTGTGGAAATGTGGCCAAAAGACAGCTCTCGCCTGTCAGCCCCCTCTTTGAAGACTGCTTCTAACGATAAAAACTGCCTTGTCCCAAGTCAACCTCTTTCCAAGGGTAGCACACATGCAATGACTAATCAACACAAGCGTGTAAAGGCCCAACCCCCTCACTCTGACTTGGGGCATCTCTGCAGGACCATTTCAGACCCGAATCTCCCTGTGGGGTTGTTTAAAGCCCTTTGCTGGGTCTGCAGCACAACTCAACTTCTCCCTTTGTCCCCATCCTGCTTCCTCTCCTTCCCTTTCACGGGTGTTGGTTGCAAGAGCACTGTGATGCCCTACACGAACACACAGACACACGCACACACACACACACACACACACACACACACACACAGAGGCTTTATTTATTTATTTATTTTTGGCCACCCACCCCTTGCGGCATGTGGGATCTTAGTTCCCTGACCAGGGATCGAACCTGTGCCCCCTGCATTGGAAGCGTGGAGTCAACCACTGGACCACCAGGGAAGTCCCCATGTAGGCTTTCAATATTTATTTATTTATTTAGGCTGTGCCGGGTCATAGTTGCGGCACATGGGATCTTTTTTTTTCAGTGGCAGCATGCGGACTTCTTAGTTGTGGTATGCGTGTGGGATCTAATTCCACAACCAGGGATCGACCCGGGCCCCCTGCTTTGGGAGCGTGGAGTCTTATCCACTGAACCAGCAGGGAAGTCTCCCCACATGGGCTTTAATATGATGCTCCATGTCCCTGTTGCAAAACATCAAGGGCATTAAGGGGTAGGGAGCTGGGGCCTCTAGATCTCAAAGTCAGTAGGACCTATGTTCTTCTTATAGGATTTGTTTTCAATAATTCACCAGTATGAGCTGCATACACACTGGTTTCCTTACCAGTGAATACATTTAGTTAAATGAATAAAATGTACAGTCATACTAGAAAGGACATATTCAGCAATTCTCATTTAGGTCCTTATTTTCATGAGGGGAACACTTTCCCTATTCTTTGGAAAAGAATTCTTTCCTCATCTATAAAAGGGAATAAATAATCTCTTCAAACAGTTGTAGAGTAGTGAGTTAGTATATGTGCCCAGCATGTTGTGAGTGCTATGCTTACCAGAATAACAAAGACATGAGAGTATTTTGAATAGCAGCTCCCTTTGTTATCCCAGGACTCTCAGACTTAATGGTTAAGGTTCTGCAGTTTCTCTCTGTGGGAGGAGGGTTGCCAATTCGTTCATCTTCACTTGAGACATTTTACATGCATATGTGGGAGGGGCTCTTTCCCATAAATGCGACAGACACTCTGTGCTTCATGATAATGCATATTACATTCCCTGTGGAACCCACTGCAACATCATCATAGAGGTATGTGCCTTGTGAATCTTGAAAGGGTACATAGTGTTTCTTAGGTGTATTTGTCCATGAAATCCACCCCCTCCCTTGGTTTCTGAGTCATACCTAGGAATTATTTTTTTTTCTTTTTTTTTTTTAACATCTTTATTGGGGTATAATTGCTTTACAATGGTGTGTTAGTTTCTGCTTTATAACAAAGTGAATCAGTTATACATATACATATGTTCCCATATGTCTTCCCTCTTGCGTCTCCCTCCCTCCCACTCTGCGTATCCCACCCCTCCAGGCTGTCACAAAGCACCGAGCTAATATCCCTGTGCCATGCGGCTGCTTCGAAATTATTTCTTGAATAGTGTCCTGTGAGACACATTTCTGGAATCCCTGATCTCTTCCAGGTGATTCTATTAATTTAGGAGGACGTTTTCCCTAAATAACAGCAGGGAACCTGCTTTATGTGTCGGGTACCAAGCATTGTCCTGAGAGCTGTACAAGCATCACCTCTTTTAACTCTCTCAATCGTTTTTTTAGAGATGGCCCTTTTAAGCCCCACTTTAGAGATGAGGAAATTGAGGAGCAAAAAGTTTAAATAGCTTGTCACACAGCAAGTAGTGGAGCCAAGATTTAAATCCAGGTCTATCTGACTTGAAAGCCCATGAATTTCAATTTCTGGTTTGAACATGGTGATATAAAGGTAGCATCTCTCTTTTCTCTTCATTGAAATCAGCCAAAAGCAACAAAGAGATAGAGAAACAAAGATACAAAATTATTTTTCTTAGAACGTAGGAGATAGTTAAAACCCCAGGTCCCCATTTATTTGGAAGGGCTGCCAAAACCAGTAAAAACCAAGGGGACATGTGGGAACAAGAAGAGAAAAAACCTACAGCAAGGGGACACAGGGGCTGTTTATCTCAAAAGAGCTGGATGCACTTCTCCAAATCAAGGGGCAAAACCTAACTCTCTTGTTTGCTATATTTGGGTAAATATGTGTCTGCTGGTATCAAGAACTTCCCTGCACCCTGTTTGATATCAAAAGACAAAGATAAGCCTTCCAAGGAACCGGAGATTAGCCACATTTGGGAGAAACCCTGTCTTTGTGGCAGCACAGAAGAGTCTTTGTGTTGTAAAAACTTCACAGCTGCTCATCTTCATTGCTTAGGAGATGCAAAAGCTAAACAAACTCACTTAAAACCCCAAATAAAGAAAAGTTCCAGCTAGCCTGACCCTTCTCCTACACAAACCTTCTGTAAACAGCTCATCAAGGAAAAACTCATATCCTGCAAGGATGAATAATATAAAAGAAACCAGTACAGGAAGCTACACAAAAATACTATAAGAAAAAAAGTGGAAACGGGTAGGAAACCACATAGTAGACAAAGAATACAACCTGGTATGTTGCTATGAAGCAGATAATAGATGTGATCAAATTTTTCATCAGGAATTTTTAAAATTTAATGAAGCAATTGCCTGTGTGAGACCAGCACACAAAGCAAACAATGCCAAAGGTCAGGAAGGACACAGTGAGATGATGGGATAAAATGAACTGGCAGAGCTCAGATGTCAGCGCAAGCCCAGTAACAAAGCTCACCTGTTCTTCTACATACATCACTAGTAGAGCACAAAAAGGATGATGATAGCAAATGGAAACAGGGTAGGTTTCTCTTATGACCAGAGCATAATTGGAGGGGAAATTTGGGGCTAGATGAGCTCACCTCCAGACATCCAAGATAGTCTGTTATAGTTTTTGGTACAGCTGTAGGGCTGACTCTGACTACAACTTTCAACAGATATGATGTATTCATGGAGATGTAAGGTAGAAACTAAGAATCAGTAGATTGTGTCAAAGTTTCTCTTGGCTGTCAATTTTTTTTTCTTTTTTTAAATTTTATTAATTTTTTAAAATTTTATTTTATTTATGTATTTTTTATACAGCAGGTTCTTATTAGTTAATCTACTTTATACATATTAGTGCATATGTGTCAATCCCAATCTCCCAATTCATCCCACCACCACCACCCTGCACCCCTGCTTTCCCCCCTTGGTGTCCATACATTTGTTCTCTACATCTGTGTCTCTATTTCTGCCTTGCAAACTGGTTCATCTGTACCATTTTTCTAGATTCCATGTATATGCGTTAACATATGATATTTGTTTTTCTCTTTCTGACTTACTTCACTCTGTATGACAGTCTCTAGGTCCATCCATGTCTCTACAAATGACCCAATTTCGTTCCTTTTCATGGCTGAGTAATATTCCATTGTATATACCTACCACATCTTCCTTATCCATTTGTGGGCATTTAGGTTACTTCCATGACCTGGCTATTGTAAACAGTGCTGCAATGAATGTTGGGGTGTTTCAAATTGTTGAATGGGGAATTTAGTTTGAAAGACTCATGCCAAGGAATGATTGTTATGGGAAAATAGAGGAATTCTTAAATCCTTTAACACACACATACACACACACACACAAACATGCATGTACACTAGATAGATAGATAGATAGATAGAAAGACAGACACACACGTATATCTTAAATAGACTCTAAATGTGTAGGCCTAGGCCTTTCCCACCAGAGACTACAAAAACTGCCACATTTTCCTCTCATTGCCAGATATCATTAGCTTAAGCCCTCATTTCACTTGCCTTTAGGAAATCTAGCGTTTTTTGATTGTGTTTTCCACACCAAGTATCACTGAAATTCCTGGAAAATGCTTACTTCTGAAATTCATCTTGGTTGTCCCTTTCCTCCTCAGCAGTGACTAATCACCTCTGAGCCATCTTGGGCCACCATTTCTTCTGCCAAATTCTTCCCCTGGAAGTTCCTAAAACGCCCTCCCTCTGGTTGCTGCTGCTTTCCCTTCTACCACTTCATCCCAACCAGGCACAGACCTCTCCCTCATTTCTACAGAGCACCAGTGGAAACCAGGCTGTAATGTTTAAAAAAGATTTTTCTAGAAGCTGGTGTCTAACATGAGGGAATTATAACACAGGCCTAGAATCTTCACAGTCCTTGAATGCTTCACAGGAGTCCCTCGTGGAGCATAGCTTTACTTAAACCCCAGCCTGCAGTCACATACTGAGGCTACTAAACATCACTTTTCTCCTGAGAAGACCCATGAGTGAGTCACTGGGTACATTTTCTCTTCCAAGAGTTCAGGTCCAAGTAGAGGATGGAATTGCCCACTCACACCTGTGTAAAGCCTTCTTCCAGAAGCCTTATCTCATGTTCTAGGACCTACATTTTCCCAGAATGATTGACAGTAGAAATGTCCCCTTCCCAACCAACAGGGCTAACCTTGCCCCAACTGGGCAAGCAGTTTCTCAAGAGGTCCAGCTAATTCAGTACTTTATAGGATCACAGTCTAGTGCCAGGTCAGGCACAGCTAGTCCAATCAAATTTATTTTTTAGAATCTCCTTTAATTCAAGAGAATAACGCTCCAGCTGTTTTCAGAGTCTTGTGTCTTGATTTCCTGTTTGCACAGCAATATACATGCATACCTTTACCAAAAATAAGAAATAATATATTATCTATACCTTACACATTATCATTCAGGGCATTTTAACTTCTTGGAGCCACACATATCAAATCCATCCATTCTAGAAGATATGGTAGCCAGTCTCTGAATATACCCCCCAAAAAACCATACCTCCTGGTATGAAATCCTTGTGAAGTCCTCTCTAACACGAAATCTTGGCTAGCCTCATGACTCACGTATCCAATCGAACGAGACAGAAGTGACATTGTGCCAGATCTAGGCCTAAGGCTAAAGAAGGCCAGGAAGCTTCTATGTTTGAACTTTTGGGAGCCCTGAATCACCATATAAGTCAGACTACCCTACTGAAGAGACCATGTAGAGGGAGAGGTCATGTAGATAGAGGTCCCAGCCTTCCAGTCATCTCTGCCAAGGCTGCAGACATATGAATGATGCCTTCTTGAAGGTTCCAGCCATTACCACTCTCCCACCATTGCAGCTGGTTGAGAGGCCCCAAATCACTATGTTCTGGAGTGCATTGTTATGCAACTATAGATAATTGTGACTTAACCTGTTGTCACACAAGAAATTCACAGGAAAAAAAAAAAGGTAGTTTACTCCAAAGGTGAACTTTTTAAAAAATTTATTTTATTGAAGAATAGTTGATTTACAATGTTGTGTTAATTTCTGCTGTACAGCGAAGTGATTCAGTTATACATACACATATATACTCTTTTTCATATTCTTTTCCATTATGGTTTATTACAGGATACTGAATATAGTTCCCTGTGCTATAGAGTAGGACCTTGTTGTTTATCCATTCTATATATAATAGTTTGCATCTGCTAGTCCCAAACTCCCAGTCCATCCCTCCCCGACCTCCCCTTTCTTTTGGCAACCACAAGCTTGTTCTCTATGTCTGTGAGTCTGTTTCTGTTTCATATATAAGTTCATTTATGTCATATTTTAGATTCCACATATAAGTGATAGCATAGGGTATTTGTCTTTCTCTTTCTGATTTACTTCACTTAGTATGATAATCTCTAGGTCCATCCCAAAGGTGAACTTTTTAACTGTCATCTCTTATCTGCTTAAAGTTGTAAAATTTTAATTGTTTCCCTTTTGATATTTCAAATATTTTAGGAACAGTATGTAAGATTTGAGCTCAAAGTACCATCACTTTCTTATCCCCTTAGCAGTCTCAGTGTAGCTCATAGCTTTCACAGGTCAGTTTAAGCCTGAAATTAGGGTACAGGATCTCTTTCCTCCTTCCATGCTTAACTCCAAAGGTCATGGCCTTTCTCTATTACAGCAAGTGAGTTAGTTAAATTAAACAAAGCTACTTATGAAAGAGCATGCATTAAAAGTTTTACAAGTATAAAAAAACACATGAAATTTAAAAACATTAAGCTAGAGATATAGGGATGGAATGAAAGGTAAATGTAATAGAATGGAGTATATTGTACACCTAGATTAAAATTAAAATTTTATTCTAATCTGACCTTACAACATCACAGTTAGTATAAGGCAATTCCATTTTTACCACTGCCTAAGGGAATCACTACTGAGTCAATGGTTATTTTGTGTGGCCGTCTTACCTAAAATATGTTCTTGCGACATAGAGCAAGAGGACACTATTTTATCTCCACTTACTCAAATAGCCAATTCCCAGTTACCCAAAAGCAATATCATGGGTATAATATCATATGTTGCTGACAAGTCTCCTTCTGCCAGTTAGCTCCCTCTCGTCATCCCCAAGTCCATTACCTTGGTCTTTGTAATGGCCTTCTACTCCTGGCCCACAAGGTCTATAGGAAGACAATTCATATCTATTCATTCAATCATCCATTGATTCAACAAATATTCAGTGAGTACTTACTATAGGATAGATACCCTTCAAAACACTCAAAATAGGGTAAAAATTCTAGCTGCCCTATCACTGCTGCAACAATTACAGAATATTTTGTAGTTTACAAAGTGTATTCAAACACATTACTTCCTCTGCTTTATTAAATTGGTCACCAAACATTTAAACTTCTCAAAATGAGGCTCATTCTACCCACCCATCTCTAAGTTGGTAGGATTTTTTTTGCCTAACTTCAGCACCATTTAATGAGGGTTACTAGTGCCCTGAATTATTCCAGACATAAAGAATGATAGTGATATCTCTGCACAGAGAGGCCTAATAGAGGTTTCTATCAACAAGTGGTCACAAATGTAGGTGATGATGTCATTGTAAAATCACAATTTATTGTATAAATAATACGATGCAGTTGAAAACTAAGTGCAACTCTGAAAAGCAGAAATGACGCAAGCCGACAAAGAGAAATAAATGACCAGTGTGTTATGATAATAAGTGCTTTATAAATACCTACTTACCTCATATTAAACTTGGGTGGAAAATGGGGTTGGGGGAAGCTATACTCACATGTGTCTCTCTCTGGTTCCTGAGTATTTCTCAGGATTTTCCTTACAAGGTGGGCACACAGTTTTAAACTCCATGTCTTAGGACAATGTCCAGATTTCCTTAGGTGGACCTGATATATTATTGAATAAGCTCAAACAAATGATAATATTAAATATTTTATTAGTAGCAAGAAAAGCATTTTGAACATGTAGCAACATTTTCTTAAAACAGGTGATTTCTAGAATCTTCAGGCTAAAAAAACTATTCAAAAGATAGTATGGATTTCTCAGATTTAAAATGTGGGCATTAACATTGTATTTGCGAAAATTTGGTTGTCTATTTCAATATATAAAAAATAATTTGAACACATTTGATATGGGTGGCTGAATGATAGTGGTCATTTGAAACATGTTTCTCAGAGGCTGTATCTAGGCATCAAGAAATTTAAGATCTAGTTTTGTTTTTCAGTCCAGAGTGAAGGTAACAAATGTTGAAAGCTATTAATTTTACAGATGATGGAAAAATGATGAGAAAGGAAAATGAGAATCCTGTTTCCCTATGACTTCAAAGAATCCTGTAAACATAGCTTCATTCATGTAAGAAAAGAACCCTGCTAATTATATTATATGTAATTATATTATTATATATAATAAGTAATCTCATAGTTGCCTGTTTTATAGAAAGAGAAGTCAAGCCTTGGGAGAAGAGTTGTGCAAAAGTGGAAAAACCAGAATGAAACCCCTAGATTTTCTAACTTTTTGGCTCAGACTAACCCTCCATGTAAATGGAGATGCGTTTTGCTCTTGGTCTAACTGGTTCAGTGGGTTGTGAGCTCCTCCCTAGTGGGAATGTATCTTCTTCACCTCCCTGGTTTCCATGTCACCACTCACCCACTTCGTTTCTCTTCCTATCTCTCTAGTCACTTCTCAGTCTTCTGTAGGTTTCTCTTCTATCATGTGCCTCCTACATCTTGCAGCTATTGGTCCTTCCTTGGCCCTTTTTCCTTTTGACGTTATTCATTCTCCCTGGGTAAATTTTTCTTTCCCATGTCTTCAACTACCAACCATATGCAGATGGGTTTCAACTTTAATCTCCAATAGCAACCTCTCCTAACCTCCAAGCCTATCTGTCCAGCTGTCTACTGAGTGTTTCCTGGAGTTCAGCATATCCAAAGCTGAGATCCTCATCTTCCCCTGAAGACCTGGTCTTCTTCATTTCCCCCCATCTCAATGGATGTCACACCATCTACTAAATGTTGAAACCAGAAAACTGGGAATCGTTCAAGATTCCCTTTTCTTTCACAGACTCTACATCCAAACCACCAAGTCCTGACCACTAGTCCCTGAAATCTTTCTCAGGTTTGCCTTTGTCTGTCTGTTCCTATTGTTGCTGCCTTTTTTTTTTTTCAAGTTTTCATCCCTTCTCACTTGGACGAAACACTAGCCTCCTTTACTGGTCTCCCTGACTTCAGACCCATTTCCTGGCCCCCCCCCCTCCACCATAGTGTCTCCAAAGCAGCTCTAGATATGAATTCTCTGTTAACCTTCAGTGGATCCTCATCCAGGACAATATAACATGGTCCCTCTCTATCTAAACTTCCTTGTCTTACACCAATTTCATACTTTCATAAATCCTTTCATGCTGCATTTTATGCTCTAAGAACATCAAACTCTTTGTAACTCCCCAAATGTGCTAGACCTCCCTGCCTTTGCATGGCCTTTTCTCTCTGCCCTACCCTGATGTCCAGCTGGCAATGTGCACAAGCCCTTCATGTCCTGGTTGAAGCATTCCCTCCTCTGTGAAATCCTTCCCTGACTCTCCAAGGCAGTTTTTATCCTTCCTCCTACAACTGCACCAGCCACAATACTGTTAGCGCATTCATAACATGGATTGTGAGGCAGGAGCATGCTTTGATATAATGAATTGGAAAAACTCAGTCTTTCCCTCTTATGTGTCTCCTTTACCACCACAAAACACTTCACTTCTCGTTACTAAACATGTGCTGGTTTTTCCCCCACCACACCAAGGAATCCTCTTTGACACGAGCTAGGTGTCCTACGATTTAACTCAATTCTAACACTATTTAGGTGGAGATAGTGTCAGATCCCATAGGTTAAGTGCTCAGTCCCATTAAGACTGCTACCAACCTGGGAATGTAAATTGACACAGCCACTGTGGAGAACAGTATGGAGGTTCCTTAAAAAGCTAAAAATAGAACTACCATATGATCCTGCAATCCCACTCCTGGCCATATATCTGGAGAAAAACATGGTCCGAAAGGATACATGCACCCCAGTGTTCATTGCAGTATTGTTTACAATAGCCAAGACATGGAAGCAACCTAAATGTCCATCGACAGAGGAATGGATAAAGAAGATGTGGTACATATATACAATGGAATATTACTCAGCCATAAAAAAGAATGAAATAATGCCATTTGCAGCAACATGGATGGACCTAGAGATTGTCATACTGAGTGAAGTAATTCAGACAGAGAAAGACAAATATCATATGATATTGCTTACATGTGGAATCTTTTTTTTTTTTTTTACATGCGGAGTCTTTAAAAATAAATGATATAAATGAACTCATTTACAAAACAGAAACAGACTTACAGACTTAGAAAAAACTTATGGTGACCAGGAGAGAAGGTTGTGTGGGGAGTGTTAGTTAGGGAGTTTGGGATTGACATGTACACACTGCGATATTTAAAATGGATGACCTGGGACATCCCTGGTGGTCCAGTGGTTAAGACTCCACACTTCCAGTGCAGAGGGCATGGGTTCTATCCCCACTCAAGGAAGTAAGATCCCACATGCCTCACGGTGTGGCCAGAAATGTTTTTAATTAAAAAATAAAATAAAATAATAAAATAATAAAAAAAATAAAATGGATAACCAACAACAGGGAACTCTGCTCAATATTATGTAACAACCTAAATGGGAAAAGAATTTGAAAAAGAATAGATATATGTATATGTATAACTGATTCACTTTGCTGTACACCTGAAACTAGCACAACATTGTTAATCAACTACACTCCAATATAAAATAAAAAGTTAAAAAAAATGTACCACCAGAAAACCAAAAAAAAAAAAAAAAAAAATACTGCTTCTACCCTACGTTAGATGCCGATCACAAGTAGTAGGTCCCCAGGTTACCCACAACTTCTGCCCGATTTGCCTACAAACAAGGGTTCCCATGACCCCCTCTTCAGGTTCAGTTAATTTGCTAGAGCAGCTCATAGAACTCAGGGAAATATTTACTTATATTTACTAGTTTATTAAAGGGTATGATAAAAGATAAAGCTGGACACCAAGATGAAGAGTGATATATAGAACAAGGTCTGGGAGGGTCCCAAGCTCAGGAGCTTCTGTCCCTGTGGATTTGGGGTGTGTCACCCTCCCAGTGTGTAGATGTGTTCACAACCTGGAAGCTTGTCGAACCCCATACTATTGGGATTTTTATGGAGGCTTCATCATGTAGACATGATTGATCATTAACTCCATTTTCAGCCCTTCTCCCTTCTCAAGAGAATGAGGGGCAGGGCTGAAAATTCCAAGCTTCTAAGTATGGCGTGGTCTTTCTGGAGACCAGCCCTCATCCAGGAGCCATCTGGGAGCCCACCCAGGGTTAAGGCAGGTGGATTGTACCTTTGCCTCCATAGTGTGATTTTAGGGACCTGAGCAGCTCCCTACAAAGCCTTCTTACCTGCTCGTTCTAGGTGACGCCTGGAATTCCATTGTCAATACTCCATTCCCTTAACCAGAGATTTTGATCCTTACTAAAATGGAGGCACATTTGGGAGAAAAAATATTTTGAGTTGCTATCAATATTTGGGGTGACCAAGAGAGTTGAGGAATTTTTAAAAAAGAGGTGATAAGGTGGAGAAGAAGAGAGTAACAGGTACCTGGAGATTGGGAAGGGGACTCCATGAATAGAGAAAAAAGACAGAATAGAGAAATGTGGGGTGCAGATTCTTGGTGGACTTTGCAGTGCTGCCTTGGACCTACTGTACCTGTGCATGGATAGGATTTGGTTCTGGATCTGGGAAGGCTGGGACAAGAGGACAGAGATGCTTTCCCCTTTCTGCCAATCCCTGACAGTAGTCATTGGCAGTGTGGGAATTATCCTGGCCTGCTCGGCAGCAGTTTTCTGTCTTGGATCAGTTGGTGCTTTTCTAAGCACGAAGAGAGCTGAATTGGACTAAATAGACGTAAACACTGGGGCATGCGCCGACTCACCAAATTGCTTCCTGAGCTTGTGATGCAGAGAACTATGCAATTATGAGACTAATACGTATATGTTGGCTTGAAGAAATTAGACATATACACCCAATTGCCAAGAGCAATGAGAAAACATGGATTTGTTGGAGCCAAGTGAATGGTGTGGAGACAAGGACCTTGGAAGCTTGGGCTTTCTGATGGGAAGATACTGCTGAATTAAATCTAATTGCTGCAGGAAGTAGCTCTCACTTTCCAAAGCAAAGAAACAGTCATGGCTGTGGCATGGCTATGACAAGCAGGACCTGAAGGTGTGTCTCAGAATTTCCTAAGATTGACTGCCAGAGCAGCCCATTGTTCTCCTATTTCACTGGGTCTTCTCAAATGGGGTGAAGATCTGTTTCTCTCCAAGTTCAACTCAGCTGTGCTTCTGTCCCAGTTATTGAACAAGTGATGTACCCCTGCTGTTGCTTAGAAACAACTGTACAGTCATTGATTGTAACTTAGGTGTCTCTGGAAACTTAGCACCTCTTTGCTCTTCACCCTTCCTGCCAATGGCTCTGCCAATTTCTCAGCCTCTGAGTTGGTAGATAGTAAAGTAAGCTCTTGCCAAGAGCCAAGGAAATGCTTGTTGATTCTCCATCAGGAAAACAATGCAATCACTAGTTCATCTCAGCATAGGGTTAGCAGGACCTTAGTACTAGAGCTTGAAATGCAGTGGATAAGTAGGCCCCCAAGGACTCCTCTTGCAGGTTGCACAGGGAGAGAAACAACGGGGGTGAAATGTCCCTTCACTGTGCTCGAGAGATAATTGCGCATACAAGAATGAACGGGTGTGTAAGAATAAATCCACGCTAATATCTAGACAGAAAAAAGTATTGAAAAGAAATCAAGAGAAATTTGCATTGCTGGGATTGGCACATTAGAATCAGGATAATGAAAATATCAGCAATTCTCCCCAAGGACCACTGTATTAGCCAAGGTTCTCCCGAGACAGAACAAATAGGATAGACAGAGATAAAGATAGAGTTAGAGAAAAAGACAGAGAGAGATTTGTGGGGATTTCTTATGAGGAATTGGCTCAGATGACTATGAAGGCTGAAAAGTCTGAAAAGATCTGCTGTCTGTTAAGCTGGAGACCGAGGAAAGCTAGTGGTGCAATTTAGCACTGTTCCCAAAGACACCTAAGCTACAATCAATGACTGTACATTTGTTTCTAAGGTACAGCAAGGGGTACAACACTTGTTCAATAACTGGGACAGAAGCACAACTGAGGTAAACTTGGAGAGTGTTTCCTGTTATTTTTTTTAGTTTAGTACCTTGAAATATTTCCTCCTTCACTTGTGTTTGTGTGGTGAATACAAAGTATTCATCAAAATTTTATCTTTAAATTTGGATTTACTTTATAAACATTTTCATTTACCAACAACACTCTGAGGATATTTTTCAAGTGATGGCAAGTTGCATACCTTAAGGAAGGTGGGAAGGAAATGAAATGTGAAGGGAAGCCCCCCTCCCAGGCAATGGGAATGGGTGGCTGGTGTGAATGGAGGAAAGCAAATATTACAGAAGAGAAGGGCCCTGCATAGTCTGTCGATGCGAATGTGTTCTGAGATAAGGTGCCTATCCACCTCAACTCTGCACCTGGTGTCTTGAAGAAAAGAGATTAGCGGGTGGGGGTGAGGAGGGGAGAGGAGGAAGATAAAGGAAAGCAATGCAAAGAGTTATTGTCAATAATCCTACAAAACTCTGCAGGATGACACATGGATAAAATTCATCTGGCATCAGCTGACCCAGGAATCCATGACAGCTCTCCTAGGCTCAAATCTTCCCCATCTTGCCAGGGTCTGACTTCACTTGGGGGGCGCTCTCCAATGTCCAACAGTACGGTAGCCAGTGCCCTGGGGATGACTAAGGCGAATTCTCTGCTTGCGGTACCTTTCCCTGCAGATGTGAACAAGAACCCCATGGCGCTCCTGCCGGAAGTACACGGGCTGCTGGCCAGCCCTCATGTCTCAAATCCAAACACTAGATTCTCTTTCCAGATCCTCTGTCCTGGGCTTGGGCTTCCACCCAGGTAGCTTCAGGGCCTGGATCAGTCTTTACACAGCTGTCCCTTTTAAGACTCAGTAGACCTGACTTCCTGTTTAGGTTCTGTTCTCCCTGGGGGCAGATTGCTGGCTTCCTTCTTCCTCTAAGCAGAGGTGCATAAAATTAACTGTTAAGTAAAACATCTGTGTTGTGAAAGAGAGATTTGACAGAAGAGCCATGCAATAGAAGCCTCAGGAGGAGCGCAGTAGGCTGCCACGTGGGTAACCCCAGATGGACCAGGCCTCCTGACATTCGCACCCCGTGTAGACCCCTCTCCTTGACTCTCGATGGCCCTGTGACGTGCTTGACCCCAAAAAATGAGGCATAAGTGATGCCGGGCCAGTTTGCGGCCTAGAACTAAAGAAAGCCTGGGAGCTTCTGCTCTGACACTCGGTGTTCTGGGGGAAGCCAGCTCCTAAGGAGGAGGGCTGATTACCCTGAGACCATCATGCTGGGAGGGAGCCCGCAGGTTTTAGGGTGGTTTGTCACCCAACACGAGATAACCAAAACAAAGAGCTACTATATCCATTCTATTTAGGGTTTAAACCTAGAAAGACTTTGGAAATCTTTCTATAGAAAATAGAAATAGAAAGATTTAGAGGGAAAGGTAGTATTTCTTCACTCAAGGGAAAGAGAGTGGTTTTTTTTGCGGTACGCGGGCCTCTCACTGTTGTGGCCTCTCCCGCTGCGGAGCACAGGCTCCGGACGCGGAGGCTCAGCAGCCATGGCTCACGGGCCTAGCCGCTCTGCAGCATGTGGGATCTTCCCAGACCGGGGCATGAATCCGCGTCCCCTGCAACGGCAGGCGGACTCTCAACCACTGCGTCACCAGGGAAGCCCAAAGAGAGTGGTCTTTTGACAAATGGTCTTCCAACCCAAGCTTAAGAGAATGTGTGCTACTGCAGAGCTTCGTGTGAATACTAAGTTCATCTCCCTCCTCCACCTCCTCAACGTAGGCCATTCCCTGTCCCCGGGATTTGCGTTATGCTTCTCCCACTCCTGTGGTTGGCCTGTGCTGTACCATCCATCTGTAACGGCTCCTCCCTTCCTCACTGCATATCAAAGTCCCACCAGGTCTTGTAACCATTGTGAAGCTGGGCCACTTTATGACAGTTTCCCAGTGAGGGCTCTTCCTTTCCTCTGAACTCCATTCCCAGAGCAATTCTAAAATGGAAAACTTATGGGTCATTAGTCATTTTGTACCATCATTTCTCTTATTATCTTGAACTGACGTGTAAATGTATTTTGATTTAACTTTATACTGGTTCATTTCTTGTTCCTCAAATCAGATTGTAGCTTATCAAGACAGGAACATGTGTGTCTCCCCTCAAAGGATAGTCAGTAAATATCTATTGATTTCTACTATACTTTCCAGTTATCCCCAATCCAAGGGACCCAGCAGTTGTACTTTCTTTTTCTTACTTTTTTTTTCTTTTGTATGAAGCTTGAAATAGTGCTTTTGCAACATGCAGGTTTTAATTTATTTTTTTCTTGCGATATAATTGACATATAACATCATATTAGTTTTTATTTGAAGTATAGTTGATTTACAATGTTGTGTGCACAGCAAAGTGATATATATAGATACAGATATATACACATACGTACATATTCTTTTTCATATTCTTTTCCATTATGGTTTATTACAGGATATTGAATATAGTTCCCTGTGTTCTATAGTAGGCCCTTGTTGTTTATCTATTGTATTTATAGAAGTGTGTATATGTTTGTCCCAAACTCCTAATTTATCTCTCCTCCACCCCCATTCCCCTTTGGCAACCATAAGTTTATTTTCTATGTCTGTGAGTCTGCCTCTGTTTCATAAATAAGTTTATTTTTATTGTATTTTAGTTTCCACATGTAAGTGATATACGGTGTTCGTCTTTCTCTGTCTGACTTACTTCACTTAGTATGATACTCTCTAGGTCCATCCATGTTACTGCGAATGGCATTATTTCATTCTTTTTTATGGCTGAGTAGTATTCTATTGTAACATTATATTAGTTTTATCTTTTCTTTTTAAAGCTTCCATTTCCCATCAAAACAGTTGTAGTGATTTTAAACTCTTGCCCGAGACTGAGGAGACTCCTGGGAAGTAGGACCCTTAGTATGAAAACTGGGAAAGTCTCTTGCAAAACAGGGTAGGTTGGCTACCCTCCTTCTACAAGTTATTGCCACATCTAATTCATTTGGTGTCCCACCCAGAGTTTCAACTGCAGAGACTGCAGAACGGTTGCCCAATCCTATTTTCACATAAAGTTCAAGCAGATGGTCTCCTAAATGAGTTTCACTATCATTTACATTTGATAGGAAGGTTTTTGAAAACTACTTGTGGTCATTATATGTTAGCATAACGGTTGTTTTCATAGTAGCAGCTATAAAAAGGAAGATTGAAAGCTTGCTGAATTTTCTCCAGCGTGGTTCTAGAGAGGGAAGCAATGTGACAAGCACATGCAGTCCAGAGTCCAGAGAGTTTACCATAGTCCATGTGGCAGTAAAGAAAGTCCAGGACTTCACTCATACCTTCATTATAGCATTTATTACATTGCATTGTATTTGCTTCTTGACATGTCACTCTTTATGCCTCAGTACTGTGAGCTTCTTAAAGACACAGACAGGTCTATTTATATGACAATATTTATAAAACATATATAATATGCCAGATAGTATTCTCTGCTTTTTACAAATGTTAACTCGTTTAATCCTCATATCTCTCTTATAAGATACGTGCAATTTTTATTCTCATATTACAAGTGAAGAAACTGAGGCACAAAGTAGTTATGTAACTTGTCAAGCTAGTATGTGACAGACTTCAGACTTGAATTCAGGCAATCTGGCTCCAGAATTGCTTCAACTATGACACAATCCTGTCTAGTCCTTATTTATTTTTGTATTCACAGCACCTAGCCCCATCCTTGGCATAGGACTCAATAAGTATGTACTAAGGAATTAATAAATGAACAACTCTCAAATGTAAGACAATCATATGTCCAGAATATTCTTGGAGAGTTCTAATTTTAAACGTTCTGCTGTATTTTCAAAGCATGTATTTAATCTATACATCAGGTGCTCGCTTTGGCAGCACATATACTAAACCATGCATCAGACGATGTATCTAGATTTGGGGGTCAGAAACTGTGGCACAGTTTCCATAAGTTTATAAATTCCATTTATTCTAAGTTCAAACTGATATTCTTAGTCCAAAAAATCGTGATGCCCTGGATAACAAGTTTCAAATACCAGATATTAGAAAAATATCAAGTGTTCTTCATTCCTATTTGCTGTGATCAAGTTTGAAGTTGAAACAGTAATGAAAATATACATTATATATGATTTGGCAAGGGTTTGGGTCAAACAAAGGATTTGAGGGAGGATGTAAGAAGGAGTCTTCTTAGATCTGTTATTATTAGATGTAAAAACACTTGGAAAATCTTAGAAGGGTTGCCTGGCCAGGAATGCACTTTGTTAAGATACTATCTTATAAAAGGGGCTGCTATCTCAAGTTTCAATCTGGTCTCCAGAATATTTCAGCTAAGGACTCCCAGGTCCAGAAGATTATCTACAGCAGTGATTCTCAAAGTATGCTCCCTAACCAGCAGCATCAGCATCTCCAAGGAACTTACTAGAAACACAAATTCTTGAGCCTACCCTAGACCTATAGAATCAGAAATTCTGGGGGTGGGGTCCAGCAACCTGTTTTTTTAACAAGCTCTCCTGGTGATTCTGATGCAAACTAGAGTTTAAGAGTCACAGATCTCGACTCACCTGGTGGTGCAGTGGTTAAGAATCCGCCTGCCAATGCAGGGGACACTGGTTCGAGCCCTGGTCCGGGAAGATCCCACGTGCGGGGGAACAACTAAGCCCGTGCACCACAACTACTGAGCCTGCGCTCTAGAGCCCGCAAGCCACAACTACTGAAGTCCCATGCTCCTCAACATGAGAAGCCATTGCAATGAGAAGCCCACACACCGCAACAAAGAGTAGCCCCCGCTCACTGCAACTAGAGAAAAGACCGCATGCAGCAACGAAGACCCAACACAGCCAAAAATAAATAAATAAATAAGAATCACAGATCTACAATAATGAAATTTGGTTTGTTTTTAACTTTATTCTTTCAAAAAGAGGAATGATTTGAGAATAAGTGAACTGGTCTTTGAAGTGAACTAAACACAGAATTGTTGAATTAGTAATGTAAACAAACATATATACACACCAATAGGTGACAAGTGCGACCCAAGTTTCAGAAGCCGCATAGGGTTGAGGGGGTATTCGTCTCACATTTAATCAGAGTCCATAGCAAAAGCCTTCCATCTGTTTCAATGGCCCTGTTATTTCATGACACCCCACCAAGCAGAAAAGCGTTCCCAAGACTGAACTCGTGGCTCCTTGTGACATGGTTCTTTCCTTTCTTTCCTTTGCACTATGGCTTCCTCTTCCCAGGCAGGTGTACTGTCCCTGAAGGAGCTGGCAGCTAAGGTAGTTAAGACCAGCTGCCCCTAGAACACTGCTTCCTTGGGACAGTCTCAAGTCCCGATGCTCAGTCCAGCTGGCTCTACTAGAAGGTCCTACTTTCTCTCCTTCTAGTCCTTTCTTCTAGGGTCACAGTCCATAGGTACAATTTCTACATGTCTGAACTGCGACTCTACTGGGTTCCACTTCTTTCCCACAGGGTTTCTAGACCCCATGTGAAATGAGGGGTATATTTGGGTATTTATGTTAATTCATATCCCTGAGTGTGGCAAAATGGTTTAAAAGCTCTCAGAATATTCTCTAATACTCAGGAGACTGACTTGTCTAAACCTCATAGAGGTCTTGTACAGTATAGTGTTGCCTCAACTAACCTTACCTAAATGACCTGTCAGACATATCCATCTATCTATCTTCTGTCCATTTGTCCATCCATCCAAAAACACACATAGGCACATGCATATCCGGGTGCTTTAAGTCCTTTCTAGAAAAAGGCAAAATATTTTTATAAATACGCATATCTATAAGTGTGTCTAAGAATGAAAAACATACAAATACTATAAAATATGACTTTCAAAAAATATGATTTTTATGTACAGAATATGACTACTCATCACTAAGGAATAGATGAAACCTTAGTTAGGTGAAGCTAATGTAAATATTTCTTCTTTCTTGGTCCAATATGAACCCTCCACCCCATTTTTTTAAAAATAAATTTATTTTTTGGCTGCGTTGGGTCTTCATTTGTGCACGGGCTTTCTCTAGTTGAGGCAAGCAGGGGCTACTCATCGTTGCAGTGCACAGGCTTCTCATTGTGGTGGCTTCTCTTGTCATGGAGCACGGGCTCTAGGCGCGCAGGCTTCAGTAGTTGTGGCATGCCGGCTCAGTAGTTGTGGCGCATGGGCTTAGTTGTTCCACAGCATGTGGGATCTTCCCAAGCCAGGGCTCGAACCTGTGTCCCCTGCATTGGCAGGCAGATTCTTAACCACTGTGCCGCCAGGGAAGACCCACCACCCTATTTTCTGTCAACTAAATCTATATTTTTTGCTAATACTCTTCAGTGGCTACCATCATTCTTTTTTGAAGACTTTTTTAAAAAAAATCTTTTTGGTCGTGCAGCACGTGGGATCTTTGTTCCCTGACCAGTGATCGAACCCGCAGCCCCTGCAGTGGAATCGCAGGGTCTTAACCACTGGACCACCAGGGAAGTCCCCATTCTTTTTTGGAAGGAATAATGCAAGACTTTTATGCTCACCACTGAATATTTGGTCTCTCCGCAATAGTCTAAATGTTAGACCAAGAACAGAATTGAATGTACCTTCACAGCCTTCACTATTTTGTTATTATTTATCAGGAGCTTCCTTCACTTTCAAGGTGCTTTCTGGAATGTGTCAGCTGCAGCTGGCACTCTCTTAAAAGGACTTCGCTCTCTGTATGATTTTTGCTCTGCTTTTATATTATGGGGTTCATGGAGACTGACTTTTGGTAGGAAGAGAACAAATTCAAGGTAGTCAAGCAACACAACACCTGGAAAATCTCCCCCAGTGTGCAGGAGATGTTGACCTCATTGTTTTTTTCTGGGTGACACCATCAAACTCCCCTTGGCAGTAGCTGCTCAACATTTTCCATTCAATTTCAGGCCCACTATGTGTGAGCTTCACTTGGCTTAGGGATAGAAGAATATCTGTGTGCAAGTCTTGATGAATGAGCTGTTTGGAGATGGATAGTTACCCATTTAGGAAGGCCTGACAATATTCCACTATTATAAAGTAAATGTCCCACAACTTTTATTTTGTAGATCAACCACCCTGGTTTTTTATTTCTGCTATTAAAGTAGTATTGGGCAAAGAGCCTGGGGTGAAATTGTGATGTAGAACAAGCTTGACCTTAATAGCTCCTCTCATGCCCTTATTATCCAGTTTCCCTGCTTCTAGAACCTACCAAGGGGATATTGTATTATCAGTTCATTCAATTTACACTGCTACAACAGGGATGCCAAAGAGGCTTCAGGTCATCTGCCAACTTTGATTAGCCTGGATAGGCTGCCAGGAGCACTGTGTTGAGGATTTAACTCCAGACTCCTTGAGAAAGCGTGCATGTCTGCCATAGACCAGGAGTGTGCCAGGAGATTTGCCTAGAATTTGCCATCCCTGTGTTAAGAATTTAATATATTACCTTTCTATGGGATATTTGCACATTAAAAGAAGAATGTGAAAGAGCAGTTTATTACGATGGATAAGTGGATGTTCAGGCATTTGTAGAAGGTCAGTGGGGTATATATTTTGGGGAGTCCTTAGAAAGAGTGCTGAAGAAAGTGAAAGGAAGATCTGTCCCAAAAGAGAATCAGTTTGAAAGGGTGCAGAGAAGTTGCTAATCCTAGCCTTACAAACTACGATTTTATGGACCTAATATTAACTCTAAATTTTGGTTAAGTGTATAAAATGTGTCCAAGGTGCTTTGATTTACTTTGCTGCTAATGTGATTTCTATTTAACAACAACTTTCTAAGATTCACATTACACCCCTTGGTCTGTTGCTTATTTTATTCTCTGTCTATGATATGAGCCAAGGAGCCTGAGAAGGTGGCTTATAGAAGGCACAGACTGTACCATGCATCATTTTACCGGACCGAGCACATGCTTGATTCTCAACAAATAATAAACCACCCAAGTGCTGCCACCTACTTAGAGACCAACTTTTTTCCCAACAGGGTCTAAGTAAGAAACTCCTCACTCAGCAGCACTGAAAACACCAAATGCTGGGAATTCCCTGGCGGTCCAACGGTTGGTTAGGACTCTGCACTTCCATTGCAGGGGGCACGGGTTCGATCGCTGGGCAGGGATCCTGCAAGCCACGTGGTGCGACCATAAAAAAAAAAGAAAAAGAAAACACCAAATGCTTTTGGAGCCTTAGTTTTTTAGGTTCAGAATTAGAAAACAGTAGCCACCAAATCCACTGCAGAGAGATGAAGCAAAAGTGGTCTGGTGATAGGATTTCCTTAACAGAGTGAGATATTTTCAGAGCACAGTGATTTAAAAAAAAAAAAAAAAAAGAATCCCAGATTTAGAGTCAAAAGATCTGCTGTGCCCTTTGATTGACCATGACACTTAACCTGTTTCAGATTTTCTCCTAAACCATAGAATAGAAACACAACAACCCCCAACTTTCAACCAAATCATTCCTGGTTGACAATCAAAAGAGAAGCCATCATGAATTTAACCCTGAATTCCTATAAGCACAATGCTGTTTCCTATCACAAAAATTATAAAATTGATCACAAAAATAGAACAAAAAAACCCCTCCAAATATATGTGCCTTTATTAAATATGTAAAGCCACACAGCCTTCAAAACTACGTAGTAGATGCTTCTTTTGTGAGATTCTTCTGCATAGCTTAGACTTGTTGCAACTTATCAAGATATATGGTTTAGGAGGACAAGTTTCCCTAATACATCACCCTATGGCAAACAAAGGATTTCTTCACTCCTCCAAAGATGAACATATGACATTGCAAGTTAGGGTCATCTGTCTCACAAATATTCATTGTCGATTCCATGCACATGGATGCCTCTGAAAGTCTTTGAGTGGCAAATTGCTTCTACAGTGCCACCTTGCCCTTCCTTTTCAGAAAGGAATTCATTCCTGAGCTCCCTAACCCAAATTCTAACACTTCCATTCTGCCCACATCACACCGTTTACCCTGCAGCTTGGTCCGTGTTTCCAGGCTAATGCGATGTCCTTGGCACTTGGTTCCCAGCTTTTCATTGGTGTTTTGGTATTAGCTTTGGTCTGTATGATGGAGTCTATTTCCAGTAATAAAGTTCACTAAAAAGTGGGTGTCAAAAGTCAAAGCATTTCAAATGGTGGGTGATAAATATACATGAAAGTGGTCTATAAAGTATGAAAGACTTTGGAAACTGTAAATAGCCAAGCTAATATTGGATATTATGGATTTTCTGAATTAATGGATATGGTTACCAGGGCAGAAGTTTTAGTCAGCATGAAAGATGTTGAACCAGAGAGGGACAGGAGGCAGAAAACCTAGAGAAGAAAGGTTGGAAGCTTCTTCATAAACCTGCCCACCACGGAAGAGCGGTCTTCTCTTAGGCCTGTCGGGCCAGAGCTTTTTGCTCAGGTCACCTAAGCTTGCACCCTCCTCCTCTGGCAGCTTTTCAAATTCCACCCTTTCCAGCCACAATCTGAGAGCATTTGCCTAACCCCTACTCCAGAGGGTAAAACTGTTTATTTGTCAGCATTTCACTTAGGTCCTTGACCCCGCATGAGCTCCAACTGGACCATTCTTTCGGTGTTATTCATAGAAACAGTGTCTTCAAAGAATCAAAGCAGGAGTCTTTAAAAGCAGTTTGCAAGTGAAATGTGACTCTCCCAGGCCAGTGGCAATGCACTAGACACATGACTGAGCTGGTTTCAGGCTGAGCTGCATGATTTGCTGGCAAGTGCCAGTTCCCAGGGAGCCGCTGCCCCCTTGTGGCTCAGCACTGGCCAGGAATTATTCCGTGACGGGGAGAACACTTGGCAAAAGTCTGTAAAAGATTATTGGTGGGGGCTTCCTTGGTGGCGCAGTTGTTGAGAGTTTCCCTGCCGATGCAAGGAACACGGGTTCGTTCCCCGGTCCGCGAAGATCCCATATGCCGCAGAGCGGCTGGACCCGTGAGCCATGGCCGCTGAGCCTGCGCGTCCGGAGCCTGTGCTCCGCAGCGGGAGAGGCCACAACAGTGAGAGGCCCGCATACCGCAAAAAAAAAAAAAAAAAAAATTTTAAAGGAATATTTTATTACAATTTTCAAAGTAGTGTATACTCCTTGAAGAAAAATTTGTGTAAAATTATTTAATTTTGTTAATGTTTTTATGTATTTCTTCCCTGACTTTCAAAATCTTTTTCCATATAAGGAAACCTAATTTTACTTCGGGACAGAAAAAAAGCCATAGAACTATGAAATCTGATTGTGTCATAAATGTTATGTAAACATGATCTCTTCTCCACAGTAAGAAAATAGGCTTTTGAATATGATAGAGTACTACGAAACAGAATTGACTTTTTTTCCTACAAAATTTAAAATGTAAAGGATAGCATTTTAGATCATAGAATCTCATAAACTTTGCTTGTAATTTCAATTCTATGGATTAAGAATACTGTAGTGAATGCAACTATTAGACACATTAAATTAAATATTACCTCATTTTAAAGACAGAAAAATAAAACTCCTTTCTCTAAAGATGGACTGTGGGAGTTATGGTAATTTAGCAGTGTAAATGATCCAGTCACTGACAAATGCTTCAGATGTTGGTCATATTTCTAAATGCTGTAGAGATATGTTGCTTCCCCCCAATTATGGAGAATGTAGAAACAAAGGCATTATAAGAAGAGCTGAGGGGCTTCCCTGGTGGCACAGTGGTTAAGAATCCGTCTGTCAGTGCAGGGGGCACAGGTTCGAGCCCTGGTCCGGGAAGATCCTACATGCGGTGTAGTAACTAAGCCCGTGAGCCACAACTACTGAGCCTGTGCTCTAGAGCCCTCAAGCCACAACTACTGAAGCCCGCGCCTCGAGCCCGTGCCCTGCAACCAGAGAAGCCACTGCAAAGAGAAGCCTGCACACCGCAGCTAGAGAAAGCCTGCGCGCAGCAACAAAGACCCAACGCAAACAAAAATAAATAAATTTTAAAAAAAAACGAGCTGAGAATGAGTCAATTGTGTCTCCAAATACCTTTGTTTCCTTCTATATCTCGTTTGCTGTATGTGTCATCTAGATGTGTATATAACACAATATAAATATGGGTGATGGTGTCAAAGAGAGTCTGTGGACAAGTCCTAGAATGGGCTGGGAGGAAATTGACCGTGTCTTTAACTGCTTTATCTGATCCTTTATTTTCTCAAGAGTTCTCAAACTTTTTGATCCGCAGATCATTTTAATTCTACAGGAAAAATGTCCACAGTCCACCTACTTCTTGTGTATCACTTTTATAAAAACATATATGAACATTTTATCACTTTCAACATAGAAAAATAAAACTTCCTAAAAAAAAAAACTTCCTTCTGTAAAGACAGCCAATGGGAATTATGTAATTTGGTCATTTAAATGACCCAGTTATTGGTGACTGCAAATGGCTATTACTATGCATACATGCAAAATAATGCTGTATAAGTTTAAACAACTTTACCAAAAAGTCTATTGAATATTAAGCTATTAATTATAATACCTCAAAGTCTCTTATTGTTATTACACATTTCTACATGTTAACATCCTTGTAATCCATGCCCTATTTTTGGTGCTTTTCTTTTTATTTATTTATATTAATTTATTATTTATTTTTGGCTGCATTGGGTCTTTTTTTCTTCGCCCCTTGGAGGGAGGGGGGCTGGGGAGACTACTTTACATTGTGGTTGCGCGGGCTTCTCATTGTGGTGGCTTCTCTTGTTGCAGAGCACGGGCTCTAGGCGCGCAAGCTTCAGTAGTTGTGGCTCCCGGGCTCTAGAGCACAGGCTCAGTAGTTGTGGCTCACAGGCTTAGTTGCTCCACCGCATGTGGGATCTTCCCGGACCAGGGCTTGAACCCGTGTCCCCTGCACTGGCAGGCGGATTCTTAACCACTGTGCCACCAGGGAAGCCCTTATTTATTTTTTTAATTTTTTTATTTTTTCTACCTAATTTGACTTATAATGAGGCCAAAAAATGATACAATGGAGAGTTAACAAGAGAGTGAGGAAATGGGCACTCTTGCTCACGTTCAAGGTCACAAAGCTGGGAAGAGGGCAAAACAAAATCAAAGCCAAAGTCTTATCAGAGTCCCAAACAAAAAGATGTGTTCTCTCTCCACCAGTACTCACTGCCTCCTGGGCTTGGAATCCTGTCTCTTGAGTAGAACCAAGGATGATGTCATTCACCTTCAGATTGTAGGGGAATTAATGAATGTAACCTCCAGTGAGTGTCAATCGATGTCCTTCCTGGTGAACACACTGCTGTAGCCTCTTCTTATCCTCTGAAACTTCACAAAGTAGCTTGAATAAAGCGTTTTCAATGGGTGATGACTGGATTAGACCAATGTCATGTGGGTCGTGCAGGGTCTGGCCGTGTGATCCGGTTGTTTTTATTCTCGCTCCAGCTGCTGGTCCAGCAGAGCCTTCTCCCTGCTCGGCACTTTTGTGGTCGCGCTGACTTTCTGAGGCTCAGCTGACATCACATGCAGATTCCCCAAGTCATGTGCATCTCTGATATTAACCTAAGCTCCAAGCTTCTCTTCTCTCTTCGGGGGAGGCTTCGGAAGTCTGTATGTAAAGCGACTCCTCCCGCAAGACTGGCCAGGGCCGGTTCGCTTCCAGGCTTCTAGAGGATGCTCCGCCCCCTCCCTGTGATGGGGAAAGCAGGAGGTCCTTCCCTCCTTTAGAAGGAGGAGAATCTCCAAGGTGAACCGAAATACAGTTAAAGGAAAGAAATGTTCATTTTAAAGAACTTTAACATGTAATGGAAACATATGTCTGTTCAATTTTCTTTTAAACCCCTAAAGGTGGTGCTCTTCTTTTTTTTTAAAAAAATTATTTATTTATTTTTGGCTGCGTTGGGTCTTCGTTACTGTGCGTGGGCTTTCTCTAGTTACGGTGAGCAGGGGCTACTCTTCGTTGTGGTGCGTGGGCTCCTTCTCATTGCTGTGGCTTCTCTTGTTGCAGAGCACCGGCTCTAGGCACGCACGCGGGCTCAGTAGTTGTGGTGCACAGGCTTAGTTGCTCTGCGGCATGTGGGATCTTCCCAGACCAGGGCTCGAACCCGTGTCCCCTGCAATGGCAAGTGGATGCCACCAGGGAAACCCTGGTGTTCTTTTTTTTTTTTTGCGGTACGCGGGCCTCTCACTGTTGTGGCCTCTCCCGTTGCGGAGCACAGGCTCCGGACGCGCAGGCTCAGCGGCCATGGCTCACGGGCCCAGCCGCTCCGCGGCATGTGGGATCTTCCCAGACCGGGGCACGAACCCGTGTCCCCTGCATGGGCAGGCAGACTCTCAACCACTGCGCCACCAGGGAAGCCCCGGTGCTCTTCTTTTTAAATTCATTTTTATTGTTTGAAATATATGAGATTCAAATCTAGATCAAGATGGTGGAAAATATATATCCCGTATATTTTAGTGGGATTTGCATTTTACACTACTCTAAGGAGATAATCTGAAGGGTCCAGAGAGATCTGCTTGACCAGCACCGGTGGAGTAGAGTGCTCTACTCTAGGGCATGCGAGGGCAGAGTAAAAGATGGGGCCCACATTTCTCGAGATGCATGTATGGTCAGGCCACTCAAGATGGCTCTTCTCTTCCTCTGTACATCCCCTGCTCCACCGGTCCCTGCTTCACTCACAGGACTATCCAGTCCTCTTAATTACAGGGCTTAATCAGTAACTAATTGTGTGCTTGCCCCTGCCAGCTGGTTTCCCTGGTAACTGACGAGCCAAACCGACGTCAATTCCCCCTATAAATGGTAGCCCCCTTCTCCCGCCATGTCCCGCCTGCAGTCTGCCGTCCACCGTAGGGTGTCACTCCAGGACCCTTTTGCTTCTGACACGTAAGCTCCCCTGTCTGATAAACGGGATAAACGGTTGATGGCTCTGTCACTGTCTCCTGGTTCTTTATTCAGTCTCGAGGCTGGGCAACTACAAGGGTGCAGGCCTGCGGGGTGCAGCCCAACAATGCAGCTCATCAGAGCTGAGGATAAAGAAAGCCAACCAAGGCCACAAGTAACTGTATCAGGTTCACGGCTCTAATCCTTCTGGCTTGTGGTTTCTCTTGCCATCTCAGTTGAGCGTTTCACTCTGATAGAGACTATTAGAAAGAATCCCTCATGCCCCAAGGAATTTTGCAATTGTACTTCCCAACTATCACCTCTAGCTCTCTGCTATCCTTGCCTGCTCCTAAAGGGGGGGAAGGGGAAATTACAAAACTGAAAGCTAATGCCAAGCCAGTGATTAGCGATCATTATCACTGTGATATCTACCAATCAGATCCAGAGAGACAATGCCATTTGGGGCAACTCTCAACCCAATTGTTCCTCAGTTTACTCATCTGTAAATGACATTGGACCAGTTATACCTAAGTCTGTACCAGTTCAAACTCTAAGAATATGTATTTAATACTTGGGCCTCACAGGCAGAAAAAGTGTTTGGTTCAGCCAAGAAACAACAAGTGTGTCAAAATAACTTTATATTGGCCACCCCAATACCTTAAAAAACCAAATAAAACCAAGTACTTCCTTAAAAATAAATATTGTTGATCAAATATTCCAATAAACTAGGACGTAGATCACTTATGTCAAGGCTCATGGCCTTGGTGCACGTCCTGCACCTGGTGAGGAGGTGGCTGTCCCTGGAGGTTGACTGAGAGTGACTTCTTTCTGACTGTTGCAACCTGCTTTACTGCCTGAATTTCAGACTCTCCTGCTGTTCAGAATACTCTTACCTTCCTAAATCTGGCCATAGAATACTGAAGCCAACAGAATGGAACTGACTTAAGGTAGCCAGCCCACAAATAGGTATTAAACACCTGCTGTATGTCAAGCTAGGAATATAGTAGAGAAGATGACAGGTTAATGTTCTAGCCTCATGGAATTTATAGTCTATAGCAGACATCAGGTTTTTAGTTTCCAAAAGTGAGAGTTGTTTGCTTTTCAGAGGAACTTAAGAATATGATCCTATAGGCTCTGCATGAACAGGGCTACATTTCGTTCATCACTGTAGACCCAGTGCTCGGTACATGATATCCACAAATGTTCATGGCATAATTGAGGGAATAATCAGATATAAACTGGATACTTAACAAAAAACCTAAACCAAGTTTGAGGTACGCTCCAAGAATCGTTCAAGATCACCTGGACATTCAGTCCCTTTTTCAGAATAATGAAGGAAAAAATTGCAATTCACTGTTGGCCAAGAGTCAAAACCTTGTTTCCTTTGTGGTGTGTGGGTTGTATATTTGCCTGTTTTCAAGGAAGAAGGGAATTCAGGGAGGTTAGTGGTTTTGTTGTCATTATTTTGTGAAGCCTCCTGGGCTATTTTTTTCTTTCTTTAATCAACAAATATGCACTGTGCTAGGCATTGTCCCAGGCACTGAAGATACCATGATGAGCAAGACTGGCGAGAACTCTGTCCTCTGGGAGCTTCTATTTCAGAACTTTCCATGGACTGGTGGGCTATTCTTTTCTCCACTTACTTTGGGTGACTCTAATGATTACATACCACTTTTATAATGAGAGCATTTTTAAGAGGGTAAAAAAAGAGACTTCTTCAACAAAGTATGGATATAAATCTGAGTTTTCAGTACAACTCTGAGTGAGCATATTTGGGCAGCACTGCTTCCATTGCATAAAAAGAAAAGAAGACCAGGCACTAGTTTACCACAGAGAATATGTAAATAGGCACAACATTTTCAGAAAGAAATTTTGCAGTCTCTTTCAACATTTTAAATTTGTTTGTCTTCCAACCAAGTGATTCCAGTCTTATGAATTTATCCTACACATTGCTTGCAAAAATAAAGAAGGATATATGTGAAACATTATTTGTGATGGTGGAAAATGAAAAATAACCTAACTGTCCATCACAGGGGAACTGCATAAATAGATCATTGTATGTCTGTATAATAGAATACAATAACGTTCTTCTTCTTTTTTTTTTTTTTTTTCGGTATGCGGCCCTCTCACTGTTGTGGCCTCTCCCGTTGCGGAGCACAGGCTCCGGACGCGCAGGCTCAGCGGCCATGGCTCACGGGCCCAGCCGCTCCGCGGCACGCGGGATCTTCCCGGACCGGGGCAGGAACCCGTGTCCCCTGCATCGGCAGGCGGACTCACAAGCACTGCGCCACCAGGGAAGCCCAATAACGTTCTTCTTAAAATGAAGTAGTAACATATACACAGTCCTATATATAAAATAGATAACCAACAAGGACTTACTTTATAGCACAGGGAACTATACTCAACCAAGAGAATTCTCATAAACAATTCAAATACAGAACAGAGACTTAATAAATTATGACACAATAATATAATGGAACACTATGTAGCTTTTACAAAGAGGAAACTGTACATTAATATGAAAACCTAATATAAGGGAGAAAAGCAAGTTTACAGGATGTATATGTATAGGTGTTTTATAATAATAGAAGGTTGTAAGAAAAGCACAGAAGTATTGATAGTTCAATGTCATAAAAACAATACTGCAGGGACTTCCTTGGTGGTACAGTGGATAAGACTCTGTGCTCCCAATGCAGGGGGCCCTGGTTCAATCCCTGGTCAGGGAACTAGATCCCACATGAATGCCACAACTATGAGTTTGCATGCCACAACTAAGGAGCCCTGGAGCTGCAACTAAGGAGCACACGTGCTGCAACTAAGGAGCCTGCCTGCCACAAATAAGACCCCATGCAACCAAATAAATAAATAAATATTAAAAAAAAACAACACTGCAACAAAATCTTTATAGCACATGTTTACACATTTGAGTTTCTTTTATTATCAGTTTTTTTCCTGAATATAAAAGTCTTCCATGCTCACTGTAGTGGGCAATAATTGTTTTATCACCTCACACACTTAAGAATTGCTTGAATTTATTAGTAGACGAGTTTCTCTTAACAACCCAACTCAAACTGCTACAAGCAAAAAAGAAGAAGAAGGAGAGGAAGAGGACGAAGAGGACAAAGAGGAAGAAGAAGGAGAAGAAAAATAAAAAGGAAGGTGTGGGGGGATCCTGAATGGGCAGCGGGCCAGCTCACAGATTCAAAGGAAAAGTTGACCAACTAAGAATGAGCCATGGCAAGGTAGAAAACAAGGGTGCTCCAGGAACCCTAATGCCTGGAACCAGACTTTTTAAAATTTTATTGAAGTGTACTTGATTTACAGTGTTGTGTTAATTTCTGCTGTACAGCAAAGTTATTCAGTTATACATATATGTATATATATTCTTTTTCATCCTCTTTTCCATTATGGTTTATCACAGGATATTAAATACAATTCCCTGTGCTATACAGTAGGTCCTTGTTGGTTATCCATCCTATATATAATAATTTGCATCTGCTAATCCCAAACTCCCAATCCTTCCCTGCCCACTTCCCCTTCCCCTTGGCAACCACAAGTCTGTTCTCTATGTCTGAGTCTGTTTCTGTTTCATAGATATATTCATTTGTGTTGTATTTCAGATGCCACATATAAGTGTTATCATATGGTATTTGTATTTCTCTTTCTGACTTACTTCACTTAATATGACAATCTCTAGGTCCATCCATGTTGCTGCAAATGGCATCATTTCATTCTTTTTTATGGCTGAGTAATATTCCATTCTATATATGTGCCACGTCTTCTTTATCCATTCATCTGTTGATGGACATTTAGGTTGTTTCCATGTCTTGGCTATTGTGAATAGTGCTGCTATGAATATAATGGTGCATGTATCTTTTTGAATTAGAGTTTTGTCTGGTTATATGCCCAGGAGTGGGATTGCTGGATCACATGGCAACTCTATTGTTAGTTTTCTGAGGAACCTCCATACGGTTCTCCATAGTGGCTGCACCAATCTACATTCCCACCAACAGTGTAAGAGGATTCCCTTTTTTTCACACCCTCTCCAGCATTTATTATTTGAAGACTTTTTAAAAATTTATTTATTTATTATATTATTTATTTTTGGCTGCATTGGGTCTTTGTTGCTGCACGTGGACTTTCCCTAGTTGCGGCAAGTGGGGGCTACTCTTCATTGCAGAGTGTGGGCTTCTCATTGTGGTGGCTTCTCTTGTCCTGGAGCATGGGCTCTAGGTGCGCGGGCTTCAGTAGTTGTGGCATGTGGGCTCAGTAGTTGTGGCTCCCAGGCTCTAGAGCATAGGCTCAGTATTTGTGGTGTATGGGCTTAGCTGCTCCACATCATGTGGGATCTTCCTGGACCAGGGATTGAATCCATGTCCCCTGCATTGGTAGGTGGATTCTTAACCACTGTGCCACCAGGGAAATCCATTTGCTGACTTTTTAATGATGGACATTCTGATTGGTGTGAGGTGGTACCTCATTGTAGTTTTGATTTGCATTTCTCTAATAATTAGCAATGATGAGCATCTTTTCATGTGCCTCTTGGCCATCTGTATGTCTTCTTTGGAGAAAAGTCTATTTAGGATTTCTGCCCATTTTTCGATTGGGTTGTTTGGTTTTTGTTATTGAATTGTATGTGCTGTTTGTATATTTTGGAAATTAAGCCCTTGTTGGTTGCATTATTCACAAATATTGTCTTCCAGTCCATAGTTTGGCTTTTCATTTTGTTTATGGTTTCCTTTGCTGTGCAAAAGCTTATAAGTTTGATTAGGTCCCATTTGCTTTGCTTTTATTTCTGTTGCCTTGGGAGACTGATCGAAGAAAACATTGATACAATTTATGTCATCGAATATTTTGCCTATGTTCTCTTCTAGGAGTTTTACAGTGTCATGTCTTATATTTAAGTGTTTAATCCATTTCGAGTTTATTTTTGTGTATGGTGTGAGGGTGTGTTCTAACTTTATTGATTTACATGTGGCTGTCCAGCTTTCCCAGCACCATTTGCTGAAGAGACCATCTTTTCCCCATCATATATTCTTGCATCCTTTATCAAAGATTAACTGACCCTAAGTTTGTGGATTTATTTCTGGGATCTCTATTCTGTTCCATTGATCCTTATGTCTCTTTTCGTGCTGATACCATGATGTTTTGATTACTTTAGCTTTGTAGTATTGTCTGAAGCCTAGGAGGGTTATGCCTCCTATTTGTTCTTTTTCCTCAGTATTAGTTTGGCAATTCTGAGTTTTTTATGTTGGAACCAGAATGTTGAGCTCCACCAAGACTCTCTGGGTCTCGGGTCTCTGCTCTCCGTGGCATGTTGGCCTCATGCTGTCCTACCGCCATCTTTCTCTGTAGTGAGGGATCATGGCTTCCAGCAGCTTTCACTGACAAAGACTCTCAATCCCACCACCTAAAAGGAAAAGGGCTCTTCTCTGAGGAAGGACTCTGAATGGTCAGAAACCCACTGCAAACCAACCTCTGTGACCAGGGTAGGGGGAATTATTACTGGTCATGACTGGTCTAATTTGGACCAGGTGCTCACCCTTCAACCTATCACCAGGGTCAGGGATACAGGATCTTGTAAGAAGGCGGCAGCTCCATTCAGCCAGAAGTCTGGAGTGGAGTGGAGAAAGAGAGTGGGAAGCAGAAACAGTGCTTTTTTGGAGCAGAGGAAGGAAGAGCTGCTGGGCAAAACAGGTGATTATTGTATGCTACATGAGCATAATTTTCTTCTAAATATTTTTAAGTTATTTTCATCATGTGTATATATACATTCAAGTGCCAAGAATGTATTTATAAGGATATTCTCTGAAACAGTTTTATAATCATTAAAAACTGTAAGCAGCCTATAGTTAACATCTACTGATATTTTTTCTTCTTGAATTTTTCCCTTTTTTCCCTCTGAGAACATTGAACCCAAGTGCTCATCTCAGCTGAACCAATCACATATCACCCTACTTCCTGTGACTACAGCAATTGGCCTGAAGGGTGGGTGTGTGATCCAGCGTGAACCAGTCTGTCTTGGCCCAGAAAAGGGTCATTTTCTTTTCAGGTAGTGAGGCAGTGGGGCTGTGACTCAGGCAGACTTTTTCACCTGGAGCTGTTACAAAAGTGTCATCTCCTGTCAGGTCAGGAACCTGCTAGGATACGATCTGGGGCCGCCAATTCTGCCTCCCACACAGGGGGTAAAGCTAGTCTATGAAGGAAGCTGTTTATGCTGAAATAAACAGAGATGAGACACGAAGAGACGGGGAGTCCTGATGGGTTAGAGGCCCTGGTCCCAGGCACCCTCTGAGGCTAACGCCCCCCACCCCGCGTCCCCCCACTCTTCAGCAAATATGACTAAATGGGCCAATTTCCTCCTTACCTAAGGCTAGTTTGAATTGGGATTCTTCCAGTTTCAGCCACGAGACTCCTAATATCTGAGTACAGATCAATAGAGCTGGGTAACTTATGGCACAATAAAATACTTTTAAGTGTAGCTTTTAAAAAGAGAAGACTACATATATTGACGTAAAAAACAAATATAAGGAGAGAAACAAGTTTATAGGGCAGGGGTGTGTTTCTGTGTGTGTGTGATTTTATATACACCACATACTTACGGAGACTGTGTTCCAAAAGGTTAATATTGGTTACCTCTGGAGGCTAGTATGGGAAAGACTTTCACTTTTTAAATATATTTCTGTGGGTTTTTTAAAATAAATTTATTTATTTATTTTTGGGTGTGTTGGGTCTTCGTTGCTGCACGTGGGCTTTCTCTGGTTGAGGCGAGTGGGGGCTACTCTTCATTGCAGTGTGCGGGCTTCTCATTGCGGTGGCTTTTCTTGTTGCGGAGCACGGGCTCTAGACTCACAGGTTTCAATAGCTGTGGCATGCTGGCTTAGCTGCTCCACAGCATGTGGGATCTTCCCAGACCAGGGCTCGAACCCGTGTCCCCTGCATTGGCAGGTGGAGTCTTAACCACTCTACCACCAGGGAAACCCTCTGTGTACTTTTTTAACTTTCTGAAAATCATACATCACTTTTATAAAACTTTTAAGCCAAAAATAACTACAGGACATAATGTAATTGTGGCACATTTATGTTATACAACTTCCCACTTCATTGCCTCTATTTCATTTAAGAACAGAGGTCTGGGAATTTGGAGACCAGGCTTCTAGTCCAGACTGTTTTGCATGTATTCTATAACCTTGGACAAGTTGGTTTGCCTCTGCAGGCCTCAGTTTCTTCCTCCCTAAGAGGGGTACTTAAGTAACAGTAGCTACTATTTCAGTGGTTTCCATGTGCCAAGTGCTGTGCTGAGCAGTTTCCTCACAGCAGCTCCATGGGTTGAGCATTATCCCCCTTTTCCAGATAAGAAAAGCTCAAGTAAGTGTTGGAATCAGAATTCAAATTCACGTTTAGCCCATCCCCCAAAGCCATGTTCTTTTCACTACACACTCTCCCAGCCACCTCTTGCCTCACGGTCTCACAGTTTCCTGGCCCTGGAATGCACTTACACCCAGGACTTGACTCAAAATCCTCTATCTGGAAAACACTATCTTTCTAAATTAACCTTTGGTCACTTTTGTTATTACTATGGCTGTTCTTTATGTTGCATCAAACTCTAAGATAGGATGTCTCAACCTCAGCACTACTGACATTTTGGACTGAAAATTCCCTGGTTGTTGGGAGCTGGATGTCTTTGGCAGCATCCCTGGCTTCTACCCGCTATGTCAGGAGCACCCACCCTTCAAGTTGTGACACCAAAAATGCTTCCAGACATAGTCGCAAATGTCCCCTGGGGGATAATCACCCAGGGTTGAGAATCAGTGTCCTAAAAAAAGGGAAAAGGCAAATTCCTGCATTAACCCTGAAGGAACACTGTTTTGAAAGGAGTTATGGAATCTTATAAGTATTTTTACCTGCATGATTCTTAGACTCTACCAGCTCAGACTAAAGTCTCATCTCACATTATTTGCTCTGTGCAGAACACTGTACCAGTTACACATACATTACCTATCCAAGATTTAGGGAAATGGGGAAGGAGAATAAACTTTGCCCTCTAAAAAAATGACTCCACTTCTCCCTTAGTGAAATTCACTTTTGCCTCAGAGGGAAAGAGCCACATGAGGCTGCTGAGTGAGAATGGATATTCAACAGGGAATAGTGGTAATTGAATATGATGCTGATTTTATTCCAGCTAAATAAAGCAGCACATAAGTCATCTTGACAATAAGCTTAACTCAAGGGGCAAAAGCCAAGAAACAAGTATTTTTGTTTGTTTGTTTTAATTATTAGTCACAGTCCATGGCTCTCTTCCATACCTTATCTCAGAAAATGTGTGTTAACGTATTTCACGCAAAGTAACATAGGAAAAGAGAAAAAGGGAAGATGAAATGCATTTAGTGTGCAGTTAAAGGTGGTTTCTCCAGTTTCTCTTCTGTGAACTGTTCCATTAGCATGGTCCACTTTGGATTATTTTAATATCATGACCATCTTCCCTGCAAAATGAACAACCATAAAAACACATTTATTACCTACCATATTGAAACTGTCCCCCTCTTTGTATTAAAAAGAGCCATGTCATTATACATTAGATTCTTTCCAGGGTGACACTTAGTCATTTTTAAAGCTAAATCTAGGAAATTATGAGGGCGAAAGCCCAAGTCTGCCATTTTTTTCCTAACCCAATGGTACAAGGAACTATCCCCAAAGAATCACTCTGAGAAGACCTAGTAATTTCCTGAAGACTGAGTTCAGAGACTGGACCCCTGAAATATAAAGCAGCATACCTGGAGGGGGAGTCATGATCACCTGAGCTGGTCAGGTATGTTACATGAAGGGCATCAGGTATAATATCAATACACTTATTACTGAGCATTCTAACAGGTAGAGTTATTAAGATCTGTTTTCTGACCAGTAGTGCAGGCTGTGTAGGTCGCCTGTACATGCCCTCTGAATTTAATAGAACATTTACTACTCCACAGAGTTTGACTACTAAATATATTCTTAATTTTGGGAAACTACCCATCCCTGGATAGTAACATCACTTCATTATTTGGTCTATAATTGATTAATCACTCACCTCATTCTCTAACCTTGACCTAGAAAATGTACTGAAGGAGTCTGTGTCTTTTTAAATGTCAGTCTTAAAATAGAACTACTTATGTCTCATTTGATTCTTATGTCCAAGAGTCACAACTTCCTAAGTAATAAAAATGCAAGATAAGAACAAAAGAAAACTTGGCTGGTTTATACTGTAAAATTATTACCTGATTTTCATGCACAGAGTACACTCATTGGGATATGTGGACATGTCGCTTCCACACACGGGGTTAAAGTCCCTGGGACATCCTGGTAATTTATACTGATCGCAGTTTGGCTAGAAAAGGGAAAGGAAGACAGAAATTGGAGAATAACTTGAGACGTTCACATCACAAAATAGCTGAGGGGAGGACAAAGTCCCAAGTTTCCCTAGATTTCCTAGAAACAGCCTACAGAAAGATTTCTATTTTCCACACACAAAAAAAGTTTTTCTAATGCAAAAATCAGATGCAGTGTTGAAGCAATGGATCAATACCTGCTATGTAAGAAAAGGACCTCGGAGGAAGGTTCTGTCTGGCTGATTTTTAAATGAAAGTCCAAGACATGTCACCAAACCTTCTTTACTATCCTCCAGCTTCATAATTTGCTCTTCACTACCACCTCCATGAGAATGTCCTGTTATATTCCACCTAATCCCTGGGCATAATGCCCAGACACACTTGGGAATCCTGTCTGGACTTTTAAGATACTGGCATTTAAGCAACAGCGTTAAAGAAAGCAGTAGGTTCAGAATTAGATCTCAGAAAGATAGGTTAAAGTCCTAACCCCCAGTACCTCAAAATGTGACCATATATGGAAATAGGGTCTTTATATAGGTAATCAACTTAAGGTTAGTAGAACTGGCCTTAATCCAATATGACTGGTGTCCCTATAAAAATTTGGACACAGAGTCACACACAGAGGGAAGATTGTGTGAAGACATGGAGAGAATGTCATTTACAAGCCAAGGAATGCCTGAGGCTACCAGATACTAGGCGAGAGGAAGAGAACTTCCTCTCTCGGAAGGAAGCAACCCTGCCAACACCTTGAGTTTGGACTAGTAGCCTTGAGAACTGTGAGACAATCCATTTCTGTTGTGTAAGATACTCGGTTTGTGGCTTTATTATGGGAGCCCTAAGAAACCGATATGGGGTCATGGAACTCAACCCTCAGATTTCATGGAATTGAGGCCAGATAGGTAACATGTCTTGTGCACAGCCACTAGTCTCTAGCAGGGCCAGGACTAGAAATGGTCACAATGGTCAACACCATGGTGTGCAGAGTCCCACTTTAATAACAGGTTAAATATATGGCCTGCTGTATTTCTGTTTTGTGTGTGCGTGTATGTTTTAGTAAATAGTGATTACCTTTCCTCACTTCAGAGTAAGTCACACTGTTTAGCACTCTTAATAAATGAATTACACATTTCTACTGACATTATCTGGATTTATAAAGTGCTAAGCAGGGCTGGCCTTGGGCCAAACTCTGGAGTAAAGAAATTTTTTGACCCTTTCCATCCTCCGTTCAGCCCTCTATCTCCATTTTGGAGCCTGATGTGTTTCTTGCAGCTCCAGGCTCACTAAGATGATGCCTTCCAGGGCTTCCACAGGAGAGTAGATGCCCTCTTATCCAATGAGATTGGGACAAGTGGTTCTTGGTCATTTAACTGAAAAAGTCAATTAAAGCACATAAACAGTAACAAAAAATATAACATACCCTAAATATTTTATCTTAAAACATATAAATGAAAATAAAATTGCCACTCTTTTGATGTAAGGCAGACAGGGCACATGGCCAGCTGTAATGCTACCTACACTAAGATAACCTCCCTTGCAGCTAGGTATGACCACATGATCAAGATCAGGCTGATGGGATACCAGTGGAATTATTGTGTAGTAGCTTCTGGGAACCTCCTTTAAAAGAAAGTTGGTACCTGTCCTCTGCTTCCCCCAATTTTTATTCTCCTTTGTCCATTCCTCCATCCTGCTCCTGGGTGCATGGAGCACTACTTTTTATCTTACAGACCAGGAAGACAAAAGCCACATCCTAAGATGGCAGCTCTGTGAGCTGTTATTTTGAGTCGTTGTTTCTTGAAGCTGAATCTAATCCTACCTGACACAAGACATAAGACTTTTCCTATGAATGTTTCAACTAGAGTTTTGTGTACTAACACTGCAAAAATCATACCCACAATAAATCACCTATGATTTCTTGTTTTGATTTCTTTAAAATGGAATTTCTCAACCCCATTCATATTTTGGACCAGATAATTCTTTGCTGTGTGAGGCTGTGCACTGTAGGATATTTAGTACCATCTCTGTTCTCTATCCACTAGATGCCAGTGACAACTCCCTGGTCATGACAATCAAAATGTCTGCTGGGGGGTAAAACTGCCCCTTTTTAAATATGGTGAGACTTTATAGACACTGGCACAGCAAGGTAATATACAATTTAAAAAAATAATTCCCCAATTATTTTCAGTTGTTTTGCCTACACCTAATTCAATTTGTTTTTAGCATTTTGTCTTTCAGCAAGTCTTTCAAAAGCATTTGACTCATTTCTCATAAACAGCTTTATTTCTCTACGCTCATGTTTATGCTGTCTTTACATTTTTAATTAAAATAGGACTGGCAACTGGCATAATAGGCTTGTGAACACACACACCTGAGTCTTGGTCAGCACATAACACCACTGTTGGAAAATAAGCTTTACTGGAATACAGGAGGGTAGTTAAGCAAGAAGGTAACCTGTCTATAACCAGTGTGTAATCGATCTTCTGTGGGAATCATTCAGAGAGAAAGGAGAGGGTCGTATGTGAGTCTGCTTAAATGCAGGTTGCCTGATTGAGTTTTTACTGTTATTATCCCCCATTTTCTGAAAGAAAATGAAACCCAAGAAAACTGAGTCATCTGAGCAAAAGTAATATTGGGCACCCATTAAGTGCTGAAGGCTGGGTATCAAATAACAAATAAGACATCATCCATGACCACAGGAGTATACCGCCTACTAGGGGAAGACAGGCTATTACAATTCAGTGCTATGATGGGCTAGTGAAGAGCACCAATCTGGAGTCAGAATGCCTGGGTTGGACCCATAGTTGCACCATTTCCTTGTGACCTTGCAAGGGGATAATAATGGTACCTACTTCATAGTGCTGTGAAAAGTTAAATGAGGGAATTCCCTGGTTGTCCAGTGGTTAGGACTCCACACTTTCAGTGCCAAGGGCCTGGGTTCAATCCCTGGTTGGGGAACTAAGATCCCACAAGCCTTGTTGCGTGGCCAAAAAAAAAAAAAATTAAATGACTTATTCTATATAAAGAATTTAGAACAGTGCTTGGCACATAGTAAATGGTATCTAAACATTTAGTGTTGAAGAAAATCAGAATGTCACCCCCAAAATATGGCTCTATGACATAAAAATTATTTTGAGCTAAAGGCAGTTAATATGCAGCTCTCTCTCTCTTCCCCTTTTCTGCCTCAGGGCAGGATATAAATTCTCCTTTAGTGGAGATGACTCTGGACTCTTATCAGCCCAGAAATGGCACCTGAGGAATCTGCAAACAAACCTTACTTCATTAGTTTCCTCCGACTATTTTTCTTCCCACTGTTTGCCACCCTTGGAAGCCTAAAACCATTTTCCTTTGTCCCGTCATTTATCTACAAACTTATTGCTCTCTGGTAAAGATGCTATATAAGGCAGATTTCTAAGCCACCTCTTTGAGTTACTCATCTCTTGAGTGCTCCCATGTGTATGCACAATGCACTTGTTAATAAACGTTTGTTTATTTTTCTCGTTAACCTGTCCTCTGTTATAGGGGCCCCAGCTGAGAACTTAGAAGGGTAGAGGAAAGATTTTTTTCCTCCCTACACTAGCATGGTGGTGATGATGCAGTGTAGTTTGAATGGAAGCATGGAGAAAGTGCATTTATATCTGCTTTGGAGGAAAAAAAAACAGGGTGGGAAGATTTCCTGGAAAAGGTCTACACTGAATTGAATACTCAAAGTTACCTAACCCACGGAGGTCAATATCCCCATATGTAAAATAATAGTATCTATCTGTCTTACAAGGTCATTGTGAGAATTGAGAGACTGCATATACAAATGGACAGTGTCAGACCACATATTAAAATAGAACTCTGACCCATAACCTGTAGCAACTTGCCTAGGAAACCAACCCATTACTTAGAATAACCAACCCAAGAAGCCAACCTGCTATAAATTAGACTCGTCAGAAGTCAGATGGTTATCTCTAGTGACAGTCCAATAAGCCAAAGAGTAAAGCTCTGTAACGATTGGCCAAAATGGCCAGGCCTTGATTAAGAACTGATAGTTTCCCTAAATTTTTGTTCCTGCTTCCAACTTAGGACCAATCAGAGAAAGCCAATATGCCCTCCTAACCAATCACATAGGATTCCTGCCTTTAGTTACCCACTTACAGCCTCCCCATGCCAACAGCCTTGATCAGGGCACACCTGATGCCTTCCCTTTTTCCCACTTTAAAGCTTTCCCACTCCTCTGCCTTTGAGTCTCTGCCAAAATGCAGGTGATATGCCTGATTCACTTGCTTCAACAAGCTCTGAATAACTAGCTTTTGCTTCTTCTCATTTGGTCGACCTTCGCTTGCTTACACAGAATTTAATTTGATAATATACATAAAATGTCTAGTACAAGGTGTAACTATTAGGGAAACAAAGCCCTGAGGCCTTCAAGGCCTGAGCTATTGTCAACCAAATTTTACATCGTGATCCGTATCAAAAAGCCTGCCTGAGAATCTGGTTTCTAAAGAAGCAGTCCACTGTTTCGAAAGTGGCAGGTCAGACCTGAAAACCAGCCCCCAACCCAAACTGTTGAGGGCTTCGCTGTATCAGTAGAAACAATACAAGTGGTTTCCTACTTACTGTTCTGTATTCTGAAGGGTGAGCAAACTGAGTGTTCAAAGAGGCTGCAAGAAGGAAACAGACACTTTAAAGCATGGGGTTAATAAAGGTCAATTCTTGTTCATAAGGGTTTTTTAAAATTCAGCTTGTGATTTATACGGGCCATGTGTCTCCCTTTCCCTCCGATGCCTAGCTTCTTTGAACCCCCCCTAAGAAGTATGTTCAGTTGTGTTCTGGCACCTCTCCTAGCAGGCACAAAGAGAACATTTGGTACCGGTTCCGTAACTGACCACGCTAATAGGATTGCTTGAGAAACTTTGGAGCTACCAAATAAAAGTTAGAGAAGAAACTCAATAATTCACGATGTTCTTTTCCTCTGTGGCTCGAGGTAATAAATGCAAAATTTGACATTAGGTGTTACCACTTTAACTCCATTTTTTTTTTTTTTTTTTTTGCGGTATGCGGGCCTCTCACTGTTGTGGCCTCTCCCGTTGCGGAGCACAGGCTCCGGACGCGCAGGCTCAGCGGCCATGGCTCACGGGCCCAGCCGCCCCACGGCATGTGGGATCTTTCCGGACCAGGGCACGAACCCGTGTCCCCTGCATCGGTAGGTAGACTCTCAACCACTGCGCCACTAGGGAAGCCCTTAACTCCATTTTAAATGGGCATCAAGTCTGGCTGGACTAAGGCCCCTTTCTCATGAGCCCCAGAGTGCCCGGCGCCCTTGGCGTTCACAATTCCTGATTCCTGTACATCTCCTGCTGAGGCTCTGTAGGGCCCCTGGTACATAAAAACCCAACTCCCGATCTTGGGCTCCAGGAAATCTGCTTTGAGGGAGAAAGAGCAGACAGCAGGGTCACTAAGAAGATGCTGGGAACGAAGCCCGAGCAAGAACTAAAGAGGGTTGCTGGCTTCACCACGCCAGCCCCGCACACCCCCAAGTTCGTGTCCCTAGACAACCGCGGGGCGGGCCTGGAACCGCCAGTAACGGGTGCGCGGAGGGACGCCAAGGCCGTCCGGACCCGGGCAGGGGCAGTCGCCAGCGAGACCCCCTCTCGGTAACTCCTCGGCCGGTCCTCCGCGGAGCAGGCCCACAGGTGAGCGTTACCTGCCGAGTCCCAGCAGACCAGCAGCAACAGCCCCAAGCGCAGGGCCTCGAGCGCCATCCTCCCTCCGCGGCCGGCGGTCGGGTCCCTGCGCTCCAGCGCCCCTGCGACACGGAGAGTGCCCTCGCGTCGGACACGCGACAGGGTGGGGTGAAGGAGAGGCGGGTAAGAGGAGGAAGAACGGAGCAGGTAGGAGGAGGGGGGAGGGGCAGGAAAGGACGCACGGGGGGGGGGGGAGGGGAAGGCAGAGGGGGGGTGGCTAGCCCCCCATCTCCGCAGCCCGCTGAGGATGAGAGTAAGCAGTTAGGGGGCCACCTCTCCCTGCAGCAAACAAGAACCTTGTAAGAGCCCTGGATAAGCTTGTGGGCTCTCAGTCAACCTCAGTTTCTTAAGCATCTGTCCTGTACCAAGCAGTGTTTGGGGCTGAACTTAAAAGCGTCCCTGCTGTCTAGAAGCTTTCCAGTGTAGGTGTTGGGGGAGAGGTAACAGAGGGAACTCCAAAACAAGTGAATACAATAATTTCGAAAATTAAGTGCTAGAGAGTTGAGAGCGGGGAGAAGACTTTCCATTGGGAGGTCAGGAAAGGCCTTTCAGAGGTAGTTGAGCTGAAAGCTGAAGGATGAGAAGGAAGCCTGGTGAAGACCCTGGGGACAAGTATTCCAGGCTCAAGGAAAAGCGAGTGCGGAAAACTAGAGGCAGGAACAAACTCAGTGTGTTCAGCTGGAGCCCTAGGTGAGGGAGGGGGAACGGGGAGGGAGATGGAACCACAAGGTCATGAACATGTGTGGTCATGTAGGCCATGATAAGGGGTTTGGATTTGTTCCTGTTGCAGTGGGAAGCCAGTGGAGGCTTTTAAGCAGGGGCATGGCCCTGATACTTACGTCTTAAGAGATCGGATGAAGAATGGAGGAGATGGGTAAGAGTGGAGGTGGCGGGGGGGGGCGGCGGAGAAATTCGGTGGCTTTTACAGTAATCCAGGCAAGGGATGGTGGCAGCTTGAACTGGTGGCTAACAGGGGACTGGTGAGATGTGGTCAGATTCAGGATGTCTTTTGGAGGCAGAACCAATTGGAGTGAAGAGAAGAATCAAGGATGCTTCCTGGGATTTTGTCCTGAACAGATGGGTGTGTGGTGATGCCATTTCTGTGATGAAGAACGTTTGGAGAGGATGCCTATTAGACCTCCAAGTGGACATGTAGACAAGGCAGTTGGAATTACAAATTTGGAGCTAGAGATATAAATGCAGAAGTCATCAGCATATCAATGGTATGCTGACCCAAAGCCCAGGGGAAGAGTACCACGTGGGTCAGAGGTCAGCCCTGGGGCACTACTATGTGCAGAACTCTGACAGATATGGAGAACAGGGAACAAGCCAGTGAAGGAGGAAGAAAACCAAACTAGAGTCTGGGGTTGCTGAACTGTGGAGCAACAGTGCAACCACGTCAGTCGCCGCTGCAAGGTTGGGAATTAGGAGGACTGAGCATCGTCATGAGCTTTGGCGAGATTGTAGTCACTGACGACCCTGATAAGATCTTTTTCAGAGAAGTGATGGGTTCCAGAGCCCAAATGGCCTGGTTGAAGGGATGAGGTGAGAAAGTGGTGACAGAGAGTGTAGACAGTCCTTGTGAGTTTTGCTATGAAAGGGGAGCCAGAGGTGGGCAGTGAGTAGCCTATGAAACTTCCGAGTCTTCTGGGGCTCATGTCAAAAACCCTCAAGTATCTTCCCAGCTCCGTTGTCTTAGGAGGAAACCAAAGTTCTTACTGTGGCCGCCAAGGCCTCTGCTGGTCTCTTACTGCTCTCCCCTGACTCACTCTTCCCCAGCCCCACCGGGCTCCCTGTTCCCACCCTAGTGCCTTTGCACTTGCCTTTCCCTCTGCTTACATAACTATGGAGCTCCCTCCTTCCCTTCCTTCTGTTGCAGCGCACATGTCCCCATATCAGAAGTGCCTTCCCTGACCATCCTATAAAACCATAGTGCCCCTCCTTTCTATTCTCCTTAGCCTGCCTTATTTTCCCTCCCCTATAAGGTTTATCTCAACTTGACTTAAAAAAAAATTTATTTATCACATCCTCATGTCAGCTCCTAAAGGGGAGTGATTCTTTTTTGGTTCATGGCATATTTCCAGCACCTAGAAGAGTACTACTCAACAAATATTTGTTAAATGAATAAATGGATTCCTACGGAGTCGGGACCTTAGCTTACCTAAAAGTATGGTCCACAGAAAAAAAAATCCACCAGCATGCATAAACAAAATGGCTCTTTGGTTAAGAAGGAATTAAACCTTGATTTCTGGTTTTGCATGCATTCATTTCTTAGTATAACATGGCTATAAAGAGTTTTGCAGTCAGATACTTGCTCTGCAAGTTACTTTACAAGCTCTGAATCTCAGAGCTTCCACTTTTGCCTTCCCTCTATAAAATGGGTATTATAATAATAGAATCTTGGGAGTATTAAATGAGAACATGTACATAAAGAACTTAGGACACAGTGGACTCAATAAATTTTTGTCTCTTGCCATCTTCTCCATGATGGCATCTGTAACAAAGACAGTTATTCAGTTTGTAAGTGATTATGCACCTGCCCCGAACTCACATAACATTGGCCACTATGTTGTTACAGAGCTGGACATCACGAGCCTATAGGCAGTGACATTTTCTATTTCTCTTACTTCTCTAACCCTAGTGCCTAGCACTGTGCCTGACACAAGCTCAATAAATATTTGGTGAATAAGTAAATCTTTGAAATATTAAACTGACATCACAACAGGAAAATAGACCAAAAAGAGGAAGACATGGGACCCAGGAAACAGGAATTCCAACCCAAGAGAGAAGCAAAGGAATTAGTAGGCAGCAGTATAGCAGTCCTAGAGTTCAGCCAATCCAGAATGGAACAAGCAAGAGGCCCCTGGAGGCAGGTTTTAGAGGAGGAAGTAGATAGAATAAGAAATGTGTCTTACAGTAATTGAGATGAGATTGACATCAAAGGGGTAAAGTTTAGGGATTGATGTGCAACAAGTACATAGAAAACTAAGCAAATAAAAAAGACAGTAATTGGCTTCAGGAAAAACAAAGTTGTTCAAAGTTGTTCAGTCATTGATCTATCCAAAAGTATGATTCACTATTTTGGGAGAATGGGAGGCGAAGAAGTGTGTATGTGGGTAATGCGAGTGATGGGAGGTATGACAGAGTTACGTCTTTCATAGTAAAAATCAAGGGATGAAATCTAAACCTGAAAAACAAAGAAGAAGCATTATATACATATTATTTAGAGATGGGAAGTTAACTGCTCAAATAATTAGTTAAAAGAGTACAAATTGGAGGGGCTTCCCTGGTGGCGCAGTGGTTGAGAGTCCGCCTGCCAATGCAGGGGACATGGGTTCGTGCCCCGGTCCGGGAGGATCCTACATGTGGCGGAGTGGCTGGGCCCGTGAGCCATGGCCGCTGAGCCTGTGCGTCTGGAGCCTGTGCTCCGCAACAGGAGAGGCCACGGCAGTGAGAGGCCCGCGTACCGCAAAAAAAAAAAAAAAGAGTACAAATTGGATTCTTCCAGGAATTGGAAAATGAGGCAGGAGGGATGGAGTACAAGCAGCCCACTGCTACTTTCTTAACAAACAGTGCATGTGTCATGGGCTGAACTGGGTCTCTGCCCCAAAGTTACATTGAAGTCCTAACACCAAGTACCTCAGAATGTGACCATATTTGGGGATTTAATTAAGTTAAAATGGGGTCATTAGAGTGGACCCTAATCCAATATGACTGGTGTCCTTATAAAAAGATATTAGGACACAGACAACACAGAAGTATGAGCATGTGAGGACACAGAGAGAAGATGGCCATCTGAAAGACAAGGACGGAGGCATCGGAAGGAAACAAACCTTGATCTTTGACATCTAGCCTCCAGAACTGTAAGATAATACATTTTTGTTGTTTAAGCTACCTGGTCTGTGATATTTTGCTAGGACAGCCCTAGCAAACTAATACAACATGTACAATGTTTAAAAAATTAAAAGTATCATTTTGTATTACAAGAATAATATTTTAAGAAATTAGCAAAAAAAAAAAAAAAGAAAGGTTATTCTGAGACTCATTCGTCAATGACCTCTAAAAGTAACTAGTATAGTATGAGAACATTTATTTACTGATTTTTTTTTTCCCTTGAGAAATTCCCTTTGACATATTGACTGATTCTACAATACATACAAATTTTTGTGTCTATTCAGCAAACCTTAATGAGAGGTTTAGAGATGAGAAATAATTTGCCCAAAGAGGCACAACAAGTTAGTACATTGGCAGATCTGTTTCTTTTCTGCCTCCTATATCTGTGTGTCAGTGTTGATCTGTGACTCCCTGGTTCAGTCCAGGTCTAGTCTGGAAAATACAGTCTACATCAAACAAAAAGATTCCTAAGCCCAAGCAGGTAGTTCACTCATTTGAAATAACACATGCCCTTCATCCACATTCCCGCATAATCACAGAAGTGGGACTAGGCCAAGTAAGTAACTCTATGAAAACTATCCTGTATTTCCTCCCTCAGCTCTTTGTTTAGTTGGGCTCAGCTCTATTTTGTGATGTCTACTGCCATCTAGTGGAAATGAATTGACATTTTAAACTAGTGCCTCATTTTTAGGGTACTTTAGTTTTCGAAGAGCTCTCATTTTATCTTCACAATAACCTATGAAGTAGACATTGTTATTCCATCTTGCTTTAACTTTTTAGAAACACTTAATATTATTGAGCTTATTGTGCTTCAGACACTATACATGAATGATCTTATTTATTCCCCGTATCAATTTTTTTTAATTTATTTATTTTATGTTGCATTGGGTCTTCGTTGCTGTGCGCAGGCTTTCTTTAGTTGCAGCGAGCGGGGGCTACTCTTCGTTGTGGTGTGCGGGCTTCTCGTTGCAGTGGCTTCTCTTGTTGCGGAGCACAGGCTCTAGGTGTGCGAGCTTCAGTAGTTGTGGCTCACAGGCTCTAGAGCACAGGCTCAGTAGTTGTGGCTCACAGGCTTAGTTGCTCCACCGCATGTGGGATCTTCCCGGACCAGGGCTCGAACCCGTGTCCCCTGCATTGGCAGGTGGATTCTTAACCACTGCGCCACCAGGGAACCCACCCCCCTTTTCAATTTTGTGTGATCTGTGCATATTGCCTATGTTGTTATCCCATTTACAGATGAGCAATCTAAGGCTTAGAGAATTTAAGCCTTAGATTTAAACCTCAGTAGGAATCAGGATTCAAACCCAGGGGAGGCACACATCACTAATACAAACCTTCTCCCCCTCCTTCTCCTTCTCCTTTTCCCTTTCCTCCTCCTCCCTTTTCTTCTTCTCCTCTTCTCCTTCCCCTTCTTCATCTTCATCTTCATTATTGCAGACATTGTGATTATGTGCCAGGCATTTTCCTAAGTCCTGTACAGGTATTATATAACTTAATCCTCACAACAACTCTTATGAATTAAGTATAATTATTATTCCCATTTCATAGATGAGGAAATCAAGGCACAGAGCAGTTAAGCAAGTTAACTGAGGTCATCAGCTAGTGAAAGCGTAGCCAGAATTGGAACCCAGAGAATTTTGGGTTTTATTTTTATTTTTATTTATTTATTTGTTTATTTTTGGCCACGCCGCACAGCTTGTGAGATCTTAGTTCCCCGACCAGGGATTTAACCTGGGCTCTGGCAGTGAAAGTACCAAGTCCTAACCACTGGACCACCAGGGAATTCCCTGTTTTAATATTTTGTTTTCTAGCTTTATTGAGCTATCACTGACATATAACATTGTGCAAGTTTAAGTATACAGTGTGATGATTTGATACACATAATATATGTGAAATGATTACCACAAAATAGTTAATACATCCATCACCTCACATAATCTCACAAATTGCGTGTGTGTGTGTGATGAGAACATTTAAAATCTATAATCTCAGCAATTTTCAAATATATGATACAGTATTGTTAATCGTAGTCACCATGCTGTACGTTAGATCCCCAGAGCTTTCTCATCTTATAACTGGAAGTTTGTACCCTTTGACCAACATCTCCCCATTTCCCCACCCATACAGCCCCTGGCAACCACCATTCTTATTCTCTATTTCTATGAGTTTGGGTTTCTTTTATATTCCATGTGTAAGTGAGGTCATACAGTGTTTGTCTTTCTCTGTCTGACTTGCTTCACTCACCACACCACAGGGCCCTCAGGGGAACCCCAGGGAGCATTATATTATTCCAGACCCCATGCTCTCAACAGTAAGCAGTTTCAGAAATAATTTGTCTCCTCATTACAAAATTAATACATATTTAGAAAACCAGAAAGAAAAAAATCTCTCAAAATTCTGTCTCCCGGGACTTCCCTGGTGGTCCAATGGTTGAGACTCTGCGCTCATTCCCAATGCAGGGGGCCCGGGTTCGATCCCTGGTCAGGGAACTAGATCCCACATGCGTGCTGCAACAAAGATCCCGCATGCCGCAACTATGACCCGGCACAGTCAAATAAACAAATACTAAAAAAATAGGGCTTCCCTTGGTGGCGCAGTGGTTGAGAGTCCACCTGCCGATGCAGGGGACACGGGTTCGTGCCCCGGTCCGGGAAGATCCCACATGCCGCAGAGCGGCTGGGCCCGTGAGCCATGGCCGCTAAGCCTGCGCGTCTGGAGCCTGTGCTCCGCAACGGGAGAGGCCACAACAGTGAGAGGCCCGTGTACCGCAAAAAATAAATAAATAAACAGATAAATAAAATAAAAAATAAAAAATTCTGTCTCCCAAACACAATCAAAATTAATATTTGGTGTCTTACTCCTAGCCATAATTCTAAGCTACTTTGATTTTAATATAGCTGTGATTATACTATAAAAACCATTTTGGGCTGTTTCTTTTATTTAACATTTTAACTTAGGCATTTCCAATATCCCCAAACTCTTCATAATTGTTACTGTGAATAGGTCCTTTATTAACATTATAACTTGTGTAATGCCTTCTATGGGTCAGGTACTGGTGTAAGGAATTTCTACGTATTTATTCCTTTAATCTTCACAACAAACCCCTTAAGATAGAGAGTATTTTTAGCCCTATTTAGATGGGGAAACTGAGACACAGCTGGTAAGTGACGCAGCTTGGATATGAACCTCCACAGTCTATGCCATCATCTAACTGAGGAAGCAAGGATTTAAATTGTTTATATTTTGAATCAGTTACTAAAAAGCACATGGAGAAGCACTAACAGTTTTACCATTAAATTGTAAGAAACATTTATGCAAAAAATAATAATGGTGGTGATTAATGTGTCACTTATTAAAGAGGCAAAATTTGCATATAATTAGATAAAGCCCAGAAAATAGAGGAGAGTATTAATAGTCACCATTTATCAAGTAATAGCTATGTACTTTTACATATGTTATCTCTAATCTTCACTGTGACCCTGTGAAATAGTTAATATTATTTCCTGTTCATATGATGAGGAAAGGAAACCAGAGAGGAGTAATTTGCTCAAGATCACAAAGCTAATACGTGCTGAAGCTGGGTTCACTCACAGATTTTTTTACTTTAACCTTAAGTTCTCATCTGCAAGCTAAACTCTAGAGCTGCATTTTCTGATACTGTAGGAATTAGCCATGTGGCTATTGAACACTTGAAATGTGGCTGGTGTGAAGTGAGATGTGGTGTAAGGTTAGAATACACACTGAATTTAAAAAACTTAACAGAAAAAGGAGTGTAAAATATTTCACTGATTTTTATATGGATTACACGTTGAAATTATAACCGTTTGTATTTATTGAGTTCAATAAACTATGATGACAATTAATTTCACATGTTTCTTTTCACTTTTAAATGTGGCTGCTAGAAATTTCAGATTACACACATGGCACACATATTTCTATTGCTTAGTGCTGCCGTAGACCAGCACCTCTTAAACTTTAATGTGCAGATGAATCACTTGGGGATCTGAATTAAAATACAGATTCTGGGCTTCCCTGGTGGCGCAGTGGTTAAGAATCCGCCTGCCAATGCAGGGGACACGGGTTCGAGCCCTGGTCCGAGAAGATCCCACATGCCACGGAGCATCTAAGCCCGTGCGCCACAACTACTGAAGCCCGCATGCCTAGAGCCCATGCTCTGCAGCAAGAGAAGCCCGCGCATGGCAATGAAGCGTAGCCCAGGCTCACTGCAACTAGAGAAAGCCCGTGCGCAGCAACTGAAGACCCAAAGCAGCCAAAAAAATAAAAAACAATAAATCAATAAATTAAAAAATAAATAAAATAAAATACAGATTCTGATGCAGGAAGTCCAGGGTAGGACCTAAGATTCTGCCTTTCTAAGGCACTCTCAATGAAACCAATGCTGCTGGTCCAGGTGGAACACGTTGAGGAGCAAGGCTCTAGATGGGAGGGAGGCGGGGGAGATCAGCATTAGAACCCTTAGCAACACCTGTGTTTGGGGGAATAAAGGGAGCCTCCGATGCAGGGAAGGGGAGAGGTGGCCTGAGAAGGTCCTTGCAGAGCCGGGACGGTGTGTTGTTGGGGAGGCCAGGGTGGCAGCATGTCAAGGCGAAATAATCAACAGCAACGCCTGTGAAGAGACTAATCGGGGCCTTGCTGGTTTGTCGACGAAGACGCTACTGATGAAAGCAGCGAGGACAGTTTCCGTGAGTGACGAAAACGGGAAGCAGATGTCAGAATGTTGGGGAATAGGACAAGTGGACCTGGTCGCTCTCCTTTTTCCTAGAACGACAGGGAAAAAACAGTAGCTAAGGCTGATGTCAGGGGCAAGTGAGAGAAAGTGGGATGAGGAGTGTAATGGCTTATGGGGACACTTGTTTGGTTTGATTTTGCAGGGGGGAGACCTGAGTCTATGACTTATGCAGAAAGGGAAGGGTGTGAGGGAGAAGTTGGCCCAGAGAACATGGGCAACTTCTCTCCTAAGTAAAGGAACGGCCTCACTGAATGTCAGCTGTGAGGCCGTGCCAGGAATAAATATGACACAGCCTCTAGCTTCGAGGATCTCACAGGCTCGAGTACTAAGAGACCTGTGTGCCCCTTCCGTGAAGGCAGCAAAGCTGGCGTGGGTTAGTGATGAGCAATCTCTTCTACATAAGAACCAAATCAGGAAAGATGTATATGATCCCCAATTTTCCTCACAGTTACATTTAAGCATTCTATATTTCTTGTATGGTCAGGCCACCCAAGATGGCTGTTCTCTTGCTCTCTGTACAACCCCTGCTGACCAGTACCTGCTTCACCTATACCCTACTCACCTGACCAACCTTCATAGGTTCTTGCCGGGGCCCCAGCTGGTGACTGTCCTTATCAAAGGGGCAGTGAGGGGTGGGCCTCTGCTGGTTTCCCTGCTAATGAGCCAACCTGGCTTAATTCCCGCTGTAACTGGTAACCTCCCTTCCCCCTCCCCACGCAGACTGTCACCACGTCCTGCCCGCCCTAGGACACACAAGGTGGGGGGGTGGGTCACTCCAGGACCTTGCTTCACTTGCATAAGCTCCCCCCATCCATTAAATCATTGATGTCTGTCGCTGACTCCGGGCTTTTTCTTTGGTCTAGAAGCTGGGCAAGTACAGGCCTTGTAGACCTGAGGGGTACAACCCAACATTCTCCATCACATCAAAATGAAGGGTTTTATTTTTTAGGCTAAAATTTCACAAACAACTTCACTAGTAACATCCACTGCAGTGACCTTGGTGACAATGAAACTGTGCACCTCAGATTGGGACTTGAACCCATGTGGCCGGTACTCGAACCCAGCCAAAACCCATGGTCTTCCAAGTGAGATCACACACCTGTTTTCAGGACTTAATGAAGCTCAGGTTCCTGATGTCTCATCACAGAAAGAATTCAGTGAAAGACAGTGATAGGTAAGAGGTGGATTTATTTAGAGAGAAACACACTCCACAGATGGAGTGTGGGCCGTCTCAGAAGGTGAGAAAGGCATGGGGAGAAACACACTCCATAGACAGATGTGAGCCATCTCAGAAGGTGAGAAAAATACCAGGGTATGGGGTTGTCGGTTTTTAGAGGGGTGGGTAATTTCATAGGCTAATGAGTGGGAGGAGTATTCCAGCTATTTCGGGAAGGGGTGGGGATTTCCAGGAATTGGGCCACCGCCCACTTTTTGATCCTTCTGGTCGGTCTTGGAACTGTCATGCCGCCTGTGGTGTGTCATTTAGCTTGCTGATGTGTTACAGTGAACATATACTGAGGCTCAAGGCCTATTGGAAGTCAACTTGTCTGCCATCTTGGACCCATTTGGTTCTAATCAGTTTGTCTTGTCCTCCCGCTATGTCATTCTTTCAAAGGTTGTGCCCTGCCCCCTTCCCTCCTGTTTCAACAACACCAAGTCTTTGAAGAAATGTTGAGTGAGGTGACACCACGTGGGGTTGGTGAGGTTATGACATAGAGGCAGGGAAGAGATTTGGCGTCAGGATACAGTCACAGACCAGGAACGACCAAAAACCTCTGGCCCCTCTGGAAAAGGCTACTTTTGGTGGCAACTGGAGGAGGCGGGGGTCTTGTCCTTTTAGTGGGAGCACATGGGGGGTATGGAGTGAAGTGGCAGTGTGCCAGGCCAGAGTGAGGGGGAGGGGATGCTGGTGCAGGTGCAAAAGAGAGATTTCTCCCTCCCTTATCTCCTTGTCAGCCTAAGAACAGTTAAAAGAGAAATCCATATCAGGCCCCACCCAGCCCATCTTCTGAATAAGCTCTGCAGTCCATTCAGTTGCTGTAGAGATTCCCAGAAGGGTTAAAGGTCAATCCTCCAATTCTGTCCGGAAACCAGCCCACCTGGGGGTTTGTGTAACTATTGTCCCATTGTGTCACATTCTTATGCAAATATTCTGAAGCACAGCAATCAAAGAACCAGCCACAGGGAGTAAACAAACTTTAAACACACAATGAAGATGCTCATCCCTCTTCAGGATTTTTTTTTTTTTAATTTTTATCGGAGTATAGTTGCTTTACAATGTTGTGTTAGTTTCTACTGTATAGCAAAGTGAATCAGCTATACGTATACATATATCCCCTCTTTTTTGGATTTCCTTCCCATTTAGGTCACCACAGAGCACTGAGTAGAGTTCCCTGTGCTATACAGTGGGTTCTCATTAGTTATCTATTTTATACATAGTATCAATAGTGTTTATATGTCAATCCCAATCTCTCAATTCATCCCACCACCCCTTCCCCCTTGGTATCCATAAATTTGTTCTCTACATCTGTGTCTCTATTTCTGCTTTGTAAATAAGATCGTCTATACCAGTTTTTTCAGATTCCACATATATGCATTAATATACGATATTTGTTTTTCTGACAAGAGCACAGAATCAGGGAGCTCTTTGGAGATTCACCTCCAGCATCTTGGCTTCCTGGGGACTCAACTGCCTCCTAGCCCTGGGCCAACCCTTCTCTGCCAGCTCTCTGGGTCCTTCTTCCTCCCTGAGACAGTCTGAGCCATTTTAAAGCAGCCTGGCTCAAATAAAGGAAGAGCCATTCCTGTTCTTTCCCTCAAGGATGAGTGTTTACACAGGCAGACATGGAGCGTTTAGAAGTGGTTCTTTTAACATGTCTCTGGAGAATGATCTTCTACTTCTGTAATGACCTGTCCAATACACCAAAGAAGCCCAGCCACTTATGCACCTTCAACAGTTTTCTGACACCTTAATAATTTAGGCACATGTACCTCACCAAGGTTTTTTTTGTTTTGTTTTGTTTTTTTTGTGGTACGCGGGCCTCTCACTGTTGCAGACTCTCCCATTGTGGAGCACAGGCTCCGGACGTGCAGGCTCAGTGGCCATGGCTCGCTGCGTGGCATGTGGGATCCTCCCGGACCGGGGCACGAACCCACATCCCCCGCATCAGCAGGTGGACTCTCAACCACTGCACCACCAGGAAAGCCCACCACGGTGGTTTTAAAAAACCTTTCTGTTTCCTTGAAACGTTCCTGCTTAAAGCCACTGTCTCACCCTGTTTAAGCTTCCTCCCCTCAGCCTCCTCCCCAGCCTCCTAAGTGCACCTTCATCTCCAAAAACCAGGCTCCAGTTTGCCAGCATGTAAAAGCCCTGCCAAGCCCTGGCCCTTCCGTGAAGCGTGTCTGAAATTTCAACATTCTCCAAAAGGCACACCTAGCCCTCATGAATGACTTCTTTCTCTTCACTCCTATGGTTATTTTGTAAAATGTCCACACTCACAGTGGCTAATTCAGAAAATATAAGGCTTACTGCGTGCCTGGAGATTTTTACAGTGCACTAACAATTCCAAGATGTATAAATTGGTCAGTCCTATTCCCAAGGAGCTTGAAGATCAGTGAGGGAAAATGACATGTAAACATATTACTGTATGGTAGGTGCTATGTTTGGGATATTCCCCAAGTACCATGAAAATCCATCCCAGCCTTGAGGGCCCTAAAAAGGCTTTCTGGAAAGGGAATGGGGAAGGGCATCCCAGGCAGGAAGTAGACAGGCAAAGGCCTAGAGAGGGGTCTTAGCCTAGCTAAGAACACCATTGGGTCAGCTAGGCTGGAGGGCAAGGGGAGGGTGGGATGAGGCTGGAGTGGAACTCAGGGTCCAAAGGGTGAAGGATCTTTTCAGCCACGTTCAGGAGTTTGGTCTTGATCCCTCAGGCATGTGGGCCATTTAAGAAAATTCCTCTGTGGTGGGCTGAATGCATTGGTTGGGGTGAGGGGACTGCAAGAATGAAGGTGCATCACATGGGATCTGATACAAATAGGAACCAGACGAGTATTTCTTCCACGAGGAGACAGCTAGAAGCCTGTGAGGTTACCCAGATAAGAGATGACTGAGGCCTAAGCTCAACAGATGACTGTCTTCAGAGTATTTGTTTCTTCACTTGTGTATGCGTGTGTGTATGTTTCTCCTTCATTGGAATGGAAGCCCTGAGATGGCATTTCTGTCTTGTTTACTGCTTATTATAAGCCCAGGACTTACAGTGGCGCCTTGACCCTAAGAGGCCCTCAATAAATAGGTGAATGAAGGAATGAGAGCAGCTGACAGTTGATTTGACAGGTGACTGGTTGGGGTGGGGGGAGAGGTAGAGGGAGGCAGGGCTGCCTGCGGTCCCTGCCCCAATGCCATGACCCCTGAAATGAGGCCCCCTCAGAGTTGGCGACTATTAGTTTCCTATTGCTACTGTAACAAATGACCACATGCTTAAAACAATACACATTTGTTCTCTTCCACTTCTGGAAGTCAAATGTCCAAAATCAATTTGACTGAGCCAACACAAGGTATTAGCAGGTCTGGCTCTTTCTAGGGATATGGGGGAGAATCTAACTTTTCTAATTTCTGGAGGCTGCCTTCATTCCTTGACTCGTGGCTCCCTCCTCAAATCGATCCAACCCCTTGTTTCCATCCTCAGGTCTCCTACTTGCTATTTTGTACTCAAATCCCCTTCTGCCCACCTCTTATAGAGACACCTGACTATGTTCAGACCCATCTGGATAATGCAGGATAGTGTCTGCCTTTCAAAGTCTTCTATTTAGTCACATCTGCAAAGCCCCTTTTGCCATATAAGGTGACATTCACAGGTTCTGGACATTAGGCCGTGGATATCATTGGGGGCCATTATATCAGCCTATGACAGTGACCAGCACATGAGGTGGTTACTGGGTGCTTGAGCTGAGCCCCCGTTGAGGTTGGTAGGACTGAACCTCTTCACCTGAGAGTGTTTAGGAGCACATCCTGGAGCCAGACTGCCCAGATTCAAAGCTCTGCTATTCATTAGCTGTGTGACCTTGGGTAAGTTACTTAACCTCTCTGTGCCTCAGTTTCCTCATCTGTAAAATAGAGAATAGCTGCCACACAAGGTTGCTGGGATGAGTTAATACAAAAAAAAGGCATGCAGGTAGACTAATGCTAGTCACACAGTAAGTCCTCAGGAAGTGTTGGCTACTTGGGATAGACCAAGGGAAAATCTGAGGATGCCCTGATCCCACTTCTCAGCATGAGGTGTGTCAGCAACTCAACCCTGAAGAAGCAAACTACCCTGGGCATCTGAAGCCTCTCCTATGCTGGGGAGATTGAATGAATTGGAGGTGGTGAAGCAGGACATTGCTACTCAGAACTCCTCCATTGAATCTCCCCATTTCAGATAATCTTTCTATAATAAAAGTCAACACAAATGTATGCCACGTGCTAACTTAAGTACTTTTAATATTTTGAATCCATGTAATTCTCACAACAACCGTATGTTATAGGAACTGTGATTATGTCCATTTTACAGTTAGGAAAATTGAGGACCAGAGACCAAGATTCACTGCAGGAACAGTCTGGCCAAAAAGCTGCCTTTAGCTCCCTCTACTGTGGGATACTCAGAGCAGCCACTGTGAAGAATCATTTCTCAACGATCGATCCCTACATCTTTAGGTCACTAAATCCCAGGCTGTTTCTGAATAGGCCAAGCCCACACGTGCCCATATTCTCGAGGAGCTGAGGGCAGGTCATGTCTGACTCTTTTCAATAGCCTTAATGGAGGCTGAGCCACGCCTTTAACCAAAGCTCAGATAATCGGTGAATTGCCCCTGGATTAGTTCCCTTTTCTGTGTAACAAATTACCCTAAATCATAGCAAGTCAAAACAACAAAACAAACGTCATTTCAGCTTCTGTGGGTCAGGAACCTGGATCCGGTGTCATTGGGTCTTTTGGCTCAGGATCTGTCACAAGGAAGCAACGATATTGTCAGGAATATAGTCATCTCAAGTCTTGACTAGGTGAGGATCCACTTCTAAGCTCACTCGTGGCTGTTGTTAGGCTTCTGGTCTTTGCTGACTGTCAGCCAAGTCAATAGTTCCTTGTCATGCAAGTGTTTCCATAGAGCTACTTACACCATGGCAGCTGGCTTCCCCCAGAGTAAAGGCTGAGAGAGAGGAACGTGAACACCTCCTCAGTACAATATTTAGGAGGAGAGTAGAGAAGAGCAGACAGAAGGAATTAAGGTAGGAGGCGAGGACAACCCAAAGGACTGGTGAGATGGCTTGATCCTCAACATTTTTCTTTGTATAGTTTAGGCAGACTCAATATGAAAAAGCTATATAACTTTAAAGGAAAAATAGCACAAAGTTCAGGAATCCACCATGTAGCAAGAAATGAACAGATTCTCAATGTGAAAAACATGCAAGCATAATTTTTAAATGGATAAAACTGAAGAAGTCTAGGGGCTGCCGTGAAATACAAGACCATTGGAACAGATGGAAATCATCAATGACATTATGCAGCAGGTGGAGAAAGGAAAGTTAACCCCTGGAAAAAATGAGTCAGAATTTGAAGGCTGTAAGGCTGTGGTATACATTTTAATGGAGAAAAGTTGTACCTTCCTGTTTTGGTGTTAGGGTTCACAATTAAAGATAGTCTCGGGAGTCATTTGTGTGTACAGAATTACATTCCATGTACCCTGAGTCCTGTGCGCTAGTGGCTTTCAGACACTTTTGAAGTGGACAAAGAGTTAGAAATACATTTTACACAGCAACTGAGGTGCACACACTCACACATGTAACAGGAAAGAGCCAATCAGACTACATGTTGGATCTGTTTCTTTTACTTTAACCTTTGCTTTCTGTGCTTTTGTTCACTAAAAGGATACTGCCTCTACATAATGGCCTGCCTCGGGGAACCCTGCCCCTCTGCCTGAATGTTAAACCAAAGTGCCTTTGTGCAGGGAAACATCCAGACCCTGTCCACCTGTGGATGGCTGCAAGAAAGAAGAAATTAACACATCCCCTCCCCGAGGCTGGCCATTCCAGGGGATAGTTGCAAAACTTAGTGCCTTTTTACTTTACTTCCTCATCTGCTCCCCCTCTCTGAGCTGTAAAAGAAACTGGCATCCAAACCCCGATAAGATGGTTATTTTGAGACATTAGTCTGCCATCTTCTCGGTCTGCTGGCTTTCCGAATAAAGTCGTATTCCTTGCCCCAGCACCTCGTCTCCGATTTCTTGGCCTGTTGTGTGGCGAGCAGAGTGAGCTTAGACTTGGTGACACACACACAACAGAAGTACAAGTTTTATGAAAACAATATTTACCCTTATTATGTGCTCAGATTTTTATATTCTATTTTAAAATTCTGGTCAAGATCCACTACACAGATTTCATGAACATTTAATAGATTGTAAACATGCAGGCTGAAGAATATTACTCTTGGGAGAATTTTAGCCAGTTTCCTCCTGAATTATAGAGAATGGTCAGGATAAAGCCACAAAGCCCATTTACATTAACTGACTTCCCCATAGGGAAAAGGAAGAAAATCAGGTGTGAAATAAACATTTTATCTTAAAGATTTTTTTTCATTTTTATTCTTTTTTTTACCGTTTTTAATTGAAATATGGTTACTTTACATTAGCTTCAGGTGTACAGCAAAGTGATTCAATTATATATACATTATATATATTATATAATATATATATAATTCAGAGTCTTTTCCATTATAGTTGTTACAAGACATTGAATATAGTTCCCTGTGCTATATAGTAGGTCCTTGTTGTTTATTTTATACATAATACTATGTATATGTTAATCACAAACTCCTAATTTACTTCCCCCCCCCCCCCCCCCCCCCCCCCGCTATCTCCTCTGGTAACCATAAGTTTGTTTTCTACATCTGAGTCTATTTCGGTTTTGTAAATAAGTTCATTTATATTATTTTTTTAGATTCCACATATAAGTGATATGCTATAATATTTGTCTTTGTCTGACTTACTTCACTTAATATGACAATCTCTAGGTACATCCATGTTGCTCCAAATGGAATTATTTCATTCTTTTTCATGACTGAGTAATATCTTTTAATAATGCATAAAGTTGAACCAAGTACTTAAAAATGTTTTTCTATATCTGTGCTTATTTCCCCATTCTAATTTTTTATTTTGTGTATCATTTTGTTTTCTTTTTTCTTTGGTTAGCAGTTTATTGCTTTTCAAAGAATTCAGTTCTTGGGTTTATTTATTAGTTCTATAATTTTTCAATTCTCTAATATGTTAATATTTGTATTCATCCTTTATTTTTGCCTTCCTTAGGTTTATTCTGTTTTTCTGTTAAATTTGAAAAATTCAATGTCTAATTTATTTTAATTTTTCTTGTGTGAGTTATCTATTGCTAATTATTGCTAATAAATTACCCTAAAACTTGGTGACTTAAAATAACATACATCTATTATCTCACAGTTTCTGTGGGTCAGAAATCCAGGTTTCACCTGCCCTCTGCTCCAGGGTCTATTGTGAGGCTGCAATAAAAGTGTCAGCCAAGGACACAGTCATCTCCAAGTTCAGCTGGGACAGAACCACTTCCAAGCTCACCCAGTGGTTGTTGGTAGGAATCAGTTCCTCTCTGGCTGTTGGTCCAAGGTTTCCCTTAGTTCCTTGACAGGAAGGCTTCTCCATCAGGATAGGCATGGGAGAAAAGCCAGGGACAAAAACACCAGTAAGATGAAAGTCAGTCCTTTGTAATGAAGAAAGCAAGAATTTGTCACCCCAAAATATTGCCTTTTTGATATAAAAATCATTTTGAGCTCAAGGCAATTGAGAAGAAGCAAATACAGGAAAAGCTCTCTGCCCTTCCCTTATTTTCCTAAAAGCAGGACATAAATTTTCAAAGGTGTCCCTCTCCTCTCTCTACCAGGAAAGATAAAAATTATCAGAGACAGCTTTAGGCTCATATCAGCCTGGAGCTGGCACCAGAGGAATCTACATAACCAACTTTACTAACTAGCCTTTATCTGCCATTGGTTCCTCATATATTTACCTTTCCTTGGAAGTCTAAAACAATTCTCCTTTGTCCTGTCATTTCTCTACAAATTTATTGTTCTTTGTTGAAGATGCTGTGTAAGCCAGATTTCTAAGCCACCTCTTAGAGTTACTCTTTCCCTAAGTCTCTCCCAGGTATATATGAGATATACATGTTAGTAACTTCAGTTTTTCTCTTGTTAATCTGTCTTTTGGTACAGAGGTCCCAGCTAGAATTTAAAAGGGTAGAAGGAAAAGATTTTTTTCCCTCCCCTACAGAAACCTGATGACAAAAGGAAGCTTCAATCCATCTCTGTCACCATGTTCTATTCATTAAAAGGGAATCATTACGTGTAGCCACACTCCAGGGGAAAAGATTACACAAGGGTGTGAATTCCGGGAGGCAGGGACCACTAGGATTCATGTCAGAACTCCCTACTTCACTTATATACAATTGATCCTCAGGCACTTTTGCCTGAGGCTGTACAAGAAGGCTGTACATCATTCACAGACATGCAGAGCAGCAAAAAATTTGAGTCAGCTGATATGTTTGTTCCCAGATGGGGTTGAACAAGGTGAAACTCTGCCTTCTTGTTTTAGCTCTCATACTATAAAGTGTCCCTTCCACAGTCTATTTAGTGCCACATTTTTGTGTTTTTTGGTGGTGATTTCCATATTTATGCCCCCCCCCATGTTAAGTACTGAGCTATTGCCTAGTATTCCCAAGTACAAGAAACTTGTGATGAGCCTTAAGGAGAAAACACATGTGATAGATGAGCTCTACTCAGGCATGAGTTATAGTGCTGTTGAACATGAGTTCAATGTTAATTAATCAAAAATGTATACGTTAGGGGACTTCCTAGCGGTCCAGTGGTTAAGACTCCGAGCTTCCACTGCAGGGGGTGCAGGTTCGATCCCTGGTCAGGGAACTAAGATCCCACATGCTGCACAGCCCCACCCCGGCAAAAAAAGTGTATGTTAAAAGAGGTGTCTTTAAACATAAACACCCATAAAACTAGTTTATGTATTAATTGTTTGACAGAAATGTTGTGACCAGAGGCTCATAGGAAACTAACCCTGTATTTTCCCTAGAGCAATGGTTCAGTATTCACTAATGCAGCGTTTGTGGCCACTTTATAGAACATAACTACTATAAATAATGTGAATAGGCTCTATGAGTGTTTGTATTTAAGACTATGATTTTCTTCTGAGGTGGGCTTTTTAGGCATCTCAGAATTCTGATATGTGGAGTGTGCCTGTTACTAATCTTTTATCAAACCCAGAAAGAATTGCTTTCCAACTAGCTTGAATCCTATATGATAGTGGTTTTGAAACCTCTGTGCTGGGCTTTGTGATGGCGGGACTAGAACTCTACAGCTTACATTCATTCTTTGTCAGCTGGCTGCTGTTAGGTTCTGCCAATAGGGGGCACTATAGGGAGACTTGAAGGCAGGAGGAGGAAGCAGGAACTTTGGTCCGCAATGCTCCTTTACCCTGGCAGAAGCAGCAGTTAGTTTCAGCCTCCAGACATTTTTCCAGGCTCCCTGAACCACTGTAGCCCTCAGAGCCCTGAGTCTCAGCTCTGTGGAGCCCTTCCTAGAACATGGCAGATGCTACCTGCAGGCTTTACCTCAGAGTTACCTCAGTGTCCCTTTCCTTTTTTTCAGACCTTTAAGGTCTGTATAACTAATTTAATTTCCAAGTTAAATTCTCTCTGTTGAGCTACCTACTATGGTTTCAATTTTCTTGGAACTTAATTGATACATAGAGGTTTCTTTAACTTTTTACTTTAAAATAATTTTATACTTACAGAAAAGTTGCAGAATAGTACAGAAAAATTCTTTTTTTTTTTTTTTTGCGGTACGCGGGCCTCTCACTGTTGTGGCCTCTCCCGTTGCGGAGCACAGGCTCCGGATGCGCAGGCTCAGTGGCCATGGCTCACGGGCCCAGCCGCTCCGCGGCATGTGGGATCTTCGCGGACCGGGGCACGAACCCATGTTCCCTGCATCGGCAGGCGGACTCTCAACCACTGCGCCACCAGGGAAGCCCCAGAAAAATTCTGTATACCCTTTATACCCTTTACTCAAATCCATCATTTTGTTTCATTGAGGTGAAACTCACATAATATAAAAGTAACCATTTTAAAGTGAACAAGTCAGTAGCAATCAGTACAATAAAATGAATCGATCAACTTTTATCATTTTCCCACGTTTGTTTTATAATTCACTGTCTATCTCTATAAAGCACATATGTAGGATGCATAATTTTGCATAATATTAATTATTTCTCCTGAAACATTCGTAAGTTGCATACATCACACTCCTTTACCTCTTACTACAATTACATGTACTTTTTTAGAATATATTTGTATATAACCATTGGTACATTACTTGAATCTATAATCCATATTACAATTTTGCAAAATATCCCAGCAATATCCTTTACAATATTATTTTTCCCCATTAGTTCAGGACACAGTCCAGGATGACACATTGAATTTAGTTGTTATGTCTCTTTTATTTTATTTATTTATTTATTTATTTTGAAGTTTCACGTCTTTATTTAAGCACACATACACCTTTTGTAGGGTTGCAAAATTCAGTTTTTGATGCACGCAATTTTTGCTCCCTTTTTACCATTACTGCTGTTGTGCTTTGTAACCCGTTATGTCCATTAATAATTGTGACTTTTTCTTTTTTTCTTTGATTTTTTTAGCATCTTTATTGGAGTATGATTGCTTTACAAATGGTGTGTTAGTTTCTGCTGTATAACAAAGTGAATCAGCTATACATACACATATATTCTCATATCTCCTCCCTCTTGCGTCTCCCTCCCACCCTCCCCATCCCACTCCTCTAGGTGGTCACAAAGCACCGAGCTGATCTCCCTGTGCTATGCGGCTGCTTCCCACTAGCTATATATTTTACGTTTGGTAGTGTATATATGCCCATGCAACTCTCTCACTTCATCCCAGCTTACCCTTCCCCCTCCCCGTGTCCTAAAGTCCATACTCTATGTCTGTGTCCTTATTCCTGTCCTGCCCCTAGGTTCATCAGAACCAGTTTTCTTTTAGATTCCATATATATGTGTTAGCATATGGCATTTGTTTTTCTCTTTCTGACTTACTTCACTCTGTATGACAGACTCTAGGTCCATCCACCTCACTGCAGATGACTCAATTTCATTTCCTTTTATGGCTGAGTAATATTCCATTGTATATATGTGTCACATCTTCTTTATCCATTCATATGTCAATGGATACTTAGGTTGCTTCCATGTCCTGGCTATTGTAAATAGAGCTTCAGTGAACATTGTGGTACATGACTCTTTTTGAATTATGGTTTTCTCAGCGTGCATGCCCAGTGGTGGGATTGCTGGGTTCTATGGTAGTTCTATTTTTAGTTTTTTAAGGAACCTCCATACTGTTCTCCATAGTGGCTGTATCAATTTACACACCCATCAACAGTGCAAGAGGGTTCCCTTTTCTCCACACCCTCGCCAGCGTTTATTGTTTGTAGATTTTCTGATGATGCCCATTCTAACTAGTGTGAGGTGATACCTCATTGTAGTTTTGATTTGCATTTCTCTAATGATTAGTGATGTTGAGCATCCTTTCATGTTTTGTTGGCAATCTGTATATCTTCTTTGGAGAAATGTCTATTTAGGTCTTCTGCCCATTTTTGGATTGGATTGTTTGTTTTTTTGATATTGAGCTGCATGAGCTGCTTGTATATTTTGGAGGTTAATCCTTTGTCAGTTGCTTTGTTTGCAAATATTTTCTCCCATTCTGAGGGTTGTCTTTTGGTCTTGTTTATGGTTTCCTTTGCTGTGAAAAAGCTTTGAAGTTTCATTAGGTCCCATTTGTTTATTTTTGTTTTTATTTCCATTTCTCTAGGAGGTGGGTCAAAAAGGATCTTGCTGTGATTTATGTCATAGAGTGTTCTGCTTATGTTTTCCTCTAAGAGTTTTATAGTGTCTGGCCTTACATTTAGGTCTTTAATCCATTTTGAGTTTGGTGTTAGGGAGGGTTCTAATTTCATTCTTTTACATGTAGCTGTCCAGTTTTCCCAGCACCACTTATTAAAGAGGCTGTCTTTTCTCCATTGTATACTATTGCCTCCTTTATAAAAGATAACATGACCATTTGTGTGTGGGTTTATCTCTGGGCTTTCTATCCTGTTCCATTGATCTATATTTCTGTTTTTGTACCAGTACCATACTCTCTTGATTACTGTAGCTTTGTAGTATAGTCTGAAGTTTGGGAGCCTGATTCCTCCAGCTCTGTTTTTCGTTCTCAAGATTGCTTTGGCTATTCGGGGTCTTTTGTGTTTCCATACAAATTGTGAAATTTTTGTTCTAGTTCTGTGAAAAATGCCATTGGTAGTTAGATAGGGATTGCATTGAATCTGTAGATTGCTTTGGCTAGTATAGTAGGTTTCACAATGTTGGTTCTTCCAATCCAAGAACATGGTATATCTCTTTATCTATTTGTATCATTTTTAATTTCTTTCATCGGTGTCTTATAGTTTTCTACCTACAGGTCTTTTGTCTCCTTAGGTACGTTTATTCCTAGGTATTTTATTCTTCTTGTTGCAATGGTAAATGAGAATGTTTCCTTAATTTCTCTTTCAGATTTTTCATCATTAGTGTATAGGAATGCACAAGATTTCTGTGCATTAATTTTGTATCCTGCTACTAAATTTACCAAATTCACTGATTAACTCTAGTAGTTTTCTGGTAACATCTTTAGGATTCTGTATGTATAGTATCATGTCACCTGTAAACAGTGACAGTTTTCCTTCTTTTCTGACTTGGATTCCTTTTATTTCTTCTTCTTCTCTAATTGCTGTGCCTACAACTTCCAAAACTATGTTGATTAGTAGTGGTGAGAGTGGGCAACCTTGTCTTGTTCCTGACCTTAGTGGAAATGGTTTCAGTTTTTCACCATTGAGAACGATGTTGGCTGTGGGTTTGTCATATATGCCTTTATTATGTTGAGGTGAGTTCCCTCTATGCCTACTTTCTGGAAAGATTTTAACATAACTGGGTGTTGAATTTTGTCAAAACCTTTTTCTGCATCTATTGAGATGATCATATTGTTTTTCTCCTTCAATTTGTTAATATGCTTTATCATATTGATTGGTTTGTGTATACGGAAGAATCCTTGCATTTCTGGGATAAACCCCACTTGATCATAGTGTATGATCCTTTTAATGTGCTGTTGGATTCTGTTTGCTAGTATTTTGTTGAGGATTTTTTTTTTTATTATCATTTATTTTTGGATGTGTTGGGTCTTCCTTGTTGCGTGCAGGCTTTCTCTAGTTGTGGAGAGCGGGGACTACTTTTCATTGGGGTGTGCGTGCTTCTCATTGTGGTGGCTTCTCTTGTTGTGGGGCATGGGCTCTAGACACGTGGGCTTCAGTAGTTGTGGCTTGTGGGCTCTAGAGCACAGAGTCAGTAGTTGTGGCACACAGGCTTAGTTGCTCCGTGGCAATGTGGGATCTTCCCAGACCAGGGTTCGAACCCATGTCCCCTGCATTGGCAGGCAGATTCTTAACCACTCTGCCACCAGGGAAGCCCTTGTTGAGGATTTTTACATCTATGTTCATCAGTGATATTGGCCTGTAGTTTTTTTTGTGACATCTTTGTCTTGTTTTGGTATCAGGGTAATGGTGGCCTCATAGAATGAGTTTGAGAGTGTTCCTCCCTCTGCTATATTTTGGAAGAGTTTGAGAAGGATAGGTGTTAGCTCTTTTCTGAATGTTTGATAGAATTTGCCTGTGAAGCCATGTGGTCCTGGGCTTTTGTTTGTTGGAAAATTTTTGATCACAGTTTCAGTTTCAGTGCTTGTGGTTGGCCTGTTTATATTTTCTATTTCTTCCTGGTTCAGTCTCGGAAGATTGTGCTTTTCTAAGAATTTGTCCATTTCTTCCAGGTTGTCCATTATATTGGCATATAGTTGCTTGTAGTCACCTCTCATGATCCTTTGTATTTCTGCAGTGTCAGTTGTTACTTCTTTTTCATTTCTAATTCTACTGATTTGAGTCTTCTCTTTTTTTTTTTTTTTTTTGATGAGTCTGGCTAATGGTTTATAAATTTTGTTTATCTTGTCAAAGAAACAGCTTTTAGTTTTATTGATCTTTGCTGTCTTTTCCTTCATTTCTTTTCCCTTTGTTTCTGATCTGATCTTTATGATTTCTTGACTTCTGCTACCTTTGGGGGTTTTTTTGTTCTTCTTTCTCTAATTGCTTTAGGTGTAAGATTAGGTTGCTTATTTGAGATGTTTCTTGTTTCTTGAGGTAGGATTGCATTGCTATAAACTTCCCTCTTAGAACTGCTTTTGCTGCATCCCACAGGTTTTGGGTCGTCGTCTTTTCATTGTCATTTGTTTCTGGGTATTTTTTGATTTCCTCTTTGATTTCTTCAGTGATCTCTTGGCTATTTAGTAGAGCATTGTTCAGCCTCCATGAGTTTGTATTTTTTACAGATTTTTTTTCCTGTAAATGATATCTAGTCTCATAGCATTGTGGTTGGAAAAGATACTTGATAATGATTTCAATTTTCTTAAATTTACCGAGGCTTGATTTGTGACCCAAGATATGATCTATCCTGGAGAATGTTCCATGGGCACTTGAGAAGACAGTGTATTCTGTTGTTTTTGGATGGAATGTCCTATAAATATCAATTAAGTTCATCTTGTTTAATGTATCATTTAAAGCTTGTGTTTCCTTATTTATTTTCATTTTGGATGATCTGTCCATTGTTGGAAGTGGGGTGTTAAAGTCCCCTAATATTATTGTGTTACTGTCGACTTCCCCTTTTATGGCTGTTAGCATTTGCCTTATGTATTGAGGTTCTCCTATGTTGGGTGCATAAATATTTACAATTGTTATATCTTCTTCTTGGATCAATCCCTTGATCATTATGTAGTGTCCTTCTTTGTCTCTTGTAATAGTCTTTATTTTAAAGTCTGTTTTGTCTGATATGAGAATTGCTACTCTGGCTTTCTTTTGATTTCCATTTGCATGGAATATCTTTTTCCATCCCCTCGCTTTCAGTCTGTATGTGTCTCTAGGTCTGAAATGGGTCTCTTGTAGACTGAATATATACAGGTCTTGTTTTTGTACCCATTCAGCCAGTCTATGTCTTTGGGTTGGAGCATTTAATCCATTTACATTTAAGGTAGCTATCAATATGTATGTTCCTATTACCATTTCCTTAATTGTCTTGGGTTTGTTATTGTAAGTCTTTTCCTTCTCTTGTGTTTCCTGCCTAGAGAAGTTCCTTTAGCAGTTGTTGTAAAGATGGTTTGGTGGTGCTGAATTCTCTTAGCTTTTGCTTGTCTGTAAAGGTTTTAATTTCTCCACTGAATCTGAATGAGATCTTTGCTGGATAGAGTAATCTTAGTTCTAGGTTTTCCCTTTCATCACTTTAAATATGTCCTGCCACTCCCTTCTGGCTTGCAGATTTTCTGCTGAAAGATCAGCTGTTAACCTTATGGGGATTCCCTTGTATGTTATTTGTTGCTTTTCCCTTGCTGCTTTTAATATTTTTTCTTTGTATTTAATTTTTGATAGTTTGATTAATATGTGTCTTGGCCTGGTTCTCCTTGGATTTATCCTGTATGGGACTCTCTGCACTTCCTGGACTTGACTGACTATTTCCTTACCCATATTAGGGATGTTTTCAACTATAATCTCTTCAAATATTTTCTCAGTCCCTTTTTTTTCTCTTCTTCTTCTGGGACCCCTATAATTTGAATGCTGATGTGTTTAATGTTGTCCCAGAGGTCTCTGTGATAGTCCTTAATTCCTTTCATTCTTTTTTTTTATTCAGCTCTGTGGTAGTTATTTCCACTATTTTATCTTCCAGGTCACTTATCCATTCTTCTGCCTCAGTTATTCTGCTATTGATTCCTTCTAGAGAATTTTTAATTTCATTTATTTTGTTGTTCATCATTGTTTGTTTGCTCTTTGACATAGTTCTTCTAGGTCCTTGTTTAAACGTTTCTTGTATTTTCTCCATTTTATTTCCAAGATTTTGGATCATCTTTACTGTCATTACTCTGAATTCTTTTTCAGGTAGACTTCCTATTTCCTCTTCATTTGTTTGGTCTGGTGGGTTTTTACCTTGCTCCTTCATCTGCTGTGTATTTCTCTGTCTTCTCATTTTGCTTAACTTACTGTCTTTGGGGTCTCCTTTTGCCGGCTGCAGGTTCATAGTTTCCATTGTTTTTGGTGTCTGCTCCCAGTGGGTAAGGTTAGTTCAGTGGGTTGTGTAGGCTTCCTGGTGGAGGGGACTGGTGCCTGTGTTCTGGTAGATGAGGCTGGATCTTGTCTTTCTGGTGGGCAGGACCATGTCCAGTGGTGTGTTTTGGTGTTTGTGAACTTAAGATTTTAGGCAGCCTCTCTGCTAATGGGTGGGTTGTGTTCCTGTCTTGCTAGTTGTTTGGCATAGGGTGTCCAGCACTGTAGCTTGCTGGTCGTAGAATGGAGCTGGGTCTTATCGTTGAGATGGAGACCTCTGGGAGAGCTTTCGCTGTTTGATATTATGTGGGGCTGGGAGATCTCTGGTGGACCGATGTCCTGAACTCGGCTCTCCCACCTCAGAGGCTCAGGCCTGACACCTGGCCAGAACACCAAGATCCTGTCATCCACACGACTCAGAAGAAAAGGGAGGAAGAAAAAGAAACAAAGAAAACAAATAAATAAAATAAAGTTATTAAATTTTTAAAATTATTAAAAATTAAAAAGTAATAAAAAAAGAGAAAGAAAGAAGAGAGCAACCAAACCAAAAAACAAATCCACCAATGATAACAAGCAATAAAACCTATACTCAAAACAAAACAAGGCCGCACCGCTGGAGGGACCCAGCCTATCCCAAGTGCGCTGTTAGCCAGGGGTAGCCGGAAGAGACCGGGCAGTGGGGAGAGCTGCAGAGGGTGGTGGAGCCCGCCCCGCACGCCCAGGGAGGGAAGGGGGAGAGAGGGAGGCAGAGTTAAGCAAAGAGCGCGAGTAAGTGAACTTGGGTCCGACTTGAGCTCGGGCTCAAGACTGAGCCTGGTGGGCCAGGCCCCCAAGCCAGCGTCACACCCCGTCTGAAGAAGACAGGCAGTCACATGGCTTCGCCATTCCTGCCTGCGGGAGCCACCACGGGTGACAGCGGCGGAGAGCTGAGCTCGGGGGACGACTCTGGGGATATGGAATCCCTCCAAAGCCCGGAGACCGAGGCCTCCAAAAGCCTGACAGAGCTGTTTGAGAAGGCTGCCACGCACTTCCGAGGCCTGGTTCAAGGGGCCAGCAGGGAGCAGCTCTTGTACCTGTATGCCCGGTACAAGCAGGGAAGCATGGAAAGCACTTGGTGATTCAAGCCCCAGCCAAACAACGCAGGAGTATATTGCCGTAGTTAAAAAATTAGATCCAAGTTGGAATCCTCAGCTTCTTGAAATGGAAACTTAAATTAATATGTTCTTTTGGGAATTAAAAATCACTCAAGGACTTCCCTGGTGGCGCAGTGGTTAAGAATCTGCCTGTCGATGCAGGGGACATGGGTTTGAGCCCTCATCTGAAAAGATCCCACATGCCTCAGAGCAACTAAGCCCGTGTGCCACAACTATTGAGCCCAAGCTCTAGAGCCCGTGAGCCGCAACTGATGAAGCCCGCGTGCCACCACTACTGAAGCTCGCACTCCTAGAGCCTGTGCTCTACAACAAGAGAAACCACCGCAATGAGAAGCCCACGCACCGCAATGAGGAGTAGCCCCCACTTGCCACAACTAGAGAAAGCCCGCTCGCAGCAACGAAGACCAAACACAGCCAAAAAAAAAAAAACCACTCAAGAAGAAACTTACTGAGGATAAATATCCAGATATATTCTTAACTTTTACTGGATTCTGTGGCTTTTCACTTGAAAAAAAGGAGGAATTTGTTCTTGTTTCATCAAACAGGATGTTGATGAATAGAAAGAAAGGGCTCAAAATAAAAATTTCCTTGCCTATGTAAGGCTAATCTTATTTAAGTATAAGCTAAAAACAGACCGACAGATGGTTTATCTCAGGACTGCAATACATGGGGCATAGAAAGATAAATAAAGTAACATTTCCCCAGGGAGTATATTTTAGACCCCCGACAATAATCAAAAGTATCTTAAGTAACTGTCTCTGACCCATGCAGATATTGCAGAATAACATCCAGGAGGAATGAATAGGAATTGTTTCTTTCAGTTAACCGAGTAGTTCACTCCTTTACCAATTTAAAGTCCTTATTCACTAAACTTGTCTTGCCTTATCAGTCTCTGCACCTCTTTTTTATGAAATCACCCATTTTATTAAGATAGTTGGTTGAATAAGACAAAAGTAATGGAAAAGAGAATGGAATGGAAACAGTTTAGCAATACTAATCTATTCATTTGTGTATTCCCATTCAGGGAAGCATGGAAAGCTTGGTCTCTTGCCAAGTAATGGTCTCTTGCCTCTTGGGCAGGTCCAGGTCAAAAGTCATTCAGAGTTATTGGAATTCGGGAATGATGATAGTGATGGTAGCATAGTTTTTGAATTTTCCCGAATCCTTAACAGAATAACTAGGATAGCGTCACCAAAAGCACTTGGGCAATATCTGTAACAAAACCTAGTTGATCAGAGAAACTAGGGACAAACTATCAACAGCTCCAAGATTTGTGTAGCATTGGCATCTCTGTGGGAGGAAGCAGAGGAAACAGTAGGGAGTCTAATTGACCTGAGAATGGCAGAAGCCTAAAATTGTCCACAGGTGAAGAGTACAGGGGGTTCATGGTAAGGTTTTCTAGAGCTGTCAGGAGCTCTAGAGTTCCAAAATTAAGCAGCCAAAACTTCCCTTCCAGTACACAGCCTCACACTGAGAGGAATCTGCAGGACAAGTCAAGCAGGACAAGGACAATGAAGACAAAAGGAAAAAGAAACCAGATAAGTGTGGGAGAGGGGACCAGAGCCAAGTGATCTTGAAAGTATCCTAGGGGCCAGATTTTTAATTACTTCATGAAAATAACAGAAAAGGGACTTATATACCTAAAACTATATCCTGATTCACATTTCTATCTTAAAAATTCAAAAACATTAATTTCACATAAAGATGAGCAACAGAAAAAGAATTACGGTTGAAACCTATACAAAGTTACTATAATTCAGAATTGTATCTTTTTTCTTATAATATCCAGAAGCTGTATTAATGGTTAAAATAATGAAAGTGTGCTAATATTTTTATGGGTCTTGGTAGGATTGCAATATTGCTTTCCAAAAGAGTAATACCATTTTACAAGAGCATTAGGGCCATTAACTTAGTATAGTGCCTGCTTCACTACAGTTTTACCAGTTTGGATAATTTTGTTACCCTAATGGAATTGGTTTAAAATCTGTTGCTCGTTGTTGTTTTAATTTGCATTTTCTTAAATGATTATGGATGTTGAACTTTTTTCCAAGTAGTGATATAACATTATTGATATTTATGTATGTGCGTGAATAAAATCCTAAACCTCTGTGTCACTTAAAAAAAAAAAAAAAAAGGAAAGACAGAACCCTAGGACAAATGGCAAAAGCAAATCTATAGAGACAAAATCACACAAAGAAGCATACACATACACACTCACAAAAAGAGAAAAAGGAAAAAAAAATATATATATATAAAAAGGAAGAGAGCAACCAAATCAATAAACACAAAGATAATAAGCTCTAAATACTAAACTAAGGTAAACATAAAACTAGAAACAAATCAGATGCAGAAAGCAAACCCCAAGTCTGCAGTTACTCTCAAAGTCCACTGCCTCAATTTTGGGATAATTCATTGTCTAGTCAGTTATTCCACAGATGCAGGGTACATCAAGTTGATTGTGGAGATTTGATCCGCTGCTCCTGAGGCTGCTGGGAGAGATTTCCCTTTCTCTTCTTTGTTCACACAGCTCCAGGGGTTCAGCTTTGGATTTGGCCCCGCCTCTGCATGTAGGTCACCTGAGGACGTCTGTTCCCCACCCAGACAGGCCGGGGTTAAAGTAGCAGCTGATTCGGGGGCTGTGGCTCACTCAGGCCGGGTGGAGGGAGGGGTACGGAATGCAGGGCGAGCCTGCGGCGGCAGAGGCCGGCTTGATGTTGCACCAGCCTGAGGCGCACCATGTGTTCTCCCAGGGAAGTTGTCCCTGGATCACGGGACCCTGGCAGTGGCGGGCTGCACAGGCTCCCGGGAGGGGAGGTGTGGATAGTGACCTGTGCTTGCACACAGGCTTCTTGGTGGCGGCAGCAGCCTTAGCATTTCATGTCGGTCTCTGGGGTCCGCGCTGATAGCCACAGCTCACACCTGTCTCTGGAGCTCGTTTAGGCGGTGCTCTGAATCCCCTCTCCTTGTGCACCCTGAAACAACGGTCTCTTGCCTCTTAGGCAGGTCCAGACTTTTTCCCGGACTCCCTCCTGGCTAGCTGTGGCGCACTAGTCCCCTCAGGCTGTGTTCACGCAGCCAACCCCAGGCTTCTCCCTGGGATCTGATCTCCAAAGCCTGAGCCTCAGCTCCCAGCCCCCACCCGTCCCGGTGGGTGAGCACACAAGCCTCTCGGGCTGGTGAGTCCTGGTCGGCGCCGAGGCTCTGTGTGGGAATCTCTCCGCTTTGTCCTCTGCACCCTGTTGCTGCGCTCTCCTCCGTGGCTCCGAAGCTTCTCCCCTGCCCATCCCCCCATCTCCGCCCGCGAAGGGGCTTCCTAGTGTGTGGAAACTTTTCCTCCTTCACAGCTCCCTCCAGGAGGTGCAGGTCCCATCTCTATTCTCTTGTCTCTGTTTTTCCTTTTTTCTTTTGCCCTACCCAGGTACCTGGGGAGTTTCTTGCCTTTTGGGAGGTCTGAGGTCTTCTGCCAGCATACAGTAGGTGTTCTGTAGGATTTATTCCACATGTAGATATATTTTTGATGTACTTGTGGGGAGGAAGGTGATCTCCACATCTTACTCCTCCACCATCTTGAAGGCACCTCTAGTTTCTTTTAATGTGGAACAGTCGTTAGCTTTTCTTTGTCTTTCATAACTTTGAAATTTTTTAAAGAATACAAGTCACTTATCAGAAAATGTTCTTCAGTTTGGGTTGCCTCATGATTAGATTCTGGGTTTACATTCCCACAAGTGATTTGTGTCCTTTTCATGGTGTCACAATATGTCTGTCTGCCTCTCATTGGTGATTTTAATTTTGATCATTCAGTCAAGGTGTTGCTTAGTTTCACCACTTGATATTATACTTTTACTCCTTGGCAACAGATCAACAATCCATGCAAAGTCACTTTGAGGCCATGTAAATGTAAATATCTAGAAATTTTATATTTATGTTCTGTACATTTTTCAGTTTGGTCTTAGATTTCTCTTTGAATCAAAGTTGTTGTAAAGATAGCTTTAAAATGTCCAGGTGTTAGGGTAAAATGTATGACTCCACAATTCTTGCTTATTATTTCCTTAAAGGAAAATATAAATCATATTATTAAGGAAACTGTTGGTTATGCCTATTTTGTTATGTGTTAAAATTCTCAATAGTTTCAATTTTCACAAATTCTTTAAAATTGTTGATATAGGGACTTCCCTGGTGGTGCAGTGGTTACGAATCCGCCTGCCGATGCAGGGGACACGGGTTCAAGCCCTGGTCTGGGAAGATCCCATGTGCCGTGGAGCAACTAAGCCCGTGCACCACAACTACTGAGCCTGTGCTCTAGAGCCTGCAAGTCACAACTACGGAAGCCCGCATGCCTAGGGCCTGTGCTCTGCAACAAGAGAAGCCACCACAATGAGAAGCCCGCACACCGCAACAAAGAGTAGCCCCAACTGGCCGCAACTAGAGAAAGCCTGCGCGCAGCAACCAAGACCCAATGCAGCCAAAAATAAATAAATAAGTTTAAAATTGTTAATATAGTTGAAACTCAAAAGATAAAAAGAGCATACACTGAGCAGTCTCCTCACCAGCTACTCAGTTCTCTGAAGTAACCAACATTGTAATTTTCTCTGTGTCCTTCTAGAGATAGTTTCTGCATATAAAGCAAAATCATATATATCCCCACCACCACTACCCCGTACAAGTTGACTTTTGTCTATACTTTCCACACTGTTCTGCATTTGGCTTTTTTCATTTAACTATATATCCTGGAGATCATTAATATCAGTACATTATATATTAGCTTCCTTATTCATTCCAATGGCTGCTTACGATTCCATTGTATACATATACTGTGATTTATTAAGTTAGTCCTCTATAGACACTTAGGTTGTTTCCATTCTTTTGCCTTTATATAAACTATGGTGCAGAATAACCATGTACATATATCAGTACATGTGCAAGTATGTCTATAATATAAATTCCTGAATATGAAATTTGAGTCAAAAAGTTTGTAGTTTTGTATTATAACTTTGATAAATGTTTCCAGTGTATCCTTCATCAAGATTTCACAGAGACTGTACCAATTTTCAGGGAATGCATTTTAGCACAGTTGTTTCTTTCTTTTTTTTTTTTTAATTATTTATTTGCGCCAGGTCTTAGTGTCCTAGCTGAGAGAACTCAACTAAGTGTCTTAGTGTCTTAGTTGTGGCACGTGGGATCTTCGTTGAGGCATGTGGACTCTTAGTTGCGGCAGGCTGGATCTAGTTTCCTGACCAGGGATGGAACCCAGGCCCCCTGCTTTGGGAGTGAGTACAGAGTCTTAACCACTGGACCACCAGGGAAGTCCCTAGCACAGCTGTTTCTTTATCTTTTTTTTACTCTACGTAATGGCTGTAAGAAAGGTAATTTGAAAATAGTGTTAACCCAAGTAGATTCAAAAGGTGTGGCTTTTCCAAAAATGATACCTTCAGTATTGCAAAATATAATTCTTAGGGTTCAAAAAACTTACCTTATAGTTGAGGTTGGAATTTTAGTTTAATTCTTATACTTGTAAAGTACAAGTATTTCCTTGTTTCTCTCACTCTGAAGTCTTGCTATTGGCTTAATTTTTAACTTTATGATGCATATTTCCAGGTCTGCTGTAAACAGCTGAGCAAAAACTCAGGAAGGTAACAAATAGTTCATCTGTTTTACAGACATGAACCCTGGCAGAGGGAAAGAGGAAAAAGGGCTCTCAGCTGGATTCTTCTGCAGGCTTTTACTGTCCTTGAGGCATTTTCCCTGCCCAAATATGAAGGAAAATTGTTTTCCAGTCTTAAGTTGAATGCCAAAATTATTCTTGGAATTGCTCCCTTAATCTGTCAGTTTCTCTTTTTCCCATGGAGGTGTGATCAGAGTGGCCAAATCTTCCCAGTCAGAATCTGAGTTAGAACTTGATTGTCCCCACAGACAACTGGTTTGGAAAAACTCCCTGCAAGGTGATTTCAATTAGTGACCAGAAATATCAGAGAGCTGGTACTAGGATCTGAAGTTCTAACCTTACATGTGACTTCAGTCTTTCTACAGAGCTAGTGGCTAACAGAGATACAAAGGAATTAATCACCTCCAGGGATTTCTTAGGAAAGTAAAGACTGAGGAATCAAATTCCAAAGCTCCTTAGTGTTGGTCTCTAGCCCATTTCCCAAGTTCTTCATTTTCATTCTTTTTCCCACTCTGCTCTAGTCAAGAGTGTGGGCTTTGGTGGTGGATACACCTCAGCTCACATCCAAGCTTTGTCCTTTGCTGGCTTGGGACCACAGGTGAGCTAGTTAGCCTCCCAGAGACCAAGGGTCCTCACCGATAAAACTGGGATCACACTACCTTCCTTGCAGTGTTGATGTGAGGATTAAAGGAAGTCAAGTGTATGGGCACAGTGCCTAGCTCAGTCCTGAAAAATTAGCCTCAGTAAATGTTAGTTTTTTCCTATCATCACCTTTCTACCCCTCTCACCAATGGATTAAAACTCATTCTTCTGGAGCTCATAGTCTTAACCAGTATTAAATTATTAGAAAAGAAACATTATTGGGAACTCCACTTTGCTGTACAGTAGAAACTAACACAACATTGTAAAACAACTATATCCTAATAATAAAAAAAAAAAAAGAAAGAAAAGAAAAACATTATGGTAAGACAATCTGAGTGAAAACTCCAGGCTTTATCTGGGCCTAACTTAGAATTTAGAAATTTTTTAGATATCCATTCTTTTCTAGGTGGTAAGTTTCAAACCCTCAGAAATGCATTTTGCAGTATTGACAGCCACACTGTTAGAAAATCCACACCTTTGGGGACAACTCTGGCAGGTTTTGTAATCAAGTCAAACTGTAGTTTATATGTAAACATTTCACAATCTTGTAAAGCAATTTAGATACAAATGGAATTTTTACAAAAATCAAATTCAAGTTTCTCTTTTCTTTCCTCTCCCCAGAGAATATAGAAGGCAGATCTTAAGAATAGGGAATGGTTTTATCATAGATGGAGACTTTGGAAATTCTCTGAAATAAATGGTTTCCAGATTTTATAAACACAAATATACAGTAGTGAATGATTTTACTCTGAACTCTTTATTTATAGATATCTAACAGAGACCAACTTATTTAACCACAGTGGCAAAGATCAGCTAGCTGTTTACCAAACCCTCTTCCTTCTCCACCTAGATACACACCTGAACTATATTTCCAAACGTCCCTTGCTCTTAGGTATGCCAAGTGGTATGTGGTCAAAAGTGATATGTAGCACCTCCAGGCCTGGCCCATTAAAACTTCCATGTGTTATCCTCTATGCCCTTGAACCCTCCCAGGTGATGGGAAGGGAGATGACTCCCAGGGCAACCTTGAGAACCACATTTTGGAATGTGGAAGGAGCCACATATGGAAGGAGACTGAGTCCCTGAATCGATACTTGGAGGAAAACTGCCCAACCAGGAACATCTGCATTAGACTATTTTGTGAGTGAGAAATAAGTTCTTTGTGTCAAGCTACTGAGATTTTGGGAGGTTTATCTCTTATAGCAGCTAGTATTACCAATACAGTCTGAAACACAAAATACCATCTCAAAGTCCTCAAATGTCTTTATACCAGTCCCTTTTTTATGTAGTGTTGAGCTAGGGACCAACATTAAGGAGCTTTGGAATTTGATTCCTTCCATCTCTCCTTTCCTGCCTCCCTCCCTCCTTCCCATCCCACCCTCCCTTCCTTCCTCCCTTCCCTAGTACTAATTGAGCAACTAGTACATTCCTTCCAGGCACTATTCTAGGCACTGGGGATTTGGGTGAACAAAGCAGATAAACCTTTGCCCTTGAGAAGCTCACATTATAATGGGTGAAACAGGCAATAAATAAGTAAGTAATATGGTTTCAAGTGTTGAAAATTGCTTAGAAGAAAACTAAGAAAGAATTAAAATAAAAAAAAAAAGTGAGAGTGACAAGGAAGATCTTTTAGACAAGGTGGTTAGGAAAGGGCTTTCTGAGGAGGTAGCATTTGACCAGAGACCTAAATAATACAAAGAAACCAGTCATACAAAGATCTAAAAGGACAAAGAACTGAATCATTTCTGTAAAAGCAGTGATCTGTAGGAGAAAAACAAACATAATAATACAAAAGGAAAAACTGAAATGACATAACTTAGTCAAAGATGAGTCAAAGAGAGGTGAAACTCAAACTCCAGATTTATGTATTCCTAACCTAACTTTGCCTTAGGCCAAGAAACTTAGCAGTGTCAGTAAACTCTTTCATTCTTGGCTGACTAGTTCCATATCTCCCAGTCTTCAATATGATGTTTGTCCATGTATTCAGGCAACTCAAAAAATACAGTAATATGTCAGGCTCCATCCTTAGATATTTATAAACACTGGGAACTCCAGCAGGTTATTTAACTTCTCCAGTTCTTAATTCCCTCTTCTTTTAAAATGGAAAGAGTCCTAGTAACTAAGTTACTTCATAGGTTTGTTCTGATGTTAGATGAGGTTGTACACATAAAATGCTAGCACAACATAGGTACTAAAGAAATGTTTTTATTAATTTTAACTTAACCTGCTGCATGTCTATCAAATACTTGAGTCCATATTCTTAAAGCACCGAGATATTTCTGCTTTCTTTAGGGTCATACTCCAATTCAATCCTGATCTGAAGGGAAAGGATAGTCTTCCCCAGAGCCTTTGTCAGTGGAGGCAGCCAACAGTTGGCTCTGCAGGAGCCAAATTAAAAAAAAAAAAGACAAATAGCCAGAAGAATACAAAAAAAAAGTGTCAAACTCAATAAATTTTTACAGAATGGACACACGCATGTAGCCAACTTGTTGTGAAAAAACAGAACATTGCTAGCATTTCAGAAACCCTCTATGCTCTATGCAGGAACCTTTATCTTAGGGATGCTTATTCACAAGCAGCTGATCTGAGATACCCATCTGGCTGTCTGAGGCAAGATCACCACCAGCCACTGTCTTATACAACCCCATTGGGCACCATTCATATAGAATTGTGAGTTGTAATCTGTAGGTTGGGAAATCAATTTGTGGATCATGGCTGGCATCTTTTAAAATGTTATTGAAGTATAACCTAAAAGCAGAAAAGTGAACACATCAAAAAGTGTCGAATTCCATGAACCCCAATATTCATTGCAGCACTATTTACAATAGCCAGGTCATGGAAGCAACCTAAATGCCCATCGACAGACGAATGGATAAAGAAGTTGTGGTACGTATATACAATGGAATATTACTCAACCATAAAAAGGAATGAAATTGGGTAATTTGTAGAGATTGGATGGATCTAGAGACTGTCATACAGAGTGAAGTAAGTCAGAAAGAGAAAAACAGATATCATATATTAACATATGTGGAACCTAGAAAAATGGTACAGATGAACTGGTTTGCAGGGCAGAAATAGAGACACAGATGTAGAGAATAAATGTATGGACACCAAGGGTGGAAAGTGGTGGTGGGGGGGTGGTGGTGTGATGAATTGGGAGATTGGGATTGACATGTATACACTGATGTGTATAAAATGGATAACTAGGGCTTCCCTGGTGGCGCAGTGGTTGAGAGTCCGCCTGCCGATGCAGGGGACACGGGTTCATGCCCGAGTCTGGGAGGATCCCTCATGCCGCGTAGTGGCTGGGCCTGTGAGCCATGGCCGCTGAGCCTGCGCGTCCAGAGCCTGTGCTCTGCGACGGGAGAGGCCACAAGAGTGAGAGGCCCGCGTAATGCAAAAAACAAACAAACAAACAAAACAAAAAATGGATAACTAATAAGAACCTGCTGTATAAAAAAATAAAATAAAATTCAAAAATTCAAAAACAAATCTTATGATAAACCGTAATGGAAAAGAATATGAAAAAGAATATATTTATGTGTATAACTGAATCACTGCTCTACAGCAGAAATTAACACATTATAAGTCAACTATACTTCAATAAAAAAAAAAAAAAGACAAATAGCCAGAAGAATACAAAACCAAGAAAGTGTCAAACTCAATAAATTTTTATAGAATGGACACACCCGTGTAGCCAACTGGACGTGAAAAAACAGAACATTGCTAGTATTTCAGAAACCCTCTTCACATGCCCTGCCAGTCACTGCCTCCCTCCAAAGCTAACCACTGGGCTGATTTCTAGCACTAAACATATGTTTTGTCTTCTTGGAATTTCATATAAATAAAACCTTATGGTATATATTCTCTTTATTTGGCTACTTTTACTCAGCATTGTATTTGTGAAACTCATCCATGTTGTTGTGTGTATCAGTAGTTCTCATTGCCATAGAGTAGTCCATTATAAGAAAATACTGCAAGTATCTGTTCTATTAATGAACATTTGCGTTGTTTTCAGTTTGGGACCATTACAGATAGTGGTGTAAAAGAAGGACCATCTTATCATGTTTGCAGATTCTATGAATCAGGAATTTGGAAAGGGCACTCTGAGGATGGCTTATCTCTGCTCCAGTGAGGTCTGGGGCCTCGGCTGTAAAGGCTCAATGGTTGGGGGTGAGTTGACGGTGGCACCAGCACACATCTGGCACCTGGGCTAAGAGGACTCTAAGACTGAGTACTGTCAACTGGGTCACCTATGTGTGGACTCTCCTCGTAGTTTGGCTTCCACACAGCATGGTGGCCTCAGAGCAGCTGGACTTCTTACACGATGGCTCAGAATTCCAAGCATGACCGTACCCAGGAACAAGGAGGAAGCTGTGGCTTTTTCTAATGTAGGGGAGGAAAAACTGTTTTGCCTTTACCCACCTTAGGTTCATTGGCTGGAACCCTGTAAATTAGGCTAACAAAAAACAGATTAAGAGAGAAAAACAAAAGTTTATTATCACGTGCACATACACATGAGAACACTCCGTGAAGAGCAACTTAAAGGGCAGTTGGAACTTGGGTTATATAGCGTCTTAACAAAAGAACAATAAATTTTTAGAGAAGTGACAAGAGAAATGAAAAGGACTTCAGGTTTTTAGGACAGCAAATTGTGGGAACATAAATATATGGGGGAACTAATGGGAGATAAGGGCTGGACTGATAGGTCTACCATTGTCTCTGGTGATTATTAACTTCTGTTCTTCCTGGTAGAGAGGAGAGAGAGGACATCATTACAAATTTATGTCCTGGGCTTCCCTGGTGACACAGTGGTTAAGAATCAGCCTGCTAATGCAGGGGACACGGGTTCGAGCCCTGGTCCAGGAAGATCCCACATGCCACAGAGCAACTAAGCCTGTGCACCACAACTACTGAGCCTGTGCTCTAGAGCCCGCAAGCCACAGCTACTGAAGCCCGCACACCTAGAGCCCATGCTCTGCAGCAAGAGAAGCCACCACAATGAGAAGCCCACGCACCACAACTAGAGAAAGCCCGTGCGCAGCAACAAAGACCCAATTCAGCCAAAAATAAATAAATTTATAAAATAGACAAAAACAAAAACAAATTTGTGTCCTATGAAAGTAAAAGGCAGAGAGCTTTTCTTATATTTGCTTTTTTCTCAATTACTTTCAGCTCAAAGAATCCTAACGTCCAGTGGCACATTGTTAGGTGGCATATTCTTCTACCCTCCATTCACTTAACTTTACAAGTCACATGGTATCACCTATACACCACTCTATTGTTCCAGATGAGTCACAAGCCTGCCTAGGTTCAAAGGGAGGAGGCAGAGACCCTACCTCTCCTAGGGAAGAGTCTCCAGGTCACATATAGGAATGCATATGCAACAGGAGAGATTTTTACAGCTGTCTTTGGAAAATAAGATCTGCCTCAGCTGCTATGAGCATTCTGGGATATTTTTCGTAACCATATGTACATTTCTGTTGGGTATGTACCTTGGAGCTTAATTGCTGAGTCAAAGTGTATATGTATACTAAGCTTTAGTAGATAATGCTAGTTGTTTTTGGCTTGTGCCAATTTATACTCCCATAATGTATGAAAATTCCAGTTGCTCCATCTTTGCTAACAATTGGCATTGTTTTTGGTTTTTTTAAATAAATTTATTTACTTATTTTTATTTTTGGCTGCATTGGGTCTTTGTTACTGTGTGCGGGCTTTCTCTAGTTGCGGAGAGCAGGGGCTACTCTTTGTTGTGGCACGCGGGCTTCAGCAGTTGTGGCATGTGGGCTCAGTAGTTGTGTCTCGCGGGCTCTGGAGCGCAGGCTCAGTAGTTGTGGTGCACAGGCTTAGTTGCTCCGCAGCGTGTGGGATCTTCTCGGACCAGGGCTAGAACCCGTGTCCCCTGCATTGGCAGATGGATTCTCAACCACTGCGCCACCAGGGAAGCCCAATTAGCATTGTTTTTCTCAGTTTAGCCATTTGGTTGGGTATACAGTGGTATTTTGCATTGTGGTTTAAATTTGCATTTCTCTGATAACTAATGAAGTTGAGGTACTTTTCATATGTTTATTGGCTATTTGAATATCTTCTTTTGCGAAATGCCTGTTCAGAGGTCCAGTATGTTTTTTAATAGAATAGAATAGAAAATATCAGAATATATCACACATAGCAAGAGTAGATATATTTTCCTGAAACATAGTTTTAGTTTCATATATTGTAGTAGATGCTGTAGTGTTCTCCCCAGATTTTTCCATCTGTGATTAAACACACACTCCCCAGTTCCCAGGAATGTTGCCTGCTGCTGACTAACTGCTTAGAATTGCGTCCTTCCCCAGAAATTTCCCTTGGTCTGAGGAAGCTGAGTTACCCAGGGTTAAGGTCCCTCCCCAAGAAAAGCCCACACCCAATGACTGGTCAATTTGGGAGGTAGGTACAGAGGTCCAGCCTTCCTAGATGTATTCTGGCTTGCCTGGGGATTTTGAAACTGAAAGTCCTGTGTCCTGGGAGACCTCCCAATACTGGACAAACTAGAATGGGTGGTCACCCTACTCTTGCCACAATTTGGGACACCACTGACAAGCCAACTTCAGAACTCTGTGTAATCAGCTGAAGCTTCACTTAGGTTGCAGGAGCATCACAGTTCAATTTCTCCCTCTGCCCGATCCTGTGTCCCTTGTTCTTTCACAGGTACTGCTTCTAGAGCACTCCCCAATAAACAAGCTGCATGCAATTCTCGATCCAGAATCTGCTTCCCAGGGAACCCAAAGTACTATATACATGTAGTGTTTCCTAATGATAAAATGCCTTTTCTTGCTGGCTCAAAAAGGTAATGGAAGCCACTGATAGAGTAGATATTACTGTTTTGCCCACCCAGTACTCCTCTCTTCTCTTCCTTTTTTGACAGCATCCTGCTTCTTTGGGGGAAGTAGTACACCTCTCACTCAAGTCGGGTTCTTGTAGGCACATCCAATTTAAGTACCCCCATCCTCTGCCAACTCTCAACCACCATCACAGGAGTGGGTCTGTGACTTCATCCAGGCCAATCAGAATCCCTTCCCAGAATTTTTCTATTCAGCATTAGAGAAAAAGTCCTTTCCTGGGTCAGCCTCCGCACCACAATACTGAACCAGAGGCTGTATAGACCACATAAAGAGAGAAGAGCAGGAGGAACACGGAGAAAGGGATTCCTGTGACATTACAGTTTGGTTCCAAGGCAGCCCTGAGACACATTTGCACCTCTACCCTTCCCTGACTCTCCTCCACTTTGGCTTGTGCCATTTGCAGCCAAAAGCATCCTGATTAGTGCACAGGCTTTCAAGAAGGGCAGACTGTGATAATTCATCGGGCAAATAATCAATAGCTGTGCTGCTGCTTCTATCTAATGTTTTTTCTGTCTTCTATTTATCTGTCTTCCTTATTTTGTCTTCTTTTCTCTACTTAAATCAAACCCCTCCTTCAAGATTTGTTTGAATGCCCCCTGCCCAATGAAGTCAAACTTTCCTGACACTCCCAATTTACATGAATGCAGCCCACAAACATTATTGAGCTCTTGCTACTCTTCTACCTTAAGCACCGTCGTGCTAGCACTGAGGCCCAAAGACAGACCAGAGCATAGCTCAGGCCTCCAGGTGCTTTAGTATCATAGTGGGGGAAGCTGACTCATAAACAGATAGTTACCATATGAGGTGGCAAGTGCAATGACAGTTATTAGAGAGCCCCTAGGAAGGGAAGTACATGGCAGCTAGCCTCCAGGATGGTCCCCAATGATCCCTGCCTCCTCTTATTCATACTCTGTGTAGTCCTCTCCCACACTGTATCAGGGTTTATCTCTATAACCAATAGAATACCATGGAAGTAATTGTGCGTGACTTCCAAGGCTAGGTCAAAAGTTGACAAACGTTTTTGTAAAAGGTAGTAAATGTAGTAAATATTTTAAGCTTTACAAGCTATAGGGTTTCTATTGTAACTACTCACCTCTGTCACTTTAACGTGAAAGCAACCAATAAGTAAATGATGACTGCAGCTGTGATCTAATAAAACTTTATTTCCAAAAATGTAGCAGGGTGGCTTTATCCATCACTTGTAGTTTGCCAACTCCTGGTCTAGGTCATAAAACACATTGCAGCTTTTGACTTGCTCTCTTGGATCACTTGCTCTGGGGGAAGTCAATTGCCATGTCATAAGGACCTTTGAGTAGGTCAGGAACCAGTGCATCTGCCAACAGCCAGTACCAAGTGGGCCACTCATATGAGTGGGCCATCTTCTAAGTGGATCCTCCAGCTCCATCAAGCCTTCAGATGAGGTTACAGCCCCAGCTGACATTTGACCACAACTTCATGAGACACCCCAAGCCAGAAGCACCCAGGTAGAGCTCTACCAAATTCCTGAAATTGTCTGAGCTAGTTTGTATTTATTGTTGTTTTAAGGCACCAAGTTTTGACTTCGTGCAGAAATACCAAAGATTTGTCCTCCTACTGACTCCTGAGATAACTGTTAAGAAACAGTAGGCTGGGCTTCCCTGGTGGCGCAGTGGTTAAGCATCTGCCTGCCAATGCAGGGGACATGGGTTCGAGCCCTGGTCTGGGAAGATCCCACATGCTGCCGAGCAAATAAACCCGTGCGCCACAATTACTGAACCTGAGCTCTAGAGCCCGCGAGCCACAACTACTGAGCCGGTGTGCCTAGAGCCCATGCTCCGCAACAAAGAGAAGCCACTGCAATGAGAAGCCTGCGCACCACACAAAGAGTATCCCCCGCTTGCCGCAACTAGAGAAAGCCCATGCTCAGCAACGAAGACCCAATGCAGCCAAAAAATAAGAATAATTTTATTAAAAAGAAAAAAAAAAAGAAACAGTAGGCTGTTGGCACAACATTGTAAATCAACTATACTTCAATGAAAAGAAAAGAAAAGGAACAGGCTGGCTGTAGCCTTTAGTTAAGTCTTTTATTTGAATTACAAATACATAAATACACACTCATGGTAAAAGATTCAAATAATACAGAAGTACAGAGACCAAACAAGTAAAGCCTTCTGTATCAACTCCCAACTGTGAATGAAGAATTTCACCTGTCATATCAGTAAACAAAGGATGTTGGGGCCATCAAGCCATCAGCCACTTCAGCCATCCCCCCCTGTGGACCCTGAGGGAATTCAGGATGGAGAAAAGCAGGATCTAGGCCCTAGATAGCTAAGGTTCATATCAAAGGAATGATTTCAGTGAGCCCAGACTCTTGCACCCTCCCATACACAGAAAAGCACCATATTCATTAACTTGAGTTGTCAGGTTTTCTTTAATTAACAGTAATCTTTTGATGTTCCAACTACCTGGGGTTTTTTGTTTGGTTGGTCGGTTGGGTTTTGTTTTTTTGCAGAAACTCCTATATATCCTGGCTCCTCCCTTACCTCTTCAGAACAGTCCCTCTGAGCTATCTGACAGGCTGTCTCCTGGCCTTAAGTCCTCAGCAAGTTTACCGAATAAAACATAATTCTCAACTTTTTGGTTGCGCATTTTTTTCATTTGACACTACCCTCCTCAGCCCCACATCCACTGCCCTTAGAGGAGGTATTGGCATTTTTGTGTATAATCTTTCAGCCTGTTTTCTGTAGCATGGCTGCCTAATGGCTTATTCCCTTCTTATTTCCTCAGCACCTTGTGCATTTCTCAAGAGTTTATTTCATTCTATTTTGTCTTAATGATTTGTTGTTTTCTTCAGGGACAGCTTCATGGTTGTGTGACCAGTGCAATCACATGGGGCCCCGCAATTAGAAGAGCCTAAGCTTGATTTTATGCTCTGTTGTCACTAATTTGAAATTCTTAAAAATATTGTAACAAGGGGCCGCATATTTTCCTTTCGTATGTGCCTGGTTTTCAGATTTATCTTCCCCAAGATTACAAAGACAGGGGCCCAGGGCAGCAATATTGTCATGGACATCTTTGAATTCCTCACAGCACCTTGAGAATACCCACAGTAAATATTTGTTAATATGAAGGGAAATTTTCTTATCTCGGAAGGGCTTTTTTTTTTTTTTTGCTTTTTGTTTTGTTTTGTGCAGCCATACACAGATATCTTTAATGATGATCAACAAGCACAGAATAATCCAAAGTTCTTATTATTGTGGTGGAGTCCCATTTTCTCTCTGATTTTTGCATGCTACTCTGAACTTCATTTGTTCCAGGCAAAGAACAAAGAAGAATGCTGTTCTCTGTTTCTCATTTAGAGAGATCTATAAACACATTCTCAAGAAGAAAGAACTTCAGCCCCTTGCAGCCTATAAGTTCCATGTTTCCACAATATCTGTACTCAAAGAAGGATTGTGAGTCAGGCATAATGAAGTTCATGTTTGCAGGCAAGCAGACAGCAGGAACGAGTGAATATGTAATGGAGCTTAGAACTAAGATATTCAAATTTTTTCATCTGTCCATACATCAGTCAGTGATTCTTCCGGTCATTTCACGTGTTGGATGTTCCTTGAATGTCAGTCATTGGGAAGATTTACCATAATTTCCTGAAAAAAATAAAAGTTAGATTTCAGGTTGTTCTGGTTAACTTTTTAGAATAGCTTATATAAAATCAAACTCTCTACTTTTCCAAATTTATATTTGGAGATCATTCAGGTCTTTCTCTAATCCATGTCCCCTACATGCGAAAATAATATTTTTCTCCAATTTTTATTACTTAAATATTTTATGCTTTTGAGAGTGTATTTTTTTTTTGGCTGCATTGGGTCTTCATTGCTGCACTTGGGCTTTCTCTAGCTGCGGCGAGCAGGGGCTACTCTTCATTGTGGTGCATGGGCTTTACATTGTGGTGGCTTCTCTTGTTGAGGAGCACAGGTTCTACGTGTGCAGACTTCAGTAGTTGCAGCACGCAGGCTCAGTAGTTGCAGCATGCAGGCCTTAGAGCACGTAGGCTTCAGTAGTTCTGGCGGGGAGGCTCAGTAGTTGTGGCGCACGGGCTTAGTTGCTCCGAGGCATGTGGGATCTTCCTGGACCAGGTATCGAATCTGTGTCCCCTGCATTGGCAGGCAGATTCTTAACCACCATGCCATCAGGCAAGTCCCAAGAGTATATCTTCTATATTATTTTATTTATTTCTTTGGCCACACAGCATGGCCTGCAGGATCTTAGTTCCATGGCCAGGGATTGAACCCATGCCCCTGCAGTGGAAACGCAGAGTCCTAACCACTGGACGGCAGGGAATTCCCCTATTTTATTTTATTTATTTATTTTATTATTATTTTTTTTAATACATTCTTTATTGGAGTATAACTGCTTCACAATACCGTGTTAGTTTCTGTTGCACAACAAAGTGAATCAGCCATATGCATACACATGTCTCCATATCCCCTCCCTATCCCACCCCTCTAGGTCATCACAGAGCACCAAGCACCCTGTGCTATGCTGTTTCCCACCAGACAACTATTTTACATTCAGTAATGTACATATGTCGATGCTATTCTCACGTCGCCCTCCCACCCCATGTCTTCAAGTCCATTCTCTATGTCTACCTCTTTATTCCTGTCCTGCAACTAGGTTCATCAGTACCTTATTTTTTTTTTAGCTTCCATATATATGTGGTAGCATACAGTATTTGTTTTTCTCTTTCTGACTTACTTCACTCTGTATGACAGACTCTAGGTCCATCCACCTCACTACAAATAACTCAACTTTGTTTCTTTTTATGGCTGAGTAATATTCCATTGTATATATGTGCCACATCTTCTTTATCCATTCATCTGCCAGTGGACATTTAGGTTGCTTCCATGTCCTGGCTATTGTAAATAGAGCTGCAATGAACATTTTGGTACATGACTCTTTTTGAATTATGGTTTTCTCAGGGTATGTGCCCAGTAGTGGGATTGCTGTGTCACATGGTAGTACTATTTTTAGTTTTTTAAGGAACCTCCATACTGTTTTCCATAGTGTTGTATCAATTTACATTCCCACCAACAATGTAGGAGGGTTCGCTTTTCACCACACCCTCTCTAGCATTTATTGCTTCTAGCTTTTTTGATAATGACAATTCTGACCAGTGTGAGGTGATATCTCATTGTAGTTTTTTTTTTTAATTAATTAATTTATTTTTTATTTTTAGTTTTTTTGTGGTACACGGGCCTCTCACTGTTATGGCCTCTCTCGTTGCAGAGCACAGGCTCAGCGGCCATGGCTCACAGGGCCAGCCACTCTGCAGCATGTGGGATCTTCTCAGACTGGGACATGAACCCATGTCCCCTGCATCGGCAGGCGGACTCTCAACCACTGCGCCACCAGGGAAGCCCCTCATTGGAGTTTTGATTTGAATTTCTCTAATAATTAGTGATGTTGAGCATCTTTTCATGTGCCTCTTGGCCATGTGTATGTCTTCCTTTGTGAAATGTCTATTTAGGTCTTCCACCCATTTTTTAACTGGATTGTTTGTTTTTTTTATATTGAGCTCCATTAGCTGTTTGTATATTTTGGAGATTAATCCTTTGTCTGTTGTTTCATTTGCAAATATTTTCTCCCATTCTGAGGGTTGTCTTTTTGTCTTGTTTATGGTTTCCATTGCTGTGCAAAAGCTTTTAAGTTTAATTAAGTCCCATTTGTTTATTTTTGTTTTTATTTCCAGTTACTCAAGGTCAAAAAAGATCTTGCTGTGGTTTATGTCAAAGAGTGTTTTTCCTATAAAAGTTTTATAGTGTTTCATCTTACATTTAAGTCTTTAATCCATTTGGAGTTTATTTTTGTGTATGGTGTTAGGGAGTGTTCTAATTTCCTTCTTTTACATGTAGCTGTCCAGTTTTCCCAGAACCACTTATGGAAGAGGGTGTCTTTTCTCTATTGTATGTTCCTGCCTCCTTTGTCATAAATTAGGTGCCCATATATGTGTGGTTTATCTCTGGGCATTCTAACCCATACCATTGATCTACATTTCTGTTTTTGTGCCAGTAACATACTGTCTTGATTACTGTAGCTTTGTGGTATAGTTTGAAGTTGGGGAGCCTGATTCCTCCAGCTCCGTTTTTCTTTCTCAAGATTGCTTTGGCTATTCGGGGTCTTTTGTGTTTCCATACGAATTGTAAGATTTTTTTCTTCTAATTCTGTGAAGATTGTCATTGGTAGTTTGATAGGGCTTGCACTGAATCTGTAGGTTGCTTTGGGTAGTATAGTCATTTTCACAATATTGATTCCTCCAGTCCAAGAACATGGTATATTTCTCCATCTGTTTATGTCATCTTTGATTTCTTTCATCAGTGTTTTATAGTTTTCTGAGTAAAAGTCTTTCGCCTCCTTAGGCAGGTTTATTCCTGGGTATTTTAGTCTTTGTGTTGCAGTGGTAAATGGGAGTGTTTCCTTAATTTCTGTTTCTGAATTTTCATTGTTAGTGTATAGGAATGCCAGAGATTTCTGTGCATTAATTTTGTATCCTGCAACCTTACCAAATTCATTGATTAGTTCTAGTAGTTTTCTGGTGGCATCTTTAGGATTTTCTATGTACAGTATCATGTCATTGGCAAATAGTGACAGTTTTACTTCTTCTTTCCCAATTTCTATTCCTTTTATTTCTTTTTCTTCTCTGACTGCTGTGGCTAGGACTTCCCAAACTATGCTGAATAAGAGTGGCGAGAGTGGACATACTTGTCTTGTTCCTGATCCTAGTGTAAATGCTTTCACTTTTTCACCACTGAGTATGATGCTTGCTGTGGGTTTGTCATATATGGCCTTTATTATGTTGAGGTAGTTTCCCTCTGTGCCCATTTTCTGGAGAGTTTTTCTCATAAATCGGTGTTGAATTTTGTCAAAAGCTTTTTCTGCATCTATTGAGATGATCACATGGTTTTTATTCCTTAATTTGTTAATGTGGTGTATCACATTGATTAATTTGCATATATTGAAGAATCCTTGCATCCCTGAGATAAATCCCACTTGATCATGGTGTATGATCCTTTTAATGTGCTGTTGGATTCTGTTTGCTAGTATTTTGTTGAGGATTTTTGCATCTATGTTCATCAGTGATATTGGTCTATAATTTTCTTTTTTTGTGATATCATTTTCTGGTTTTGGTATCAGGGTGATGGTGGCCTCGTAGAATGAATTTGAGATTGTTTCTCCCTCAGCAATTTTTTGGAAGAGTTTGAGAAGGATTGGTGTTAGCTCTTCTCTAAATGTTTGATAGAATTCGCCTGTGAAACCATCTGGTCCTGGACTTTTGTTTGTTGGAAAATTTTTAATTATGGTTTCAATTTCAGTGCTTTTGGTTGGTCTGTTTATATTTTCTAATTCTTCCTGGTTCAGTCTTGAAAAATCATACCTTTCCAAGAATTTGTCTATTTCTTTGTGGTGGTCCATTTTATTGGCATATAGTTGTTTGTAATAGTCTCTTATAATCCTCTGTATTTCGGCAGTGTCAGTTGTGATTTCTCCTTTTTAATTTCTAATTTTATTGATTTGAGTCCTCTTCCTTTTTTTCTTGATGAGTCTGGCTAAGGGTCTATCAATTTTGTTTATCTTCTCAAATAACTAGCTTTTAGTTTTATTGATCTTTGCTGTTCTTTTCTGCATTTCTATTTCATTTATTTCTGCTCTGATCTTTATGATTTCTTTCCTTCTACTGACTTTGGGTTTTCTTTGTTCTTCTTTTTCTCCTTGTTTTAAGTGTAGCGTTAGATTGTTTATTTGAGATTTTTCTTGTTTCTTGAAGTGAGATTGAATTCCTATAAACTTCCCTCTTAGAACTGCTTTTGCCTCATCCCATAGGTTTTCGATCGTCTGTGTTTTCATTGTCATTTGTTTCTATGTATTTTTTAATTTCTTCTTTGATATCTTCAGTGAACTCTTGGTTATTTAGTAGTGCACTCTTTAGCCTCCATTTATTTGTGATTTTTACAGGTTTTTTTTTCTGTAATTGATTTCAAATCTCATAGCTTTGTGGTCAGAAAAAATGCTTGATATGATTTCAATTTTCTTAAATTTTCCAAGGCTTGATTTGTGACCCAAGATGTGATCTATTCTGAAGAATGTTCCATGTGCACTTGAGAAGAAAGTGTATTCTGCCACTTTTGGGTGGGATGTTCTATAAATATCAATTAGATCTATCTGCTCTATTGTGTAATTTAAAGCTTGTGTTTCTTTATTTTCTGTTTGGATGATCTGTCCATTGGTGTAAGTGGGGTGTTAAAGTCCCCTGCCATTATTGTGTTACTGTCGATTTTTCCTTTCATGGTTGTTAACATTTGCCTTATGTATTGAGGTGCTCCTGTGTTGGGTGCATAAACATTTATAATTGTTATATCTTCTTCTTGGATTGATCCTTTGATCATTATGTAGTGTCCCTCCTTATCTCTTGTAACAGTCTTTATTTTAAAGTTTATTTTATCTGATATGAGTATTGCTACTCCAGCTTTCTTTTGCTTTCCCTTTGCATGGAATATCTTTTTCCATCCCTTCACTTTCAGTCTATATGTGTCCCTAGGTCTGAAGTGGGTCTCTTGTAGACAGCATATATATGGGTCTTGTTTTTGTATCCATTCAGCCAGTCTGTGTCTTTTGGTTGGGGTATTTAATCCATTTACATTCAAGGTTATTATTGATACGTATGTTCCTATTACCATTTTCTTTTTTAAAAAAAAACAAATTTATTTATTTATTTTTGGTGGTGTTTGGTCTTCGTTGTTGAGTCTTCATTGCTGCACATGGGCTTTCTCTAGTTGTGGTGAGTGGGGGTTTCTCTTTGTTGTGGTGCACGGGCTTCTCATTGCTGTAGCTTCTCTTGTTTTGGAGCTCAGGCTCCAGGCATGTGGGCTTCAGTAGTTGTGGCACATGGGCTCAGTAGTTGTGGCTCACAGGCTTAGTTGCTCTGTGCCATGTGGGATTTTCCCAGACCAGGGCTTGAACCTGTGTCCCGTGCATTGGCAGGCAGATTCTTAACCACTGTGCCACCAGGGATGTCCCCATTTTCTTAATTGTTTTGGGTTTGTTTTTGTGTGTCTTTTTCTTCTCTTGTATTTCCCACTTAGAGAAGTTTCTTTAGCATTTGTTGTAAAGCTTGTTTGGTGGTGCTGCATTCCCTTTGCTTCTTTTTGTCTGAAAAGCTTTTGACTTCTCCACCAAATCTGAATGAAATCCTTGCTGGTTAGAGTAATCTTGGTTGCAGGTTTTTCTCTTTCATCACTTTAAGTATATCCTGCCACTCCCTTCTGGCCTGCAGAGTTTCCACTGACAAATCAGCTGATAACCTTATGGAGATTCCTTTGTATGTTATTTTTTGTTTTTCCCTTGCAGCTTTTAATATTTTTTCTTTGAATGTAATTTTTGTTAGTTTGATTAATATGTGTCTTGGTGTATTTTTCCTAGGGTTTATCCTATTTGGGACTCTCTGTGCTTCCTGAACTTGGGTGACTATTTCCATTCCCATGTTAGGGAAGTTTTCCCCTATAATCTCTTTGAATATTTTCTCAGACCCTTTCTTTTTCTCTTCTTCTTCTGGGACCCCTATAATTCGAATGTTGGTGTGTTTATTGTTGTCCCAGAGGTCTCTGAGGTCGTCTTCAATTCTTTTCATTCTTTATTCTTTATTCCGCTCCTTGGCAATTATTTCCACCATTTTGTCCTCCAGCTCACTTATTCGTTCTTCTGTCTCAGTTATTCTGTTATTGATTCCTTCTAGTGTATTTTTCGTTTTGGTTACTGTGTTGTTCATCTCTGTTTGTTTGTACTTTAGTTCTTCTAGATCTTTGTTAAACATTTCTTGTATTTTCTCCATCCGTGCTTCCATTCTATTTCCGAGATTCTGGATCATCCTTACTCTGAATTCTTTTTCAGGTAGATTGCCTATTTCCTCTTCATTTATTTGGTTTTGTAGGTTTTTACCTTGCTCCTTCATCTGTGATCTATTTTTTTGCTGTCTCATTTTTTGTTTTTTTATGAGCAGGATTGTGTTCCTGTCTTACTGGTTGTTTGGCCTGAGGCTTCCAACACTGGAGTTTTAGGCTGTTGGGTAGAGCTGGGTCTTGGTGCTGAGATCAGGAAATCTGTGACACCTCACTCCAATGAATATTTTCTGGGGTCTGAGGTTCTCTGTTAGTCCAGTGGTTTGGACTCAGAGCTCCCATCTCAGGAGTTTCCACCCAACCCCGGGCTCACAAATCAAGATCCCGCAGGCCGCACGGGGTGGCAAAAAAACAAACAAACAAAAACAATAACAAAGTAAAAAATAAAATTATACTAGGAAACTAACAGATATGTTAGAAATAATGTAAAAATAAAAATGAATCAACAACTGGAAGGTACATCAGTACCAGAATAGTAAAAAAGAGGAGGAGGGAAAATAAAAAACAAAACGGGGGGGGACTTGGCTGTGGAGAGCGGGGCCTAAGCATGGGCGAGGTTTGGACAGTGGGCAGGGCCAGTGCTCAGGACCCACAGGGCTGGAAAAGGCTCTGGGGCTCTGCAGGGTGGGGCTTAGGCTCAAGGATCAGACGGGGCCCAGGCGTGCCTCCACCCCAGGTCTCAGAGGGCAGGGGACCTCACCTGGTAGCCCAGCAGGTTTCCTGGGCTCGAGTGGGTGGGACAAATTCCCTCCTCTCCTCTCCTGCTCCTCTGGCCTGGGGTCTGGGAGGGCCCCTCCCACTTGCCTCTCCAGATCTCCCCAGCCTCCCTCCTATGCCTCCAGGACCAATGTTCGGGGGGAAGGGGAAGGGGGAGCCTTGGAGGGCAGGGTACTGGCCTGGGAGCTCAGCAGGCTCCCCACGCCCAGGTGGGCGGGGCAATCGCCCTCCACTCCTCTCCTGCTCCTCCCTGAGGGCCCCTCCCACCTGCCTCTCCTGATCTCCCCCGGCCTCCCTCCTATGCCCCCAAGGACCCACGCAGTCTGGAGGGGGCTTGGAGGGCAGGGGATCGGCCTGGGAGCTCTGTAGGCTCCCTGGGCCCCTAGAGGGTGGGGCAATTGCCCTCCGCTCCTCCCCGAGGGTCCCTCCAGCCTGCCTCTCCTGATCTCCCCAGCCTCCCTCTTATGCTCCCAGGGCCGACGCAGCCTGGATGGGGCTTTGGATGGGGGGTACCGGCTTGAGAGCTCAGCAGGCTCCCCAGCCCGAGTGAGCCAGGTGATCGCCTGCTGCTCCTTTCCTGCTCTTCCCGGAGAGTCCCTCCCACCTGCCTCTCCTGATCTCCTCCACCTCAGGAGCGCCAATCCTGTCTGGCCTCCACTTCTCCTCCCCGCTCTGTCTCCCTACATCCTACCGGTTCACTCTGGGGTTCCTCCTATCTTCTTGGGGGTCAGAGTCCCACACTAGCGTCCGGCAGGCGCCCTAGTTGTGGGGAGAGCTAACTCTGCATCTCTGCACACCGCTATCTTGACTCCTCCTTTATTTTTTTAATTTATTATTTTTTTGGCTGCGTTGGGTTTTTGTTGCTGTGCACGGGTTTTCTCTAGTTGCGGCAGAGTGGGGGTTACACTTACTTGTGGTGCACGGGCTTCTCGTTGCAGTGGCTGCTCTTGTTGAGGAGGACAGGCTCTAGGTGTGGGCTTCAGTAGTTGTGGCTCATGGGCTCTAGCGCATAGGCTCAGTAGTTGTGGTGCAGGGGCTTAGTTGCTCCACGGCATGTGGTATCTTCCCAGACCAGGGATCGAACCTGTGTCCCCTGCATTGGCAGGTGGATTCTTAACCACTGTGCCACCAGGGAAGCCCCTCCCCTATGTTATTTATTTTTATTTATATTTATTTATATATTTTTGCGGTACGTGGGCCTTTCACCGCTGTGGCCTCTCCCGTTGCGGAGCACAGGCTCCGGACGCGCAGGCTCAGTGGCCATGGCTCACGGGTCCAGCCGCTCCGCAGCATGCGGGATCCTCCCGGACCAGGGCACGAGCCCGTGTCCCCTGCATCGGCAGGTGGACTCTCAACCACTGCGCCACCAGGGAAGCCCCCCTATGTTATTTTAAAATGGAGTAATCCACAAGTTCAGAAAAGTAAAATAATAAAAATTTAAATAAAGTAGTTATATCTTAACTTTTTTAAAATTAATTTTTATTAATTTTTATTGGAGTATAGTTGCTTTACAGTGTTGTGTATACCTTAACATTTAAAGTGAATTTTTTGTTATTCATTCAATCATTAATTTAACAAATATCTATGAAGTTCCTACTATTTGCCAGGCAGTGTTTCAGACCTGGGGAGCAGCCGACAAGTTCTCTGCTTGCATTATGGTGAGAGAACATGACAGTCAAGAGAAATAGGGAGAGGATGGATAAGCAACATAATAGAATGTTTCATTTTAGCTAGTGATATGTAGTATGAAGAAAAAATACAAATTTGGATATTTATTGATTTGAAAAGATCTTTAGAGTACAGTTGACCCTTGAACAACACAGGTTTAAACAACACGTGTCCACTTATGTGTGGATTTTTCAGTGAACATGTACTACAGTACTGCCCAATTCGTGGTTAGTTGACTCTATGGATATGGAAACGTAGAGACAGAGAGCTGCCTTTAAGTTATGCACGGATTTTGACTGCACAGAGGGTCGGCATCACTAACCTGAGAATTGTTCAAGGATCAACTGTATACTATTAAATGAAAAATGGGAGTTGCAAAATAATGAGGTATAGGGATCTCAGTTTTAGGCATATGTAGGTGTCCTACCAGAAGAAGTTGAGAAGTATATACACTAATATATAAGTATATAAGATACTGGAAAAAAAAAAGAGAGACCGTTTGGATTAGGGATCTATTTCCCAATATTAGGAACAAAGAAAATAGGAGGAGCTGAGTTCTCTGGGACCTTCAAAACATCTATCAGATTTTATGGCCACCTAGGGAGAAATTTTTCCTAATGGTCTGGAGCCATACTGACAAAAATAATTGACAGGGTGATAATTAATTTAAGATCTCTTGTTTGCATTAATGTGTTCCCCTGCCCACTTCTATGGTCAATTTTTTTTTTTTTTTTTAGCAGTGCTGTGCAGCTTGTGGGATCTTAGTTCTCCCACCAGGGATTGAACCCGTGCCCCTGCAGTGGAAGCACAGAGCCCTAGCCACTGGACCACCAGGGAATTCCCTACGGTCAAATTTTCATATTACCTGAAGAAATGCTTTGCAGGTAGTAGGTGCTTCATAGCTATTTGCTGCAAATTGGCAGGAAGGAATGTATGAACTTACTATGGAATGAAAAACAGATGTCACTATTTTGGAAATGTAATCAAACAGCTTTTGAGGTACCAGGAAGGAGCATATTTGCAAATCAGGAAATACTCAACCCCAGGAAGCGTGTGCTAGTATGCTTTTGGTCAAAACATCTTCATAGAAAGCCCCGGGTCACATTTTTACTTTGGTGACTATTAAAATTTTTAATCTGTCCAGGGAATTTATTTCCAAAATGACATTCTGAGTGACCGCTTCCATTCACAGCAAGCTGGGTTTCGTGATAATTGCCTTTGATGTCTGTTCTGTGGCCTTCCTCCTTCTCCTAAACCGTGTAGCTGTCAATTACGGTGGGATGCTGCGCATAACAATGGAGACTATTGCCTCAGTAAAGGCAGTATCCATGGTGCCAGAGGCTGCAAAGGGAACTTCCAAGGGTTTGCTTACACTGAAATATATGATTTTCCTTTCTAAAACCTATGCCCATCGTCACATGGTTTTGGGTAGCAGTTTCATCTCAACTCTTCACAAGCTGTGGGCAAAGTGATTCTTAATATTGCAAGGCTGCATATGGAGAATTCAGAGGGCAGGTAGAGAAAAAAGATCATCCCTAGGGTGTTAACAGTGCTCCAGGGGCTGTTTTTCATAAACCATTTCCGCCTTCCACAACCAGCAACTTTCTTGAAGGATTAAGATGTTTTACCACTGCCAGAGAAAGGAACTAACATTTACTGAGTAATGATTATGGGCTGTTGGCTGTATGGATCAGTTTTAATTCTACCTTATTTAAGAGGTATTATCAATCCACTTTACAAATGAGAAAAATGAGGCTCCTTTAGGGTGTATACCCAGATTTCTTGACTCTAAAAATCATGTTCATTCTACTTACAAGGAGCTTTGAGAGAGTAGGGGATGGGAGTCAAGATTACTGGGTTGTTTGGGGCAGTATGCTCAGTAAATGGCACCAGGACAGTGCTTCACAAGGATGAGCATAAAGTAGTCTAATCCAACATATTAGTTTAATTATATTGGAATAAAACACTCACCTTGAATGCATTCTGATTTGGGGGAAATAACTGAAATTTTAAGACAATTGAAAGTGCCTCTTTATGAATTTTTAAACAGTTTAATAGGTGTCCTGATTCCCAGCCCGTCACACCTCTACAATTAGTCAAGGATCAAGGACTCCTTTTTCAGATCCTAATGCTCCAGGTTTCCACTCTTGGCCATTTCCCAGTAAGATAAAGGAAGATGCCAGTCATACTGGGATAAAGTTGTACTTTGGGCTCCCGCTGACTTCCATAATTCATCACTTTTCAAATATGCCCATGTTAGTGTAAGCTATGCTCATCATCATGAACTTCTCAATGTCTTTCTGAGCCTACCACTAACATTATTTAAAATTGACAAAATGTTTCCTAGACATGAAATTAAAATGTACTCACAGGTTTCCCTGGTGGCACAGTGGTTAAGAATGCACCTGCCAATGCAGGGGACATGGGTTCGAGCCCTGGTCCGGGAAGATCCCACATGCTGTGGAGCAGCTAAGCCCGTGCACCACAACTACAGAGTTTGCACTCTAGAGTTGTGATCCGCAACTACTGAGCCCCTGTGCCACAATTACTGAAGCCTGTGCACCTAGAGCCTGTGCTCTGCAACAAGAGAAGCCACCGCAATGAGAAGCCCTCGCACTGCAACGAAGGGTAGCCCCTGCTTGCTGCAAATAGAGAAAGCCTGCGCACAGCAACAGAAGACCCAATTTAGCCAATAAATAAATAAATAAATAAAATCTATAAAAAAAGAAAAAAAAATGTACTTGCAAACCTGACAAATAGAGTTGCAGGTAGAAGTGGATACAAAGAATTCCTTGAAACCCAGAACTTCATAGAAAGGAAATTTAAAAGTTTTCAAACTCTTGGGACTTCCCTGGCCGTCCAGTGGTTAAGACTCCCGCATTTCCACTGCAGGGGGCGTGGGTTCAATCCCTGGTCGGGGAACTAAGATCCCCATACTGCACGGCCAAAAAACCAAAACCAAACAAACAAAATTATCAAACTCTTGATTGTGTGGAATAGGACAAGAACAAATTGTCATAGAGAATGCTAGGTTGTCTACAAGCAGTGAAAGATGAGTTCTTTAGAAATAGAAAACGTTTTTAAAAGTAGATACCATTGATTCTGGAAGGAAAAAAAGAAGATATGGCAAGAGAAGCCATTTCAAATCTTCTACTTGAATCGTGTTCTTGGAGATGACTTTTTCCCAGGGCTGAGTCTAAAATAAAGAATGTGTCTTTTCCATTGTCATTATTTAAGTCCTACTTATCAATATGAAAGTCCAGCTCTCTGAAAAAAGTTGAATACTTTAAAAGGAGCTTCAGCTCTTTAGCAAGTCAGTGGTATGAGTATATCACATGTCACAAATTCTGTTTTGAACTTAAAATGTGATTTTGAAAAAATCTGATTTTGGAAAACATTTCAATGGTAGATTTAGTTTTAATTTGCCCTGCTTTAAGAGATTTTGCACAGAAAAATTCTCCTGAAGTTTTCCTAAGTTCCTTTTACCTCTTTTATAACAGTGCCTCTTAAATTTTAATGTGCATGGACAGCTTGTCAAAATGCAATTTCTGATTCAGTAGGTGTGGGTTGAGTTTCAGATTTCACATTTTTAACAAGCTCTCAGGTGATAACAGTGTTGCTGGCCCATGAAATACATTCTGTGTGAGACTTTAGATCACAGAATTCTTAAAACTTGGTGGGACCAGTTCTCAAAAGCAGGGACTAAATGGAAGACTTTTCATAAGGGGACATTTAAGAATGAAGAGAATATGAATAGAAACTATCTTAAACCAGGACTCAGTGAGGGCTTTACTGTGGAGAAACAATGATAGGTTTTAAACAAGGAGGAACTTGGTTAGATTGGTTTACTATCACTCCTTTCTTGTTAAGTAGGAGTCTATGTTAACAACACACAAGCCCCCACTGGGGAAAGTAGCCAGAAAACTGCAAAAAGGCCCTAGCAAAGTTTTTCTTTCTCCCTCCCTCACGGCAGTTATATGCAAGTTGAGAAATTTCATCAAGCATAGGATAATAAACTTTGCTCAAGATACATATGATCTCAAAGTTACAAACTCCCAGGGCTTTACAGTTTTGTAAAATACAAGAAAAATTATTTAAGGAAGCTTTCTGGATTCCATAACAAACTGCAACATCTTTTCTCTGATTCTTTTTAAGCCTTGATATCTTTGCAGTATATTCTCATAGGGTCATCATGAGCAAAACCATATAGTCCTTGGGAATTCCCTGGTTGTCCAGTGGTTAGGACTCTGTGCTTCCACTTCAGGGGTCACAGGTTTGATCCCAGTTCAGAAAACTAAGATCCTGCAAGCCCAATGCCTGCTTTCATCATGACACTTAATACCTTGTGTTTATAAATCTCTTTATATAAATCTCCCTACTTAAACTGTCTCCTTGGAAAGATAATAATAAAGGTAACCTTTATTCATCACTTACTATGTGAAGGCATATTCTAAATACTTTTTATCATTACAACAGGCTAATGAAGTAGATGCTGTTATCCACGCCCACTTATAGATGAAGAAACTGAGACAGAGTTGTAGTAATTGCCAAAGTCATTGAGCTAGTTAGTGAAAGGGCTGAGATTTGAGCCCAGGCAGTCAGGGTCTAGAACCCACATTCCACTTCAGTAGAAGCTTCCTCAAGTATTGCTCTCAAGAATTCTATAACATAGCACAGTGTGGTGTGTACCAGGCATCTAATCTTGTTGGATTTCACTTTGGTGAGATCATCAGGATCCTGCTAGGAACGTAATTAATGTTTGTAGAGTCTAAATCTCTTCCAGAAGTCTCAGGTACATCTGTAGTATAAGTTTTCTACTTGTACTGTCTCCACATCTTCAGCTTCCATTTACCCTTTAACCCATTCAAATCCAGCCAGGCATCTGTCCTCATCATTCCACACTAAGCGACCTTTTTAAAGTCCTGGCTGTCTTCCATGTTGCCATATTTAATACATGCATTCTACTCCTTATCTGACACAGCCTCTCAGCAGCATTTGACCCAGCCCTCTATTTTCTCTGACACTAGACTGTTTTGTTCTCTGATGTCTCTGTTCCCTCTCCAGTCTCCTTTGCTACCTCTTCATCCTCTGTGGGTCTCTAAGTATTGGAGTTCAAATTTGATATTGTATCACGTCAACTACTCTGTGTCAGTCTTTATTCCTTCTCTCATTCTTTTCCCCACTCCTTCATCCCTCTCTGTTTATCCTCATGACTGTAAATACCTTATTTAAAAAAAACATATTAGTTTTATTTATTTATTTTTGGCTGCGTTGGGTCTTTGTTGCTGTGCGCAGGCTTTCTCTAGTTGCGGTGAGCGGGGCTACTCTTCATTGAGGTGCGCAGGCTTCCGTTGCAGTGGCTTCTCTTGTCACAGAGCATGGGCTCTAGGCGCCCGGGTTTCAGGAGTTGTGGCTTCTGGGCTCTGGAACACAGGCTCAGTAGTTGTGGTGCATGGGCTTAGTTGTTCCACAGCATGTGGGATCTCCCTAGAGCAGAGCTCCAACCCGTGTCCCCTGCATTGGCAGGTGGATTCTTAACCATCTGCGCCACCACGGAAACCCTGTAAATACCTTCTTGATGATGCAAATGACTCTCAAACTTACATTGTCAGCTCAGGCCTCTTCCCTGAACTCTAAGCTTAGAACTTCCTTCACATCTCCACTGGCGTGTTTCATGGGCATCTTAAACCTCGCATGTTCAAAACTAAACCTGATTGTATAGTATAAGCAGAAAAAATAAGCACCATAAGCTGTGGAGACTGGGCAAATCTTGTGCCAAAGAAAAGTTCTTTTCTCACATGACATTGACTACAAAGAGGAAACCAAGGGGTAAGGAAAATGATGTTTATTAGCTACTTGCCCAAATTTAAAATATGACTCCCAGAGGTGTGTGTGTGTGTGTGTGTGTGTGTGAGAGAGAGAGAGAGAGAGAGAGAGAGAGGGAGAGAGAGAGAGATTTGTTTAACTTATCAGCAAGGGAACTGGCAGACAATAAAGCTGTTTCAAAGACCATTTGAAGAATACAGATTTGTAAAGTCAGCCAGGAAAGACATGCTAAATAAATTTGCTAGATGAGAGACACAACTAGTTAATGTCCTACAGGGCACTAAAATTGTAGCCATTTGGAGGTATTGTTTCAGCTGGAGAGGAATCGTTTGCCCCTCTATCAGGCAAAAGTCTTCACATTAACATGTAATTTCCCAGAGCCTGGGCCTAATCAAAATGAAATAGCATGACAAAAATTGGCCATTTCCCTAGAGAATTAAATCATCCTTGGGTGGGCCTGTTAAGATAGACCTTAAGTGTGACATTGGAATGATACACAACCTTCTTTTTGCCTTATTTCCATGTTTTGGATAATTTTTCTTAACAAGTATCAGAATCTTTACACACTTTTTTCTTTCTTTTTTTTTTTTTTTTGCGGTACGCGGGCCGCTCACTGTTGTGGCCTCTCCCGTCGCGGAGCACAGGCTCCGGACGCGCAGGCTCAGTGGCCATGGCTCACGGGCCCAGCCGCTCCGCGGCATGTGGGATCTTCCCGGACCGGGGCACGAACCCGTGTCCCCTGCATCGGCAGGCGGACTCTCAACCACTGCGCCACCAGGGAAGCCCAACACACACTTTTTTCTTGAGCACACAGTTTATAATAAGTGGACAGAACTGGGATTTTTATTCCAAAGCTCATATTTCTTCTACCATATACCATTGACACATACCTTTTATTTAGGTTGCTTTATTTATCTTATGACAGGAGGTCCTGGTAAGGAATGCGGAACTAACAAGGAGAATTTGGGAAAGGTCAAAAGGAGACAGGAGACGCCAGTCCATATGTCCTACCAACCTCCCAGAACCCTTCTGGCTGGAATCCATCTTGGCTGAGCGATATGCGCGCCACCAAGAAGGATCCTGAGTCAGAGTGATTGGCCAGAGACAACCGGGAAACTAACCCCAATACCATAAAACCCAAGACTGCGAGCCACGTGGCAGAGCAGTTCTCCTAGCTTCCCTTACCCTGCTGCTCTCCGCCCAGGTGCCCCTTCCCGATAAAGTCTCTTGCTTCGTCAGCACATGTGTCTCCTCGGACAATTCATTTCTGAGTATTAAACAATAACCCACTCCTGGGCCCTAGAAGGGGTCCCCCTTCCTGCAACAAAACGACAAAAATAATACAATTTAGTAATGAGTTCGATGAACTGTATTCAAGGGAAAACCATCCCTGGATTGGGGAGTACACTGCCTCACAGACAGTGGAGCACTTTTCCCAAGGAATTTTGGGCTACAGTGAGTTTTACAGAGCGTAGAAGAGGCAACAGGAAACAAAGCAAGATTGCCTAGGAGGTCAGCGATTTCTTTATAAGTCTAGAGGGTCCTATTTTCCAGGGCAAGGTGAGCTAGCTAAAGCTCAGCTAGAGGACTGTGATCTCTGTGTGTTAGGTTTCCTTGAGAGTGTGGCGTTTCCTGGAAGTGCAGGCTGACTCAGGTTTAGATTTGTGACCTGGGCCGGGCTGCTGGGGCGGCCTCCATTTTCTGGGTCCCCATACATGAATTATCTTTATCCATACTTTCTATACAGGGGATATTGTGAGAACAAAGTGAGTCTGTGTTGGTCCCACATTCCCTAATCACTGAACGTCATTTCTTCTTAACTGTTCCTTGACGTTGAGTAATCAATGTCACCACAGCTGTCTGCATAAACCACCAAGAGTGACCACATAGTTGTCTCTCTTTGAGTTATATTACATGTTAAAAATAAACTTGAAGAAGTTCCGGGTTTGTTTTAAGCTGGGGACTGTTACTCATTTAATAGCTTCCGAATATAGAAAGCAAAGATAACAGTTTATATTCACTAAAACAATTATATGGAAGGTGAGTGAGTGGTGAGGTAATTCGATTGACTTTCAGTCTGAAACCTCTGGATCTTGGAGGGTGGTGGTTGACAGTTAAAGGAATTAGCTTTAGCTTTCAGTTTCTTTTCCGAAGAGGCTGGTGTGGCAGGCCTTCCTTAGGATTGTGATCAAGGAACTCTTCAAATAGCACCCTCTATTTTATCTTCTACCCTGTCTTTCTGTACCCTGTAGATTCCTTGGTACCCACAAAACATTCAGTTAGTCATCTCCTTACTTTCTCTCCTTTTACAAATTATTTTTTCATCCCAATCTTAGATTGGTGAGGGAAGATTCAAAAGAGTAAAACCTGACACACTGTAAGTACCGAAAAATTGTTAAGTGAATGAAGCAATTTATAAGCAAATTTGAACCCTATAATTTGAATATAACATTATAAGCTGCATAATATAGAAATGCATATTGTTGAAAGTACCCTCTCATAAGCCCATTTCACAAAATAATCCTGGTTAATATTTTTACCACTAGTTTTACTAAAAACACTGAACTGAGCATTCTTATTTATCTCCTTGCACCGTAGGAGGTTATGTTGGGTGAAAAGGTTTCTCGCTCTGTGTGTGTGTGTGTGTGTTTATTCTGGTAGTGCCAACTTATTCGCCAAAAAGTTGTAACAATTTTGACTTCCCTAAACAAAGTGTTGTAAAATGTTCCATGATGAATTTATTTTACTTGAAAAATTCTTATTTTCTAAATTATAAAAGTACACACAACCTTTAGGAAGAGTTGAATAATTTGGGAGCATAGAAAGTAGAAAATTAAAGTATTTCCCACCCTCTATCCAATTTTTGAAATTATTTTACAGTGAGATGACAATATGGTCAAGTCAATTATAGTTTTTTTTTCTTCTTTTTCCTCCAGCACATGTAAACAACTTATGTCACTCCTAAGGAATTCTGGGAAAGAGCAGCCTAGACCTCTGAGGTCTCAGGCACTCTTGCATTTTGAAAAGCAAAACCCTACCTTACATCCTACCAATCATCTTCAAATGCACCCACATCAAATATATATAATACAAAAGAGTAATAATTTAACATTTTTTCTCTGAAAATTACTTGACTATAAGTAACTTATTTATCAGCTATGATTTTTCAATAATTATTCAGCATACTCAGGGTTTCTTGGAAAGTAAGAAAATCTAGCCTATAAATTTTTTAAAAGATATAATGACATTTAATAAATGCTAAATTTATGCATTAAGTTGACATAATGTATTTATAGTCTTTTCATTCAACCATTGTCAATTTGTCTTAGAATTCATTTTTCAAAGCTTGGAGCATAAACCTTTGTAGCGTTGGCTGATCTGGCTTAGAATTGAAGAGAAATTTATTCTCTCACAGTTCTTGAGGCTGGAAGTCCAAAACCAAGGTGTCAGCAGAGCCATGCTGCCTCTGAATGGCCTCTAGGGGAGGATCCATTCCACGCCTCTCCTAAATTCTGGTGGTTGCCAGCTTCCTTGGCTTGTGGCCACATCACTCCAATTTCTGCTTCAGTCTTCACATTGCCTTCTCTGTTTTCCCCTCTGTGTGTGCTTTATAGAGACACCTGTCATTGGATTTAGGACACAACCAGATAATCCAGAATGATCTCCTCATTTCAAGATCCTTCATTTAAGTACATCTGCAAAGGCCTTAAGACAGCACTATGCAAGGCATGTGTGGCTGGAGCCCAGTGAGTGAGGGTAAGAAAAGGAAGAGATATAGTAAGAGACGTTAGGGGGAGAGTAGGAGGAGGAGATGCAAAAATGAGAATACTAGTTGTTAAATGACATAATTGTCTCTTGAAATCAAAGTATGGATGATATATGTTATTAGCTATTAAGTGACTTTGAGAGTATGGACTTAATGTCAGGAGAGATAATCTTCACATCTATTCTGAGCCAAAAAAACCAAGTGAACTTATGCTTGTCCTAAACCTGGATGATGAACCTCTATCTGCCAGATTCAGTATCTCAATGCTCTGTGGACTGTGTTAGGTAAACAGTGCCAGTTTTCCCCCCTTTGTTTTCCTCTTTTCTAGGTTACATGCAGACTGGCTTCTTATGGAAACAGTCTATCTTCTGATAGAATCTATCTATCTTCCACAACACAGGAATTTAGATTTCATTTTTGTCCAAATCAGTATACTGAATTCGGATAAGGTTTCATGGTGTGACAACCACAGCTGTGATTGGATTGTAGTGGTCTGGTTTTGTTTTCCAAAGAGACTTCATCACTGCTTATTTAAGACTTCCTTGGAGCAAGCCAAGCCCATGCTTAAAATGGTATCTGTTCTAGACTGATGCCATGCACTTTATCTTCAGTCCTGATTTGCTCCAACCCCAGGTGCTTTGCCATTCTGGTTTACTTGAGTTTCCTGCATCCCTTCTCCTGCCTCTTCATCTTTCAGCAGAGGACCAGGCTCCCCTCCTCTCGGATGACACATTAAGAATGACCTTAAGGGGACTTCCCTGGTGGCACAGTGGTTAAGAATCCGCCTGCCAGTGCAGGGGACATGGGTTCGAGCCCTGGTCTGGGAAGATCCCACATGCCTCAGAGCAATGAAGCCCGCGCGCCACAACTACTGAGCCTGTGCTCTAAAGCCTGCGAGCCACAACTACTGAAGCCTGCGAGCCACAACTACTGAAGCCCGTGCGCCTAGAGCCCATGCGCCGCAACAAGAGAAGCCACCGCAATGAGAAGCCCGTGCACTGCAGCGAAGAGTAGCCCCCGCTTGCCGCAACTAGAGAAAGCCCGTGCACAGCAACAAAGACCCAATGCAGCCAAAAAATAAATGTAAAAAATAAAAATAAATAAATTTATTTAAAAAAAAAGACCTTAAGGTAACGGATCTCTAGACTTTGGAGTTTTTGCTTATAAACTGCCCATGAGTTGCTTACTTTCCTGAAATAAATACTCCTCCGAAGCTTTGCCTAGCTAGAAGCCATTTCTCCTCCAAACTCTAAAAACTCTTACTGTTTGTGCTTTTACTAAAGCAGGGTATGTTTTATTTCCCAAACTAGATCGTAAGTTTGGTGAAGGTCAAAACCTATTTTATACTTCTTTACTTGCCCTCCACCCCCATACCACTTTTCACCTTAAACAGAGAAGATGCTTGATAAATATCTGTTGAATAAAGCAGCTTTAAGGATAAGAAGTGACTTTATAGTATAAATTAGTAGAGACTCTATCAGGAGGAAAATCAACATCCTTGGATACAATATTTTGTGAAAAGATTTGGAACACTTACCAAAATAATGCAAATAACTAAAACACCCCAATAAATCAAGTCTCCATTGTTTATAGTTACATTTTTTCAAGTTAGGTTTATTGAGGTATAATTTGCATTTAGCAAAATTTACCCTTTTAAGTTGTTCATGTCTATGAATTTTGAGTAATTTTTACAGTTAGGTATCCATTACTACAGCCAAGATATAGATCATTTACATCACCCCCCCAAATTGCCTTGTGCCCTTTTATAGTCAATCCATTTCCCTCACCACCAGCTCCTGGCAATTACTAATCTCATTTGTATCTCTAGAACCTTTCCCAGAATGCTGTATAAATGAAATCATAAGGTAAGTAGCCTTTTGTATCTGGCTTCTTTCACTTAGCATAATGCTTTTGAGATTCATCTGTGTAGTTGCCTCTATTAATAGCTAGCTCCCTTTTATTGATATTTAAAGGGTCAGTAATACCCACTCACTGTGGCATATAAAAATTACTTTTAGCAGAAGGCATTTGAGTTCCTGAAATTACTTATCTTCCTAAAAACAGAACTAACATGAACTCAAATCCCCTCCACTAGAGGCCATCCCTGGGATCCACCAGGGATGATTGACTCTTATCAAGAGCTGTGAGAAGTCTCCACACCACATGTAAACAGACATTGTCACAAAACTATCCTATCTCCCATCTGTTCTCCTGAGGCCCATTTATCTTTCCAGAAATTCATTTGTTTTCCCATGAGTTCCCTTTCTCCCTCCCTTTCCCTTATTGAGAACTCATTTGTTTCCCCATAATTGTCTTTCTCTCCCTCCCCTTCCCCTATTAAGATGGTATATAAGCCCCAAATTCTAACTACCCCTTCAGTCACCCTTTTCTCTGCACCCTCTACTACCTTAACAAAAATACGGTGATTGAATGTTATCTTTTGCTAATCTGTCTTTTATCAGTTGAATTTGAAAGATCCCAATCACTAAAGAGAGTACAGGAAAAGTTGTAATTCCCTGAGACTTTATTCCATTGTGTGAGTGTATTAAAGTTGTTTTATCCATTCACCAGTTGGACTTTTGGGCTGTTCCCAGTTTTTGGACACTTCCCTACCAGGTCTTTGCATAGCATGAAATTTCAGTTCTGTTCTGAAATGGGATATCTAGATTATATGCTATATATCTCTATAGGAAACTTCAAGATTGTTTTCCAAAATGGTTGTATTGCAGGAAAGAAAGTGGGGCAAGAGAGGATGGTCATGTTACAGGTTGCAGGCGAGTCCCTGGGATGGCCAACAAGTGTGGGTTCTTGGCTTTGTGCAGGAAAGAATTCAAGAGCAAGCCATAGTAAAGAGAAAGAAGGTTATTCAGGGAGATACATACCCCACAGACAGAGTGTCGGCCATCTCAGAAGGGGAGAGCGGCTCCAGGGTATGAGGTTGTCAGTTTTTATAGGAGTGTAATCTCATAGGCTAGGTAATCTCATAGGCTAATGAGTGGGAGGGGTTTCCAGCTATTTGGGGGAAGGGGTGGGGATTTCCAGGAATTGGGCCACCGCCCACGTTATGACCTTTTCTAGTAGGCCTTGGAACCGTCATAGTGCCTGTGGTTGTGTCATTTAGCATGCTGATGTGTTACAGTGAGCATATACTGAGGCTCAAGGTCTAGTGGAAGTCGACTTGTCTGCCATCTTGGACCTAGCTGGTTCTAACCAGTTTCTGTCGTGTCCTCAGGGTATGTCATTCTTTTAAAGGTTGTGCCCTGTCCCCTTCCTGTCTCATTTGTAACAGTTTGCATTGTCATCATTAATATATGAAGTTCCAGTTGCTTAGCATCCTCGTCAGCACTTTATATTGCCCGCTGTTTTACTTTCAGCCATTCTGGAAGGTTAAGTGATAATTTGAAGACAAATAAGGAAAACATACAGGTTCACTCATCAAAGAAACATTTATTGATAAAACCAGTTAACTTTGGCTGGGTTGCTACACTTTGTCAGACGTTTGATTTTCTTGACTGTCAGGAATAAGATCATGTGGAGAACGTATAACACATTTCTTTATCTCAAGGTCCTCATGGTCATGTCAGAAAGACATGGGAAAGAAAGTATGTGCACAAGTACATTTCCCATGGCACTTTGGGAGCACAGACTAGAAGCATTTTGCCTGTTTCTCAATGGAAGAGAAAGGCTGAGAGAAGTTTTTTGAGTCAAGTATTTTGAGTCAAGTCCCCTTTCCCCTAAACTGATGATGAGCTTTGTACATTAAAATGTCAATCCTGGGTCTTCAGTATTTTAAAAGCAATAGAAGACAATAAGGCCTCTCCTAGCCAGAAGATAATTAATTTTAACATAAAAATATACTTAAAAGTTAAGAAAATGTGGTCTGAAGAGACTTCTTACCTCAAATACCCTGTCTGTACAGCCATTGAACAAAGTAGCTCAACAGGCCCAGAGGAGTTTTCAGAAAGGAGTGCTGCTGGGGTCAGGAAAGAACAGAGGAACAGAGGAGTTTGCATAGCATGAAATTTCAGTTCTGTTCTGAAATGGGATATCTAGATTATATGCTATATATCTCTATAGGAAACTTCAAGATTGTTTTCCAAAATGGTTGTATTGCAGGAAAGAAAGTGGGGCAACATAACAGAGGAGTTTGAGAGAGGTAGAAAGATCAGCAGACTGGTTGGAAATCTGTGTCCCTGGATCCGAGTTCCAGCGGTGCTCTAACTAGTTGTGCAAACTTGGACAAGCCAAATGCTTGCAGGCCTGTTTCTTTTCATCTGCAAAACAACTTGGACCTCTAAGGCCTCTTTCAGTTGTGACATTTTCTGGTCTGCTTACCATATGGAGGAAGAATCCTAGGAAGAAGGATAATAGGGAAGGCAAGAGCAAATAGATGGAATGCAGGGGAGGGGCAGGGCTGTGCAGGGAGAGGGTTATGGCTTGTATTTAAACAGGGGCAAATGGAGGGACCCTTGAGGCCCAAACGGACTCTTAAATTTCACCAAGGAAAATCCAAGGAAAGACTGGTGTGTGGAACTAGGAGTGTGCTAGCAGTACAATATGCAGAAAAGCAGGAAGGGAGATTTTCGACAGGAAGGCAGCGCACAGGGACCGGTGATCTGAGAGCATTTACTTGTCCATTCAACAAATAGCTATTGAAAAGGAAATATTTTAAGGGCCATTCAAAGAGGCAGGCCAGCATTTAGCATGAGGGAAGTCTGTGATGGGTATTGAGCTGGGGGTACCAATGGGGATATGAAGGGCCCCATTTTGAGAGACTGTGACACCAAGCTAGGATCCTGTAAACTTAACGAACACTTGTTGAGTAACTACCATGTTACAGGCACTGGAGATAAAGACTAATTTCTCTGCCCTTCTGCACCTTGGTTCTAGTAAGGAAAGATAAACAATAAAATGGTAAGTAAAATAAATAAATTAAATACATGGCATGTTTGTTAGTGATAAATGCTAATAAGAAAAACAAAGCAGGGAAGGACAGTAGGATTGGGTGTAAAGGGAATGGGGCTGTAATTCTAAAGAGTGCGACCACTGAGAAGATAACATCGGACCCAGGAGGGGAGGGAGTGAGCGGGATGGACAGAGAGGTACTGGATAGTCTTTCAGAAAAAGAACAGCAAGTTGGGAGAGTAGCCAGGGTTCAACAAGGCCAGTGAGGTGAAGGGAAGAGGAACGAGGGGAGAGTAGTTCAAAATGTGGTCTGGGCTCCATGAGGAGGCAGGAAGGATCCCGGCTCATTCTGGAGCTCCCTTGCTCACCTCCTTCCCGTCCCTCAGCATTTAGGGAACACCTCTGTGGCTCAAGCTGCAGATACTGTCATGGATAAGACACTGTGTTCCAGTTACCAGAACCAGAACAGAAGGTCGGGGCCCAATTGGCAGCGAGGGGAGATGAAGCTGCCATCAACAGCACTAGATCAGGCCGTAAATCCCTGTCTTCAGACACCATCATTCTTGAAGCCGGTGTGGCTCAAGACCTACTGGTGGGTCTCCCCACGGAGGGCAAAAGAAGCTACAGAGAAGAAACTAGGGTATATTGAACTAAAAAATATATATATAATTTTTCTAGAAAACACCTGCAGGAGATTCAAAATTTAACAGAATAAAAAGCACCTCAGATTTCTAAGCTGCTGAGAATTTTAGACATCACTAGTGCAACCTCTTCATTTTTTGGACAAAACTCAAGAGATGTTATTTCTTTTTTTTTTTTTAAATTTTATAGAAGTATAGGTGATTTACAATGTTGTGTTTAATTTCTGCTGTACAGCAAAGTGACTCATTTATACGTATACTCTTTTTCATATTCTTTTCCATTATGATTTATCACAGGATATTGAATATAGTTGCCTGTGCTATACAGTAGGACCTTGTCATTTATCCATTCTAAGAGAAGTGATTTCTCAAAGCAACAGAGGAAAGGAGAAACAGTTCTCTAGCCTACATGGCCAGTACAGTGTCTAATTTATCACCATTTTTTAAACTTCACCAAAAGTTTCAGAATAAGGTTGTAGAGAGCACAAAGCAATATTCTCAATTATGTTGTAAGTTCACTGTGACCTAAATGAGAAATAGAAATTGTACTGACTTAGAGGACAAAAATTTCAGAGCCAGAGTTCAATCCCTATATGATCAGTTATATCAGGAGGAGATTCCTGGAGGGACAAGCATTGACAGGTACTATTGGAAATGTAGGGAAAATGGGAGAAAGGCACCATACATAAGTCCCTAACAGACCAAAGCCAGCTCTGGCTGGTGACAGCAAGAATAGACCTGAAACCCAACAACATCAGGATGCAGATGTTGTACCCTTATTTTTAAATAGCACTAACTTTATGTAATATGTAACATTTAAAGCAGATTGTTGTAATTCAGTGTAACATTAACATAAGTTCAGTCAAGATAAGCTTTTTTCTAAAGGAAAAAATGAAACATGGTAAGGAATAAAAAGTACATGGAAGCTCAAAAACAATATTAAACCGAACTTGTGAAATAAGTCTCTAGAGAAAAATATTACTAAGAGCATATGATAATTAATTTTTTTTGTGTGTGTGTGGTACGCGAGCCTCTCACTGTTGTGGCCTCTCCCGTTGCGGAGCACAGGCTCCGGACGCGCAGGCTCAGCGGCCATAGCTCACGGGCCGAGCCGCCCCGCGGCATGTGGGGTCTTCCCGGACCGGGGCACGAACCCGTGTCCCCTGCATCGGCAGGCGGACTCTCAACCACTGCGCCACCAGGGAAGCCCTAAATTTTTTTAAATGATGAATTAAATATATGGGAAAAAATCCATATTCTCAAAATAAGAAAACCAGAATTCATTGACATTTTAAAGTCTTTATTTTGCAGAAGATCTTAAATTTTGCTTGAAGCAAAGTAAAATACAACCTCTTGAAAAACAATTAAGAATTCAAGTTTATAACACTAGTTTCCCCCAAGGAGAGTTCCTATTGATTTGTAACCTGGCCTTGAATTTGACCTGTGGCCTTCATGTAAGGATAATTTGGGTCACTCTGAATATGCCATCTCTTGAACAAGGGCCTCTACTAATTTTAAATGAATGCAGCTGCCGATTTGCCATTCATTTATTTGCATCACAATATGTGGGAATAAATTTGCAATTAATAAAACATTTCCAGTAACAGTCAGACTGAGGAAATGAAGAACATTTATCTAGTAAGTTTAAAAAGATGTTTCAAAAACAAAAGATGTTACATTTTTGCCTTTTTGGACATGAAAAAAGGAAAGAAAGTATATATCTTTGAGGTATTGATTGAGGCCAGAATTGTTCCCTGGGGTACAGCATCTAAAAAAGCCTTGCAACCTCAAATTAGATTTTAGTTTAAAAAAAAAAGAATACATTTTTAAAAAAAGAATAAATGTTGAAAATTTTGTACCAGTTCTACAAAAGTTTTTTTCTTCCTTTTTTCCCTCCTTCTTTCCTGTTTCCTTCCTTCCTCTCTTTCATTTTTCTTTCTCTTTTCTTTTTTCCTTCCTTTCTGCATTTCTTTTTCTCTTTGGTTCAATGAAAATGAATAGTTCTCAAGTTTGATTTATGGAGAGGGCTTGCATTTGATATTAAGAATCAAAACCTTTGGTAAACACATTGGGGCCTTCATACCATCTTGCATCTGACACTGCAAAATTAATAATATATTGTCTAGATTTAGGGAAGCAGTTCTACTGAGGAGTAGACCAGGGGAGTAAGGAGTTTGGAAGCTCTCGAAAAAGCTAGACAAATGAAGGAACTTGAAAAGAGAAGGAACTGGGGGAGCTCCAGAAAGAGTTAGGGAAGCCTCAGTGGATGGGTTTTGAGGCTTGCTGTTTTCACCGTGTGAAATATTCCTTCCTCTATTTTCCACCTGTTGAAATTCTAATTCTCCAGGACCAGACTGGATAATCACCTACGGTGAGAAGTTTCTAGATCCTCTTGGTTAGAAACTATGTTCCTACTCTGAAGCCTCCTAGTACTTGCTGCTACCTTTATAGCATATTACTATGTACCAGGTAACATGCATGGTTGCCCCACTTTATAAACGTGGAAGCAGGTTACTATGGGACACTTGCTCACGAAGCAGCCGCCATGTGTTTAACACCCTTTTTACCCTCTATAATCTGAGGGTAATTGCTACACTGAAATAGTGCTTCGAAGGTTCAGCAATGGCCTGCTATTTTCTGTGTCTAGGGACTTGTCCCCTCAGTCCTCATTCGTGAATTTTGGGTCCACGATCTTCCCGAAACATTTTCTTCTTACAACTCACTGATTGAGGTTTTTTTTCTTACATATATACATATATATGCCTTCCAAATTTTAAACAGTAAGAAAAAAACCTCAATCAGTTCATATATATATATAGTTTTTTTGTTTTTTTCTAAAGAAGCTTAAAACGAAGCTTAATTGGTTAAGGGTGGCTATGGATGGAGACTTGAAGAGATTCTGAAAGGTATTTTTGAGCGCTTTAGACTTGAAAGGGCGGGTGACAATCCTTCTAAAGAGAATGGTCAAAGTCTGTAGATTTTTCTTTTAACAGCGCCTTTCTCGTGCATACACTCCAGGGCTGGGGGATAACTTTTCTGTTGTTAGTTTATGAAGGAAATCAAGAATGGGAGCGGAGCGCTCTTCTCTTTAGACCTAAGGGTCAGAGTTGGGGGTCTGGGGAGATTACGGACCTCCACCTCTTGGCGCGCCCCCAGCACAGCCGGGGCCCAGGGCAACCTCCTTCGTCCAGGGGCGGGGCGCGCCAGGCGGCCACGCGCGGGGGCGGTGGAGGGGGCGTGTCCCGCGGGCGCGCGCGGGAGGCGGAGGGGGCGTGTCCCGGGAGTGGCGGCGGCGGCGGCGGCGCGGGCCGGGTGCGCGTTGCAGCCTTCTGTGCTGGAATGTGCGGCTCCCGAGAGCTCACGGCGCAGGAGCAGAGCAAGCGCCGCCGAGGTCCGGGGCCCCAGGCGGCGGCGGCGGCGGCGGCGGCCGGGACGGCAGGGCGAGAGCCGGAGGCCTGAACACTCTCTGCAGCCCCACTCCTGGGTCTTCGCGGGCCTCGACTGCCCCAGCGTCTAACTTTTCCGCCCTCTCCCTCCCCTCCCCCGAAACTCCAGCAACAAAGAAAAGTAGTCCGAGAAGGAGCGGCGACGCGGGTCGTCGCCCCTCCTCGCCCAGGAAGGACGGTAAGCGTGGCGCGGTCTGGGAGACGGTCGGGTGGGGGCGGCGGGCCGGCCGGGCGGTCGTGGCGGCGGTGGCCGCGGGAGGGGGAGGGCGCGGAAGGACGCGGAGCGAGGCGCTGTCCAGGGCTGATTTGCAGATACTGTGGCTCCGGCGGTGGCGGCCGCGTCGGGCGGGGACTGGCGGCTGAACGGGATCGGGTTACACCGTCGCGGTCCGGGGGCTGGGCCGGGGGCGTTGGTGGGGAGCGGCGCGGCGCCGGGACCCCCTCCCCAGTTGAGGCCGGGCCGCCGCCTCCGCGCGGGCCCGGGCGTCCCTGGGAGTCTTGTCCTGAGGCCAGGAGCGGAGCTGCTTGGGGCCCTAGTTCTGAAACTTCCTCTCGTGCTCCTGCTCCAGGTCCCGCCGCAGCTCCTTGCCTGCCGGCGGTCCTCCCGCCCCCTCCCTCTGCGGCCTCTCCCTTTCGCCGGAAGGCGCCGTTGAGTGCGGCCGGGAGGGTTGAGTCAGCCTGGGGCTCGGGTGGTTCTGCCAATGGGGCTGGACAGCGATTTCTGCGATCGGGTAGCCCCGCCGCCGGGGCCCTCTGCGTGGGGCCACCTATCCGCCGCCGTCGGCGGGGCCGGGGCGCGCGTCCCGCGGGTCGCCGTGGGGGAGTGAACCCGCAAACTTCCGGGGCGCGGGGGGCCCCCTCCGGCGCTCGGGGCCCGGCGCCTCGGGAGGGCGCTCGCGGCGGCTCCTCGGCCCCCTGCGGAGGGCGAGTCTGGGGCCGGCGAGCAGCCGGGACGGCGGCGACGCGGTAACTTTCCTCCCTCTTCCCGGACTCGGGCGCGCGGGCCAGGAGGGGGCAGCCTGGTCTGGGGAAGACTTGACCTGGCCCAGCGGCACCCCGAGTTTGCCCGTCTTGGAGTCTTTAGTGTTGGGGAGCCCGGGGAAAGGTTCAGGACGAGTGTGGCGGCAACTGGTGTGTCAGTGGTGCAGTGAGCGGGCCGAGCTGAGAGGAAGCGAGAGCTCCCGAGTTTGCAAAGAGCTGCTTTGTGTTTGGTACGTATTTTGAGAAAATGGCCGAATGCCTATTTGAGTTAGGAATGCCGCCGCCGAGGCAGGCGCTGGTGGCAGCAGCACGTAGGAATTCGCGTAGCACGTTGGGCTTTCGGACTGTGCTTGGACAGTCTTCCCGACCAACGTTAAAACCCCTTTGGGGATGGTAGTTAGAGTTTGGGAAGAATTAGAAATTACCGAGTAGTCTGGGCTGTTATGTTAAACCCTTGGACAGCGTTTGCTTTGTGTGATGGCATTTGATTCCAACTGTTGTTGGTACCTGTGACTCAACCGGTTTGTGTTTATGCACTTGGGTGAGACAGGATTACTTTTTGTATTTTGGGTTTAACATTTTTTTTAGCCTTTGCCACCTATTTTGCAGGAGAACACCTAATTTGTGAATAACACCTTTTAGATTGGAAAGTAAAGTGTGAAGACGGTTTATAAAAAGACCAACAAGTTTTCAAGGTGATCTTGTAATGGCTCCGGTAGGCAAGTGAGCCAAGTCAAGCGCAGTGCAAGAAAGTTGCTGATTGCGGAGATGACTTGATCGGCTATTTTATATGGGGATTTGAAAGTTTCTTTACTTTGATTTGTGATCTCTTAAGTACACCAAACTTCTCTTTTCACAGGAGAAAAGGTCCGTAATTTTTTTTTACTTTTTAACAGGTCGTCATCACAAAAAAAAAAAAAAAAAAGAGAAAGGGAAGAAACTAAGTGGTACTTTTATAATATAGTTGATCCTTGAACAATACATGATTGAACTCTGCGGGTCTACTTATACGTGGCTGTTTTTCAAGAAATATATTGTAATTTTTTGGAGATTTGCAATATTTTGAAAAAATTAACAGATGAACCATGTAGCCTATTAATATAAAAAAATAGGAAATAGATGTTATTAATATGTAAAATATATGTAGATACTAGTCTCTTATCATTTGCTGCCATAAAATAACAAAAATCTAATAAAAGGTTAAAATTTATCAAGACTTAACGCACACAAACTCATAACCAACCACACATGAGTGCCATTCACAGAAATGCAAACATAAAGATTCATTATTAAATCATAATTGCTTAAAATTAACTGTAGTACATACTGTACTAATGTAGTAATTTTGTGGCCACCTCTTGTTAATTTTGGTGAGCTCAAGTGTTGCAAGTATCTGCTTAAAATGCCAGGTGAGGTAATCATCTCCATGTGAGCAGTCTCTCCAGTAAATTGTGTGGCAGTAAAAAGTCACCACTCACGGTTCTCGCATATTTTTCATCCTGTTCAGTGCAATACCAGAAACCTTGAATAACATCATGGACCCCATAGTGCCACTTGTGATGCTGGAAGTGCTCCCCAGAAGCAGAGTAGAGTCAAGACCTTACAAGAAAAAGTTGAATTGTTTGATGTGTACTGGGGTAGATTGATATCCGCACTTGAGGTTGCCCGCCATTTCAAGATAAATGAATTGACCCTAAGGACCAATGGTTAAAAAAGAAAAAAAAGGAAATTTGTGAGGTCATCACTGCATCTACGCCAGCAGGCCTGAAAACCTTGCATGTTTTGGGAAATACCTTTTTATCTCAAATTAAAAATTTAGTTTTTACGTTGGTGCAGGATTGCTATAAGTAAGGCATACCTATGGACTCTAAATATGATTTGAGAAAAAGCAAAGTCATTATATGATGACTTAAAGCAAAAGGAAGGTAAAAGATCTAAAGCTGGAGAATTTTATGCCAGCAAAGGTTGTTTTGATAATTTTAGGAAGAGATTTAGCTTAAAACATGTCAAGATAACAGAAGCAGTGTCTGCCAATCAAGACGCAGCAGACAAGTTCCCAATCCACTGGTGGATCAGTGCATGGGGCCCAAGTTCGATCCCTGGTCAGGGAACTAGATCCCACATGAATGCCGCAACTAAGAGTTTGTATGCCACAACTAAGGAGCTGGAGAGCTGAAACTAAGACCTGGTGCAACCAAACAAATATTAAAAGAAAGTCGTTGATCACAACATTGTAAATCAACTATACTTCAGTTAAAAAAAAACAAACCTGTTCAGGCTGCTATTCTTTTTCCTCAATGACTTTTTTTAAATTGAAGTATAGTTGATTTACAATGTTGTATTAATTTCTGCTGTACAGCAAAGTGATTGTTATACATATATATAAATTCCTTTTTTTAATATTCTTTTTTATGGTTTATCGTAGGATATTGAATGTAGTTCTTTGTGCTATACAGTAGGACTTTGTTTATCCATTCTATATATAATAGCTTACATCTGCTAACCCCAACTTCCTACTCTATCCCTCTCCCAACCCCCCCTCCCCCTTGGCAACCACAAGTCTCAAGGTTTTTAGTGCAGACATAAGTGCCCTATAGTGGAAAAAATTGAGAGGACATTTATTAGGAAGAGGAATGAGCACCAGGATTTAAGACAGGAGGGGATAGGCTAACTCTTCTGTTTTGTGCAAATGCAGTGGGGTTTAGGATCAGGACTGCCCTTATAAAGCTGCTAACCCCCGAGCCTTGAGGGGAAAGGATAAACACCAGCCACCAGTCTTTTTTTTTAAATTTATTTATTTTATATATATTTTGACTGCGTTGGGTCTTCGTTGCTGCGTGTGGGCTATCTAGTTACAGTGAGTGGGGGCTACTCTTCGTTGCGGTGTGCGGGCTCTAGATCGCAGGCTCAGTAGTTGTGGCGCACGGGCTTAGTTGCTCTGCGGCATGTGGGATCTTCCCGGACCAGGGATTGAACCCGTGTCCCCTGTATTGGCAGGTGGATTCTTAACCACTGTGCCACCAGGGAAGTCCCCAGCTGCCAGTCTTTTGGTTGTACAACAAGAAGGCCTGGACAATGAGAACCCTTTTTCTGCATTGATTCCATTGATACTTTGTCTCTGAAGTCAGGAAATACATTGCCAGTAAGGGACTGCCTTTTAAAGTAGTTTTGATTTGGACAATACCCCTGGCCACCCAGAACCCCATGAGTTCAACATTAATGATGTTGAAGTGGTCTGCTTTCCCCCAGACAGAACTGTCTCTAATTCAGCCTCTAGATTAGGGAGTCTTTAAAGCTCATTACACGTGGTAGTCTATGGAAAGATTGGAAAGATTGTCAGTGCTGTGGAAGGGGAACCCTGATAGAACATCATGAAAGTCTGGAAGGATTACATGATTGAAGTTGGCTGTTGTTATAGGAAAAGCTGTGAAGACTATCAAGCCCCAAACAGTAAATTCCTGCTGGAGAAAACTGTGTCCAGCTGTTGTGCATGACTTACAGGATTTACAACAGAGCCAATCAAGGAAATCATGAGATTCTGGATATGGCAAAAAGAAAAAGAAAAAAGGTGGAGGGTGAAGGGTGTCAAGATAGGGACCTTGGAGAAATTCAAGAGCTAATAAACACATCAGAGGAATTAAGATGACTTGATGGAGATGAGTGCTTTGGAACCAGCGCCAGGTGATGAGGAATAAGATGCAGAAGAAGCAGTGTCAGAAACAAATTGACAATCTGACCGAAGGGTTCTGATTATTCAAGACTGTTTTTGACTCCTTTCACAGCATGGACCTTCTGTGATACAGGCACTAAAACTAAAGCAAAGCGTGGAAGGATTGGTACCACATGGAAACATTTTGGGAGAAATAAAAAAAGCAAAAAAGTCAGACAGAAAAATTAGGATGTATTTCCATCAAGTTACATGAGTGTGCCTGGCTCTCCTGCCTTACCCTTCATCTCCTTCACTTCTTCCACCCCTTAGACAGCAAGGCCAACCCCTCCTCTTCCTCCCCTCAACCTACTACTCAGTGTGAATGACAACTATTAGGATGAAGACCTTTGTGATGATCCACTTCCACTTAATGAATAGTAAATAATCGTCATACTGTACAGTTAATGAACTAATCTGTTGTGTGTTAGTGTCTTGTGAAAATCTAGTAACTTTATGGCAAGAACCCTGAGACGTTTATTGTGTCATCATCTTTATCGCCTACGGGTTCATTGTGTAGAACATGGTGTGCAAAACCTGTATTGACGTGGATAGCCTATCCTTACATTGGTATAAGGTGACTGATATTTAATATAAAATTAATTATGTGTTAGTTTTCCTACTGTTTTGTAACTTTGCTTTCAAAAATTATAGTACCAAACAGTATGCCTTTCTCTCTCCTACTTGGTCAAATTATGTATCAGCCTGTCATCTCAGGTAAGTGGCTTTTTAAAGAAAATGTGACACTTCCAATGCTGTATGATGAATATGACTGTAATACTATATGCCATAAATTTTAATAAAGATTCGTTTGCATGTACACTAGACTACCGGGATGCAATCGTGTTGATGGTATTAGGTTACCATAAAGCAATCATATTGCTGCTTCTTTGTTGTCAATGCATAAATGTTATACCTGTAAATAAGTATGAATTTCTTTTTCATATTTTCATTTTTGGTGTCTAGTGTTAGTAATGTTTAGCATCAACAGTATTTTGTATCGTATAAGACAAGATGGATGTCTTATACACATGTTGTACACAAACTTATGGTATCAATAAATACAGTACTTTAAATATATTTTCACTTATGATTTTCTTTTTTTTAGTGCTGAAAATTTTTAATATTTCTGTCATTTCACAAAACATCTTTTTTTTTTTTTTTCCAATTTATATTTTGGCCACGCTGCACAGCATGTGGGATCTCAGTTCCTCGAGCAGGGATTGAACCCACGCACCTCCGCACCCCACCATTGGAAGCGTGGAGTCCTAACCGCTGGACTGCCAGGGAAGTCCCCATTTCACAAAACATCTTTTGTTGACATACTACAAATGATACCATCCAATAATGTCCCAATACTTTCTTCCTGTGAAGATAGTTCATATATCTTTTTGACTTCTGTAATATGTGTTATTTCTGGGAGATTTTTCAGAGAAACTTTTGACCTTCTATCAGAGATATTAGGTCTTCTTGATTTATTTGTTTTTCTCCCTCTTCAGTATAAGCAGTTAGAATTGATGTGTCATTTGCCGAGGTACCAAATTTTTTCAAGGCCTCTGAAGTATTGTTATTTGGGGAAAGATTGAAAATAATTTCAGTAGATAGAGCTTTTGTCTTCATTTTTCCCAGTTTGTAGAGGTGAACTGCTTTGTTTGCTGCCACAAGTATCTGAAATGGATCGACAGTCATTGTAGGGTTTATTAACAAGCCATCAATGTCGCCTTCCATGGCCTTTATTCTCAAGCATTTTTTACATCATTAAATAACAGAAGGGTCACCCTGTGTTTGGTAAATAGGTCCAGCTGATGTGTTAACTGCATTTCATAGATAAGCAGGATTCAGCGGGCCCAGAACCCCAGGACTAGCTCCCTATTCTGCAGGCTACTTTGTCACAACTTCGGTGAGTCAACAGGCTTATCAGGATGATGTATCACTGCTAGGCTGTCAACCCTCAAAGGGAGAGACTGAGCTGATTATTGCCAGGCTGCATCCCAGGGCCAGGCCTCGGAAGGTGTTGGATAAATGAAGGTGTCAAGAATCACAGGCATCACCTGGAAAATCATGGTCATGGGTGCTGGGGTTGAGTCTCCTGTTCCCGCTCAGCCCAGCCCGGCCTGGCCCCTCTTTTGATTTTCTTTTTTTTTTTTTTTTTTTTTTTTTTTGCGGTATGTGGGCCTCTCACCATTGTGGCCCCTCGTGCAGCGGAGCTGTGCAGGCCCAGCGGCCATGGCTCACAGGCCCAGCCACTCCGGGGCACGAACCCGCGTCCCCTGCATCGGCAGGCGGACTCTCAACCACTGCGCCACCAGGGAAGCCCCTGATTTTCTTAATAACATTTTCTTTTCTCAGCTCACTTAATTGTAAGAATACAGTATGTAAGAATACAGTATATATAATACATGTAACATGCACAGTATGTGTTAATCTACTCTTTATGTTATCGGTAAACTTCTGGTCAACAGTAGGCTGTTGGTAGTTAAGTTTTTGTGGAGTCAAAAGTTATACTCAGGTTTAAGACTACACCAGGGAGTTAGTGCCCCTAGCCCCTTGTTCAAGGGTCAACTGTAGTTTATTCTTTTGGAGGTAGTTGAGTTCATATGAGATTTAATCCACTGGCCAATTATTCCAGGCTTCTGCTTTCCAGACTATACTTAATAAGTAAGTGCACAGTTGGCTTTTGAATTTTTCCCCTTTCTGATTCAGACCAGTAAGCTGTTGAAGCAGGAGATGGGAGGACAGCATGTTTGGAATTTATGTATGGAATTCATGTATGGAATATAAAATATAATTTTAATTAACACTAAAAATGAAGGTTACTTATATTTTTCTACCAGAGAAATTAAAAGTGCTTGAGGGAAGGCACACTAGTGGTAAACCTAGTTGATGGATGAGTTGTGTCAAACGCTTGATAGAATTTTTTGTAGGGGGTCATAGAAATATTTTTGATGACTGCAGTAAAGAGAATTTGGAATTACAAAAATATTGTAAAGGCTTATTTTCAGTAGTTAATGAGGCTGATTGAGTTTAAAGATTATATGGGAAAATGTATTTTTTTTAAGTTACGGAGAATTACAGTGATGTTATGGTTTTAGACCAGTAAAAGTTGTGTTTAAAGTGGTGCTTTCGTGTTATTTGTTTTGTTTTGAATGCAGAACACCGTTATGGCCACCCAGGTAATGGGGCAGTCTTCCGGAGGAGGAGGTCTGTTCACCGGCAGTGGCACCATGGGCATGGCCTTGCCTAACGACATGTATGACTTGCCTGATCTCTCCAGAGCTGAACTGGCTGCGCCTCAGCTCATCATGTTGGCAAATGTGGCCTTAACGGGGGAAGTAAACGGCGGCTGCTGTGATTACCTGGTTGGCGAAGAAAGACAGATGGCAGAATTGATGCCTGTTGGGGATAACAACTTTTCAGATAGTGATGGAGAAGGACTTGAGGAGTCTCCTGAGGTCAAAGGCGAGCCCAGTGCGCTGGAAAACATGGAACTGGAGAGTTTGGAACTCAGTGTTGTGCAACCGCGGCCTGTGTTTGAGGTGTCAGCTGCCTCAGAACCGTACAGCGCAAATAAAGATCTTCCTCGGGAAACACCTGTAGCAGAGGACAAATGCAAGAACTTGAAGACCAAGCCCTTTCGCTGTAAACCATGCCAGTATGAAGCAGAATCTGAAGAACAGTTTGTGCATCACATCCGAGTTCATAGTGCCAAGAAATTTTTTGTGGAGGAAAGTGCAGAGAAGCAAGCCAAAGCCAGGGAATGCGGCTCTTCCACTGGGGAAGAGGGAGATTTCTCCAAGGGCCCCATTCGCTGTGACCGCTGCGGCTACAATACCAATCGCTATGATCACTATACTGCTCACCTGAAACACCACACCCGAGCCGGGGACAATGAGCGAGTCTACAAGTGCATCATTTGCACGTACACCACAGTAAGCGAATATCACTGGAGGAAACACTTGAGAAACCATTTTCCAAGGAAAGTATACACATGTGGAAAATGCAACTATTTTTCAGACAGAAAAAACAATTATGTTCAGCATGTTCGAACTCATACAGGTAAGAGGACCTTTCTTGTTTATAAGTGTACACTACCCCCCAAATGAAACACTTTAAAAATGAAAACTTTCAAACATCTCAGAAGTAAAGAGGATGCCCCACTGCACCCATGGGTCCCCATCAGCTATACTGAAGAGTTATTAATATTCTGTCATATTTGGCAATTCAATTTTTTAAATAACAGCTTTATTGAGATGTACTCCAATGTAATGTAATGTAAGACATTTTTAGATGTAAGACATTTTTAGATGTAAGACATTTTTAGATTCTAAAAATGTAAGACATTTTTAGAATTAAAAGAAAATGGAAAGAACTGGAAAAATTTCAGTTTTGTATATTTCCAATTTTTTATGTATACTTTATGTATACTTTTTTTTTTTAAGTAGGATCTCTACTTTTTGCCATTTAATTTTTTTTTCTTACAGTGGTTTATTTTCACTTAATTACAGTCCAGGTGACTAATTTTAGTAGCTGTATTTTATATATTTCATCATTCATTACTTTTTCTCCACATTAAAGTTGATATTTCCACAATAAGGTTATGACTTACATAGCTAACATTGGTTGTACATATCTCATTTCACATTTTAGTGTTAGACTTATTTGGACTTAATACATTTTAAAAAAAAATTATTTATTTACCTTATTTTTGGCTGTGTTGGGTCTTAGTTGCAGCATGTGGGATCTTTCGTTGCCACGCGTGGGCTTCTCTCTAGTTGTGGTGCAGGGGTCCAGAGCACGTGGGCTCTGCATTTGTGGTACACGGGCTCATTAGTTGGTGGAGCTCAGGCTCAGTTGCCCAGTGGTATGTGGGATCTTAGTTCCCGGACCAGGGATCGAACCCATGTCCCCTGCATTGGAAGGTGGATTCTTAACCACTGGACCACCAGGTAAGTCCCTGTCTTAATACTTTTTAAAAGCTTTTCCCCCCAGTATTACCTAATTTGTGGTTTTTTAAAAGAAAAAAATTTCAAAACAGGTTGTTGGTGTATAAACAGAAGGATAGTATTTTGATTATGTAAATTCTGAGAGTATCAGTGGTATTAAATGCATGGTTCTGAAGTTGTATTTATGGAAAAATTCAGCTAGTGCTGAAGAGCAGAGATAAGAAATGATCATCAACAGGAATCGCTTGTTTCTTATTTCTCACTTAGGTAGCCTGCTTTTCAAGTTCACTTAGTGGGTCTCTTATGTTCCTGTATTGAGGGCTCAGTGTTAGGTGCTTTCTTCTACTCTCTGCTAATCTTCAGAACAATTTACTAAGGAAAACAGGGTAAGTGTTTACTGAAAGCCTAAAGTGATGTGCTCAGGGTCACATACAACTAAGATTCAAAGTTCCAAATCTCATTTCTACAGGTAGTTATAATGGTAGGGGACTGAGGATTTTCATTTGAGTCTTCAGTCAAAAGATTTTTCAGTTTGTAGTCTCGATATTTAACCAGTTCACAAATTCTACTTTTTTTAAAATCAATTTTTATTGGAGTACACAAATTCTACTTTAAAAGATGACATTAAAAAAAAAAAGATGACAGTTTTGCCTATATGTATGACTGAAAAATTACTAGTGTTTCTAGGGTATTTATGCCTTTTTTGGTGAGTTGCACAGATAGAAGCAATCTATTTTGTTATGAAGAATTTTAAAGTAAATTGTCCTTAGTGGATTCTTCATGTTAATCTGTAAGGGTATTAAATTTTTCTTCCATTAACTTATTTATGTATTCACTGGCTGCATTGGGTCTTTGTTGCTGCACGTGGGCTTTCTCTAGTTGCGGTGAGTGGGGGCTACTCTGTGTTGCAGTGTGCAGGCTTCTCATTGCGATGGCTTCTCTTCTGGAGCACGGTCTCTAGGCACCTGGGCTTCACTAGTTGCAGCATGTGGGCTCAGTAGTTGTGGCATGCAGGCTCTAGGGTACATGGGCTTCAGTAGTTGTGGCATGTGGGCTGTAGAGTGCAGGCTCAGTAATTGTGGCACAGGGGCGTAGTTAGTTGCTCTGCGGCACGTGAGATCTTCCCAGACCAGGGATAGAACCCATGTCCCCTGCATTGGCAGGCGGATTCTTAACCACTGTGCCACCAGGGAAGTCCGTATGTATCTTCCTTACAGAAATACATTCAACATTTTTTAAGCTGTTTTAAAATTATTCTAGGTCAAAGTAGGCATTTTGTTGCTATAATGTATTTACAGCTAATCTATAGCTACTGGCTAATAACAGCTGAATAGTTACTAGGAACACATTTCACAGTCATCAACACATTCTGTTTGTTTACTTATTTATGGTTGTATTGGTTCTTTGTTGCTGCTCGCTATCTTTCTCTAGTTGCAATGAATGGGGGCTACTCTTCATTGCGGTGCGCAGGCTTCTCATTGCAGTGGCTTCTCTTATTGTGGAGCACGGGCTCTAGGCGCACGAGCTTCAGTAGCTGTGGCTTGCGGGCTCTAGAGCACAGGCTCAGTAGTTGTGGTGCATGGGCTTCGTTGCTTCACGGCATGTGGAATCTTCCCGGACCAGGGCTTGAACCCATGTCCCCTGCGTTGGCAGGCGGATTCTTAACCACTGCGCCACCAGGGAAGTCCCATCATCAACACATTCTCTTTTTTCTTTCTTTTTTTTTTTGTACTCGTCTTTTCCTTATCCCATTTTTTTAGACACATCTATTACTGTAACTTATAGTGTAGACAAAATAATGACTGATGGTTATTGAGGGCTTTTATGTGCCAGGCACCACGTCAAATGCTCTGGATATATTATCTTGATTTAAATTCTCACAATTCTAGGAAGTGAAGGTACTATTACTTTTACAGATGAGGAAGCTTGCCTGAGGTCATAATTATTACCTTGTGGTTAAAGAATATATGAAAACAAATTAGCAAGCTGGTTTTTTGATATGTTTTGTGGTTGACAACGTGTTTCCAAAAAATACACGTTTCCTGCCTTTGAGTCTTAAATTCTTTATTAAATCACTGGCCTCTCATCTTCAGTTGCTCTCAGTCCCTGTGGCCTTATGATTATAATTTAACACTGAGCTGACTATTTTATAAAAGTTCTATCTACCACTTGAAATTTTTAGCTTACAAGAACAGCTTCCCCACTCAAAAATTATTGCTTTAAGCTAACAATTTCAAATGGTAGATTTATCATTTATAAGGATCAAAAAAATTACCTGGGCTTCCCTGGTGGCGCAGTGGTTGGGAGTCCGCCTGCCGATGCAGGGGACACGGGTTTGCGCCCCGGTCCAGGAAGATCCCACATGCCGAGGAGCAGCTAGGCCCGTGAGCCATGGCCGCTGAGCCTGCGCGTCCGGAGCCTGTGCTCCGCAACAGGAGAGGCCACAATAGTGAGAGGCCCGCGTACCGCAAAAAAAAAAAAAAAAAGTTACCTAAGTCATAGCATCAGAAAATTTGGGTAGTTTTTTTTTTTAATTTTATTGAAGTATTGTTGATTTACAATGTTGTGGATTTTTTTTAAAAGGATAATTCTAATTTTATACCTGATCTAAGATACTTTTTCAGTTCTTAATATTTAATGTAATAACATGTAGCATTACTGTGAAAATTAAAAGGGCTGTGAGAATTCAGAAAGCTAATGGTATTTTTTGTCAGCAAAGCTAAAATAATGTAGTTAGTTGTATTCTGAATAATCTTTCTAATACATGATAAAAATCGATCATTTTGCCAGGAACAGGAAAAAAGAAATCCTTGTTAAAAAGTGCTCAATACTGAATGATGTGTATGCATTATTTTATCATATTTGAACACTAATCATTATATTTTTGTAGGAGAACGTCCATATAAATGTGAACTTTGTCCTTACTCAAGTTCTCAGAAGACTCATTTAACCAGACATATGCGTACTCATTCAGGTTGGTAAGAAATGGGAACGTTTCTATCATCTTTGGTAAACTACCATTATAAGAAAGTTCTTCTAGACTTGGAACTGGTTCCTTATTTATAGTTCATTTATGATATAATTTTGAAATTAGAGTTAAAAATTTGTGGTCTACTAGTGTGGAGCTGTATTTAAATGTAGATTCCTAACCAGGGAGTCTGTAGGTGGAATGTCCAAAACTAAATGTAAATGTATGTGTGTACTTTTTCTGGGAGGAGTGTCCTTAATTTTCATCAGACCTTCATCAAGTTCCATGATGTAATAAAAGTTGAACTGCTATCATAGACCAAGGCTGGTTTATCCTTTTTGAGCAACCTCTGCCTTCTTATACTCCTTCCCGACTCTCCCTCTGCATCCCCAACAGAGTATAACACCAAGTTTCATAGTGTGTGGTTGCCAGGTTCCAGGGGTTCCTTATTAGCTACCTGCTCAGGTCCTGAAATTTGGCTTTATTCTCTTGACAATTGATAGGGCATCTGAGGACTGATTTATAAAAGCCAAACTTTAAAGAATGATAAATAATCCAGGATCCCATTTTATTCACCTATAATAGATAAAATGCAGGGCTATAACAAGTGGGAGATTTATATCCCCTCTAGTGACTGAAATTATCATGATCACCACCAGAATTGGTTCCCATTATCAAAATATGTAGGTAAATGGCAAAGTTAAAAAGTCGAAATATGTAGGTAGATGGCAAAGTTAAAAAGCATAGTGGTCTGAATGGATAATTATTTCATTTTGGCCACACTGACCCTGGGTGAACAGTCACATCTGATCAGAGTACTCTCTTCCTAAATTTAGAATATATACCCCTGTGGGGGAGGTATGCTAAAATCTTGCTGTTTACCAAAGTGTATGTAGACCCAACTCCCTTAAGTTAACAATTACCAATTACCTTAGGTTAACAGTTTGTGCTGTCTAATTGGATAGCCACTAGCCACATGTGAAATGTGGCCGGTTTGAATTGAGATGTATAAAATAACACACCTGAATTTAAACAGTATGAAGAAAATTATGTAAAATATCTATTTTTTAATATTACACGTTGGCATGATACTGAATATATTAGGTTAAATAAGTAGTAAAGTTAACGTTACCTCTTTTTTACTTTTGTAATGTGACTGCTACACAATTTAAAGTTACCTGTGTTGCTTGCATTTTACTTCTATTGGGTATTGCTGTTTTAAGTCAGTGATTGAGTAAGACTTGATTATAGTATGAATTCTAATTTGAGCAACTGTGAGGGCTCACAGCATGCTTACTGGCTCAACTTGACCTTACATGCTTGTCAAGTTTTATACTTTGAATGTTCCTTCTCAATCTCCTAAACTATTGAGTCACTTAACCAGAAACCTGTTTTTAGTATTACTATTGGGTGCTTCCTGGTTTCATTTTCTGTGGGTAATATGGTTGCTTTATTGAGGGTAGGCCATCATATCCTACTGATACTTGTGCTCTAGCCCTTAAATAAAATATTTAAGAGCTTTTCATGAGTTGGATCATTTCCGTTTTCATAACTGTCTCATTGAGTAAGTTCTGTTATTGTCCCCATTTTACAAATGGGGAAACTAAGGCCTTGGAGAAATATGGCCATTTTTCCTCTGGAATGTCCCCTCTTCTGGATTTGTGTTAATTTGCTTTCTCACGGTATCATTTAGTTTTTCCTCTGTCCCTGTGCCTTCTATAACTTGTACACTGGAAATTAAATCTAGATGCTTGAATTGTAGATAATAATGTGTCTCACTTGAAGTCATATCTGGTTGACCTAATATTAGTGTCACTGGATCAGGATGACAACACACTTGTATTTTTTTCATTGAATCGATAATACTTTTGTCACTGTATAAATTTTTATCTATGGTGTTTTACACCAGACAATAATGATTGCCTTAATGATTTTGCATTGGTTACTGTTATCTTTTGTCTGCTATATTTTAAAGGTGATTTTTAGTAGTTGCTGTTATAGTACAGCAAGTATTTAAAAAGTGTCATAATAATGAGTAGCAGTTACTATTTATTGTATGCATGCTGGGTACTGAAAAATTGGAATTTGTTATCTATAATCTTAGTACCTCTAGAATACTTAAATCCCAGTTTATAGATTAGGACACTGGCTTAGAGAAGATAAGTGTTTTATCTAAGGTTAATTGTCATTCTTCCAATTTAGAAGAGCTCGAGTTTGGCCTCGACTCCCCCACCCTCATTTTCAGTCATCAGTAGTGTTTAAAGAATATTATGGCTCAGAAAATGGCTCAAGAAACTACAGCATAGCACAGAGTATGGAGAGAGCAGAGCCATTGTCTTTTATTGTATGCCAATAATTTGTGAGTCACAAACAGGAAACAAACATGGTTAGTTTGTTTTGTGTATAAGTGTGCTGAATTATTTCCAGCCGATCCTATGTTTTAGTACTTCTCTTAGAAGTTGCTGATAATAACACTTGCAAATTAAGTGAGGCTAAGTGTGGTCAAATTGGGTAGGTAGTCTTTCTGACTGGGTTGCATGGAGTGAATATCTTAGATGCTTTCTCTGTGGTCTTGAGTCTGATCTTTATAGGTCATCTTGGGCATTCACTTCCTTGTTCATGTGAATGTATTTTAGGGAAGAGAAGTGTATGCTCAGTCTCTTATTTCTGGAAGAGACTAGGCTCTGCTGAGTTGGTACATTTTAGCTAAAATGACAAATTGGTTTATAAAGCAAAACCACATTGGTTATTTCCTTGGAGCACTTCCATTAGGGTAGGTCTTCTGAGGCTAAAGTAAGAAGGGATCAGAGTATTGGTTTGGTGAAATATACAGACACACTAACCTAATCTGGTGTTATTCTGCGTTTTATTGGTGTTTGTAACTAATGGTTTTGAAGTATCCTCACTTGGGTAGTCTAGAGATCCTGACATAATCCACAGCTCTCCATTTCCTATTCTGAGTGGATATGCTGCCATTTCATCCTGGAGGAAATACATCCAGTTTATGATGTTTTTGTAGATATCACACTGGATAGTTCTCCCTTCCTGCCAGCATAGGAGTTCATTTTGATTATTTTCCCATTATGAGTATAATGGATGTTTGTTAAAGGAAACTAACAACTTGCCAAGTTCTACCTCCATCAACTACTCTTTAAGATGGAAAAATATTTTTTTTCAGCAAAAATTATTTTCCTTTCACCAAGTATTTGAAACATGTTATGGTTTGAGAGTCTTTTTGTGAATTTTAGAATAATTTAAAAAATAGTATTAAGGTTTAATTAATACACATGAAAATGCACACATCTTAGGTATACAGGTCAGTGACCTTATGTATGTTTTCTCTTGTTTGACTACCATCTAGGTGAAGACATGAAATGTTTTACCACCCTCAGAAAAGTTCCCTCCTTACCCTTTCTAGTCAATACTCCCATAGTCTCCCCTCAACTGATACTCTGACTTAAATGTAACATCCTTCTGTAAAATATTTTTGAGATTCATTCCATGCTGCATTATCAGAACTTTGTGTTTATTGCTGAGTAATATCCCCCTATTACTCTTTAATTAAAAGTTCCCTTGTTACTCTTTCTGGGCTCTTCTTGGTAAGAATGTGTAAAGCTTGTAAAACTCCCTTTTTGAATTTCCCTTATCTCTGTAAATTAATTTAGGAAGAATAAAATAGACATCTGACACATTTATAAAGATCAAAAACAGGTAAATATTACTGTTGGTTCAGGGCAAAAGAATTTTCATTCAGCTAGGTATTAATAAACTAAACTTGATGAATAGATCTTTCAATACAAGAAAGAGGTTAACGGCAACAAAGCAAAAATGTGGGTAGGGTGAATGAAGCAACTAAGTGATGCCACCACTGTTTAAAGAGAGTCCTACGAACTCCCATTCCCTGACCATTTCACAGATGGAGGTTTGCACCTTGCTTGATGCTGGTTGTGTAAATACCCTCATTCATTAGGACTTAAAAATGACCATTTTCATTTAAATTATTTTATGAGCACAAATACTTTCCTAAAGAGATCAGCTCCATTCATCAGCTCTTTGTTTACTGAGAGGTAGGGTTTATATGGTAAGGCAGGATAAACACGTGAAATCTTCCTTTTTGTTTACCCATTCTAAAACTTACCAGCCATTCCAAAAGTGGTGCATTACAGGTAATGTGTATTGACTGCTTGGCTATCTATCCTTTGCTAAGAGCTCTATGTGGATTAGATTATTTACAGCTCACAACACTTAAGAATATTTTACAGATGAGGAAATTGAGCCTTACAGAGTTTTCAGTACCTTGCTCAAGACTTCACAGTAATTTGCAGAGCCCATATTTGATCCCCCCAGGTATTCTTACTGTAGAACAAATTCTTAACTGTTATGTCACATATCTTTTCCCCATTCTGTGTCTGTATATGTTAAGTAAATGTTTGTCTCCTTTGAAGTCATTCAATGGAGAGGACAAGATAGGGCCAGGTGTAGACTAATGCAGCATGTTGTTAGAAACCTCCATTTATGAATCTGTTAGTGGACTAATGTGGAGAAGAGTTGTCCAGTTAGCTACGTTTACAATCTGACATACGCAGATAAGTTTTTGTTTTTGTGATCAAGTATTCTATCATCAGACATTTTTTAATCATGTAAAGCTTGCCATCTATATGGTTTTACTTCATGTCTGAGTAGTTTTGCTTTATGAAAAAAATTAAATAAGATTTGATGTGAATTTGAGAATGTTTGAGAGATGAATTTTCATAAATGTCAATTTCCATTTTTCTGCTATGCATTCCATTGGACCAGTGGGGTATGGATACCATTTGGTAATATTTGCTAGAGTGTGATCTAGATGGGTATGTATTCAGGTAGAATGAGTTAATCTTAATGCCTTTTAATTTGGGGGTTGGGGGTGGGCTTCTGGTCTTGTATGTACCTGTGATTATGACTTTTTGTGCTTATTTTATATACCATATATATTTGTATGCCCCTTTTCGTTTACTTAGTTTCTTTGCCCATTCTTTAGAAGAAGGTGAGAGAAAATCAAGAAAAGATTTCTGACTTGTTTTATTTTTGCTGTGGAATAGCAACTCTGGCAGTGGAAAAGTTTGCTGAGTGAAACTTGACTCAGCTCTTGCCACGATGGACAAAAGGGTTAAATTTAAAGAAAAAGCCTTTTGTTCCCTGAGGCCAAGAATTGTTTTAAAACTTTCACATGGAAGGTCTGGGAGTGTAGCCTATAGTGTTTTTGAAGTCTCAAGGTTTATCTGAAATGTATGGGAATTTTATGTTCTACTCCATTATACATTTGCTTTAACTAAACATGAAAACTTTAAAATTACCTTCTTTTTTAGTGCCCTTGTCCCAAAATTAACATCAAGAGCGCAAGTCACTTTGCCAGTAATTGTTGTGTACTTCTTTTTTTTTTTTTTTTTTTGTGGCCACGCCACTCAGCATGCAGGATCTTCCCTGACCAGGGATCGAACCCATGCCCCCTGCATTGGGAGTGCGGAGTCTTAACCACTGGAATGGTAGGGAAGTCCTGTTGTGTACTTCTTGATGAATCTGTATTTGATGAACTTTTTAGAAGATGATGATTAACTGAGATGATTATTCCTCCATTTGATATGAGAATCTATGTCAAGGGATAGAGAAAAGATATACAAATAAATATGGTAAATATGAGTTGCATGATAAAGTCTTCAAGAAATAGTTTCTGTCAGTTTTTTTTGTTTTTTGTTTTTCAATATATATCCAATTCCTTTTAAGTATGCTTGAGTAAATCTTGAATTCATTTCTTAATGTATGCCTTCTGCAACGTCTCTTGCTTACCTTCAGGTGAGAAGCCATTTAAGTGTGACCAGTGCAGTTACGTGGCCTCTAATCAACATGAAGTAACCCGTCACGCAAGACAGGTTCACAATGGGCCTAAACCTCTTAACTGCCCACACTGTGACTACAAAACAGCAGATAGAAGTAACTTCAAAAAACACGTGGAGCTACATGTTAATCCACGGCAGTTCAACTGCCCTGTATGCGACTACGCAGCTTCCAAGAAGTGTAATCTGCAGTATCATTTCAAGTCTAAGCATCCTACTTGTCCTAATAAGACCATGGATGTCTCAAAAGTGAAGCTAAAGAAAACCAAAAAGCGAGAGGCTGACTTGCCTGATAACAAAATCACCAATGAGAAAACAGAAACAGAGCAGACAAAAATGAAGGGGGATGTGACTGGGAAGAAAAACGAGAGGTCTGTAAAAGTGGAGAAAAAAGATAATGTTTCAAAAGAGAAAAAGCCTTGTAGTAATGCCTCAAGCCAAGTGACTACCAGAACTCGCAAATCGGCACTGGAAGCTAAAGAGATGGATGTGCACCCAGGAAATAATGCAGAAAAAAGCTGTAAAAGCAAGAAAAGCAAAAGGAAGACAGAAGCTGAAGCCCGTTCCTTACAAGAACCTGTGAATGATGAGGAACCTGTGACAAAAAAGAAAAAGAAGGCAGAAAGCAAATCCAGAAATAGTCAGGAAGTGCCGAAGGGTGACAGCAAAGTAGAGGAGAATAAAAAGCAAAGTATTTGCATGAAAAACAGTGGAAAGAAGAAAACTCTGAGAAGTAAATCATGTAAAAAAAGCGGCAAGCCTGCTCAGAGGAGGGCCACTCAGATAGAGCCTCCTCCTCCCATGGAGTCTGCTGAGGGGGGGCCTGTTCAGACGGAGCCTCCTCCCGCTGCCCCCCCATCTCCTCCCCCTCCCCTTGCCCCCGAGCGGCATGCTGAGGTCGAGGTTGTTCAGGCGGAGCCGCCGCCTCCTCCTCCCCTTCCCCCCCCCATCTCCTCCTCCACCTCTTCCCCCCGGGGGGCATGCTGAGGTCGAGGTTGTTCAGAAGGGGCCTGTTCATGCGGAGCCTCCTCCTCCCGTGGAGCCGATCCCCAAAAGGTCTCCTCACAAAGATAATGGCAAGGAAAAGTCCAACATGCAGAGTGAAATGGCGCAGAAGGAGCAAGTCCTTATTGAAGTTGGCTTAGTGCCTGTTAAAGACAGGCAGCTTCTAAAGGAAAGTGCCGGTGCACAGGATCTCTTACCACCATTACCACCTCTGCCAAAGGAAGACTTAAAAGAGGAAGAGTCAGAAGACCAAAAATTAGTCCCTGCAGGCGAAGGACATAAAGAAGCTCCTCTTCAAAAAGTGGAAGCAGAAGAGGCAGATAAGAGTCTAGCTGGTCTTGCTGCTGTTACCAAGGCATCTGCCAGTATTTCATCCTCTGAACAAAACTTGACTATGCCAGAGGGTGAAACTTCAGATGGTAAACGTCAGGCTGACGCTATGCTTTGTGAAATGAAGATGGATGCTGATGAGAAGAAAACAGAGAATCCCCCCGGCAGAGACTCGGTGGTTGAAGAACCAGCTTCACCGCCACTTCTTCCTCTACCGCTAGAAAAATGTGAAGCAGTGTCCACAGCTACTGTGGCATCACCTCCTGTCACCGTGGCAGTAAATGAGTCTCAGGAAATGGATGAAGACGAAGGCATCCACAGTCATGATGGAAGTGACCTAAGTGACAACATGTCAGAGGACAGTGATGACTCTGGATTGAATGGGGCTCGGCCAGTTCCACAAGAGACTAGTAGAAAAAATGGAAAGGAAGCCTTGGCAGTCAAAGTGGCCGAGGGAGATTTTGTTTGTATCTTCTGTGATCGTTCTTTTAGAAAGGAAAAAGATTACAGCAAACACCTCAATCGCCATTTGGTTAATGTATACTTCCTTGAAGAGGCAGCTCAAGGGCAGGAGTAAATAAACTTTGGGCAAGGCTTCAGTTCTTAGTTTGTAAGGTCTGTGACATTTTGTATTCATTTGTAGTAGTAGACAGCCTTTTGTTTTTAAAAAATTGCTTTAATTAGTATCCAGTCTTGATTTTTAAGTGGCATTCTTTTCTTTAGGAATCCGTGTACCTAATGATGTACAAATTTTAGCAAATCCAAGGGAGTTAGTGTAATAAACCAGCTAAATCTATTAGCTTTTGCTTTTAATTGAACCAAGAGGGCCAAGGTGGTATTAGAGCATTCTATCGATTTGTTCAACTATAACTATTGAGTTTTTTCCCCATGTCTACTCCTGTTTCACTTTAGTTTATTCTTAGTTCCTTGTTTAGCTCTGTAAAAATTGGCATACTTAAATAGCAACTTACTTGAAGAATTTGCCTGCTTTATATAAAGTTAGCACTTTAAAATTGTTTTAGAGATGAAAAGAGACATTTAAATTGAAGAGAAGGTCTGCCAACAATGGACAGTATATCAGCCCAGATATTTACTTCCTGAGTTTTGATCAATACGTATTTCTTATTTGTGTATATGTTAATCGTCATAAAAACATTGATTTTGGTGTGTTTTTTTATTTCGGTGCTTTAATAGCTTAAGATGTTGCACATTTTTTGTTTTTTTTTTTAATCTATGCAGTTACATTTTTTTCTAGAACTAGCATTTTTGTTGAACAGTAACACTTTATACATATATTTGCATTTTATTTTTTCCTCTTTGGAGGGATGCTTTTAATCTTGTTTGCAAAAGGGCAGTTTTCTTTTTTCCTTTGCTGCAATTGTCGTTTTTGCAGAATATTAGTGTGTGCAAATTTCTGAGCAAATGAAACATGCAGGTTAAATTCATTGATTTTGATATTCATATCTATGCCAGAATCTGCATTTCATATAAGTTATTTATTTTAAATACGTATAATGAATTCATAGCTCTCAGTTTGAACTTTACAATAAATAAGCCACTAGGTCTATACTGAATGGATTTTTTTTTTTTTCTGAATGGATTTTTATCTCAAATACCAACCATAAGTAAACTTTTGGCCTGTCTTAGTACATCTACTTCCTAAATGTACAGTGTTAAATCGTATCTTAGAGGGAAACCTCTTTCATAGATGGTTGGTGTTTTTATGTCTACTCCGCTGAATAAAGAACTGTAATTTTTATTTGGAAACTGCAAATCTGGAATTAGGAGGCATAATTTACTCCTTCAAGTTATACAGAATATCAGTTTGTGAGATTCCAAAGCCATAGCGATTTTACAGAAAACCTATGATGAGAAAGGTAGTATGAGTGCTGGTAGACCAGCTGCTACTTCCTGTGAATACAGTGAAAAAGGCTGGTGAAAGTTAAATTCAGTCCAGATTTAAAAAATCACACTTTCTCAGGGATCTCCACCAACTAGTGGGTGTCCTAGCTGTTCCTGTGACTGCCTTTTTCTACAGGTGAGGACTCAAATGAGCTGAAGCTATTCTCGTGTTCCTGTGGGGCACTTTGTATGGAAGAGTATGTACTTCCAAACTTTGTTGGTAGGTTCTTTGGCCAGTCACCAAAGAATATGAAAGAATCCAGTAAAGGATTTTTCTTGTTGACAGCAGTTATTCATTGTAGTCCAATAAAGTATGATCCCCATAGGGAACCCTGAACAATTCCAGTTCTCCCATGTTCTATTCTGAAATAACCACTTTATATTTCATTGATTTTCTTTTGTCTGATGACCTCTGAAGCAGGTTTCAGAGTTTGGCAATGCAACAGGAAAGATTAGGAAAAGTATTGAAGTATGGGTGGAAAACTTGTTAAAATTCTGAGAGTGAAGTCCAAGTTAAAAGACATTTGAACTTGGAATTGACTGGGAGGCCAAAGATTTAAAGAAGCAGAAGATTCTCTCAAGACATGAGGAGTAAGTTGTGTTACTGGTGTGTGTTTTGTGTGCACGTTGGGGATTTGTAAATGATGTTGAATTCTAAGCTCCGACAATCATTGTCAATGGAAGATTAAGCTGCAAATATTTATGTTTTAAAACTTAAATTATAAGGCTAGTTAAATCTTTCTAACAACTATTTTTTAATATTCATGGGTACATTTTATATAAGTTACCTTTTACAGTATACATGAAAAGATTCATGTTAAGTACAAATTACAGATTGGGAATCAGTTTTGGGAAGAGGTTTTGTGGATTCTTTTGATACTTCAAAAGAAAAAAATCTGACTTCTGGGGAATTGGACTAATTTTCCTATCTAGATTTTAAGACTAGAATGCCAAAAACAAAAATGTGAAGGAAATTAAAACTCCTTATTATGAAAGTGATCTGTGAAAACATTGTTACTGGAAATTGAATGAACTTGAGGCCTTTCTTCCAGAAAACAAGGACTTGATTGTCAGGCCTATATTAGGTTCTGAACCTTAATGCCATGTATTTGTTCTTATTAAAAATTGTTTCAATGAAAAGTGCATTAGTAATAAGAACTTCTGGTCTAGTTGGGAGTTCTTCCATTTGAAAAATGTGATATTTGCATGGAACTGTTTGAATCTTTTTATTTTCTCAGTATACCCTCCACTGAATAGGATTGAAGCTAGAATTTTCCCTTTTGATAAAGGAATGAAAAGTGAACATGTTATTTGTAGATTGATGTTTAGTACTAGAGCAAAAGTTGAAATATTAGAATATAAGCCTAATCCTTGGTAGTCTTATAAAAATATATCTTTTAACTATCTTCTGAACCTATATTCACATTGGTTTTCAAGGTATTTTAAGTTATATTTTCTTCCTCTTTTCAGAGCTGCTTCTGTGGGGCTGCCTTTTTTTCTTTTTTAAAGTTAAATTGAGGTGTCATTCACAAAGGGCTGCATTTTTTGTTAAGGTTTCTTATGACTATGGCTGGGTGTTTTACTCTGGTCTCCCAAGAAGGGCCATTTTATCTTTGTCATGACTTTAGATTCCCTCTAGAGTCACTTCTAAAGTCATGTGGTCTTTAACTTTGGGAACTATTTCTCATCTGAGTGCTAATTCAGATTTAAGCTTGAGTCATCGCCTATCACCCCATGAATGTTGACAGTGGAAGGAATACCTTTCCTGTAGTTTCAGTTCTAGACTGAAAACCTGGGGGAAGAAACTTCATTTTCTTTTTTGCACAAATCAGAAAAACAGCTACTGTGCAGTTTCCTTGTTGACCTCAGCAGATGAACTGGACTGGTAGTGTTAATTCAGATTTAAGAAATTATCTGAATCTTGATTTGAGTAAACTTGTGATCTGCATGCAATATTAACTAGATTGGATTGCTTTTATATTTTTACACGTACACATAGGCTCTCCCTACCCTCATCAACATCCATTAGTTATCGAACTTTGTGAACTGGCATTGAAACATTACAACAATGTTTTGTTGCACCAATTTTATAAACTTTTACAGTGCAATACGTGTTATTTTTCAGAGACAAACCAAAGTTTAATTTCTCAAGGTTCATGCTGTTTGCTTTAGCAGCATTTGATGGTGGATCTTTTATATACATTTGTAATAGATGGAAAAATAAACCAGATTGCAAATGCTTTTTCTTTCTTTTTTAAAGCAAACCATGTACCAAGTTTTTTGGTCCAAATTGTGTAGGATAAGTTAAATTGCATTCTAATAACCAATATGAGTGTATTTCTGTAAGTATAGTTATGTTGAAATAAAGTTTTAAAAAGCATTTTATGCCTTTGTTTATTATTGGTACATCAAGTATCAAGGAAGTCAATTTATTTGGCTGGAATTGCAAGTGTATTAATTTTCAAAATCTTTTACCCCAGATAACCCATGGTAGGTAGAAAGGTTGTGGCAGATGTTTTTGTTTGAGTTAACAATCCCAGTGGGTAGTAGTCTAAAGCCCATCTTTCTATAATTTGCTTTTTGGGAGGCAGAGCTGAAGGTTGGGAAAAAACAACCTGCAGACAGTTTATAGGAGATTTTACGTAGTAATTCCTTCCCAACTACAGGTCCCTTTAACAGTTTTAATGTACACGTCCGTTCTCAGTTGCAGGCCTGGTATTAGTAAATTTTGACTCATAATTGGAAAAAGATGCACTGAAGAGAAAATAAAATGAGTTTACATTGAATGTTCACTGAAAGCCCGGGCACTATTTTAAGGATTTTACTGTATTCAGTGGAAGTCTGAGAAGAATATGAAACCCATGAAAAAGTGATAAGCCACATTCTAGTAAGGTTCTCTTTCCTTTGTTAGTTCACATAAACAGTGGTGCTGTATGTTGAAGGCTTAGGTGTTTTTGTGGACTTTAGGGAAAAGGGAAAGTGATGCAAAGCATCAAAACACCTGGATTGCATCCTGTCCTGATGCAGCAAGTGACCTGGAAGCTGTCAGGAAAGGATAGATATTTCTTGTTGAACCGATGAGTGTGATTCACTCTCTTGCCCCTGTTGCTTCCGCCTCTTGCAAGAGTCCTTATCATGAACAAAGCAAAATGAGTTTCCAAGCATTTGTTTTATTGGCATGGTAGAATCAGTGATGAGGAGCTGTAAGTTTCTGCCTAATGCAAGGATATATGGGAAATTTATCATGAATATATAAATGTTACTGATGTGTGACTTGGTTTGTTATTTTAAGGAATGAAAGAATTGTTATTAGTGTGCTTCTCCAGTCCCTTGCTACTCCTTTCTCAGAGGCTCACCCTGTTATGATTTTTATATGTATCATCCGTTTACACTTAACTTTTGGCCATCCTTTCTTTGTATTCTGCCCATGGTCTCAGTCAGGGCTTAACACTAGTTTGTAGGTAGAGTTAACGGTACAGTAGTATGATCTCTAGGGTACGTTACAGCTCTCATCCTCAGCTCCATAAAGGCAGGTTGGTGAAGCTGCTAAAGCAACGTGCTAATGTTTGGTAATCAGGGAAGGTTTGTGGTACGAAATTGCCTTTTTAAAGGATTTCGATGTTTGCTGTATGAGGTGCTCTGTGGCCCTTGCAATTAGAGCTGGGTTCACAATGGGCCTCTCTTCCTTACTACTATAACTGGGCAAATCATTTTTAACTTTATTAAACCTCTTTCTTCATCCAGAAAATGGGGGCATATGGTACTTCTGTCCATAGAGTGGCTTTGAGTGTTAAATGCTTATTGAGCATTTAGCCTAGTGCTTGGCATGTAGTTTTAATATTAAGACATTTTCCACTAGATAACAGAGTAAGTAAGTATCCTTAAATATATAGTGTGCTTCCTGTATTTGACATTATTAAATTGTATAATCCACCTGCTTGTCTTCATGTCTTGCAAAATAGTGGATTTTTAATGTTATATGTGGGCTTTTGTGTCCACTACTTTACTCAACTATATTGTAATCTCCATTAACAGTCAGAATGCTTTTGTGTTCACTGCTTTCCTCAAGCACCTAAAACAGTATCTGGCCCGTGGAAAGGCAAATAGTTTTTAATTGCCCAGGCCAAGAATAATTATGTGCGTGGTGTCTTGGTGTGTGTGTGTTTCCTTGATTTCAACTAATAATACAATGGTAGTGGTAATTTTAAGATTTTGATAATGCAGAAATCTCTGTTCATTAGAGTAGGATTTTTTTTCTGGGTGCATTAACAAGTCAAGGAGAGTTGACCTGAGTAGCAGGAAATAGTAAGTTTTGAGAAAGAGACTTAGTGAAGAAACTTTATTTTGGGACTTCCCTGGTGGTCCAGTGGTTAAGACTCTGTGCTCCCAATGCAGGGGGCTCAGATTTGATCCCTGGTCAGGGCACTAGATCCCACATGCTGCAATGAAGATCCCGTGTGCTGCAGCTAAGACCCAGCGCAGCCAGATAAATAAGTTAAAAAAAGAAACTTTATTTTGAGAAAGGTTCAGACTTACAGATATGTTACAGAAATGGTACCCTGAATTCTTGTGTACCTCTTATTATTTTTTAAATTTTTAATTTAATTTTATTTATTTGGTAGTGCCAGGTCTTAGTTGCAGCATGTGTGCTCCTTAGTTGCGGCTCGCCGGCTCCTTAGTTGTGGCATGCGAACTCTTAGTTGCAGCATGCATGTGGGATCTAGTTCCCTGACCAGGGATCGAACCCGGGCCTCCTGCATTGGGAGCTCGGAGTCTTAACCACTGCATCACCAAGGAAGTCCCTTGTGTACCCCTTATTGTGATCCACTACTCACATTTGCTTTCTATTATCTACGAATTATGTGGTGGACCCCCAGAAATTAAGTTGCAAGCATACCTGTTCATCTCTGAATACTTCAGTTTATCTCTTAAGGATTAGGGCATTCTCTTATAATGGTGAAATTCAGGACTTTAAAGATGGGTGTAGTCTTTAATACACAGTCTATATTCAGAGTGTGCCAAATGTCTTAATATTAACCTTCAACAATCTCCCTGTTCCTAATCCCTCATCGCATTTAGTTGTCACATCTCTTCAGTTTCCTTGAATTTGGAACAACTCTATGCTTTTGTCCTTTACAACATTAAGAGTTTGAAGAGCGTATGCCAGCTGTTTAAAGAATGTTCCTTAATTTGGGTTATTCTAATTGTTTTCCTCATGCTTCAGTTCAGGTTACGCATCTTCGCAGGAATAGTTAAGTACTGGTGCATTACATCAGAAGGCATATGATGCCATTATTGGTTGTGTTAACTTTTATTATTTGGTTAAGGTGTTGTCCACCACATTTCTCAACCGGAAAGTTTTTTTTTCCATTTATAATTAATATTCTGTAGGATGATATAGTGAAACGATCTTATTCTTCAACACAGCCATTGATTTTAGCATCTACTGATTTTTGTTTAAGTCAATTATATATCTTCTATGGTAACTGGTATTCTCTATCAAAAACAGCTTTCTCTTTTCCCCATAGGCCTAGGTTCTTGTTTCATGTGCTGAGTTATTCACTTTACCCCAGTTCGGGGGAGGGGGGCGGGGTGCCCTTTTAAGCTAAACGAGACTATTACGGTTTGAGTATCACACTGAACGACTGAAACTCAGAAATACTACATTTCTCTGTGCTTAAGTCATAACAGTCAATAAAAGTTATGAAAGCTTGATGGAATGCCTTAAGGGATAAACTGCAAGTAGAAATTTGCCAGTGGTAGAGATTCTACCACCAGAAGGCAATTTTAGAGTATGATGTTTTAATTCTTTTATTGATTTTAAAATACCACACCTTTCATTTCTTTTTTGGTGTGCTCTAATTCCTAAAAGACATAATGCAAGTACAACTACATACTCAAAATTCAAGCAAGTTAAAATTCATCCCGACTAGCTCTCTTCCTACTAATTCTCTTACTCTCATTTGTTTCTCCTCTAGAATTAACTACTGTTAATGATCTGCTGTTAACTCTTAACCTCCATATGTGTATGCATATTGAAGTGCTTGATTTCTATGCTTTTTACATAATTCAGGTTATTGATATTCTGCAGTGAGTAGAATTTGAGGATCTTTGTCCTAGTTAAGGACCTTCCTTATTCTTTACAACTGTTGCATAATATTTCATAGTATCATGGTTTAATCACTGATTATAGTGAAAATTGACCATCTGGAAGTATTTTGAGAGTGGACACCAAATGGAGTGAGTGGTTCAGGGGATCCAAAGGATCTTACAACCTTACAAGTTATGTTTTTTGTTTGTTTTTTGTGGTACGCGGGCCTCTCACTGTTGTGGCCTCTTCTGCTGCGGAGCCTGTGCTCCGGACGCGCAGGCTCAGCAGCCATGGCTCACGGGGCCCAGCCGTTCCGCGGCATGTGGGATCTTCCCGGACCGGGGCATGAACCTGTGTCCCCTGCATCAGCAGGCAGACTCTCAACCACTGCGCCACCAGGGAAGCCCACAAGTTATGTTTATGCTTATGTTCTTAAAGTAGAACAACTTTTAGATTTGCTAATAGTAATCAAGTCTTGTACCCTATTTCAAGGTGGTTTTTTGGTTTTTTTTTTTAAATACAGAAGATGGATGTTTAATTTAGTGTTGCTTAAAGTAACAGAATGATGAGTAACATTTTCATTTAACGTTCACCATTGATGTGATAGGGGAATGGCACCTTGGTACTCAGCTAATTTTACTGGGGGGAAATGACTTCTCCATATGATGGTATATTAAGGAATTGCAAGTTAATAAGACAGAGGTCCCTGCTTGAGCACGAGCTACAATGGTAGCTGTTATTTTGCCATGTCTAGTGGACCAGTATGGGGATCCCGGCAGGAGTTTTATCTGCATGGCAGGACAAAGATTTTTTTTTTCTTTTTTTCCCTTTCAATTCGTTTAAGACCAAAGATTTTTCTGATGAGATACAGCACATCTTACAGATACTGAGAATAAGGTAGGCAAGTTTGCCTAGTAGCAAGCATGAGGCCTTGCAGTTAACAGTAGCAGAGGTAGCTGTAGTGATTGCAGTACCCAGGGACCAGAGAGAGGCAAGGGCAGGAATCTGCACTAGTGTGTCAGAAGTGCTGAGATAGCCTCTTTGGTAGGGACACTAATGAACATGATTTTTCTGTAGGTTAGTAGCAGCAGCAGTGGAGTGGTGAGACTCGCATGTTCTGCTCTGTGTCCTGTGTGCACAAGTACGAATTTCCACTGAAGGGAGCTGTTGTTGGGGAGGAAGGAAATGGCTGACTTCACGTAAGAGCAGGCTGGCCTTATTCACGACCCACGGGAGCCAACCCTGGGGACACCGGAAATAATTGGGAAACATTTTGCACAGAACTGGAGAGCCCACATTAGCATCTAGGAGTAGTCCTTTTCTAAGTACCAGGCACTCTTCTAAGCACATCCCATTAACTCTGAATCCTCTCAACATCCCTAAAAAGTAGATTGTTATTCCCACTTTGCTCCCTACAGACAAGCCAATTGCCTGAAGTCACACAAGTAGGAAGTGGCAGGTCTGTGTTACACTGCTTTTCTGATTAAGTGAAGAATTTTATGTGGGGAAATGAGGAGTGGTGGTGAAAAGGATTTCAGCCTGATCTGAATGTTCTCAATTTATGATAATGTATTAATTATATTAACATGATATAGAGGTCACTCTTTAAGCAGCCTTCTCTCTATCATAACATCTAACCAGTTTATATTTACTGACGATCATGAGTAGTTTACTAGCAGCAGTGAGATGAACTTCACCTTTTTGAAATGAAAGTGAAGTAGGGTAATACACTTGTTCCCTGATTCTACTTATGCCCGGTTCTGAGATAGTATAAGCTGGCATTTTTAGGTAAGCGACTATATTAGGTGGGTAGTTATTTTTTAAAAAATAATTAGTATTTTAAAAATTTTTTATTGGAGTGTAGTTGATTTCCAATGTTGTGCTAGTTTCTGTTGTAGAGCAAAGTGAATCAATTATACATATTTCCACTGTTTTAGATTCTTTTCCCATATATGTCATTACAGAGTATTGAGTAGAGTTCCCTGTGCTATACAGTAGGTCCTTATTAGTTACCTATTTTATATAGTGTGTATATGTCAATCCCAATCTCACAATTTATCCCTTCCCCTCTTCCCTTTCCCCTTGGTAACCATAAGTTTTTCTACTGTGTGACTCTTTCTGTTTTGTAAATAAGTTCATTTGTATCATTTTTCAAGATTCCACATATAAGCAATGTCATATGATATTTATCTTTCTCTGTCTGACTTACTTTACTTACTATGATAATCTCTAGGTCCATCCTTGTTGCTGCCAATGGCATTGTTTCATTCTTTTTTATGGCTGGGTAATAATTCCATTGTATATATATATACCACATCTTCTTTATCCATTCCTCTGTCGATGGACACTTAGGTTGCTTCCATGTCTTGGCTGTTGTAAATAGTGCTGCTGTGAACATTGGGGTGCATGTACCTTTTCGAATTAGAGTTTTCTCTGGGTATATGCCCAGCAGTGGTATTGCTGGATCATACGGTAGTTCTATATTTAGTTTTTTTTTTTTTTTTAAAGGAACCTCCACACTGTCCTCCATAGCGGCTGTACCAATTTACATTCCCACCAACAGTGTAGGAGGGTTCCCTTTTCTCCACACCCTCTCCAGCATTTAATGTTTGTAGTTTTTAAAAACATTAATTATTAATTATTTTTGGCTGTGTTGGGTCTTTGTTGCTGCGTGTGGGTTTTTCTCTAGCTGCGGTGAGTGGGGGTTACTCTTTGTGGTGACGAGCTTCTCATTGCGGTAGCTTCTCTTGTTGCAGAGCATGGGCTCTAGGCGCGTGGGTGCTTCAGTGGTTGTGGCTCGCAGGCTCTAGAACGCAGGCTCCTGTAGTTGTGCACAGGCTTAGTTGCTCCATGGCATGTGGGATCTTCCTGGACAGGGCTTAAACCCATGTGCCCTGCATTGGCAGGCGGATTCTTAACCAGTGTGCCACCAGGGAAGTCCCGTTTGTGGAGTTTTCAACGATGGCCATTCTGACCGGTGTGAGGTGATACTTCATTGTAGTTTTGATTTGTGGGTAACTATTTGAAAACAGAAGAACATATAATTTAAAGAGAAGAGCGGCATTTATTTTGAAATGTCCTTGGTTCTTGGGCCCTGTGAGCCTGCTATATTGTAGGCCCAGATATTTGTCCCATTTGATCCATTTATTAGAATATCACTTGAGTTGCAGGCACCTGGCATCAGGTGCCTGTCTCCTGGTCTCTCAGAATCCATAGGGAGTGGTGGAGACATACAGCAACAAATGTCTCCACGTGGGTTTCTGTCTCGTTTGGCGTCAGAGATGGAGAAATGCTGGTAGGTGGCCAATGCTGAGAGCAGGATTCTGAAATCACTTTCAACCCCATGTCACTCTACTCCTCTCCCTGGTTGTAGAGCCAGGAAAAGAAAGGAAGAGTTTCTAGGGCCTCAGGATCCTAAGCTTGGATTCTGCCTAAAACCTCCTTTCTCCTTCTTGGAGAGTAATAGGGTACTACTTTGAAATACTAAGTTCCTTCATTTCTGTGTCCTCATTACCTCCCCTAACAGAGACTATGCAGATAGCTGACTTCCTGATTTAGCTTTCTGATAGTGTAAGTGCTCCATGAGGGTGGGTCAGGATGGGAGTAGAGATTGCCTAGGTTTGCACCTGAACATATTTGTTTTTTCACTTTAAATTTATGAAAGTAATACATGCACAGTTAAAACACTATTCCTAAAAGATTCATGATGAAATTAAAATCCCACAGCCTTGTGTTCCTTCCTTTCCTCAGTCATGAGCTGTTCTATGTATCTGACTCCTGAGGTAAATTTAAGTCAGCATCAAATTTCTTATTTGATAAATTTACAGTGGATTCTCTTCACATAGGTCAGAATATATAGCATGTTATACTGCATTTTCCTTAAGGGGATGAACATGCTGAAACCTTGTAATGGATGAAAGTGGCTACAGATTCTTTGCAGCCCTTCCTATCAACTTGAGTCTGTGCTGCCATTGCGACTTGCTTTGACCAGTAGAATGCAGAAGAGTGACATTGCGTGATCTCTGAGCTTCAGAGGCCTTGCAGCTTCTACTCTCATGCTGTTTCTGAACATGATGACCTTGTGAACAAGCCTGAACTGGCCTACTTTGGGACGATATTCTAGGTAGAGAGAGGGACCCATGGAAGAAGGCCCAGGTTTCCAAGTTATTACAGCCATCCCAGCTGAAGCTCCCGACATGGAGCGAGATCTGCAAATGCATATCCCCACAGAGTGGGAGAACCATTGAGCTGAGCCCAGATTAAACTGCCAAACTAAAGAGCAAATAGAAGCTTGTTTGAAGTCACTAAGTTTTGGGGTGGTTAGTTATTCAGCAACAGATGTGGGTAGAAACCTAATTATGCCTTCAGTCTAGTTAAAAAAGAAGCATTTCCTATTGACAAATGAGCAACTGTACCTAGAACTGATAGAAGCCAGGCTGAATGGGGGAGTTAGTGGGTAAGTGGGACTGTTAAGCATTGTTTTCTTTTGTTGAATAGTCTCATCCAAGTTCCCATGCTGTAAATTTTCAGTACATTTCTTGGAACTAACTTTACATAATAGCTTTTTCATCCAGTGAAAAAGACACTTTCCTTAGCAAGTGTTTCAGTAAAATATATCTCTATCTAGTATTTAAGGGAAAGAGGTCACCATATCTCTAATTTTTCTTCCAGTTGAATATTTAACCATAAAGTTTAAAGTGAACAGTGGAAAATGAGAAATCTCTTTAGGCTACATGTTAAATGTTGAGAAAACTGGAGATAATAGAAAGCTTTTAGTTGGGCAACTAAGATCCCCTTTTAGTGAAAATCAGTTAAGATGTGAAAAGGAACAGGAAACAGGATGAATGCTCAAGCAGAAAGGCAAGGCCATTTAAACAAGTTCAGAACCAAATTAATTTGGTTTTTGAAGCTATTTGATTTGCGAATAAATAGGGACTACTAGTTCTGTGTCACTTACAGGATCAGGACTTAATATATTTTTTTAACATTACATTAGTTTACTTAAAATACAACTACAGAAGTTTTAAAATTAATCATCTCCGTTTCTTTGATAAGAAACTTAATGAACTTCCTTTTTTCTCCTTTACCATCAATGGTTTTTCGTGGTTTTTTTTTTGGCAGGTTCTCATTAGTCATCAATTTTATACGCATCAGTGTATACATGTCAATCCCAATCGCCCAATTCAGCACACCACCATCCCTACACCCCCGCGGCTTTCCCCCTTTGGTGTCTATACGTTTGTTCTCTACATCTGGGTCTCAACTTCTGCCCTGCAAACCGGTTCATCTGTACCATTTTTCTAGGTTCCACATACATGCATTAATATACGATATTTGTTTTTCTCTTTCTGACTTACTTCACTCTGTATGACAGTCTCTACATCCATCCACGTCTCAAGAAATGACTCAATTTCATTCCTTTTTATGGCTGAGTAATATTCCATTGTATATATGTACCACAACTTATTTATCCATTCATCTGTCGTTGGGCATTTAGGTTGCTTCCATGACCTGACTATTGTAAATAGTGCTGCAATGAACATTGGGGTTCATGCATCTTTTTGAATTACAGTTTTCTCTGGGTATATGCCCAGTAGTGGGATTGCTGGGTCATAGGGTAATTCTATTTTTAGTTTTTTAAGGAACCTCTATATTGTTCTTCATAGTGGCTGTATAAATTTACATTCCCACCAACAGTGCAAGAGGGTTCCCTTTTCTCCACACCCTCTCCAGGATTTGTTATTTGTAGATTTTTCTGATGATGCCCATTCTAACTGGTGTGAGGTGATACCTCATTGTAGTTTTGATTTGCATTTCTCTAATAATTAGTGATGTTGAGCAGCTTTTCATGTGCTTATTGGCCATCTGTATGTCTTCTTTGGAGAAATGTCTATTTAGGTCTTCTGCCCATTTTTGGATTGGGTTGTTTGTTTCTTTAATATTGAGCTGCATGGGCTGTTTATATATTTTGGAGATTACTCCTTTTCTGTTGATTCATTTGCAAATATTTTCTCCCATTCTGAGCGTTCTCTTTTGGTCTTGTTTATGGTTTCCTTTGCTGTGCAAAAGCTTTAAAGTTTCATTAGGTCCCATTTGTTTATTTTTGTTTTTATTTCTATTACTTCAGGAGGTGGATCAAAAAAGATCTTTTTGTGATTTATGTCAAAGAGTGTTCTTCCTGTGTTTTCCTCTAAGAGTTTTATAGTGTCCGGTCTTACATTTAGGTCTCGAATCCATTTTGAGTTTATTTTTGTGTATGGTGTTAACGAGGATTCTAATTTCATTCTTTTACATGTTGCTGTCCAGTTTTCCCAGCACCACTTATTGAAGAGACTGTCTTTTCTCCATTGTATATCCTTGCCTCCTTTGTCATAGATTAGTTGACCATAAGTGCGTGGGTTTACCTCTGGGCTTTCTATCTTGTTCCATTGATATATGTTTCTGTTTTTGTTCCAGTACCATATTGTCTTGATTACTGTAGCTTTGTAGTATAGTCTGAAGTCAGGGAGTCTGATTCCTCCAGCTCCATTTTTTTCCCTCAAGACTGCTTTGGCTATTCGGGGTCTTTTGTGTCTCCATACAAATTTTAAGATTTTTTTGTTTTAGTTCTGTAAAAAATGCCATTGGTAATTTGATAGGGATTGCATTGAATCTGTAGATTGCTTTGGGTAGTATAGTCATTTTCACAGTATTGATTCTTCCAATCCAAGAACATGGTATATCTCTCCATCTGTTAGTATCATCTTTAATTTCTTTCATCAGTGTCTTATAGTTTTCTGCATACGGGTCTTTAGTATCCCTAGGTAGGTTTATTCCTAGGTATTTTATTCTTTTTGTTGCAGTGGTAAATGGGAGAGTTTCCTTAATTTCTCTTTCTGATCTTTCATTGTTATTGTATAGTAATGCAAGAGATTTCTGTGCATTAATTTTATATCCTGCAACTTTACCAGATTCATTGATTAGCTCTAGTAGTTTTCTGGTGGCATCTTTAGGATTCTCTATGTATAGTATCATGTCATCTGCAAACAGTGACAGTTTTAGTTCTTCTTTTCCAATTTGTATTCCCTTTATTTCTTTTTCTTCTCTGATTGTTGTGGCTAGGACTTCCAAAACTATGTTGAATAATAGTGGTGAGAGTGGACATCCTTGTCTTGTCCCTGATCTTAGAGGAAATGCTTTCAGTTTTTCACCATTGAGAATGATGTTTGCTTTGGGTTTGTCATATATGGCCTTTATTATGTTGAGGTAGGTTCCCTCTGTGCCCACATTCTGGAGAGTTTTTATCATAAATCGGTGTTGAATTTTGTCAGAAGCTTTTTCTGCATCTATTGAGATGATCATATGGTTTTTATTCTTCAGTTTGTTAATATGGTGTATCACATTGATTTGCATATATTGAAGAATCCTTGCATCCCTGGGATAAATCCCACCTGATGATGGTGTATGATCCTTTTAATGTTGTTGGATTCTGTTTGCTAGTATTTTGTTGAGGATTTTTGCATCTATATTCATCAGTGATATTGGTCTGTAATTTTCTTTTTTTGTAGTATCTTTGTCTGGTTTTGGTATCAGGGTGATGGTGGCCTCATAGAATGAGTTTGGGAGCGTTCCTTCCTCTGCAATTTTTTGGAGGAGTTTGAGAAGGATGGCTGTTAGCTCTTCTCTAAATGTTTAATAGAATTCACCTGTGAAGCCATCTGGTCCTGCACTTTTGTTTATTGGAAGATTTTTAATCACAGTTTCAATTTCATTACTTGTGATTGGTCTGTTCATATTTTCTATTTCTTCCTGGTTCAGTCTTGGAAGGCTATACGTTTCTAAGAATTTGTCCATTTCTTCCAGGTTGTCCATTTTATTGGCATAGAGTTGCTTGTAGTAGTCTCTTAGGATGCTTTGTATTTCTGCAGTGTCTGTTGTAACTTCTCCTTTTTCATTTCTAATTTTATTGATTTGAGTCCTCTCCCTCTTTTTCTTGATGAGTCTGGCTAATGGTTTATCAATTTTGTTTATCTTCTCAAAGAACCAGCTTTTTAGTTTTATTGATCTTTGCTATTGTTTTCTTTGTTTCTATTTCATTTATTTCTGCTCTGATCTTTATGATTTCTTCTGCTAACTTTGGGTTTGTTTGTTCTTCTTTCTCTAGTTCCTTTAGGTGTAAGGTTAGATTTTTTATTTGAGATTTTTCTTGTTTCTTGAGGTAGGCTTGTATAGCTATAAACTTCCCTCTTAGAACTGCTTTTGCTGCATCCCATAGTTTTGGATTGTTGTGTTTTCACTGTCATTCGTCTCTAGGTATTTTTTGATTTCCTCTTTGATTTCTTCAGTGACCTCTTGGTTATTTAGTACCGTATTGTTTAGCCTCCGTATGTTTGTGTTTTTTATGTTTTTTCCCCTGTAATTGATTTCTAATGTCATAGCGTTGTGGTCAGAAAAGACGCTTGATATGATTTCAATTTTCTTAAATTTACTGATGCTTGATTTGTGACCCAAGATGTGATCTATCCTAGAGAATGTTCCGTGCGCACTTGATAAGAAAGTGTAGTCAGCTGTTTTTGGATGGAATGTCCTATAAATATCAATTAAATCTATCTGGTCTATTGTGTCTATTTAAAGCTTGTGTTTCCATATTAATTTTCTGTTTGAATGATCTGTCCATTGGTGTAAGTGAGGTGTTAAAGTCCCCCACTATTACTGTGTTAGTGTCGATTTCCTCTTTTATAGCTGTTAGCAGTTGCCTTTTGTATTGAGGTGCTCCTATGTTGGGTGCATATATATTTATATTTGTTATATCTTCTTCTTGGATTGATCCCTTGATCATTATGTCATGTCTTTCTTTGTCTCTTGTAACATTCTTTATTTTAAAGTCTATTTTATCTGATATGAATATTGCTACTCCAGCTTTCTTTTGATTTCCATTTGCATGGAATATCTTTTTCCATCTCCTAACTTTCAGTCTGTATGTGTCCCTAGGTCTGAAGTGGGTCTCTTGTAGACAGCATATAGATGGGTCTTGCTTTTGTATCCATTCAGCAAGCCTGTGTCTTTTGGTTGGAGCATTTAGTCCATTTACTTTTAAGGTAATTATCGATATGTATGTTCCTGTTATCATTTTCTTAATTGTTTTGGGTTTGTTTTTGTAGGTCCTTTTCTTCTCCTGTGTTTCCCACTTAGAGAAGTTCCTTTAGCCTTTGTTGTAGAGCTGGTTTGGTGGTGCTGAATTCTCTTAGCTTTTGCTTATCTGTACAGCTTTTGATTTCTCCATCGAATCTGAATGAGATCCTTGCCAGGTAGAGTAATCTTGGTTGTAGGTTCTTCCCTTTCATCACTTTAAGTATATCATGCCACTCCCTTCTGGCTTGTAGACTTTCTGCTGAGAAATCAGCTGTTAACCTTATGGGAGTTCCCTTGTATGTTATTTGTCGTTTTTCCCTTGCTGCTTTCAGTAATTTTTCTTTGTTTTTAATTTTTGCCAATTTGAGTACTATGTGTCTCGGCATGTTTCTCCTTGGGATTATCCTGTATGGGACTCGCTGTGCTTCCTGGACTTGGGTGGCTATTTCCTTTCCCATGTTTGGGAAGTTTTCAGCTATTATCTCTTCAAATACTTTCTCTGGTCCTTTCTCTCTCTTCTTCTTCTTCTGGGACCCCTATAATGTGAATGTTGTTGTGTTTAATGTTGTCCCAGAGGTCTCTTAGGCTGTCTTCATTTCTTTTCATTCTTTTTTCTTTATTCTGTTCCGCAGCAGTGAATTCCACCATTCTGTGTTCCAGGTCACTTATCCGTTCTTCTGTCTCAGTTATTCTGCTATTGATTCCTTCTAGTGTAGTTTTCATTTCAGTTATTGTATTGTTCATCTCTGTTTGCTCTTTAATTCTTCTAGGTGTTTATTAAACATTTCTTGCATCTTCTCGATCTTTGCCTCCATTCTTTTTCCGAGGTCCTGGATCATCTTCACTATCATTATTTTGAATTCTTTTTCGGGCAGGTTGCCTATCTCCACTTCATTTAGTTTTTGTGGGGTTTTATCTTGTTCCTTCATCTGGTACATAGCCCTCTGCCTTTTCATCTTGTCTGTCTTTCTGTGAATGTGGTTTTTGTTCCACAGGCTGCAGGATTGTAGTTCTTCTTGTTTCTGCTGTCTGCCCTTTGGTGGATGAGGCTATCTAAGAGGCTTGTGTAAGTTTCCTGATGGGAGGGACTGGTGGTGGGTAGAGCTGCATCGATGGTTTTGTTCTTAGATCAAGTACAGACCTTCACGAGAAGTGGTAAATTCTGAGTAGAACGTATTTTCCAGCACAGCTATAGGCACAAATGTAGAAGTCAAGCTGCTGCCTGCTGACCTCTCTTCTGGCTCTGTAACTGCAGATGACTCCACTGTTTAAAGCATCAGGATCAGGACTTTATATCAGTTTTTGTTTTTTAGGATACTTTACTGGTGTGTTTCTTTGGATGTTTGCATTCCAAATTTCCTGTATTTGTAATTTCCTATTTTCTTCATCAAGATTGTGGGTCAGGATCTCCACTCATGCTGTGATCTGTCCGTGGTACTTGACAAAGCTCACTAGCAATGTGAAAAGATTCCCAGCCAGCCATGAAAGCACTTTCAATTTAAAACTACCTGAGAGGGTAAGACAGCATGGAAATCACAGTGAGACACTTTAGGATTGGGCAGCAGTGCTGAAGTCAGACAGCAAGGGTGCAGCACGTCACACACCCTAGCTCTGAGGAATGTTCTCAGGCTGGAGTTGTATATGGGAGGGTTCAAAGGAAGATAGAAAGAGAACTAAGTGGCAGTAACACAGGGTTTCCAAGGAAATTGTGTCATAACCTTTGAGGTCTTCAACGTGGGTTGCTTTTCTTTTCTAAGATAACACGTTTACCTCTTAAGGTTGAAAAGTTCTTGCCTTCTCGCCTTTAGCCTTGTAATGGGTTCTAGTATATAGAGGAAGTATTATGTGGTGGTTAAAACGTGGGTGCTGGTGGAACTGTTTTGTATCCTGATTATGGTGGTTGTTAATTAACTTGTACATATATTAAAACTCCATAGAACTGTACATCGAAAGGGGGAAAAATAGTCAGTTTTACTGTATAATTAAACAAACCCACAGGGTGCTGTGGCTAGGCTACTGGGGTTTGTTTGAATCAGAGATCCATCACTCCTTCATTGTGTGACCCTGGGCTGGTTACGTGTTCCCTAGCTTCCTCATCTCCAAATGCAGGTAAGAACAGTACCACCTGCATGGGATTGTTGTAAGGATTCAGTTAATCATGTAAAGTGCTTAAAAGCGCCAGGCTCATTGTGCTTGCTTAAATAAGAGTTAGCTATTATTACTATTATAAGAATGTAAAGGAATAAAAAGAAGCTATATGGGCTATCATGATCATAGCAGCTGCGAAGTCTCACATACAACTGTCCTGAGGTACTGTCTTTAGGCAGTACAGGAAGAAACCCTAGAAAAATGTCAAGTTACTAAGCAAATTTAAGTCTGCTCTATTGCTATTTTTCAGGGAAGGCAAAAACCAGCTCCCAAAACAAAAAAGTCCCCTCTTCCTCCTAATTCATTCATTCATGCATTGAATGCTGGCTATTTTCGAGGGACTTACTGAAAAATTAGAAAGGATCTTGGCAGTCTCTCATGTCCAAAATCATCTGATGATGTGTTCTCTAGCATGTGTGTCTTTGTGTGTGTGTGTGTGTGTGTGGCCTCAGTTTTCTCAGATTTACCACAGTTACTGGCCAGAGGTACTGACTGACTGTGATTAAGCATCATACCTATTGCACCTACTAGTGAGAATATTATAACCAAATTCTTCCACTAGGTTGATTAGCCAGAAGGTAAATTCTGATAATTGTTTGAGAAGCAAAAGGAAGCTTCTGCAAAACAGTGTTTTAAGGATGGTCTAGACTTAATAATCAGATCATGAAACTCCTGTATTAAATGAGAGAATATCGATGGTCTTTGACATGAAGGGGAAAAGTGAGGCATCATTCCTACATGATGTTAAAATGTTAATCTTTAGCCATTCCCACCCACTACAGGGCATCAATGGGGCAGACAACATGACAGAGACATTAAGAGCAGGCAGAGGTGCTATCTATTGGATTCACGTGAGTCTGAAGTTTTGTTTTTTTTTTTTATTGTTTAAGCACTACTCTTTGACAGTTGAAAGAAAACAATCCCCCGGGGAGGAGAAGAGCAGCCAAGAGAAAATGGAACATTCTGAGAAAGAATGGAAATGATTCTATTGCTCCACAAGACAGAGCCAAGTGGGAGGGATGCCAGGGTAAATGGTCAGAAGCCATCGACAAAACAGCTCGCCTCAGCTTCAGTGCTGGGTGCCTACTCAGTGATTAATAGCTCTGCCATATCTGGCACAGGTGGAGCTCCAAGTTAGTCATCTGCAGGAAACTAGCCTTGATTTCCATTTTGCAAAAAGTGTCTGAGTGATCAAGAAACACAAGCACACAGGATTGCATCTGTGCTCCACTTTTCCTTGGTTGTCATGGGAATTGTTGCAAGTAACATAAACAAATTTAGACTCTGCGGAACTACACAGTAAAGACCTAATGATTAGTAGGGCTTGCTGTTTATGGTGATTAAAAATGCAAAATGTTTAAACTTCACTTTGTCTCAGTAACTTTGAAGGAAATGCTCCTGTTTTAAAGAGGGGAAGAAAGATATGATGGAACTTTAAAAAATAAAAATGCATATTTAATATCACATAGAAGTCAAAAACTCTTTGATGGCACATATTTTCTTCCTTTTAAGGTGTCATGAATACAAAAGGGGTGACATGCTGAACACAACAAGGCTGCAGAACCAACTGGTATAAAGTTACTAAGTCATTTTCTAGCCCCTCAAAACAACTTCTGTTCTGTGGACATGAGGGGGCTGTACTGACACCTTGCCATTAATTTCTACTCTTTACTAATTCCTGCTTGCTGTCATAGTGTAAATGATTAATGATGGGAGGGCACTCTTCACACTAAGATCAATGGATTAAGGAGTATCAGTAAGCTGACGTATGCTCAGAAACCAACACGGTAAGAGAACTTTCTTAAACCAAAATCCATTGTGGGTCAATTGGATAGAACAGCAGTGATCCTGGGCTGCATTAGGTTGGCAGAATGTGGTGTAAATTAATAGCAGATCCTAGCACCAGTTCTCAACTGTCTAGGCACAGTTGTCTGAGGTCTGAGGGCCTTTTCTGTCTGAGGTATTGTAAACACCGTTTCCTGGCTTTCCTGCCTGTTTTTGCTGAGAATCATAAAATGTTAGGACTGAAATATCTGCTGTCATTCCCCCATTTTACAAATGAGAAAATGATGACCCAAAGAGACTAAATACAACCAGGGAGACTGAAACTTACTTAGTAAATTGCACTGTTTGAAATTGCTAGCAAAGTACCTTGGAACATTTTTAGATATGCCTCAGTCAAAACATAACCATTGAATTTTACAGGTAAGAAAAACCTGAGAATATAAGTTATGAACATTTAAAAATGGAATCTTTGCTGGTTGAGAGGTCTAAAAGCCTAGAGAGAAGATAAGGAGGGGGAAATATTCTGCTCTCTAAAATACATTATAAGTTTTCAGGGTAAATACAGTATCAGTTTTTGGATTCTGTATTTTTCCACAGATGCTAAGTTTACCATATTTTCTTCATTTTATCTAAAGATTCAGGCCTAGCTCCAAACTATAAACAGTAGATAGAAATATAATGGTCACAATTTTAACTTGTAAAATTAACTATTTCACTCTCTCCAAAATAAACTAGAAATCGACTACCATTTTCTCAACTTGGGAAGCTACCGCCCTCTAGAGGGTGGGTCTGGAAACGTCAGGGGTACTTCTCAACTATCACGATGAGGGATGGGGCTGGGAAGTTGCTCCTGGCCTTTCATATCTGGGAATGAAGGATGCACATAAAGAACTACCTTTCCCAAGATGTCAATAGTATTCACTTTGAAACCCAATGAGAGTGAGATCTACAAAGTTTTGACAAGTTGCATGTTAAAACACTGACCGTTTATCCTTACTTAGTGAGAAGGGAGCTAGAGTGTACACGTTGACAGAGAACATGGGACTATTAAGAAGTTCATGCTAGGGCTTCCCTGGTGTCTCAGTGGTTAAAAATACGCCTGCCAGTGCAGGGAACCCGGGTTCGAGCCCTGGTCCAGGAAGATCCCACATGCCACGGAGCAACTAAGCCCATGCACCAAAACTACTGAGCCTGCGCTCTAGAGCCTGCGAGCTACAACTACTGAACCCACATGCCACAACTACTGAAGCCTGTGTGCCTAGAGCCCGTGCTCCGCAACAAGAGGAGCCACCGCAATGAGAAGCCTGTGCACCGCAATGAAGAGTAGCCCCCGCTCGCCCCAACTAGAGAAAGCCCACACACAGCAACGAAGACCCAGTGCAGCCAAAGATAAATAAAATAAATTTATTTTTTAAAAAAGTTCATGCTAAACCTGAGTCTATAGGAAGCTCATGGATCTGCGTTTCAGGCCAGCTTACACCACGAGCTTTTATCTCAACATTGGGATCTGGGACTTGACTGGCCAGTGCATTGTCCACAGCTCTAGTGCCACTTACTCATTTAGGAATACATAAAGGTAAAGACTTCTGACTGATGTAATGTTATACAGTGTTTACAGGCAAATGTTGATAAAATGGTTAAAGTGCTCTGATCCTTGCAGAAGAAACTGAATGCCAGAAAAACATAACATGAATTCTTTTCTAAGATTTTCAGGCCCTTTTAGATTATGTAAGGGAAACTTCTACTTGTTTTCCAGTTTCCACTCTCCCCTTCTTCCCTTAAGTAATACAAGTCCGAAATCCCCATTTCCCTCTACATCTTCCAGCTTCCCCATGGGGGGTGTGGCCATGTAAGTGTTGACCAATGGACGCTGTGATGTGAGCAACTTCCAGTACTTCCCCCTTCTTTTCAGTAGGGGAGCTGCATGCTCATCACTCTCTTCTCCTTTTGCCATTGCGAAAGGATGACAACTTGAGCAACCACCTTAGACCCAGAGATGGAAGCTGCGGCATGTTCCCCCGGTTGGGTCCCTGGATGACTCTGTGGAGCAAAGCCACTTACTCGCTTCTATCTCATTTCAGCCCATGTATTTTGGAGACACTGATTTTCTGCCATTTTTTCATATGCCAACTGCTAAGCTGCTCTCTCAACTAGACTCCAAATTAGAAATGCCATCTGGTTTCAAAAAATAGTAGTGGGAGAAACCTGAATTCAACAGAACTCCTTTTTAGGTATATCTGAATCACAGATACACACATATATGTACCCAGCAAAAAATAACTTCTGTTTACAAACTCAATTCATTAAAAACTGGCACGGTCCTTGGTAGCTTAAAAAGGGTGGCGGAAGGTTTTATTATAGCAATATTTAATGCAATGTAATGTATACAGTATGTTGTATATCGTTAATCTTCAATGTGAACAGGTCAGCTTCATATATTTATCTTTTTTTCTTTTTCTGCAGATTGTACACAAGGGCAGGAGGTTGGTTTTATAGGCCACGCTTCTCCGGACGCGCTCTCCTTTGATGTTAACTACATGTGGCAAGAATGGGCGCCGGACCGTCAGAACTGTTCCTTGAGGTGTGTAGCCTCGGAGGTGCAGTTTGTCCTTAAACTCCGGCGTTACTGCTACCCAGCCTATGCAAGAACACGCAGAACACAGGTGGTGTTAGCAACTATCTTATTAAAAACACCAAACACAGCTCAAAATGGAAACCCAAGGGAGGCTACTGCCGTCTTTCACTCTATTTTTTAAAAGCATACAATGCATTTGTGAAAAGGTACAGATTTATTTTCAGAGTAGGTTACATCTTATGAATAACCTAGTATGTATTTCTTAAAATATTCAGCTTATGTCAGTTAAGGCATATCTGTATAAAAATATACTAAAGGTCAGTAAGGCTACTTTATTCACCTTTTAAAAAGTGCTTGGTGTAGGGACCTCCCTGGCAGTCCAGTCGATAAGACTCCGTGCTTCTATTACAGGGGGTGCGGGTTCGATCCCTGGTCAGGGAGCTAAGATCCCACATGCCACGTGGTGCGGCCAAATTAAAAAAGAAAAAAAAGTGCTTGGTGTAAAATTACCTGCAGAGGAGAACTTGATGTCAGCCACTGCTTCAGATTCCCCAAGTCCTTCATCTAATGTGATGTCTTCAGCCACAAGAGGAGGAAATCCTGCCATTCTTTCTTCTCCACCCATTGGAACCTTCCACATTGGGAGGAGATGAAGATATTTGGAACTTCAAATTAAACCCCTGATAACTCTAATATTAAGTAAGGCACTGATAAGATAATACTGTACAGGTATCAAGAATAAAATCCTTTTAAACATTCAACTGTTGAAAAAACCTCAAATCACTTCTAGGTCAAATGAAAAACCCGGGAGCTCTGTGATGGATGAAGCCTATAGATCCCAGTGACAAGGGCCCCATGTGGGCATCCATCTGGTGGTAACCTCCAGACACCAGAATCTTGCTTTATTAGCTTACAGTTTTTACAGTCCTCCATAAAGCTTTAGACACGATAATTTTGGGCAATTAAAGCAACATCCTTCCAAATACCTTAGTTCTTACAGGCCTGCCTGGACACAGAGATTAATCCCTGCCTCATCACCTCTCAAGGGTACATGGATAATGGGTAAGATTCAGCTTCTATGTTTACAGGTGTTTCCATGAATTGGAAGTAACTGGATAATAATTTACCTGTTTATTAACAGATCTCTCTGTGTTTAGCACTAAGGACACAAAGATAGCTATTACAGTATGTTCTGTATGGTCCCTACCCCCGAGGAGATGAGAAGGTGGAAACAGCAAGTAAATAAATTACAAGGTAAGAAACGTGATGAGAGGCATCTACTAAGTACTGTGATTGTGAAGGAAGTAATGAACGTGGTTTGGTCAAGGAAAACATTAATGAAGAACAGAATTTGAAAAATAGATTAAAGTTATTCAGTGGGAAGGTATCCTGGGTTAGTATCATGTACAGACACAGAAATTGGAAAAAGGATAATGAGTTCAGAGAACTGTAGTTTAACTGTGCAGAGTATGTTATGTGTGTGTGTGCATTAGTGATGAGGCTATCAGTTTAGACTTCTCTCAGTAATGTGGAATTATAAGCAGGAAAGAGAAAAGAATCAAAAAAGAATACTGTGGCCTGCTTTGTATTTTGGAAAAATCTGCATAGTGCAGGGTTTCTCAACCTCAGCACTATTGACCTTTTGGGCCAAATAATTCTTTGTCTCGGGAGGCTGTCCTGTGCATTGCACAATTTTTAGCAGCCTCTACTCAGCATCCACCAAGTTGTGAAAACCAAAAACGCCTCCAGTCTTTGTCAAATGTTCCCTTGAGGTAAGAGTCAACCCTGGTTGAGAACTACAGCTGTTGTGGGGTGAGGGTGGGCAGAAGGCAGTAAAACTGGGAGCTGGGAAAATACCTCAAAACAGGATCTCAAAACAGCCTAAAGAAAGTAGATTACAGTTTGGACTATGAGGCTGGACTCAGTGATAATTAGGAGGCAGGATTGACTTTGACTTGGGAGGTGAGTAAGAAAGCCAGAAGGCAAGGATAAGCCACAGAGCAGCCCAAGAAACCATTTGTATTACACCGGGAGAGAAGCCTCAGTGTTTTGAGAAGTATCAGTGAGTCCACTCTGAAGACTACACAGATGCATGGGGGTGGAGCCCTACCCTGAAAATCCCACATGTCTCTGGAGTATTAACTTTAGGGCAGTTATTTCGATGGAGTTTTAATTTCACTCTGGCTTTCTTAGGAAATCCAGAGAGAAAGAAGCATTTACTTCCCAAGTCAGGTTGGTTTTATCCTTGTTGAAGGGCGGGTGTGTATTTTGTGTTTTGACTTATTTTCAGTTGTATGAGCATTAACTAATGGTAAATCACCTCTGCATTGGACGTACCCGCTATTTTTGCAGTAGGTATGTCCCATAATCTTCATCACCACAAATACTTACGTAGCAGTGACAACAGTCCCCTTGCACTTGATCTTCTCCACAACCTCGTGGTGTAGGTACAACAGAGAGAGGTAAAGGAAACTTACCTAAAGTCACACAGCTTCGTTAAGTGGTGGAGCAGAGCAGGATTTGGACCCAGCCTGGCTCCAGAGATCTTAACTATCATACATTACACACCAGCCAACAGTGTGTACCCATGTCTGGTTAAAAGATCTGTAAACAGGCCCCATTCAGTCTCTGGTGAACTTGGAACAATTTCAGTGGCATAGAAAGGGCACAACAGGGACTGCAGAGCATGGGATGTGAGGAGTAAGCTTGATTGTAAAGAGGTGGAACGAGTGGGACACTGAGTTTTGTTATTTTAAAGGTCAGAGAAATTTTAACACACTCCTTAACAGGTGAAAGGAAGGAGCAAGTAAAGCAGGAGAGAAGAGGTACGATAACCTCTAAGTGCCTGGGATTAAGAACCTCGGAGGAGAGCTTTTCCACTCATACAAGGGCTTCTCAACTCAGCACTACTCATATTTTGGACCAGATAATTCTGTGTTGTGAGGTACTGTCTTGTGCATTGCATTATGTTTAGCATCATCTCTGGCTTCCACCCACTAGATGCCAGTAGCATCACCCAGTTGTGAGAAAATCTGTAACTTAGAGCTCTTCACTCACATTATCCAGTATAACTTTCTGCAATGATGTGACCGTTGGGCAGTTGAAAAGTGGCTAGTGCAAGGGAAGAACTAAATTTTAAAGTTTATTTCATTTTAATTAACTTATTTAAATAGGCGCATGGCGCTACAATATTGGACAGTGTCACCTAGAGAAAACCCAGCTCTGTCACTATTCTAGGATCAGTCCAATCCAACATCACTTTTCTATAAGAGCCCACCTCAATTTATAGCCAAAATCCTCAAGGTGAACAAGGTCGGGGAGAGCTAGCTGATGGTGTAACAAAGTTGGTTCTGTCCAACAAAGTCTTTTTTAGCAGGGCCGTGGGACTATTACAGGGTGTGTTAACCTAACTATACAACCATCAAAGCATGTTGCCTCACCTTGAGTAACGTATGACCCCCGTGCTTCTCATATACAGTGTCCGCCTTGTCCAATGAAGTAATGTGAACGGGAAGGAAGTTGGAAGCCACAACTGTAAGCCACGTTCACTGATTTTCCTTAAGAAAGGAAGAAGGAACTTATTTTATACAATGAAAAACTACCAACCAGTATAAAACTGCTGTGTGTATAAGTCAACTAAAGTTCTCTACAGAGGAAAACAGCTTTTCAAAGTTAAATACTGGTTACAAAGGAACAAATGAAGTATTTAGTTTTGCCTTCTATGGCAAACAGGGCCATAGAAGCACCCATTCTGCAGTTACCACAGACGTTTCTTAAAGCCACATATTTGACATTTCATCTCAGCGAAGCCACACATATCATATTGCATTAGTGAATTATTCAAATGTTAAATCTGTATAGTAATCTCATGAGTAAACTCAAGATATGAAGAGAAAGTGAGGGGTGAAGCTAGGTGTAGAAAGTGAAAGAAGGATTTTCCGGAGAAATATACAAAGAACTAAAGCTACGAGGGAAACCTCCAAGATAACAGAAACTACTTTGTCATCTGGTTCACATACAGTGCCTAGAAGAGGGACTGGTACATAGAAGTACTCTAATTATTTATGTTGGAAAGTTACTACAACATATACTGAATTTCCAAGCACTAAACTGACACAGAAGAGAAATGTGACCAAAGTAGGTAGATAATTTTTAAAGTGAAGGCTCCAGCCAGCCCCTGGTGGACATTAATGAAAGATATAGGATTAGGTGCCTGAACCACGATCAGACTCCCAGCGTCTCAGAAAACGATGGGGACTGGCGCCCTAAGGCTCACCATCTGGTCTATAGCTTCGGCGCCCTTGGCGATGCAGTAATCGGACTCCAGAAGCGTGTAGAAGAGAGTGCACTTGCCAGCGTTGGTGGCGCCAACCACATAGACGTCGCCGCGGTAGCGTCAGGAACGCTGGAGCGCGGAGATCAAACTCTTCGACTCCATAGCCAGTCTTGAAGCTGATGAGCCGCACGTCTCTGAGCATCGTGCTGGACTTGGGCGAAGGATTCGCTTTCTCCTGCTTGTCCCGTGGCCGGTCCCCGCTGGGGTGTTGTGGCCTTCGGTAGCCAGGGGGCGGCAGGAGCCCGGCGCGGGCACAGTCGTTCCACAGTCGCTCCTGGAGCCGCTGTCGGTAGCCGGGAGTATCCAGGGGCAGCAGGTTCACCTTGTTTCCCAGCAAGATCAGCTGCTTGGGGCCCACCGGCGCGGGCAGGTGCGGCAGCAGGGCGTCGGGCAGATCAAGCAGGTCTATCACGTACAGTACCAGGGCGAGCTTGGGCCTCCGCAGCGCGGCGGTCACCAGCTCCAGGTACTGCTCGCGGCTCACCTGCAGGTGCAGGGCGCGCCGGTGAAACACCAGCAGTCAGCAGCGCTGGCACACGGTCCGGGTGCATCTGCCGGGAGTTCCGTAGTTCCTGCTGCCGCCGCTCCTCCCGCCGCTGTAGCACCGTCGCTCCTCCTCTTCCTGCCGCTGCTGCAGCTCCCGCAGCTGGTCCTGGAGGGTCACTGCGGGCTCCGAATCCGGGACGTACTCGGGGAACAGAAAACTCTCCTCCATGTCAGCCCTTCCTTGGTTATCCCCAGTCGCTGTCGAGCCACGGGGAAGCCCACATCCCAGGCAGGATGGGTACAGGGAGGAGGAATTGGCCTCACATCTCCTCTCGAGGAGCGTCTCCCGGAGGCCATGGCGCGCTATCGTGGGAGTGGATCCCCGCAGGAAGCTGCATAGCAGCCTGAGTGAGGCCCGTGGGCAGCATGAGAAACGCGGGCGTGGGCAAAAGGGGCTGAGCCACCTTTTCTCACGTGCTCTGTGGCCCCAGATGTGCGTATAACAGTAGAGACTACCTGAGAGCTGTCATTTGTCAGGGTCGCACTTCGGCTCCTCCTCTCGCGTCTGATCTCGTAAGTTCTCGCGAGGAAGGCTCTGTGGCCTGAGAGCCCAGTTGAAACCGAGATAAACGCACCGGGGGCTTAAGACTACGGTGGGTTGGTCGAATAGGCTAGCGAGTGAGGGTTTGTTCACTTTCAGGCTTCTTCAGCGCGCCGCCGCTGGCACCATCTTCTGGTAAGAAATCACATTTTTAAAATCTTCGTGTTTTTTTGTCTTTGGAACTGGAAAAAAATAGAAAATCGAATGCCGCAGACATATGGCCACAATTTTAAAACATCTTTATATTAGAGTATAATTGCTTTACAATGGTAAAAACCTTTCATTAATACATCTTCTTGGCTCTTTTTCCATGTGTCATTTGTGCAACAGCATTAAAAAGCAAAAACTTTCATTGGCTAGATCCAAAGCTTGAGAGTGTAGAAGCAGCCCCTGCTTCAACCACTTGAAGCTTCAGCCCACAACTTGCGCATGTGCAGTTCTAGCCGTCAGCAAAGCTTAACCTACACTTTGCCCAGGCGCAGAATTAATATTGGGCCTTTTTTTTCCGCTCCCCCTGCCCCTCCCGCGCCGTGAGACGCAGAGTATTCTGGGAACGCCCGACATGGAAATGTTTTCTTTCGACGCTGCGTAGGCCTGTGGGCGCTTGGCTTTTCTCTCTGTGGTTTTGAGAGTTAGCTTCTCGTGAACCGTTTGTCAATATGTGTGACGCACACGAGGGTAGGTGACCACTCAGAACACTCCGCGGCGACCCATCTAAGGGGGGAAACGTGGGTAGCTGGACGAATTGAGGATTTGCGGCCTCCTCCCCGGCCCGTCGCACCATGGCCCCAGTCGTTTCCCTACACTCCCGAGGCCGGGAACGAATCCGGGATTTTGAGAGGTGGAGGGTGCAGGGAACGTAGCCTTTATCATCTCGGTCAGGGTGACTCTTGTTCTCTCCTCTGTCTGCCCCTGGGTGAGTCTGACACTCCCTTCCCGTGTTGAAAATAGCGCGCAGAACCATGCGACAGGTTCCGTTGTTCTGACTTTGAAGCAAAGGACTCCTTTCTTGATTTTCCTTAAGGCCAGAGTTAATGAATTTATGAATAGTTGAATTTTTGAGCGTCAGCCTGTGCCAGGCATTGTGCTAGGCTCTGGAAATACTCCGGGGACAAAGAGTATTGAGAGGAGGGGAGCAGGGATTAGTCTGTTTTGGCGTTCCTTCATGCTGTCACGTGCCTAAGTAAATTATCTTAAAAGATGACTTTTCCATTTCCTCTTTCCACAAGATGACACAGTTCTAGGTGCCGTGTGTTTCGCTGAACAGGACCAATATATCTTTTTTTTCCTTTCTATATGTAGAATTCTTAGTCATGTCTAGTGTATTTTCATTATGTATTTTTAAAGCTCCCAATTCCATTCTCTACAGCTTCTATTTCTACGTCGTTTTCTTCTAGCTCCTTATACCGTGTTCACCCCTCACATTTATCCTTATTTTCTCAGCTGCTTCGTGGAGAAAATAGAAGAAGCTTAAACTCTACTGTTTAAACTTCTGTCACTTTTAATCTTGAGTCTATTAGCATCATTATTATATTCTCTCTTTTTTTTTTTTTTTACATTCTCTTAACTTCTGTGTTGGAAAAAAAGTGAAAGTTTTTTTAGCTTTATTTTTGAGTAGGTAATATATTCTCATGGCTCACAAGCCATGAAAATGTAAAGTGTAAGGTCTTATTCTTGTCGGCCATCTCTCCTGTGTGAGCCCTCTCCATCATAAGTAACCACTGTTCTTTAGAGTCATAAGTAACCACTGTTCTTAGATTCTTAGCTCTCCAGATGCTTTATTTATATTCAAGGAAATACAAGTATAGTATTCTTTTTTTTTTTTACAAGTTTATTTATTTATTTTTGGGTGCATTGCACATGCTTTGTCTAGTTGTGGCGAGCAGGGGCTACTCTTTGTTGAGGCGTGTGGGCTTCTCATTGCGTTGGCTTCTGTTGTTGAGGAGCACGAGCTCTAGGCGCACGGGCTTCAGTAGTTGTGGCACATGGGCTTTGTTGCTCCACGGCATGTGGGATCTTCCCAGACCATGGATCGAACCCGTGTCTCCTGCATTGGCAGGTGGATTCTTAACCACTGTGCCACCATGGAAGTCCCTACGAATATAGTATTCTGTTTTCTCCCTTTTTACAGACAAAAAGTAACTTCACATTTTTCTGCACTTTTATTTTTTGCTTTATCTACTATATCCAGGAGATTTTCATATCAGTACATAGAGAACATCCTAATTTTTTTTCACAGCTACTTAGTTTGTCTGGATATACCATAACTAAAGTTGTGTCTTGATGGATAGTTGGGTTATTTCCAGTCTTTTTCTGCTTCAAACAATGCTGTAATGAGTAATCTTGTACGTATCATTTTGTCCAATACAAATATATCTGTAGGATAAATTTTTAGGTGTAGAATTGTCAGGTCAGATAATGTATACATGTTACACAAAATATTAACATTTTGCTAAATGGTGCCAAGTGACCACTGTAGTGATTATGCTAATTAGTATTCTCTTAACAATGTATAATAATCCTGTGGGAAAACAGTTAACGTTATCTCAGTTATCAAGTTTGCTCCAGCATTGAGTCTCAATTCCAGTCCTGCTTGTGTCCTTTGATCATTATTTGATATGCCCTCATCAGTTTTTAGACACTCTTTCTTCAGCTGGCTTCTTTCTGTGTGAAATACTAGATCTCTCTTGTCCTCAAGAAAGCAAGTTGAATGGTTTATTTCCTTTTTCTTCCAATATTTTGAGAAAATGAGTGACTTCTCAATTGATAAATCAGATGGACATTTTTTAAACCTTATCTAAACCCTGTGGCAGTCAACACTGTTGATGACTTTCTCATGGAAAGTCATTCCTTCTATCTGCAACATCACTCTCACTTAATTCTTCTTACCTTTGTGGCTTTTTTTCTCTTTCTCTTCTGCTATTCACATTATCCCTGGATGATTTCATCCCTTCTCCATGGCTTCAGTTTCCATACGTGGATGACTTCTGAGTACAGTCAGCCCTCCATATCAGTAGGTTCTGCATCTGGGAATTTAACCTCAGATGGAAAATATTTGGGAATACAGTGCCAGGAAGGAAAACTTGAATTTGCCTTGAGCTGACAACTATTTATAGGTATGCCTTGTTTTATTTTGCACCTCTTTTTGTGCTTCACATTACTGTTCTTTACAAATTTAGGTTTATGGCAACCCTGGATTGAGCAAGTCTGTTGATGCCATTTTTAAACAGCATTTGTTCACTTCATGTCTCTGTATCAGATTTTGCTAATTCTTGTAATATTTCAGACTTTTTCATTATTATATTTGTTATGGTGACCTGTGATCAGTGATCTTTGATTTTACTACAGTGAGTCTCTGAAAGATCAGATGATGGTTAGCAATTTTTCACGAAAAGTATTTTTTAATTAAGGTATATACATAATTTTTTAGACATAGTGCTATTGCATAATTAATAGACTATGGTGTAGTATAAACATAACTTTTATATGCCCAACAGGCTTTCTGTCTTGTTCAATTGATCTGTATTTGTTTTTGTGCCAGTACCATACTGTTTTGATTACTGTAGCTTTCTAGCATAGTCTGAAGTCAGGGAGCCTGACTCCTCCAGTGGCATTTTTCTTTCTGAGAATTCCTTTGGCTATTCGGGGTCTTCGTTGTTACCATACAAATTTAAAAAAATTATGTTCTAATTTTGTGAAAAATGTGTAAAAATGTGTAATTTGATGGGGATTGCACTGAATCTGTAAATTTCCTTGGATAGTATACTCATTTTGACAATATTGATTCTTCCAATCCAAGAACAGGATATATCTTTACATCTGTTTGTGTCTTCTTCCATTTCTTTCATTAGTGTCTTAAAGTTTTTGGAGTACAGATCTTTTGCTTCCTTAGGTAGGTTTATTCCTAGTTATTTTATTCTTTGAATGTGATGGTAAATGGGATTGTTTCCTTAACTTTTATTTCTAATCTTTCATTGTTAGTGTATAGAAATGCAAGAGATTTCTATGTATAAATTTTATATTCTGCAACTTTAGCAGAATTAATTCTTTTTTTTAATTTTTCAATTTTATTTTTATACAGCAGGTTCTTATTAGTTATTTATTTTATACATATTAGTGTATATATGTCAGTCCAGTCTCCCAATTCATCAGACCACCACCACTTCCCCCCCACCACTTTTTCCCCTTGGTGTCCATACGTTTGTTCTCTACATCTCTGTCTCAATTTCTGCCCTGCAAACCAGTTCATCTGTAGCATTTTTCTAGGTTCTACATATATGCATTAATATACAATATTTGTTTTTCTCTTTCTGACTTACTTCACTCTGTAGTCTCTAGATCCATCCACGTCTCTACAAATAACCCAATTTCATTCCTTTTTATGGTTGAGTAATATTCCATTGTATATATGCACCACATCTTCTTTATCCATTCATCTGTTGATGGGCATTTAGGTTGCTTACATGTCCTGGCTATTGTAAATAGTGCTACAGTGAACATTGGGGTGCGTGTGTCTTTTTGAATTATGGTTTTCTCTGGGTATAGGCCCAGTAGTGGGGTTGCTGGGTCATAGGGTAATTCTATTTTTAGTTTTTTAAGGAACCTCCATACTGTTCTCCATAGTGGCTGTATCAATTTACATTCCCACCAACAGTGCAAGAGGGTTCCTTTTCCTCCACACCCTCTCCAGCATTTCTTGTTTGTAGATTTTCTGATGATGCCCCATTCTAACTGATGTGAGGTGATATCTCATTGTAGTTTTGATTTGCATTTCTCTAATAATTAGTGATGTTGAGCAGCTTTTCATGTGCTTCTTGGCCATCTGTATGTCTTCTTTGGAGAAATGTCTATTTAGGTCTTCTGCCCATTTTTGGATTGGGTTGTTTGGGTTTTTTTGGGGGGGGTTATTTGTTTTTTTAATACTGAGCTGCATGAGCTGTTTATATATTTTGGAGATTACTCCTTTGTCTGTTGATTCGTTTGCAAATATTTTCTCCCATTCTGTGGGTTGTCTTTTCGTCTTGTTTGTAGTTTCCTTTGCTGTGCAAAAGCTTTTAACTTTCATTAGATCCCATTTGTTTATTTTTATTTTCATTACTCTAGGAAGTGGATCAAAAAAGATCTTGGTGTGATTTATGTCAAAGAGTGTTCTTTCTGTGTTTTGCTCTAAGAGTTTTATAGTGTCCGGTCTTACATTTAGGTCTCTAATCCATTTTGAGTTTATTTTTGTGTATGGTGTTAGGGAGGGTTCTAATTTCATTCTTTTACATGTAGCTGTCCACTTTTCCCAGCACCACTTATTGAAGAGACTGTCTTTTCTCCATTGTATAACCTTGCCTCCTTTGTCATAGATTAGTTGACCACAGGTGCGTGGGTTTATGTCTGGACTTTCTATCCTGTTCCATTGATCTATATTTCTGTTTTTCTGCCAGTGCCATATTGTCTTGGTTACTATAGCTTTGTAGTATAGTTTGAAGTCAGGGAGTCTGATCCCTCCAGCTCTGTTTTCTCCCCTCAAGGCCTCATTGGCTATTCGGGGTCTTTTGTGTCTCCATACAAATTTTAAGATTTTTTGTTTTAGTTCTGTAAAAAATGCCATTGGTAATTTGATAGGGATTGCATTGAATCTGTAGATTGCTTTGGGTAGTATAGTCATTTTCACAGTATTGATTCTTCCAATCCAAGAACATGGTATATCTCTCCATCTGTTTGTATCATCTTTAATTTCTTTTATCAGTGTCTTATAGATTTCTGCCTACGGATTTTTTGTCTCTCTAGGTAGGTTTATTCCTAGGTATTTTATCCTTTTTGTTGCAATGGTAAATGGGAGTATTTCCTTAATTTCTCTTTTAGATTTGTCATCATTAGTGTATAGGAATTCAAGAGATTTCTGTGCATTAATTTTATATCCTGTAACTTTACCAGATTCATTGATTAGCTCTAGTAGTTTTCTGGTGGCATCTTTAGGATTCTCTATGTATAGTATCATGTCATCTGCAAACAGTGACAGTTTTAGTTCTTCTTTTCCAATTTGTATTCCTTTTATTTCTTTTTCTTCTCTGATTGCTGTGGCTAGGACTTCCAAAACTATGTTGAATAATAGTGGTGAGAGTGGACATCCTTGCCTTCTTCCTGATCATAGAGGAAATGCTTTCAGTTTTTCACCATTGAGAATGATGTTTGCTGAGGGTTTGTCATATATGGCCTTTATTATGTTGAGGTAGGTTTCCTCTGTGCCCACATTCTGGAGAGTTTTTATCATAAATGGGTGTTGAACTTTGTCAAAAGCTTTTTCTGCATCTATTGAGATGATATGATTTTTCTTCTTCAGTTTGTTAATATGGTGTTCACATTGATTGATTTGCGTATATTGAAGAATCCTTGCATCTCTGGGATAAATGCCACTTCACGGTGTATGATCCTTTTAACGTGTTGTTGGATTCTGTTTGCTAGTATTTTGTTGAGGATTTTTGCATCTATATTCATCAGTGATACTGGTCTGTAATTTTCTTTTTTTGTAGTATTTTTGTCTGGTTTTGCTGTCAGGGTGTTGGTGGCCTCATAGAATGATCTTGGGAATGTTTCTTCCTCTGCAATTTTTGGAAGAGTTTGACAAGAATGGGTGTTAGCTCTTCTCTAAATGTTTGATGAAGCCATTCTGGTCCTTGACTTTTGTTTGTTGGAAGATTTTTTTTTAATATTTATTGATTGATTGATTGATTGCTGTGTTGGGTCTTCATTTCTGTGCGAGGGCTTTCTCTAGTTGCGGCAAGTGGGGGCCACTCTTCATCGCGGTGCGCGGGCCTCTCACTATCGCGGCCTCTCTTGTTGTGGAGCACAGGCTCCAGATGCACGGGCTCAGTAATTGTGGCTCACGGGCCCAGTTGCTCCACAGCATGTGGGATCTTCCCAGACCAGGGCTTGAACCCGTGTCCTCTGCACTGGCAGGCAGGCTCTCAACCACTGCACCACCAGGGAAGCCCCCTGTTGGAAGATTTTTAATCACAGTGTCAATTTCATTACTTGTGATTTGTCTGTTCATATTTTCTATTTCTTCCTGGTTCAGTCTTGGAAGGCTATACCTTTCTAAGAATTTGTCCATTTCTTCCAGGTTGTCCATTTTATTGGCATAGAGTTGCTTGTAGTAGTTTCTTAGGATGCTTTGTATTTCTGTGGTGTCTGTTGTAACTTCTCCTTTTTCATTTCTAATTTTATTGATTTGGGTCCTCTCCCTCTTGTTCTTGATGAGTCTGGCTAATGGTTTATCAATTTTGTTTATCTTCTCAAAGAACCAGCTTTTAGTTTTGTTGATCTTTGCTATTGTTTTCTTTGTTTCTATTTCATTTATTTCTGCTCTGATGTTTATGATTTCTTTCCTTCTGCTAACTTTGGGTTTTGTTTGTTCTTCTTTCTCTAGTTCCTGTAGGTGTAAGGTTACATTGTTTATTTGAGATTTTTCTTGTTTCTTGAGGTAGGCTTGTATAGCTATAAACTTCCCTCTTAGAACTGCTTTTGCTGCATCCCATAGTTTTGGATCGTCGTGTTTTCACTGTCATTTGTCTCTAGGTATTTTTTGATTTCCTCTTTGATTTCTTCAGTGACCTCTTGGTTATTTGGTAACGTATTGTTTAGCCTCCATGTGTTTGTGTATTTTAAGTTTTCTTCCCTGTAATTGATTTCTAATCTCATAGCGTTGTGGTCAGAAATGATGCTTGACATGATTTCAATTTTCTTAAGTTTACTGATGCTTGATTTGTGACCCAAGATGTGATCTATCCTAGAGAATGTTCCTTGTGCACTAGAGAAGAAAGTGTAATCTGTTGTTTTTGAATGGAATGTCCTATAAATGTCAAATCTTTCTGGTCTTTTGTGTCTATTTAAAGCTTGTGTTTCCATATTAATTTTCTGTTTGAATGATCTGTCCATTGGTTTAAGTGAAATGTTAAAGTCCCCCACTATTACTGTGTTAGTGTCGATTTCCTCTTTTATAGCTGTTAGCAGTTGCCTTATGTATTGAGGTGCTCCTGTGTTGGGTGCATATATATTTATAATTGTTATATCTTCTTCTTAGATTGATCTCTTGATCATTATGTAGTGTCTTTCTTTGTCTCTTGTAACATTCTTTATTTTAAAGTCTATTTTATCTGATATGAGTATTGCTACTCCAGCTTTCTTTTGATTTCCATTTGCATGGAATATCTTTTAACGTCCCCTCACTTTCAGTCTGTATGTGTCCCTAGGTCTGAAGTGGGTTTCTTATAGACAGCATATAGATGGGTCTCGTATTTGTATCCATTCAGCCAGTCGGTGTCTTTTGGTTGGAGCATTTAATCCATTCATGTTTAAGATAATTATCGATATGTATGTTTCTATTACCATTTTGTTAACTGTTTTGGGTTTGTTTTTGTAGGTCCTTTTCTTCTCTTCTGTTTCCTACTTAGAAAAGTTCCTTTAGCATTTGTTGTAAAGCTGGTTTGGTGGTGCTGAATGCTCTTAGCTTTTGCTTGTCTGTAAAGCTTTTGATTTCTCTGTCAAATCTGAACAAGAGCCTTGCTAGGTAGAGCATTCTTGGTTGTAGGTTTTCCCCTTTGATCACTTTAAATATATCGTGGCACTCTGTTCTGGCCTGCAGAGTTTCTGGGGGAAAAAAACAGCTGATAGCCTTATGGGGATTCCCTTGTATGTTATTTGTTGCTTTTCCCTTGTTGCTTTTAACATTTTCTCTTTGTTTTTAATTTTTATCAGTTTGATTAATATGTGTCTCAGAGTGTTCCTCCTTGGGTTTATCTTGTATGGAACTCTCTGTACTTCCTGGACTTGAGTGATTGTTTCCTTTCCTGTGTTAGGGAAATTTTCGGCTATTATCTCTTCAAATATTTTCTCAGGCCCTTTTTCTCTCTCTTCTCCTTCTGGGACCCCTATAATGTGCATGTTGGTGCATTTACTGTGTCCCAGAGATCTCTTAGACTGTCCTCATTTCTTTCCATTCTTCTTTCTTTATTCTGTTCCGCAACAGTGATTTCCACCATCCGTCTTCCAGTCTCATTTATTCTGCAATTGATTCCTTCTGGTGTATTTTTAATTTCAGCTATAGTATTGCTCATCTTATGTCTTTGTTTTTTAAATTTTCTAGCTCTTTTTTTTTTTTTTTTTTTTTTTGCGGTACGCGGGCCTCTCACTGTTGTGGCCTCTCCCGTTGCGGAGCACAGGCTCTGGACGCGCAGGCTCAGCGGCCATGGCTCACGGGCCCAGCTGCTCCGCGGCATGTGGGATCTTCCCAGACTGGGGCACGAACCCGTGTCCCCTGCATCAGCAGGCGGACTCTCAACCACTGCACCACCAGGGAAGCCCTAAATCTTCTAGCTCTTTATTAAACATTTCTTGTATCCTCTCGGTCTGTGCCTCCATTCTTTTTCTGAGATTTTGGATCATCTTTACTATCATCACTCTGAAATCTTTTCCAGGTAGATTGACTATCTCCACTTCACTTAGTTCTTTTTGGGTTTTGTCTGGTTTCTTTGTCTGGAACATATTTCTCTGCCATCTCATTTTGTCTAACTTTCTGTGTTTGTGGTCTCTGTTCCTCAGGCTGCAGGATTGTAGTTCCTTTTGCTTCTGGCGTGTGCCCCCGGTGGGTGAGGTTGGTTCAGGGGCTTGTGCAGGCTTCCTGGTGGGAGGGACTGGTGCCTGCCCACTGGTGTGTGGAGCTGGGTCTTATCCTTCTGGTGGGCAGTGGTGTGTTTATAAGCAGCTGTTGGTTCAGGACAACTTTAGGCAGCCTGTCTGCTGATGGGTAGGGCTGTGTTCCCACCCTGTTGGTTGTTTGGCCTGAGATGTCCCAACACTGGAGCCTGCAGGCTTTCAGGTGGGGCAGGTCTTGGTGCCAAAGTGGCAACCTCGGGAGAGCTCACTCTGGGACCTCTACCACCAGTGGCCTTGCCCCTGGTGTGAGCCACAGCCAACCCCCTCCTGCCCGGGAGACACCCCAAGACCTGCAGGTACATCTGGCCCAGACTCCTATGGAGTCACTGCTTTGCCCTGGGTCCCAGTGCATGTGAAAACTTGAGTGCTCCCTCCAAGAGTGGAGTCTGTATTTCCCCCAGTCCTCTGGAGCTCCTGCACTCAATCCCTGCTGACCTTCAAAGTCAAATGCTCTGGGGGCTCCTCCTCCTGTTGCCAGTCCCCCGCTGGGGAGCCTGACGTGGGGCTCAGAACTCTCACTCCTATGGGAGAACCTCTGTGATATAATTATTTTCCAGTTTGTGGGTTGCCCGCCTGGCAGGTGTGGGATTGATTATATCGTGAAAGCGCCCCTCCTACCATCTCATTGTGGCTTCTTTTTCTTTGGATGTAGAATATCTTTTTTGGTAGGTTTCCATCTTTTTTGTTAGTGGTTGTTCAGCAGTTAGTTGTGATTTTGGTGTTTTCATGAGAGGAGTTGAGCTCAAGTCCTTCTACTCCCCCATCTCGTCCTTATCTCCACAACACACTTATTCTTTTACATAAGAAGATGAGACTAATATTAGGACCAGTGCACACTAATTTTTACAATGCCCTGTTGTTTAAGTACCTATTATTGCATAGCTACCCCAAAATGTGGCTGTGTAAAAATTAATTTAATATGTTCATGGATTCAGTGGGTCAGGAATTTGGACAGAGCATAGTAGGAATGGCTCGTCTGCTGCCTGACGTCAGTGGTTGAACTGAGAAGTCTCAAAGGCTGAGTGTTGACAGCTGGGGGTTGGGTGATCCTAGAGTGTTTACTCACATGTCTGGCATCCAGCCTAGGAAAACTCAAGGACTAGGATTGCTGACTAGAGCATCTGTAAGTGGCCTCTCCATATGGTTTGGGCTTCCTCACCCAAGTATACCAGGCTTAGAGTAGTAGAACTTCTTAATGGCAGCTCAGGCTCCAGAAGAAAGTGTCTCAGCAAACAAGGTGGAACCACATTGCCTTTCCTGACCTAGCTTGTAAAGTTATGTAGCATTGTTTTAGCTGTATTCTCTTGGTTATACGAGAGTGAAAAATCCACTCACATTCAAGGGAAGAAAAGATAGACTCTCATATCTTCGTAGTAGGAATGTCAATACGACTTTTATTATTATAAAGGAGCATGTGAAATGGACGATACGGTTGTGATCATCTTTGGAAAACACAGCCTGTTATCCCTGTCCATGTATGAAATGTTGCTGTAATAGACAGCCCACCTTAAGGTATTGCCTAGCTGTTGGAGTCCTTTGCTGGCTGTACCCTCTTACCCAAATGTCTCCAAGGAGCCTGTTGGTCACAGGACTATGACCTTGTTCCTAGTTATCAATAGTTAGCTATTAATGAGAATTACATGGACTTTCTGGAGAAGATGGAATACTTAAAATTCACACAATTTACACTGAACCTTTGTCATGAAGCCTCTTAGTGTGTTGGGAGAATACCTGTGTGACATAGACATATGTATACATAGACCTATGAATATTATTCCATTACAATTTAGTTAATGTAGTTGAAATTTTAGAAAAGTGGGGTAAAAGGATTGTTTTTTACTTAGGAGATAGTTATATGTTTCTGCTACATCGTATCATAGGAGCAAGATGTTAACTGGTTGCATTTTACTGAAAGTGAGAATATTTTTGTTTTTTGTAGGTATGCAGTATGAGGAGGAGGAGGATGAAATCCCCCAGATTTGTGGCAAGAGGCATGCTAGATTGTAATCAGGTAACTTTTTAGACCAAACTGAATCAACTTGAAAAAGCACTATAACCTATACAGGGATTTCCTGCTAATTCTGTTTTTGAAAATTAAATGTTCTATATGAATATGCTACATGAGAGCTGGTTTCTCATTTTATTTATTTATTTAAATATTTAACTTTAACTTTTGAAGTATTTCCGACCTACACAAAAGTTACACAAAGGAATCATGTATGTACTTCACCCAGATTCCATAAATGTTAACCTTATATTACATTTTCTTTGTCTTTTCCTTTTTCTCTCTCTCTACATGTATTTTTTTTCTGAAACATTTGAGAGTAATTTGGTTACATAAGAACATTCTTTTACATACTCATAATAGAACTCATCAAAATCAGGAAATTAAATATGAATACAGTTATCTTATTTAATTTAGAAACCATATCCAAATTCTGCCAGTTGTCCAACTAATGTTGTTTATAACAAAATAAAAAAAATTTTTTTGATCCTGGATCCAACATAAGAGCACATAGTGCAGTTAGTTTTCATGCCTTATTTTTTTGTCTCCCATAATCTACAACAGTTTCTCACTCTTTTTCTGTTTTTCCTTACCTTGACATTTTTGAAGAATACAGACCAGTTACTTTTTAGAATGCCCCTCAGTTTGGGTTTCCTCATAATTGGATTCAGATGATTACTTTTGGAAACAGTGAATTTTCTGCTCTTAGTGCATTATATCAGGAGGCACATGATGCCTATTAGGTGCTATTAATTTGATTCCTTTGTTTTCTCATTATTTTAAATGGATGAAGTTACAGTAGGTGGTAGTATTTCAACCCAAATTCCCATTCAATTCTGAGTATAATTAACTGTAGTAAAAGTCAGTAAGAAACCTTACATATAGGTAAGAAGAGTAACTTTTAACTAAATAAAGTAACATCCTGCTACAGGATGTAAAATGTAAAAACTCTCCTCTCTTACCAAACTGACAGTTGCTTTGTATCTAGTAACATTATGATGCCTCTTTGAGCCTTGCCATCTCCAAGAGGCACATCCTCTCGGTTGACCCTTTCTCCTTTTTCAAAGAACACATGCTTCTGACATTCTACTAGTTGTATTTGGAGGATAAGTGAACCTGTCTTGAACATTGTTTTGTTAAAAATCTATTGAGTTTTTGGTGTGTAAATACATATCTATTTTCCCTATTAAACATGACTATAAAAACTTCTTACTGAGATATTTTGTATTTTCTATGATGTTTGAGTATTAAACACCAAGAGACATTTTATTAGTAAATGCCTATATTCTGTAGGCTATGCCTATATTCTGTAATCTTTAGGGAGAAAGAATATTTTGATCTTAGCCAAAAGAGAATTGTTTTCAATGTATGTGACAGGTTGCTCAAGGATAAAATACTCTATTTGACCAGTCATTGCATTTAACATTTGTTACAAAATAAATTATTAGATGCTTATACTTGAATTGATTATAGGTGCTTTGGCTATTGTGAGATGACATTTTGTTTTTTCACTATTTAACATCAAGTGATCTGTCCCAAGCATTGTGAATGTGATATTACTTAATATCACCAATGCTTTCAATAAGATGATTTCTTGTACAATTATGATGGTAGATAGCATAAATATGAACTATTCATAGAGTTTAGGTGTTTAAAGAATAGCATTTGAATGAAGTACTACTGTTCTAATGATTTGGGGGAAACTAACTATGGTTCAGCTCCATGGGGGACTGAAACTTGTTCATAGTTTTGTAAAGATTTTTCATTGTAAATTGTCCATAAAAACCATTGCTATTTATCTTACGGACAGTGCCTTCTAGGTGCGTCTTACATATCAATGGCTAACCCAGATCATTGTGAGAAATTTTTCTTTCCTGTCAGCTCACAGTCTCTACTGAAGGAAATGGCCCCCACCATTCTTGAGGCCATACCTTGTACAGGGATGATTGTGTACTGTGTTCTCTACCATAGGATCTGACTTCTAATATTGGTGGATTGAATCAGGGTGGGACTTTGACCCAAAGCCAGCCAATCTGTAGGCTGGCCAGTAACCTGTGTGGTGATCTGATGATGTCAAAATGGGAGGCTGATGATCAGTTGGGCTACACATGTTGTTTCAGAAAATTAATCTGAGGATGGGGGAGTTAGTTACTAAGGAAAGGAGGCTAGAAGCTAAGTCCAGCTATGCAGCTCTTCCTGTGTGGTGGTGAGGGGAGAGATTCCTCTTGCACTTATATCTACTTGTATCTTCATTGTATATCACCTTCCCCATCCCTGACATGAACAAGTGTCTATTCCTTATAAACAGTACATCTACTCTTTTAGATTCTTTGTTCTTCTTTAAGGCATCATTCTGTGATTTCTCTCTATCTACACTACTAATTCTGATCTCTCACTCTTGCTCCATTTGTTATCATCAGTCATTTGCTGAATATTTTCACTTCAGTGACTTATTCTCATCTTACCTTTAACATATTCAAAATAGAATAATTTTAACCTAAAGTTGAAATTCTTACCCATTCCATATTTCAGTCATTGATATCATCATCTTCACGGTCATTCAAATTAGAGGGTTTTTTTGTTTTTTGTGTTTTTTTTTACAAGAAACGCTGTTTAACTTTTGAGGTGATAAAAAAGTAAAATAACAATGAAATATTTTGTTTTTACATGTCATGTTGAATCAGACAACAACTTAAACAAAATCGTTTGTTCTTAGAGTATATGGAAATGAGCAATCCTCCATACTCATAGCAGAAATATTAAGTGGCACAAATCTCTGAACAGCATTTGGGCAATTTAAATATTAAACATTAATTCCAATGAATCATACATTTTCTGAAGAAAATAATTATATACATCAGCTTTTAAGAATTTGCAAAGGGTGTTTATCTCCAAGTTGTTTATGATAGAGGAAAAAAAAGGGAGGAAACAATCTAGCAACCTATACGTTTATCAAGAGGAAATTGTTATATTATGGTACGAACATTAAAGGAAAGATAAAAGTCATTAAAATTATAGTGCAAATAATTATTTGTGGTCATGGAAGTTGACTATGGCGTATTGTCAAATTAAGAAAGCAGTTTCAAACAAGGTTTATAGCATGATTCCATTTTTGTTAAATCATGTGTATAAATATAGAGAAATTTGGGAGGAGATGCAAGAAATTTTAACAGAAGATCTGTCTGCATAATAGGATTATGTGTTGCCATAATTTTTTCATTGTCCATAATTTTTTCATTGTCTAAAGAGATTTTAAATTTAGAAAATGTACAGTGAATATACATATAGTTCATACAAAAAAAACAAACAGATTTTCTCATTCTTTCATAGCTAAAGTATTGCCACGGAAATATTTTAATATTTCTTTTGTACTGGTAATATATGAAACAGAAGACTTGAATATATGGTTACAGGAAACAACAAAGCAGAGTAAAAAAAAAAAACAACAACAACAAAACTATTTTCTAGGCACCTTTGGTATGAGAGAATCAGAATTTTAAAAGTAATTACTTAAATGTAAATAAATAACTCTTGCATCTATTTCCGAAGTGGATTTCAAACAGCACACAGTAAAAGTCACTATAATAAAACCCTTTTTAAAAAGTATAGAGGAGCTGAGTAATATAGAGGAAAGGCAGAAGAGAATAAAAGATCTGGGAATGGGACTGAAATAAAAATCATGCTGGAAAGCAGCCTAAGTGATACAACTTCAATTTATCAGAAAATCAATTAGCGAACTTCTGGTCAATCAAGGCTAAAAGTGAGCCTTCATAGGTTACATAGCTCTTAAGGTCTAATAACAGGAGACGTGGAGTTCATAAACTTTTACTGTTCTGAACCCTGAGACAATATCACTACATGTTACAACATATAACAGAGATTAGAAAACACAGTTGTTAAACAGAATGTCTGTGTTTTCTATATATGACTTTTGTAATGTTGGTACCTGGTTCAAAACTTAAAGCATAATTTTATGCTGTATATGTATGAAGAGAATTAAGAGTAGGCCAACTTTTTTTTTTTTTTTTTTTTTAGCAGTACGCGGGCCTCTCACTGTTGTGGCCCCTCCCATCGCGGAGCACTGGCTCCGGGACGTGCAGGCCCAGTGGCCATGGCTCACGGGCCCAGCCGCTCCGCGGCATGTGGGATCCTCCCGGACCGGGGCACGAACCCGTGTCCCCTGCATCGGCAGGCAGACTCTCAACCACTGCGCCACCAGGGAAGCCCCTAGGCCTACTTTTTGACCTGAAATGATACAGGCTTATAACTTAAGAAATGTGGAAGTTAAGGTTTTACTAGTCAAGTCACAATTTTGATAACCAGCAAGCACCTGGATTATGTCAACCAATGGAAAGAACAGTAAAATATCCTATAAAGCAGGTTTGTAGGCAACATTAAAAAACTCCATCATTAATTTCAGCCATCAGAAAAACACCATTTCAGGATATAAATTGAAAGGAAATTCAACTATTTCCTAGTATTTTAAACATTAATTCAAAATGAAATTAGATATTGAGTTTGTAGTAGCAATTTTTAAACTTTGGTTTCTTTAAAAAAAATAGATGAGAAATTTGAAGATTTCTGTTTGTAAAAATAAATTACTTTGCAATCCTTGGGTATAAGAACTACTTTGGGCATATTTTCATGGAAGAAATTAAAGCTAGCAATATTATTAAAATAAGAAAAAGTATGCAATAAATGCAAATAATTACCACACTTCAGTTGGTTCAAAATGCAGTAAAAATATATCTAATTATACTTATTGCTATTAGCACTACATCAAAATCAGAAAAATATACCATATTATAATTAGGTGGTGTGCCTCTATAAAAAGAACCGAGGTTCTAAGATTCACTTATTTTTCCTCCAAAGAAAAATAAATAGCTTTGTATACAAAACCTTCGATCCTAATGTTTACTAAACTAAGCACCCATCAGTTGGGATTTGAAATTTACTGAGGACGATTCAGGCAGAGACCACTAACATCCCCCAAGCTGCTACAAACACTGGCTGGTGCATTAAGTTTTCCTCTCCTACAGCCTCTGGGCCAGGGCGATGTTGAGCGGCTTGGAGCCCAAGATGCGGCCATTCATCTCAGTCATTGCTTTAGTGGCCTCCTCAGGAGAGGAGAAGCAGATCAAGCCAAACCCTTTGCTTCACCCTTCTTCCTGCATTACCTTAACTCTGCTAATTGATCCAAATGAAGAAAATTCCCTCCGTAGCTTTTCATCATCAGTGGTCTCATCCAGGTTCTTAATATAGAGTTTTGCCCCCCGGCACTGCCGAAATCGTTCCTGTTTCAGCTGCTCAGACATTTGCTTTAACTCAGCCTGTCGCTCTGCTTTCTTTTGTGCCCGGCCTACAAAAAGCAGTTGTCCATTTATGTCCTTTCCATTCGTTTCTTCAGCAGCCTTTTTGGCAGCCTCATGGCTATCAAAACTCACAAAGCCAAAAAGCCTTTGGATTTCCCACTGGAATCTGTCATCACCTTAACACTCAGGGTTTTCCCATATTTGCTGAAAACTTCCCTCAGTCTCTCATCATCCATGTCATCTCCGAAGTTTTTGATGTAAACATTGGTGAACTCACTGGCTTTGTTTTGGAGCTCGGCTTCCCGATCTTTGCGGCTTTTGAATCTGCCAACAAACAGCCTGCAGTCCTTAAGCAGTGCGCCATTCGTCTCCTGGATGGCCCTGTCGGTGGCAATCTGGTTCTGAAAGTGCACGAACGCATAGCACCTGGAGCCGTGATCATCACTCATCATCTTGGAGGACAGGATCTTCCCAAAAGATGAAAAGTGTTCATAAAGGGTTTTGTTATCAATGGATTTGTCCAGATTCTTGATGAACACGTTCCCAATTCCAGATTTCCTCAAGTAGGCGTCACGCTGAGACCACATGAGACGGATGGATTTGCCCTTTATAGGGTCAAAGTTCGTGGTGTCCAGGGCCTTCTGGGCATCTGCCAGCTGCAGAAAGTTCACATAGGCATAGCCCAGAGAGCGGCAGGTGACCAGGTCCCTGCAGATGCGGATAGACAGCACGGGCCTCACAGCGCTGAACTTCTTAAGCAGCAGGTCCTCGGTGACATCCGCGTGGAGGTCACCCACGTACAGGGAGGCCTGGCGGTACTTGGCAGCTACATGCATCTCCTGGCTCCTCACCACCACAAGCCGGTCCCTAAGGAGCTCCTGTTGTGACTTCTGCAGGAGGGTGGCCCGGGCTCATGCGTGGTGGCCTCAGAGTCAGCGCTCTGAGGCCAGGCGATGCGGTTCATTCATGTACAGCTCCCCAAGCTCGGGCAGCACCCTCAGTCAAAAGCCCCTCAGCAACCAGTCCGGCCAACCCTGGAAGCGGGCGACAGAACCTTGAAATCTCAAAGAAGGATTCCTAGGTCAAGCCGGTCCTTCCCGGCCACTTGGTGAGGAATCTTCAAGTGGCGGGCTGGCCCTCCATCTCAGCGTTCTCCACAGCCATTCTCCGGTGGCTGGTTTCTGACTAAAAATAGGCCTCGCTCAGGCCGGTTTAAAGTTACAGCCGCCGGGGGAAACAATTCCACAAGTGGCGTCTGAGGCGGCGGCGGCCCGGGACGCGGCGCGCGGGCGGCGGGTGCGGGGGCCCCGGAGCCTCGAACCGACCGGGACCGGGTCGTGCAGGCGCCGCCGGCCGCATGCGCCCTGACCAACCCCGGCTGCTCTCCTCCCTGTAGACCCCGCCTAGAGTTCTTATTTTATCTTTTTTAAATCCTTTTTAAAAATTATATAAGTTTCAGGAATACAGCATTATAGTTCAACATCTGTATATACAACAGAGTGATCACCACCGTAGTCTAGTTACCATCCATCATCGTACAGTTGATCCCATTCACCCATTTCGACTACCCCTCAACTCCCTTCCCCTCTGGTAACCATTAATCTGTCCTATATCTGTGAGTTTGTTTTTCTGTTCTTTTGTTTGTTTGTTGGTTTGGTTTTGGGTTTTTTTTTTAGATTCCACATATGAGTGAAATCATATGGTATTTGTCCTCCATCTGACTTAGCATAATTATCTAAAGGTCCATTCATGTTGTCATACTTATTTTTATCTTTGTGCATTTTGTTTAGTTTTTATCTTCAGACACATTTTTCAAGAAATGTTTCAAACATATTGGATGAAATTGATATATAAAGGACATTTGTAAATTAGGGCTTTCTTATAGTTCTTAAGTTCTGTTTGAATTATTTTACCAATATGTCTCTTTCCCCCAAATTTAACTAAGCTCTACAGAGAAAGCGTTCTTAGATTTATTCCTTTTTTGGATACCACATAGTATTTTTTTTAATGATTTGTATAGAGTGGTTGGTATTTAATGATTAGTATTTACTGAATTTAATAATAATGGAAATGGGGAAATATGCTAGAAAGCATCACTGAGTTGTAACTGATTATGAACTCAGCTGTTTTTCCAGTTCCCATTTTGACAAGAAAGGCTTGGTCAGACAACAGCTGGATGCTTTTGATGAGTTTATTCAGATGTCTATTCAAAGAATTGTGGAAGATGCTCCACCTATAGACCTATAAGCGGAAACAGCATGCTAGTAGAGAAGTTGAAGAACCAGTAAAATGGTTATTCTAATAAAGTAACATAAATAAGAGGATTGATTTGAAATTTCAGTCCTTAACTCACCTGGCCTAACAGTTAAAAAAAAAAAAAAAAGAAGAGGGTCTGTAGGTGTTTTTAGTAGTGTTCTTCTAGTATCATCAATCAGCTCCTGATTTATTCTTACTAATGGAGAGATGCATTTTTGCAAGTAATGTAAAACCCTAATCCGTATTCAGATAGTAAGTATTTAATAGCCAGTAAGACAGAACTCAGAGATATGATAGACTACTAAGAGAAGCAAGCCAGAAATAGTTACATTGCTTCAGAAAAACCTCACTTTTTTCTTTTACAGTGTAAGGAATCATAAAAGAAAAAGTATGTGAAGGACTTTTTCCCTTGATTATTTGTTGCATGAAATACATTATCATAACAATAGAAGATATAATAAAGGAAAACCATCAATCATATTAGCTGTTTTAATTTTTCTAAGTTCATTGTAGTCTTTGTTTTCACATGCATGTTTTTTTAGCATTGTTAAAATCATAGCAAGGCTATAATTTTATTTAACTTATTTTTTATATAACTTTATTTATTTTTGGCTGCATTGGGTCTTTGTTGCTGCGCGGGGGCTTTCTCTAGTTGCAGTCAGCAGGGGCTACTCTTCGTTACAGTGCACGGGCTTCTCATTCAGATGGCTTCTCTTGTTGCAGAGCTCAGGCTCTAGGCATGCGGGCTTCTGTAGTTGTGGCACGTGGGCTCAGTAGTTGTGGCTCACAGGCTCTAGAGCACAGGCTCAGTAGTTGTGGCACATGGGCTTCGTTGCTCCACAGCATGTGGGATCTTCCCGGACCAGGGATCAAACCCATGTCCCCTGCATTGGCAGGCAGATTCTTAACCACTGCACCAACAGGGAAGTCCCAAGGCTATAATTTTAGAATCTAGTTTTACATGAATAATAATGACTGACCCTAGTTTTTGAGTAGAGAGGCAGCATGATGGGCCTTGAGGGACAGGGAAAACTGAAAAACAAGGGGAAGTAGGGAGAGCCCCAGAAATAGAATTAGACAGAAGGAGAGAATATTACTTCCGGCCAGTTCAGTCCCTCTTTTCTGTAGCTTATCTTGTAAGGGCTGATGTATTATTCTCATTCTGGCTGGAGATGCTGCACAGACTTCTGCTGTTAAGAACAAAAATAATTGGCACTTCTGGCACTGTGTTGGAAAATGGGCATAAAATGCCTTTTTTATACTTAGAGCATTTTCTCTTCATGGTCTTTGCAAAACAAGAGAGACAACAATATTATAATGTAGCATTTTCAAAGTGCCAGTGTCATAAGTACTTATGGAGGAAGAGATCTCTCAAGCTGGTATATCAGAGCCTACAGGAAGAGATGGGAGGGACTTTAACTCTGAAGGGCAGGGTAGGACTTGTCTTAGTAGAGAAAAGATACTTAATCATTTCAGCAAATAAATACTTGGTATATCAATATTTGGCTTGGGGATAGATTTTAGGGTCTATAACAGTATATGATTTTTGGTTTGATTTGTTTTTGATTGGTATTAGTAGAAGATAAGATGAAACCAGATTGTCACAGCCTTTGGATGTCAAGGAGAATTGTGGAAAGATTGTCAAAGAATGTGCATGAAGCATTATTTTAGAAAGGTTACTTTGGAGATCATGTTTACTTGGCGTGGAGAGGCTGGAGTCAGATTAAAATCTTGGTATAGCTTGGGTTTCAGATAATAATGTCCTATACTAGGGTGATAGTAGAAATGAGTAGTTGGATGGCTGGCTTCCATTTGACTCATTATCACCACCAGTTCTCTATGCTTTTTTCCTACTCCAGTTTGGGAAGCTTGGGTGTCAACAATTTACCTTTAATGGTCTGCTTACTCTCATCTTCTCCTCCTCTGAGAATTGATCTAGAGAGAAATACACTATCCATTTATAATTGGAAAGTTTTCGTGGGTCTTGTTTTATTGGGCAGCAAATAGATATGTTACTGAAAACTTTTTTTTTCTGCTAAGGGCTGAGCTATAGTCAGCCAGGGCTAGAAGTATTCAGTCCTTTATGTAGAGTAGTAATTAGGATTTTCTGTATGTTTAATTGAAGAGTTAGGTTTAGTTTTTCTATGTTCTATTGATGAGATTAGAGTATACTTCTAATTGTCCAAATTTATCTTTTCTTTTTTTTCTGGTAACTGTACTTCTGACCTGAATGAAGGAGACGGCACATGAAACGGCTGTGTAGATCATTAGTGCAAATCCATTTTAATTGTTTCATATAAATTCAGAGCATATGATACGTGTATAGTCTTACTTACTTGCGATATATTAACTCTTGATAAATGTTGCTTTTTGTCTTACACCTTAAGAAAGTGATGAAGTATAAAACTTTATGTCTGTGGAATATGGCTGTTGACTTTGGAGAGTACCCATATTAAAGTGGATTGATTTAGTCGGTTTATAGAGTTTCTTCTACTCAAAATGTTAATGGTGGTTTAAATGGAATCATTGAAAGTTCTATGGAAAAAAATTATTCACCCTCTTCATGTTTTTTGGTTTCATTTTAGCCAAGATATTTGCTGAAGTTTGAACAGCTTTACCTCTCCAAGCCCATAAGAGATGATGCTGCTTCACCAGTGTTGCCACGTGAAGCCAGATTAAGAAATCTCACGTAAGAAAGAGTTATTCCAGCAGCTGATATTGAAATACAGTTTAGAAAATGCAGTTTTAACCAGTTGAGGGTTTTAACAATTACCTTACTATTAACTTGTGATCTGCTTTTATTTTCTGCTCCACTTTATAACAGAAACAGTCATTAAAGAAGGTGAAGAACAACTTCAGATGCAGCATCAGAAAACCTTTATTGGTAAAGTTCCAGTTATGTTGCATTCAATTTACTGTCTACTAAATGGCTTAGCAGATCATGATCTTTGTGAGTTACATGGATGCCTCTTGGATCCTGATGGCTACTTCATTATTAATGGATCAGAAAAGGTATAGTAGCGTTATTTTTATAAATTTATTTTATTTGTTCATTATTTTTGGCTGTGCTGGGTCTTCGTTGCTGTGCACAGGCTTTCTCTAGTTGCGGCGAGCGGGGGCTACTCTTCGTTGCGGTGCGCGGGCTTCTCGTTGCAGTGGCTTCTCTTGTTGCGGAGCACAGGCTCTGAAGTGCGCGGGCTTCAGTAGATGTGGCGTGTGGGCTCATTAGTTGTGGCTCGTGGGCTCTAGAGCGCAGGGTCAGTAGTTGTGGCGCACAGGCTTAGTTGCTCCGCGGCATGTGGTATCTTCCCAGGCCAGGGCTCGATCCCATGTCCCCTGCATTGGCAGGTGGATTCTTAACCACTGCACCACCAGGAAAGCGCTAGTAGCATTATTTTTTTTAAATTACACAATTATCATTAAGATTTAAATTATGAAAGTTGAAATTAAAAAGTAAGCTTTTCTATAGAATAATCTGAAAGTGGTAGTTGAATTATTTAGGGGGGTGACAGCTGAATTTATATAAACCAAAGTTTTATTTAGCTGTATATAATACGCACTAGAAATTTGGTCAGTTGTTCAAACTTGTATGTTTCTATGGAGCATTTTTGCAAAATGGAGTTTGTAAAGTTCAAGAATTGATGTTTCAGTGAGCCTATATGATGAGATTAAATTAAGATGCAGATTTCACGCTTCTTTCTACTTCAAGGACCTTGTGGGTTTTATGGCTGTAACTTTTATTGTCCATATAGGTTCTGATTGGTCAAGAGAAAATGGCAACAAACACAACCTTTGTGTTTGCCAAAAAGGATTCTAAATATGCCTACACAGGAGAGTGTAGATCATGTCTGGAGAATTCTTTTGACCCACTACCTGGGTTAGCATGCTGGCAAGAGGAGGACAGGTATGGACTATTACATGATATTGTTTGGGTTTATTCCTGTTGGTCTAGTTTTGTAAGTTACTAGACTGCATATTTAGTCAAAAAGTTTTTCTGGAGCATATTATCAGTGTTATATGCTAGGTATTTTATTATTTACTTACTACTGTGTAATAAATCACTCCAGTAGCAACATTTATCATCTTACAGTTTCTGGATGTGGCTTAGTTGGGTCCTTTAGCTAAGTATCTCTCACAAGGCTTCAGTCAAGTTATTTGTCTGGGCTGCAGTCATCATCTTAAGGCTCGTTTGCATGGTTGTTGGCAGGAATCAGTTCCTTGCCGCTTGGCTCCCCTCCATACAGCAACTGATAACATGGCAGCTCACTTTGGCAGAGAGAGTAATTAAGAAAATTTGTAGAGCATAAGGGCAGGATGGTAGTCACCTTTTTTTTGTTTTTCTTTTTTTTGGCTGCGCCTCGAGACTTGCAGGGTCTTAGTTCCCCAACCAAGGATTGAACCCAGGCCCTGGCAGTGAAAGCACCGAGTCCTAACCACTGGATTGCGAGGGAATTCTTAGAAATCACCATCTTTTTATACCTTAATCTTGGAAGCAACATCCTATCATTTTTGCCAAGTTCTATTTATTAGATGCAAGTCAGCACATCCAGTCCATACTCAAGGGAGGGGATTATACAAGGCAGTAATAGTAGGCAGGGATCATCGAGCACTATCTTAGTAGCTGCCTACCCTAGGCATGTTGCTTATAATAATGTAATATAATAACAGCTAGCATTTCTTGAATATTTGCTGTGTGCCAATTATGTTACTCAGTTTGCTTGATTTAATCTTTACAACTGTATTGGAAATTTGTTGTAATCAACTCTTATTTAATTTCATGTACATTTTTTATTGTTTTGAATAAGGCACATGTGCACATTAAAATAGTTCAAAAAATTACAAAAAAGGGTACACTATAAAAAGTAGTCTTCCTTTGATCCCCAGATTTCTTCCCCAGCGGTAGCTGTTTGTTTATTTATGGCTGCGTTGGGCCTTCGTTGCTGTGCGCAGGGTTTCTCTAGTTGCGGTGAACCGGGGCTACTCTTGGTTGCAATGCGTGGGCTTCTCATTGCTGTGGCTTCTTTTGTTGCAGAGCACAGGCTTCTAGGTGCGCAGGCTTCAGTAGTTGTGGCTTGTGGGCTTCAGACCACAAGCTCAGTAGCTGTGGCTCATGGGCTTAGTTGCTTCGCAGCATGTGGGATCTTCCCAGACCAGGGCTCGAACCCGTGTCCCCTGCATTGGCAGGCAGATTCTTAACCACTGCGCCACCAAGGAAGTCCTGTGGTAGCTGTTTTTGATAATTTCTCATGAATCCATCCAGAAATAGTCTTAACACAAAATTATAAATGGGAGCATAACATATGCACTGTTTGAAGGTTGCTGGTATCCTTTAAAAATATATTTAGATCAGCAATTGATCATTGTTTTTGAGCTGTGATATTCCATGTGTAGATGTAGCATAATTTTTTGAACCATTTCTTTTTTGATGGACATTTAGGTTTCCAGTCTTGTGCTCTTACAAACAGTTCTGCAGAGTCTAATATCACTTTTATAAGTTTTATAAAGAAGGAGTCTTGAACATCAGAGATGTTTAAGTGCCTGAAGTTAAAATCCCGTGTAGAATAGGTGTTTTAAAGAATTAAAACGGTTTTTACTTGTGAATGGGGGTAGAATGGGGCCCAAGCACAAGGGTTTGGAAAAGATCCCCAGGTGACTGTGATGTGCATTTTTTGTTGATAAGCATTGGCCTGGATTATGGAGGGCAAAAGTAAGAACCCAGTATGTTAGAGAGATTATCATGGCAGCTATGGGCAAAATGAATTAATTAGTGGCAGAGAAAGGAAAATCATCCAGATATAGTGATAAATTTGATATAATATGAGAATGAATCAATTAAGATTGTATGGTTCTTACTCTGAGGTCCTAGATAAAATAGAGAACTCCCAAGAATTGGTTTTTAGAGAGAACCTAGTGAGTTCATTTTTAGACAAAAGATTTTGGGTGGTGCATGATGTAGGCATTCTGCTTTAATGTTTTGCTTATTCAGAAAATTTTTTTGATGAAACAAATAATAGACTGAATGGAATAATTGGTATCTAAGTTGAAAGAATGAAATAGCAATCGGAGACATGAGGGTTGATGGTACAGGAAAAAGATCAAGATGAAGATTTGCATATCCTTTATGTGAAGTTGTTACTGAACATCCGTGAGATGGGGTAAGGTTTCCAAGGAAGGAGGCCTGAAGTAGGAGGAGGAAGACAACAGAAACTTTTATTAGATGGACCATGATAATGTAGGGTTATGAGGCCAAGAGAAGATAGAATTTGATATTGAAGGAAAGAAATTTGATTAAAACTGAGAAACCAGGTGTTGTGTAATGCAGTGTAAGCTAGTAACTTTTATTTCATTTCTGTCTGTGTTGCAATTAAAGGGGGAAAAATTGGAAAAGAGAAGCTTATATGAGAGAGGCTGTTTGTTAATTTTTAAACATTGTTCGTATGTGGAGATACCTCACAGACCAACTAAGAGTTGATATTTATTTTTCATTTTGTGCTTAGCTTTTCCCACATTTGTCTATCCATATTCTCTCTTATTTTGCCCTCATTTCTTTCTTTCTTCCAAAGTTTTTAATTTTTTTGGTTAGGGGAAAGGACTTGGGGGTCTGTGTTTTGCAGCCAAAGGTCATTTCCAAATCCAGCCTTGGGGAATTCTAGAGGATCTTGGCAGACAGAGAGAGTAGATAATGCAAGTTCTCTTAGGTCCAAATGACCAGTCTGTCCATCAAATGAGTAAACCTGTTCCATTGGTTTGAAAAGCAGCCATAGGACGTTTCTTAAAATATGAGAGGCATGCTTCTTTTGAAATACATATAATGAACATGTATATAAAACGGTTCTTATGATGTTTATATATGGCTACGATCTCTGTGTCCTCATATTCTAATGATGTTTTTTTTCCTAGGGTGCAAAAAGAGTGCTATTGTTCAGCACATTGTGGCAACCCTACCATATATTAACCCAGACATTTTCATCATTAATTTTTTTAGAGCGTTAGATTTTGTGTCTGACAGAGATATTTCAGAGCATGTTATTTATGATTTTGAAGATCCAGAGATGATGGAAATGGTATTGCACAAGCAAAATGTATTCATAGTATTTTCATGAGATTTAAAGTTATTGACTGTTGCTAATCCTAAAACACAGTACAAAGCTGCTCTGAAGATCAGTTTAGCTGTTGCAAACCCCATGCTATTTACTGTGTAGTGCAAGCCTTCAGCCCTGCCTTGCCTTCTCTCCTGACAATTCTCTGTAAAACAGACATGAAACCTAGAGGCAGCCAGAGTTCATTGACATCAACAAGAAGAAAGAGTAGTAAGGAAAACCATAAAAGCATACTAGTCTGGCGCTATTTAGTATAAAGGGAAAAAGAGTAGTTGATACCTTTTTTTTTTTAAACCTTTTACTTTGAAATCATTTCTAATTTATAGGAAAGTTGCAGATAACCCTCCTATACTCTGCACCCAGAATCACCAGTTGTTACCTTTGCCTCATTTACTTTAGGATTCTATTATCTATATATACGTTTTATTTTTTTCTGGACCGCTTGAGAGTAAGTTTCAGGCATTCATGCCCCTTTAACCCTAAATACTTCAGTGTATATTTCCTAAGAACCAGGACATTCACTTACCCAATTGTAGTATAATTATCCAAATCAGGACATTTAACTTTGGCACAACACTGTTAGCTTCGCCATCTTATTCAGGTTTTTGCCAGTTGTGCTGATCATGTCCTTAATGGCATTTTTTTTTCTGGTTCAGAAATCTAGTCCACGATCATGTATTGCGTGTTGTTTTTATGTCTCTTTAGTCTCTTTTTAGCTTCCCTTGTCTTTATTTATTTATTTATTTTTGGCTGCTTTGGGTCTTTGTTGCTGCACGCGGGCTTTCTCTAGTTGCAGCGAGCGGGGGCTACTCTTCGTTACGGTGCATGGGCTTCTTGTTGCAATGGCTTCTCTTGTTGCAGAACACGGGCTCTAGGGGCGTGAGCTTCAGTAGTTGTGGCATGCAGCCTCAGTAGTTGTGGCTCGCGGGCTCTAGAGTGCAGGCTCAGTAGTTGTGGTGCACGGGCTTAGGTGCTCCGCGGCATGTGGAATCTTCCCAGACCAGGGCTCAAACCCGTGTCCCCTGCATTGGCAGGCAGATTCTTAACCACTGCGCCACCAGGTAAGTCCCTATCTTCCCTTGTATTTATCCTCAGTGTTTCAGAACACTGAAATTTTTGAAAAGGATAGGCCATTTATTTTGTAGAATATCCTCAATTTGGGCTTTTCCAATATTTCCTTATGATTAGATTCAATTTATGCATTTTTTGGCAGGACAAATACAGAGATCATATTGTGTACTTCCCAGGGCATCACATCAGGAGTCACAGGGTGTCATTTTGTCCCATTATTGGTAATATTAACTTCACAGTGGCATCTGTTAGATTCTTCCACTGTGAAGCTACTATTTTTGTGGAAAGGTTTGTTGAGTCTAGATAAATATGCATTTCCTTATCAATTTTTTCCATTGATGATCCTTGTCTCAGGAGTAATTGATATTCTTAAAGTTGTCCTGAATTGTCCAGAGTCTTTAAGACTACAGAGAAGTAAGGTAATGTAGACCAAACACTAGTCACAGAGTTAGAAAATGGAGTATATTTTAGTTATTAGAGTATTTATTGATATGGTTACATGACCCAAATGGATTCTTTAAATCCAACAGAGAATGAAACAAACAAATAAAATTCCCCACCCTTGTGGAACTAACATCCTAGTGGTTGGAGATAGACCATAAACAAAACATTTACGTGGTATGTTAGAACTATATGTCATGTATTTGCCATCCCTGCTATAAGGGTCAGTTAAGTTAAAGGGGTGAATAAGATTATCCAGGGCAGGATGGAGAAAGGAGGGATGGGGACAGTTGAACACTGAGTGGATTATATGTAAAAATATGACTTTGCTTCATTCTAGTATTTGCCAAAAACATGATAGTGTAAGTAACAGAAATGCCCAAACTTTAAAGATTTGCTATTGTTTTCTAGGTATTTAAACTGCCTGACTTTTGCATCTACTCTTTCTCACCTGTGTTGTTTAAATCCTTCTATTGGTAGAGATGGCAAGCTAGCAAAACCAAGACAGTTGCATAATACATTGTGGGGAATGGTGTGTCCTACTGAGACTCCAGAGGTAATGCATTAGAATTTATGTTCAGGATAAAAAGTCTGACAGTAATTATGTAGGGTATAATTATTTTTAGAAGCAAATTTTTATTTAATTGTGTAGTGTAGTTTAGAACTAAGATATTATTTATAATTTTGTTCTTAGGAAGTAAGAGTACATCCTGAGGTCAAATTGAAGGAAAAATATTTTTGGAAAAGAATTTAGATAGGCATGTTAAATCAGTATGAGTAATATGAACTTTATTTATTCCAAGGGCCATGCTGTAGGACTTGTGAAGAATTTAGCTCTGATGGCTTATATTTCAGTTGGATCTCAACCTTCTCCAATTCTGGTATTTTTAGAAGAATGGAGTATGGAAGTTTAGAAGAAATTTCTCCTGCAGCTGTTGCTGAGTGTGTATAGATGCAAAAAACTACTGTTAATCTTTAGTTATAGCTTATTATAGGGTTACTAAGTACAAAATGCTTTTGGTGTTGCATTTTGGTGCAACCAAGATTTTTGTTAATGGCTGCTGGGTTGGAATACATAAAGATCCTGAACAACTTATGAACACTCTATGGAAATTGTGGCATCAGGTGGACATCACTGTGTCTGAAATTAGAGTCTTTAATTAACTAAGACCATGTGATCTGTGAGATTTCCAAATGAGGTATAAGACTAGTGAAAGTTATCTTTGCATTGGTATCTTTCTTGAACTGGTTTCCCTTGAATTGTAAAGTATATTGTCAAAATTATCGTTGATGTTTTGAGCTAAATTTAATTATAAGGTATTCCTTGCTTTAATGCCTTAGATATATACATCTATATGCATTGAGAATCTTTTTGTAAAGCTGACAACAGTACTTTTTTTTTTTGCCGTACGCGGGCCTCTCACTGCTGTGGCCTCTCCCGTTGCGGCGCACGGGCTCCAGACGCGCAGGCTCAGCGGCCATGGCTCACGGGCCCAGCCGCTCCGTGGCATGTGGGATCTTCCCGGACCGGGGCACGAACCCGTGTCCCCTGCATCGGCAGGCGGACTCTCAACCACTGCGCCACCAGGGAAGCCCCTGACAACAGTACTTTTAAAAAGTACTCTGATTTCTCCTTTGTCTGATTCCAGAGATTCATTCATGAAATGTGATAAACCTCTATTAGATCTTCTTATGTTTAGAGGCTGTGGAAGAACTCTGGGATTAGAACGAATTTTTTTTAATCATTAAAATAGAGTATGAGTTCTAATACTCCCTGAAAATAGGGCTTTTGCTTTTAGTGTACTCTATTGAGGGATAGGGCTCAGGCTTTTGATTCTCTCGGATATACACCTTGGGGTCTGTCTAGGTGAAAGTAGGTTTGGAGAGAAACTGTAACACACTTCACCCAGAGCTGGCCTCCTGTCTACGTAGCAAAGCAGAGAATCGAGGTTTGGCTGCTCCAAAGCAGGCAGACCCTGGGTTTTGACTCGGGTGTATTCCTACCTTGAAGTCAGGAACAGCATGCTTCACCTGAGGGCAGGCAGGGCTAAGAGAAAGCCTAAGAACCATCACTGGCTGTGTTTTTTATGATTGAGAACTCATTGTTAATGCCATGTGTTTCTGCTGAGAGCTGCCTTCAGCTTTTCTGTGTTCTCTAGGATAAAATTGAGTTCTTTATGCTGTTTTAGGCCTCTTTACCTTTCCATGGGTCCATTCCCTCAACCTGGAATGCCCTGTCACCCATGCCTCCTCAAAAATGGGTAATAGGGAAAAGGGTGCTTATTACTTTTTTCAAGTAAATCTCACTTATTCTGCAAAACTTGTATTAACTCTCATCTCCTTCAGGATACCTTACCTGACCCCTCAATTTGATTTAGACCAGAGGTTGGCAAACATTTTCTGTGAAGGGTCAGATATTAAATATTTTAGTCGTTGTTTACCTTACCTGTTGTGTGTTGAACTCTGTTGTGTAGTGAAAAGCAGCCATAGACAATACGTAAACCAATAAAACTTTATTTACAAAAGCAGATGGCAGATGAGGGCAGATTTGGCCTGCAGGCTGTTCGCTGAGCCCCTGATTTAGATCTATCCTTGTGACTATATATGGCATATTTTCCTTAAATAACTTCTGACAGAATGTGTATACCAGATAGTAACTGTTGATTTATATGCCTACCTCACTCACTACACTATTCAGTTTTCAGAGGCAGGGAACATGTCTTAATATGACTTTGTATTTTCAGCTCTGAGAATGGTGCCTGACATGCAGTGTCTGACACCGAGTGTGTGTTTGTTGAACCTATAAGTGGATCCTGTGTCCTTGGACCAGGCTCTTTAATCTTCTATTGGGGAGTGTTGTTGGGATTTTATGAGTGGGAAAATTGTATTTTTCAGGAGTCTAGTAGTTTTCTTTTACTTCATATTTTCTGATAACCAGAGGTCCTCATTTTGCCTGTTTCTGGTAGGGTTTCCTGTCAGTAGTCCTCTCTAGACCTACTAAAGAACCCCTGTTTCCTTTGGAACACAAGATACTATTTGGCCTTTGAGGAGACACAGCTCAGTTTATGTCTTCCTGTTAAGACAATAGAGCTATATTCTATTAGCTATATTGTAATATAATATTCTATATTCTATTAGGAATTCTCTAAGGATTGAAGGCAAGCATTTGAAAATGTCACTCATGCTGTTTTTGCTCACAAACAGTGTATCATCTTAGATTGTTTTCTAAGGACAGGAAGTGGGCTAAGAATGTGGGGCATTTTCTGTTTCTTGACTTCTGACTCTTTGGGAGAACTTGATGTTTCTGATCAACCTTTTATGATTTACTGTTGTTTTTAAACTGAGTAATAAGCCAAAGCTTTTCCTTTCTTAAATAAACCTGATCTTTTTAAAAATAAAAGTGTCCAGATGTGATTTTACTTTTTTAAAGAACTTTTGTGGAGAAATACCAATCTATTTTTCCATTTCCCAACTAACGGGCAATTCACTTCTTAGTTGACTTCCACGATTATACATTAGATATAGATAATTCACTGGAAATCCTTAATTTACTTTTTGACTTATACCTTTATATATAGGCACCTCAAAACCTGAAATGCTTTTAATAATTATTATGTCCTATATTGCATATTTTCCCAAAATATTTTTGATATTTTCACGGAATATATTTTCTAGTGCTATCCAGTAGAAATATAATGTGAATTACATATGCAATTAAAAATTTTCTAGACACCATATTAAGGTAAAAAGGAAATAGATGGGACTTCCCTTGTGGTGCAGTTGTTAAGAATCTGCCTGCCAATGCAGGGGACACAGGTTCAATCCCTGGCCCAGGAAGATCCCACATGCCGCAGAGCAACTAAGCCCATGAGCCACAACTACTGAGCCTGCGCTCTAGAGCCCATGTGACACAACTGTTGAAGCCCGTGTGCCTAGAGCCCGTGCTCTGCAACAAGAGAAGCCACTGCAGTGGTAAGCCCTTGCACCACAACTAGAGAAAGCCTGCACGCAGCAATGAAAACCCAATGCAGCCAAAAATAAATAAATAAATTTATATTTAAAAAAAGGAAATAGATGAAAGTAATTTTAATAATATTTTTTATTTGACCTGATACATCCAAAATGTTATTTCAACATATAATCAACGTAAAAATTATTAATGAGAATTTTATATTTTTGTGTGTGTGAGATATTGTCTTTGAAGTCCAGTGTGTAGTTTATACTAACAACATATCTCATTTCAGAATGGCCATATTTCAGGTACTCAGTAGTGACATGTGGCTAGTTACTGCTGTATTAGACAGCTAGGCTAGAAGCCATTTGTCTGATAGGCAATTGTGAGAAGTCAGGCTTATAACTGGGAAAGCCTGATCAAGGCAGAGTGATATAGGACTGGATACTGAAAGGTTACAGAGTGAAGTATGTATAATTATCAGAGAGGCAAAATAAGAAATTATCAGATACAATTGACCCTTAAACAACACAGGTTTGAACTGCATAGTTCCACTTATATGTGGATTATTTTCAATAAACATTTTGGAAAATTATTTGGAGATTTGCAACAATTTGAAAAATTCACAGACTAACCATGTAGCCTAGAAATATTGAAAATAATAATAAAAAGATATGTCATGAATGTATAAAATATGTATAGATACTAGTCTATTTCATCATTTTCTACCATAAAATATACACAAATCTATTAACAAGAGTTAAAATTTATCAAAACTTGTGCAAAGACTTATAGATAGTACATGGCCCTTTTGCAGTTGAGAGAAATATAAACAAGCATAAATATGCAGTATTGAATCATAAACTGCATAAAATTAACTATAGTGCATATTGTACTATTATAATAGTTAACCTCCTTTTAATATTGTGGTGAGCTCAAGTTTTGTGGGTATCCACTTAAAATGCCATGTGACACTAATCATCTCCACATGAGCACTTCATCTTTCCACTAAACTGCTTATCACAGTAAAAAGTGATGTCTTACAGTTCTTGCATATTTTTCTTCGTGTTTAGTGCAATACTGTAAACCTTGAATAACCCCATGGGACTCATTAGAAGTGCCACTAGTGTTGCTGGAAGTGCCCCCAGGAAGCAGAGAAAAGTCTTGACATTTCAAGAAAAAGCTGAATTGCTTGATGTATACTGTAGACTGAGATCTGTAGCTGCGGTTGCCAGACATTTGAGGATAAATGAATCCAGCATAAAGACCATTGTAAAAAAAAAGAAAAGAAAAGAAAAGGAAATACGTGAAAGCATCACTACACCTATGCCAGTATACATGAAAATGTACTTTTTGTGAAATAACTTTTTATTTTATATTGAAAATGTAGCTTTTTTATAGGTATAGGATTGCTATAAGAAAGGCATACCTACTAATATGATTTGAGAAAAAGCAGTCATTATATGATGACTTCAAGCAAAAGGAAGGTGAAGGATCTAAAGCTGGAGAATTTAATGCCAGCAAAGGTTGGTTTGATAATTTTAGAAAGAGTTTTGGCTTTAAAAAAAATGTCAAATAACAGGAGGATGACCAAGAGGGAGCAGACCAGTTCCCAGGCACAATTAAAAAAATCATTGAGGAGAAACAATAGCAGGCTGAACAGGTTTTTAATGTAGACAAGAGTGCCCTATTCTGGGAAAAAAAAAATGCCACAAAGGACATTTACTAGTAAGGAAGGGAAGTGAATACTAGGATTTAAGACAGAAAGGGATAGGCTAACTCTCCTGTTTTGCACAAATGCAGCGGGGTTTAGGATCAGGACTGCCCTTATCTATAAAGCTGCTAACCCCCGAGCCTTGAGGGGAAAGATAAACAGCAGATGCCAGTCTTTTGGTTGTACTACAGCAAGGAAGCTTGGACATTGAGAACCCTTTTTCTAGATTGGTTCCGTCCATGCTTTGTCCTTGAAGTCAGGAATTACATTGCCAGTAAAGGACTGCCTTTTAAAATTTATTTGATTTGGACAATACTTCCCTGGCCACCCAGAACCCCATGAGTTCAACACTGAAGGCACTGAAGTGGTCTTCTTGCCTCCAAACACATCTAATTCATTCTGTAGATCAGGGGATCTTAGGGACCTTGATGGCTCATTACACATGGTACTCCATGGAAAAAATTGTCAGTGCTATGGTAGAGAAAGATCATGGAAGTCTGGAAGGATTATACCACTGAAGATGCTGTGTTATTATAGGAAAAGCTGTGAAGACCATCAAGCCCCAAACAATAAATTCCTGCTGGAGAAAACTGTCCAGATGTGTGCGACTTCACAGGATTTAGGACAGAACCAATCAAGGAAATCAGGAAAGAGATTGCAGATATGGCAAAAAAGGTTGGCGGTGAAGGGTTTCAAGATAGGGATCTTAGAGAAATTCAAGAGCTAATAGACAGGACTTCCCTGGTGGTCCAGTGGTAAAGAATCCGCCTTACAATGCAGGGTTCAATCCCTGGTCAGGGAACTAAGATCCCACATGCAGTAGGGCAACTAAGCCCGCGTGCCACAACTAATGAGGTCACGTGCCTCAGCTAGAGCCCGCGTGCCACGAACTACAGAGCCCATGCACTCTGGAACCCCCGCAACACAACTACAGAGCCCACGTGCCCTGGAGCCTGTGCGCCACAACTAGAGAAGAGAAAACCCGCACACCACAACTAGAGAGAAGCCCACACACCACAACAAAGAGCCCACGCGCCGCAATAAAGAGCCGGCATGCCGCAACTAAGACCCAGTGCGGCCAAAAATAAATAAAATAAATAATAAATAAATCTTAAAAAAAAAAAAAAAAAAGAGCTAATAGACACCATACCAGAGGATTTAACAAGAGATGACTTGGACAGGAGCGCTTCTGAACCAGTGCCAGACAATGAGGAAAAAGACATGGGAGAAGTAGTGCCAGAAAACAAATCGACTTTAGACACTCTGGCAGAAGGGTTCTGATAATTAAAAACTGCTTTTGACTTCTTTTACAACATGGACCATTCTATGATACTGGTGCTGAAACTAAAGCACACAGTGGCCGAAGGATTAATACTTTATAGAAACATTTTTAGAAAAATATAAAAGCAAAAAAGTCAGATAGAAATGAGGATGTAAGGACTTCCCTGGTGGCACAGTGGTTAAGAATCCGCCTGCCAATGCAGGGGACACAGGTTTCAGCCCTGGTCTGGGAAGATCCCACATGCTGCAGAGCAACTAAGCCTGTGTGCCACAACTACTGAGCCTGTGCTCTAGAGCCTGCAAGCCACAGCTACTAAGCCCACGTGCCACAACTACTGAAGCCCATGCACGTGGATCTCGTGCTCCGCAACAAGAGAAGCCACTACAATGAGAAGCCCATGCACCGCAACGGAGTAGCCCCTGCTCGCCGCAACTAGAGAAAGCCTGTGCACAGCAATGAAGACCCAACGCAGCCAAAAAATAAATAAATAAAATAAATAAATAAATAGCTCCTCTATACTACATTAAAAAAAAAGAAATTAGGATGTATTTTTGTCAAGTTACACCGTGTGTGTGTACCTCTCCTGCCTCCCCTCCAACCTCCTCCACCTCTTCCACACCTGAGACAGCAAGACCAACCCTTCCTCTTTCTCTTCCTCCTCAGCCTACTCAATGTGAATCAAGACTACTAGGATGGGGCTTCCCTGGTGGTGCAGTGGTTGAGAGTCTGCCTGCCGATGCAGGGGACGCAGGTTCGTGCCCCGGTCTGGGAAGATCCCACATGCTGCAGAGCGGCTGGGCCCGTGAGCCATGCCCGCTGAGCCTGCGTGTTCGGAGCCTGTGCTCCGCAACGGGAGAGACCACAGCAGTGAGAGGCCCACGTACCGCAAAAAAAAAAAAAAAAAAAAAGCAAAAAGACTACTAGGATGAAGACCTTTGTGATGATCCACTTCTACTTAATGAATAGTAGACAGTCATCATGTGCTACAGTTAATAAACTTATTTGTTATGTATGTGTGTGTCTTTCTATGAAAATCTAATAACTACTGCAAGAACCATGAGACCTTGTGTCATCACCACCATCATCATCATTGCCTAAATATCATCATGTAGAACATCATGTTCAAGACTTGTATTGAAGGGGCTAGCCTACCTTATATAGGAATAAGGTGATACTTAATATAAAATTAATAATGTATTAGTTTTCCTACTGTTCTGTAACTTTGCTTTCAAAGTTATATACATTACCATGCAGTATGCCTCTGTCTTCCCTCCTAATTGGAGAAAGCTGTGTATCACGATGTCACCATAGGTAAGTGGATTTTTTAAAATGTGAGTGTTTCCAACACTGTATTATGAATATGACTGTATGCCATAACATTTTTATAAGGATTCATTCACTGTATAAGCTAAGCTACTGTGAAGCAATTGTATCAATTACACTAAGCTTACCATGAAGTAATCATATTGCTGCTTTTGTATTATTATATATGTATATAAATATATCTGTATATAAATATGAATTTGTTTTTACACATTATCTTTTCATTTGTGATGTCTAGAGTTAGTAATTCACATAGTATCTACAGTGTTTCATATCATATACAATAATATGGATGTTAGGTACTGACAGATAATCTCATAAACAGATGACATTAACTTGTATTGATATAGTCTCTAGTATATTGTAAGAGTACAATAATATTATATATAGTATCATGTATTTTGTATAATGGTACTATTATCATATAGTAGTACTATTGTATAATAGTGTATGTGTAGCATATAATATTGATACAAGTAACATAAAATATGTGTTAATTGACTATATTATCGGTAAGGTGGTCAGCAGTAGGCTATTGGTTGTTAAGGTGTGGGGGAGTCAAAAATTATGTATGGATGTTTGACTGCACTGGTGTTGGCACCCCTAACCCCCATGTTGTTCGAGAGCCACCTGTACAAGCATCCTTGAAAAGATAGCCTGGATCAAAGGCAGTCATTGCCTCTGCTTACAACATGTGCAAAACCATGAGAGATCCATGGAGAATTGTCTCCCAACATTTAGTAGACATTTGTAACAAGTAATATGCATAAACTGAAAGAAAAATATTTTACATTAAACAACTGCAGTCACTTGGTGATGGAATGTATATACCTATGGGGCACTGCACAACTCCTCAAACCTTGGAATCAGATTGGACACCACTACCCCATTCCCTGTTCCACATTGATTTTCTTAGAGGACTTGCTTTTTATCACAGCAACCACCAAAAACCTAGATTCAGAAATATCTCTTGTCATCAAAAGGAAAGCAGTGCTATCTGATGTTGAAACTGAACTACCTCAAGCTAGTAGTTTATGTGGTATATATCAGATATTGAGGATTACTGTGTTTTTCTCAAAAATTTGACACATCCCATGGTGCTCTTGTGAGCTCACTGAGGCACTTTGGGACAACTTGGGAACTGTAGCCCTAAGCAGTGGTGGAAGAAGCACTGATTCTGAATGACCTCACAGAGTAGCGCTGTTTCGGTAGCCTAGACTAAATGGTTGTTATTATACCAGAGAGAAATAAACTTCTATCCTCTTCCAGTCAGATCTGTGGATGTTTTTGTTGCAGTAGCATAGTCTCTATCCTAACTAGTACAATCTCCTAATAAATTCGGCTGCGTCTCATAATGTAGTATTTGATGACATGTTCTTATATTGTGAAAAACAGTATTCACTATGTGTTTCTTTTGTCTTTCCAACTTCAGTCATCACCTCAGTCCACATTTATTGAGCCCCTGCTATGCCCTGGCAGTGGGTTAAATCAAATCCAAGTCCACTTCTATGTTCCTCAGTCCCCTCAGCTGCAGGCCAGCTGCTCTTGAGCATTTAGCCACGTCTAAGCAAGTCCCCTCCCCATTTAGTAAGTAGGGTCTGGAAGTTGCATTGATGCTTTACACCCAGGAGTAGCTGGTGTGCCTTTGTTCCTGACTGGGCTTGGACCTGGAACTCAGTAAGAAGAACTTGGGTGATTTGAACTGAAACACGTGCATCAGTCCTTTTTGGCCAGTCTGGTTAGGACTAAGAACCTTCAGGCAAAAAGCCAATCTGACACATCCAGCAAGACACAGAGAGTGTTCAGAAAGAAGCACACAGGCAGCAAGATAGAAGGTACTTGTTTTCACTGCCTACTACTGAACTGGCTTAGACTACTGCTGGGGTAGTGAGCACTGTGTGTGTCGGTACAAAAGGGAAGCAGGAAGGAGAACAGACTCTGGCCTGTCAGTGATTGAAGGAAGAGGAGAGACAAAGGATGGCTGGGCTGGCCTTGGGTAGTGTTGGGAGAAGCAGACCCTATGTCCATTCACTATTTTGCAACCTGGGGCTCGCGCGCACACACACACACAGCTAGGAATGGGCCCTGACACCTTCCAGTTTTTCAGCATGGAGAGAAGAGAATGCTGAAAGAGTTTCAGTCTTCCCACACCCAAAATGAGTTGACATTTTAACGTACATTAATTGCTAGTAAACTTGACCCAATAAGAGTCCTAGAATTTGAACAATCCATGCCAACTTTCTTCTTGATGGCAGCACAGGGAAGAGGAGAAAGATGATGGAGGGGGCGCTTTGCCTCTCTTAAAGCATATTCTGTGTAATACTCATGGACTTCTTATAGCAGGAAGAGTTTATTTACCTAAGGATCTCAGAAGGGTTGAAATAAAAGAAGATTTTAGGTAAATTTTGAATAAATGAGAAAATTTGTCTTGATTTGAAACCAGGTTTCTGGTTTCAGAATCTATTGTTATATGTTATTTTTAGCATGTAGGTTTGCTTAAAGTATTTTATTGACAGAAATATAGATGCAGTAAAAAAAATCAAGCAGTACAACTCTTAGCCAATGTGATGGGTGAAAAAATGATACTTTGGTTTTATTTGCACTTCTTTAATGATGGATGAATTTGAGCATGTCTTCCCATGTTTAAAAGCTTTTTCTGTGAACTGCCTAATCATAGCCTTCATCCATTTTGTTTCTTTTTCTGTTGGTATTTTTCTTATCGTTTTGTAAGAGTTCTTATGTGAAGAAAATTAGCATTTTGTCTGTCACAATTGTTTTAAGTATTTTTCTAGGGTCTTTTAGTGTATTAAAGGTATTTTTCCATGTAGGAATTTTTAATCAGCTTGGTGTCTCATCCCAGGATCCCCATATATTCACGTCTGAGTGCTGGGAGCAACAACTAAAAGAGCTTTCAGTTAAAGAACACTCACTCAATTAAAACAAAAACCTCTGTCAGACAGTGAGAGAATATAAGCAACACTATTTGTATTCATTTCCTGAGGCTGCTGTAAAAAATTACCATTACTGGGTAGATGAACATGACAGAAATTTATTGTGGCACAATTCTGGAGTCCAGAAATCAGAAATCAAGATGTCAGCAGGACTGTACTCCCACTGGAGACCCTAGGGAACAATCCATTCCTGCCTCTTCCATCTTCTGATGGCTGCCTTAGCATTTCTGGGCTTGTGGCCTCATCATTCCAAATCTCTCTTCATGTTACCTTCTCCTCTGTATGTCTGGCTCTTCTCTGTGTATTTATCTTATAAGGATACAGATGGTTGCATTTAGGGCCCACTAGGATAAGCACCTCCTCTCAAGATTGGTAATGTAATCACATTGGCAAAGAACTTAACAGATTCCAGGGATTTGATGTGGATATCTTTTGGGGGCTATTTTTTGGCTTACTACGTGACTCTTAAATACCCTAATAACAGTAAAATTTTAAATGGGGAATGAGGTGCTGTCCCCCTGCTTTGCCCTGCACCTCAGTAGTGCAGGGGGACAGTGCAGGATGCTGGCAGCAGAGTCCAGGGACATAACATTGTAACTCAGCTGATTTAATCCTAAGGACCCAAGAGAAGCGCCCTGTGGGCATCCAGAATTATTTAAAATGAGGAGTGGGGAGAACTTTGCAGGGGGCTGGGATCCTGCATTAGCAGGAGAGGCAAGAACACCCTAAGACTTTACTATTTGAACAGTTTGTAACAAGACCAGTACACAAAGCCTGTGGCTGGGTTGGAGGAGGTCCAGAAGAGGCTCCCTGCACCCCCTAGTTTGCAGCTGTTAATCCGACAGGTCAGCCTGTTCCAAGGGACTCAACTCCTGGCCTCTAGGGCTGCAGTGTGCTCTGCCTCTGGGGGAATAGCCAGCTTGGTACTTGTCAAGGCTTCACTGCCCGACCCCAGGCAGCTTGGTCCTTCAGGCTGATTCTGGGTCTGGATGGTGTGTTCCAGGCCCAGCCTGGGCCAGTTTCAAAGGTCACCCCTGTGCCATCTCAAACCAGCTTGGGCTCTGGGAGATGTAAGATGGAAATGGCCAAAGATCCAGGGTGTACACCAGGCCAGAGGCAAAATGCTGGCAGTTTGTGGGCTTATGCAGTGGGAAAATACTCAGACATAGTGCAGTGGGGTCCTCCATACCCAGGCCTTGCAGGCAGCACCAGCGTATCAAACAATCTGAGAGCTACGGGCAGCTAGGGTATGCTGGTAGGGCTGGATAGGCTAGACATTGTTAAACACTTTATTTATTTGGTTGCACTGGGTCTTAGTTGCAGCTTGCGAGCTCCTTAGTTGTGGCTTGCAGCCTCCTTAGTTGTGGCTCACCGGCTCCTTAATTGAAGCATGTGGGCTTCTTAGTTGAAGCAGGCAGGCTCCTTAGTTGAGGCAGGCGGGCTCCTTAGTTGTGGCTGGCGGGCTCCTTGGTTGTGGCATGCGAACTCTTACTTGCGGCATGCATGTGGGATCTAGTTTCCTGACCAGGGATCGAACCTTGGTCCCCTGCATTGGTAGCGCAGAGTCATATCCGCTGTGCCACCAGGGAAGTCCCTTTTGTTTTTCTTTTAAGAAAGTACAAGTACAAATTATGTTATTGTCTTTTTCCCGCTGGCCTGCCTACTGATCTGTTGCTTGAGAGAATCCAGTGCATCTCCCACAAATACTCAGGTAGCTGGGGAGTGTCCTGGCACCCAGCCTTCTGTTCTGCCCTGTTAGTGTGAAGCCCCTGCTCAGGCTGTCAAGGGGGAGGGACACAGGATGAAATCTGGCATCTCTGGAGCCTTGGGTTTGGCACTGAATTAGGAGAGACCGTTAACAATGGAAAGCCTGGGACAGGGGTTCAAGGGCTAACTGCCATGATTTGACTTTCAGTGATAAGATGTGGAGGTGGGTGAGTTTAGTGCAAAGAACTGGGTTTTACTTCCTGGGAGTCTGTTCATTCTGCTCTGGCTGAACCTAGGTGCTCTTTTTTTTTCTCCTATATGGTTGTTTGTTTTCGGCTTTAGCTTACTGCAGTATCAATTTCTGTCAGAGTTTGTTAAAAAGGCACTTTGAATAACCAAAGGCCAGGATGAAAGTAAAATAGGGAGACTTTAAAATGTTTTTTGTTTTTACATAACTTTAATTTAATTCCCACCCAGGGTTAAACAAAGTTCTGGTCAGTATAAAGAATGCCCATTGGCTTGGGCAAAATTTTAGAGCTGGGGGAGAAGCAGTGATAGCCCTGGAGTTGGAGACCCACCCTGTGGTACTGGAGGTATTTGGTTGCACCTACGGGCTCCAAAACACCAAGAAAAAAAAAAAAGAATTGTAACTTCTGTTATAAACTAGCTATATTCCTGAAAAGTTATATGAAAAATTTCTAAACCAATTCCTAGTCACAATGCAATAGGTAAGCTCTCCAAAGAAACTTCACCAGAAAGTTTCATAAAGCAAGGCCCTTGCAGGGCCAGAATTAGAGTGAGGCAAGTAAGTGGTGGCCAAAACACTCAGCAATCAAGATGAATAATATGTTACTAATCTAACAAATCAAAATTAATGCAAAAAATTCATGATGAACAAATTATTAAAATTTTAAATGAAGACAGGGTCTGTGCATTTCTGAGGACAGGATCTTTTCCAGTCTGAGATTTCAAGCACCAGCAATTGCTTCAAGGGAGGGTAAGTCCACTTCTTCATGATGGAGGGATGGAGAGAAATTTGTAGGTAACAGGCCTCATATGCCCTTATTCACCACTTTGCTCAAAGTGACGCCATTTCTTTTGTCTGCACTATAGGTAAACACCTTAATCATGGCTTGTGTATTCAGTGACTGGGTGGGAGTGTTCACCACCTTTTCTTAAGATCTTTATCAGTGATGCCTGGGTTAACTTGAAAGCTTCCCCGAGATAGACTTTCAGCTGAAATCTAAAATGGTCCTCACAATTAGACATATGGGCTGGGCAACGGTGATGATGATCAGTGGCACCCTAGTAACCCCCAGAAATAGAATAGAATTGTTTTGTGAAACCTGCATGCACGACGACTATGTGATGAACAGTGCTGGGACCCAGGGGGGTTCAGAGGCAGAAAAGAAAATAGGAGGTTAAATCCACTTCGACTATATGTGGGAGCCTGGGATGACATTCTGAAGAAGTACCACTGATATTTACTTTTTTCTTTGTTCCCTTTCGCCCAGTGGGTAGAAAATCCCCTCCTTGGGCAGACACTGCTGCCCTGGAAGACCAACTGTGCAATGATGAATAAAAGGGTGGTGTGCTGGGTATTTTCCATTCTTTCCCACCAGATGCACTTTCTCAACAAGGATCCCTGGTGCCCTGTCTTTGAGTTGGGTTAGGAAAATGGGAGGCAACAGCAGAAGATAGAGGAGGGAGAAGAGAAGGGTTGGGGTATTTAGTGCCCTGGCTCCCTTCCAGCTGGGCTTCAGATTGGCTGCATTCCTCCACTGAAGGACCCAGCTGTTCAGTCCTTCTTCTCAGTTGTTGTCTCTGAGCTTTGTAACTACTCCCTCCCCCTGTCTCTTTAGACCTGGGGTAGGGGGTGTTCTAGCCCTGAGGGGTCTCAGCATTCCTCATTTGTTTCCTTAACCCTACCTACACCTTGTAAATAGCCTTATATTAAACCCTCTTCCTCCATTGACCTCTGTTGGTGTGGCATCTGTCTGTGGCAGGACCCTGGCTGATGTCAGTCGTAGGTGCCTATCACCCAGCAAAGGTGGGGCACAGTCCCGGCCTCAGGACCCTTGACTCTGGCAGTTACCTTTCCCCTTAGAGAATAAAGCAGCCCTGCCTGGCATTTCCTGGCTATAGATCCTGTGCACAGTCAGGTGCACCTGTGAATGAGTGAGCTGCAGGAAGTTTAAAGAATGGAGGATTCCCATTAGCATCATTTCTGCCCCTTTGGATTTAAAATATTCAAGAATGAGAAGCATAGTTAGCTTAGATGCAAACTATTACATATAGAACGGATAAACAACAAGGTCCTACTGTACAGCACAGGGAACTATATTCAGTATTCTGAGGTAACTCATACTGGAAAAGAATATTAAAAAAGTGTGTGTATGTGTGTGTGTGTGTATATATGTAACTGAATCACTTTGCTGTACGGCAGAAATTAACACAACATTGTAAATCAACTATACTTCAATTAAATAAAATAAAAAAAACAATGAGTGGAAAGCCCCTAGTTAGCTCAAATAAATACAGCCCCAGCAATTGTGTTACTATTAAGCTTTCTTCCTTGTTCCAAAGTACTGGGAAGAGCAGACATTTCAGGCCCCAGACAAGATGCTCTGTATCTCTGCAGCTGTGAAGATGACAGGCGATATCAAAAGATCAAGGGACCTTGCTGTGCTCACTGAGGTACCATCTGCATCCTCCTGTACCTTTAACTTGGTGTCTCATACCTAATGGCTTCCAGGACATCCTCAACCCCCTTTTGTACCACCTCTGTCTCCAGGTATGCCTCAACAAGGAAGCACTGTAGCCCTGATAACTTAGGCAGGTAACCTACAACTCTAAGGAAAATCGACCTTAGGTGAAGCTAAGGACAATGGAGTGGAGGAGTGGAAAGAGCCTCAGTTCTTGAGGACGTCATTGAGAAGCTGATCAACACGGTTACTGGAGCCCATCCTAATTCTGGACTTATCCTACAGTGACACAGTGAGAGGAAGCTGTACAATCAGCCTTTTACACTGGTGCATTAAAAAAAAAAAAAGCTGAGCGGTAAATTTAATGTGGCATAGACATAGTGGTCACCAGCCAGCAATGGAATCAAATACTGCATGTGAAAGCCTGGTGCTCAGGGCTTGGGCCATCAGAGCTGCTTCACTGTTCACTCAGCCTCACTGAAAGCAGGTCTTCCGTAGCAAGAAGACCTGATTCCTTTTAGAAAGAGTGCCACTGCTTAGGTTGATTTCTTTCTTGTTTTGAGAGTTCTCACAAGCAGCAATATCAATAGAGTTGTTTTCTTTTTCTTTCCCAAGCTAGCACTGAAAGTGCTGATGAATATAAATAAAAATGAGCCAGTCAACAAAATCTAAGTGATAGCAGTCAGAATGATGAATACCTTCAGGTGGTAAAGAAGATGGGTGTGTGTGTGTGCGTGTATGTGTGTAAATTCAAGCTCTACACTAGATTTTGCATGTATAGATTGCATTTCAATTTCATTTTTAAAAATGAGTCATATGAGATAGGCTAGCTGATAAGTGATACTGTGTATAAAAAAACTTTCTTCCGGGCTTCCCTGGTGGCGCAGTGGTTGAGAGTTCGCCTGCCGATGCAGGGGACACGGGAGAGGCCACAACTGTGAGAGGCCCGCGTACCGAAAAACAAAACAAACAAACAAACAAAACTTTCTTCCTACTCCTAGCTCTGCCATGGATCTGTCTTCCATACTGCTGATCACAGCTTGAAACTCCAATATGTAATCCACTTGATAGAATTTTAAATAGATTCACAGAAAGTTGCAGCTAAGGCTAAAGAAGGCCTGGAATCTTCTATGTTTGAACTTTTGGAAGCCCTGAGTCACCACATAAGTCAGGCTACCCTACTGAAGAGACCACATGGAGGGAGAGGTCATGTACCAACAGATGGAGGTCCCAGTCTTCCCATCATCTCTGCCAAGGCAGAGATGTAAAACAACACAGCCCTAAAAACTATGTAACACATGCTGCTTTTGTGATATTCTTCTCCATGGCCTAGACGTTGCAACTTATGATTTATTTTCCTAATAAATCAACCTTATGGCAAACAAAGGATTTCTTCACTCCTCCAAAGGCTAACATATGACATTGCAAGTTAGGGTCGTCTGTCTCACAACTATTCATTGTCAATTTCACGTGCATGGATGCCTGTGAAAGTCTTTGAGTGGCAAATGTTTCTACAGTGCCACCTTGCCCTTCCTTTTCAGAAAGGAATGCGTTCCTGAGCTCCATACCCCAGAATCTAACACTTCCATTCTGCCCACATCCCACTGTTTACCCTGCAGCTTGGTCTGTGTTGCCAGGCCAATTCAATGTCCTTAGCACTTGGTCCCCAACCTTTCACTGGTTTTTTTTATATTACCTTTGGTCAGTATATGGACTCTATTTCCAGTTTAAAAAAAAGTTAATTTGGGCTTCCCTGGTGGCGCAGTGGTTGAGAGTCCGCCTGCTGATGCAGGGAACATGGGTTCGTGCCCCGGTCCGGGAAGATCCCACATGCCGCGGAGTGGCTGGGCCCGTGAGCCGGGGCTGCTGAGCCTGCGCGTCCGGAGCCTGTGCTCCGCAACGGGAGAGGCCACAGCAGTGAGAGAGGCCCGCGTACCGCAAAAAAAAAAAAAAAAAGTTAATTTAAGTCAGGGTCAAAAGTCAAAGCATTTCAAATAGTGGGTGATAAACGTACATGAAAGTGGTTTATAAAGTAGGAAAGACTTTGGAAACTGTAAATAGCCAAGCTAATATTGGATATTACGGATTTTCTGAATTAATGGATATGGTTACCAGGGCAGAAGTTTTTGTCAGCATGAAAGACGTTGAACCAGAGAGGGACAGGAGGCAGAAAACCTAGAGAAGAAAGGTTGGAAGCTTCTTCATAAACCTGCCCACCACGGAAGAACAGTCTTCTTTTAGGCCTGTCGGGTCAGAGCTTTTTGCTCAGGTCACCTAAGCTTTCACCATCCTCCTCTGGCAGCTTTTCAAATTCCACCCTTTCCAGCCACAATCTGAGAGCATTTGCCTGACCCCTACTCCAGAGGGTAAAACTGTTTGTCAGCATTTCACCTAGGTCCTTGACCCCGCATGAGCTCCAACTGGACCATTCATTCGGTGTTATTCATAGAAACAGTGTCTTCAAAGAATCAAAGCAGGAGTCTTTAAAAGCAGTTTGCAAGTGAAATGTGACTCTCCCAGGCCAGTGGCAATGCACTAGAGACACATGACTGAGTTGGTTTCAGGCTGAGCTGCATGATTTGCTGGCAAGTGCCAGTTCCCAGGGAGCCGCTGCCCCCTTGTGGCTCAGCAGTGGCCAGGAATTATTCCGTGACGGGGAGAACACTTGGCAAAAGTCTGTAAAAGATTATTGGTGGGCTCTTTCTGGCCCTTAGATTTGTTGGTTCAAATAAAATTTCCTTTCATCTCATGGCTTTTTAATATGTAATATTTCTTCCTTCTTTTAAGAAAGCGAATTTTTAAAAGGCATATTTTATCATAATTATAAAAGTATATACTCCTTGAAGAAAAATTTGTGTAAAATTATTTAATTTTGTTAATTTTTGATGTATTTCCTCCTTAATTTTTTTATTTCTCCATATAAGGAAACCTGATTTTACTTGGAGACAGAAAAAAAAGCCACAGAACTATGGAATCTAATTTTATCATAAATGTATAAACATGATCTCTTCTCTACAATAAGAAAATCAACTTCTGAATATGCTAGAGTACTAAGAAACAGTTGCCTTTTTTTCTCACAAAATTTAAAATGTAAAGGGTGGCATTTTAGATCATAGAACTTCATAAACTTTGCCTGTAATTTCAGTTCTATGGATTAAGAATACTATAGTGAATGCAATTATTAGACACATTAAATTGAATATTATCTCAATTTCAAGACAGAAGAATGAAACTCCTTGCTCTAAAGATAGCCTGTGAGAGTTATGGTAATTTAGCAGTGTAAATGATCCAGTCATTGGCAAATGCTTCAGATGTGATTTCAGATGTGCTTTCAAATGTGATTGGTCATATTTCTAAATGCCATGTAGATATGTTGCTTCCCCCAACTATGGAGAATGTAGAAACAAAGGCTTGGATCTGGGCATTATAGGAGGAGAAAAGAATGAGTCGTTTGTGTCTCTAAATTGCTTTCCTTCTATATCTTCTCTGTGTCATCTAGTTGTGTATACAATATAATATAAATATGGGCGATGGTGTCAGAGACAGTCTGTGGACAAGAACAGGAATGAGCTGGGAGGAAGTTAAACATATCTTTAGCTTCTTTATCTGATCCTTTATTTTCCTTTGAGACCCTGTGACTAAGAGAATATTTCAGTGTGGGTCAGGATCAATCCCGATTGGGGGTTTGGGGAGCAACAGGGGAAAGGAGCCCTGTAAAAAGAGTTCTCAATCTTTTTGATCCACAGATCACTTTAACTTTTTTCTATAGGAAAAAATTCCACAGTCCACCTACTTCTTGTGTATCACTTTAAAAAAATGTATATTAACATATTACCACTTTCAACACAGAAAAAAACAGAACTTCCTTATGTAAAGACAGCCTTTACAGAATTATGGGGAATTATGTACTTTGGTCATTTAAATGATCCAGTTATTGGTGATTGCAAATGGCCATTACTATGCATACATACAAATTAATACTGTATAAACTTAATTTCACAAAAAAGTCTGCTGAATATTAAATAAGTATAATACCTCAAGGCCTCTGATCACTGTTATTATACATTTCTATATGTTAACATGATTAATCTGTGCCCTATTTTTGGTGCTCTACGTTTTAAATCTACTTTTATTCTTTGAAATATGTAATATTCAAATCTAATTCATGGTGGAAAATATTTATCCCATATATTTTAGTGGGATTTGCATTTTAGACTCATCTATGGAGATGATCTGAAGGGTCCAGAGAGATCTACTTCACCAGCTTTTTATAAAAGTAGTAACATAGGGCGCTCTACTCTAGGGCATGTGAAGGCAGAGCAAAAGATGGGGCCCACGTTTCTCAAGCTGCAGTTCATCAGAGCTGAGGATGCAGAAGGCCAACCAAGGCCACAAGTACCTGTGTCAGGTTCACAGCTCTAATCCTTCTGTCCTGTGGTTTCTCTTACCATCTCAGTTGAACACCTTCACTGTGATAGAGACTATTGGAAAGAATTCCTCATGCTCCAAGGAAATTTGTTAGTTTTACCTCTCATCTATCTACTCCAGCTTTCTGCCATCCTTGCCAATTTCTAAAGGGAGAAGAGGAAATTACAAAACTGAAAGCTAATGCCGAACCAGTGATTAGCGGTAATTACCAACTTGATGTCTACTGATCAGATCCAGAGAGACAATGCCATTTTGGGCAACTCTCAACCCAGTTGCTCCTCAGTTTACTCATCTGTAAAGGACATTGGTCCAGTTATACTTCAGTCTGTACTAGTTCAAACTCTAGGAATATGTATTTCATACTTGGGCTTCACAGACAGAAAAAGTGTTTGGTTTAGCCAAGAAAAACAAAACAAAACCCAGTGTGTCAAAATAACTTTATACCTTAAAAAAAAGATAAATAAACAGTGCTTTCTTAAAAATAAATACTGTTGATCAAATATTCCAATAAACTAGGATGTAGATCGCTTAATGTCAAGACTCATGGCCAGGTGAGCCACGTCCCGCACCTGGTGAGGAAGTGGCTGTCCCTGGAGGTTGAATGAGAGAGATTTCTTTCTGACTGTTGCAACCTGCTTTACCGCCTGAATTTCAGACTCTCCTGCTGTTCAGAATACTCTTACCTTCCTAAATCTGGCCATAGAATACAGAAGCCAACAGAACTGACTTAAGCTAGCCAGCCCACAAATAGATATTAAACACCTGCTGTATGTCAAGCTAGGAATATAGTAGAGAAGATGACAGGTAAGTGTTCTAGCCTCATGGAATTTATAGTTTATAGCAGACATCAGGTTTTTAGTTTCCAGAAGTGAGAGTTGTTTGCTTTTCAGAGAAACTTAAGAATATGATCCTATAGGCTCTGCATGAACAGGGCTATGTTTCACTCCTCACTGTAGACCCAGTGCTCAGTACATAATAGATATCCACAAATGTTCATGGCATAATTGAGGGAATAATCAGATATAAACTGGATACTTAACAAAAGACCTAAACCAAGTTTGAGATATGCTCCAAGAGTTTGTTCAAGATCATCTGGACATTCAGTCTCATTCCCTTTTTCAGAGTAATGAAGGAAAAAATTGCAGTTCACTGTTGACCGAGAGTCAGAACCTTGTTTCCTTTGTGGTGTGTGGGTTGTGTATTTGTTTGCCAGCTTGCGGGGGAAGGAAGGAATTCAGGGAGGTTAGTGGTTTTGTTATTATTTTGTGAAGCCTCCTGGGCTATTTTTTTCTTCCTTTAATCAACAAATATGCACTGTGCTAGGCATTGTCCCAGGCACTGAAGAAACCATGATGAGCAGGACTGGCGAGAACTCTGTCCTTTGGGATCTTCTATTTCAGAATTCTCCATGGACTGGTGGGCTATTCTTTTCTCCACTTACTTTGGATGACTCTAATGATTACATACCACTTTTATAATGAGAGCATTTTTAAGAGGGTAAAAAAAGAGACTTCTTCAACAAAGTATGGATATAAATCTGAGTTTTCAGTACAACTCTGAGTGAGCATATTTGGGCAGCACTGCTTCCATTGCACAAAATGAAAAGACTAGGCACTAGTTCACCACAGGGAGTATGTAATTAGGCACAACCTTTTCAGAAAGAAATTTTGCAGTTTCTTTAAATAAAATTTTTTTATCTTCTAACTGATTCCAGTCTTTTGAATTTATCCTACAGACTGCTTGCACAAATAAAAAAGGATATATATATATATACACATATATGTGCAACATTATCTGTGATGGTGGAAAATGAAAAGTAACTGAAATGTCCATCACTAGAGTATTGCATAAATAGGTAATTGTATGTCCATATAATAGAATACAATACTGTTCTCTTTAAAATGAAGTACTTCCCTGGTGGCGCAGTGGTTGAGAGTCCGCCTGCCGATGCAGGGGACACAGGTTCGTGCCCTGGTCCGGCAAGATCCCACATCCCGCAGAGCGGCTGGGCCTGTGAGCCATGGCCGCTGAGCCTGCGCATCCGGAGCCTGTGCTCCGCAACGGGAGAGGCCACAACAGTAAGAGACCCGCGTACTGCAAATAAATAAATAAATAAAAATAAATAAAATGAAGTACAGACTTGGGAAAATATCATGATATATTGTTATAGGATCAGGGATAAGGCCAAAAAGCAGCGGGGTTTTTTCTTAAAAGTATAGTTTTGTATAATATAGCCAACATTTCAGGTGTTCTGAGCTCCTTACATATATCTTATTTACATCTCACAACAACCCTATGAAATAACTACTATTATCATCCTCGCTTTCCAGGTGAGGAAACTGTGTCAAATTGTAACTTGCTTAATGAACACAGATACCTGACTTTGAGCTCATGTGCTTAGTCACTCTGCTATATCCAGGATCCAATTACCCAATTCTCTCTTTAGCTTAGACTAGTTTCAGTTGGGATTTTCAACTTTCAACCAAGGGAGTTCTCATAAACAATCCAAATATAGATCAATAAAAACTAGATAAATTATGACACAATAATATAATGAAATGCTATGTAGCTCTTAAAAGGAGAAAGCTACATATATTAACATGAAAACAAACAAAGGAGAACAAGTTTACAGAATATGTATGTGTATATATATATATATTTTTTTTACATCTTTATTGGAGTATAATTGCTTTACAATGGTGTGTTGGTTTCTGCTTTATAACAAAGTGAATCAGTTATACATATGCATATGTTCCCATATCTCTTCCCTCTTGCGTCTCCCTCCCTCCCACCCTCCCTATCCCACCCCTCCAGGCGGTCACAAAGCACCGAGCTGATCTCCCTGTGCTATGCGGCTGCTTCCCACTAGCTATCTACCTTACATTTGGTAGTGTATTTATGTCCATGCCTCTCTCTCGCTTTGTCACAGCTTACCCTTCCCCCTCCCCATATTCTCAAGTCCATTCTCTAGTAGGTCTGTGTCTTTATTCCTGTCTTACCCCAAGGTTCTTTATGACATTTTTTTTTCTTAAATTCCATATATATGTGTTAGCATATGGTATTTGTCTTTCTCTTTCTGACTTACTTCACTCTGTATGACAGACTCTAGGTCTATCCACCTCATTACAAATAGCTCAATTTCGTTTCTTTTTATGGCTGAGTAATATTCCATTGTATATATGTGCCACATCTTCTTTATCCATTCATCCAATGATGGACACTTAGGTTGTTTCCATCTCTGGGCTATTGTAAGTAGAGCTTCAATGAATATTTTGGTACATGACTCTTTTTGAATTATGGTTTTCTCAGGGTATAGGCCCAGTAGTGGGATTGCTGGGTCATATGGTAGTTCTATTTGTAGATTTTTAAGGAACCTCCATACTGTTTTCCATAGTGGCTGTACCAATTCACATTCCCACCAGCAGTGCAAGAGTGTTCCCTTTGCTCCACACCCTCTCCAGCATTTATTGTTTCTAGATTTTTTGATGATGGCCATTCTGACTGGTGTGAGATGATATCTCATTGTAGTTCTGATTTGCATTTCTCTAATGATTAATGATGTTGAGCATTCTTTCATGTGTTTGCTGTCAGTCTGTACATCTTCTTTGGAGAAATGTCTATTTAGGTCTTCTGCCCATTTTTGGATTGGGTTGTTTGTTTCTTTGTTATTGAGCTGTATGAGCTGCTTATAAATTTTGGAGATTAATCCTTTGTCAATTGCTTCATTTGCAAATATTTTCTCCCATTCTGAGGGTTCTCTTTTGGTCTTGTTTATGGTTTCCTTTGCTGTGCAAAAGCTTTGAAGTTTCATTAGGTCCCATTTGTTTATTTTTGTTTTTATTTCCATTTCTCTAGGAGGTGGGTCAAAAAGGATCTTGCTGTGATCTATGTCATAGAGTGTTCTTCCTATGTTTTCCTCTAAGAGTTTGATAGTTTCTGGTCTTACATTTAGGTCTTTAATCCATTTTGAGCTTATTTTTGTGTATGGTATTAGGGAGTGATCTAATTTCATACTTTTACATGTACCTGTCCAGTTTTCCCAGCACCACTTATTGAAGAGGCTGTCCTTTCTCCCCTGTACATTCCTGCCTCCTTTATCAAAGATAAGGTGACCATATGTGTGTGGGTTTATCTCTGGGCTTTCTATCCTGTTCCATTGATCTATATTTCTGTTTTTGTGCCAGTACCATACTGTCTTGATTACTGTAGCTTTGTAGTATAGTCTGAAGTCAGGGATCCTGATTCCTCCAGCTCTGTTTTTTGTTCTGAAGGTTGCTTTGGCTATTCGGGGTCTTTTGTGTTTCCATACAGATTGTGAAACTTTTTGTTCTAGTTCTGTGAAAAATGCCAGTGGTAGTTTGATAGGGATTGCATTGAATCTGTAGATTGTGTATATGTTTTATAATAAAAATTTGTACAGAAAACACAGAAGTATTGATAGTTCAGTGTCATAAAAGCAGTACTGCAATAAAATCCTTATAATACAAGTTTACACATATGAGTTTCATTTTGAAATACCATTTTATCAGTTTTTTCCTGAGCATAAAAGTCTTCCAAGCTCACTGTAGTAGGCAATTATTGTTTACTTAGGAGAGGAGAATGGGACTAGAACAGGGAAACTCTTTCACCTCACACATTTCTGAATTGCTTGAATTTATTAGTAGCCGAGTTTATGTGATGACAACCCAACTTAAACTGCTAAAAACAAACAAAAAATGTGTTGGGGGGGATATTGAATGGACAGCATGCCAGTTCACAGAATCAAAGGAAAAGCTGACCAACTAAGCATAAACCGTGGCAGGGTAGACAACTGGGGCGCCCCAGGGACCCTACGGCCTGGAACCGGAATGCTGAGCTTCACCAAGACTCTCTGGGTCTCGGGTCTCTGCTCCCCGTGGCATATTGGCCTCATGCTCTCCTACTGCAGCCTTTCTTTGTAGTGAGGGATCATGGCTTCCAGCAGCTTTCAGTGACAAAGACTCTCAATCCCACCACCTAAAAGGAAAAGGGCTCTTCTCTGAGGGAGGACTCTGAATGGTCAGAAACCCACTGCAGACCAACCTCTGTGACCAGGGTAGGGGGAATTATTACTGGTCATGACTGGTCTAATTTGGACCAGGTGCTCACCCTTCAACCTATCACCAGGGTCAGGGATACAGGATCTTGTAAGAAGGTGGCAGCTCCATTCAGCCAGAAGTCTGGAGTGGAGTGGAGAAGGAGAGTGGGAAGCAGAAACAGTGCTTTTTTGGAGCAAAAGAAGGAAGAGCTGCTGGGCAAAACAGGTGATTAGTGTATGCTACATGAGCATAATTTTCTTCTAAATATTTTTAAGTTATTTTCATCATGTGTATATATACATTCAAGTGCCAAGAATGTATTTATAAGGATATTCTCTGAAATAGTTTTATAATCATTAAAAACTGTAAGCAGCCTATAGTTAATATCTACTGATATTTTGTCTTCTTGAATTTTTCCCTCTGGGAACATTGCACCCAAGTGCTCATCTCAGCTGAACCAATCACATATCACCCTACTTCCTGTGACTACAGCAATTGGCCTGAAGGGTGGGTGTGTGATCCAGCGTGAACCGATTTGTCTTGGCCCAGAAAAGGGTCATTTTCTTTTCAGGTAGTGAGGCAGTGGGGCTGTGACTCAGGCAGACTTTTTCACCTGGAGCTGTTACAAAAGAGTCATCTCCTGTCAGGTCAGGAAGCTGCTAGGATACGATCTGGAGCCGCCAATTCTGCCTCCCACACAGGAGGTAAAGCTAGTCTATGAAGGAAGCTGTTTATGCTGAAATAAACAGAGATTAGACATGAAGAGACAGGGAGTCCTGATGGGTTAGAGGCCCTGGTCGCAGGCACCCTCTGAGGCTAACGCGCCCCCGCCCCGTCCCCCCACTCTTCTGCAAATATGACTAAATGGGCCAATTTCCTCCTTACCTAAGGCTAGTTTGAATTGGGATTCTTCCAGTTTCAGCCACGAGACTCCTAATATCTGAATACAGATCAATAGAGCTGGATAACTTATGGCACAATAAAATACTTTTAAGTGTAGCTTTTAAAAAGAACAAACTACATATATTGACGTAAAAAACAAATATAGGGAGAGAAGCAAGTTTATAGGGCAGGGGTGTGTTTCTGTGTGTGTGTGATTTTATATACACCACATACTTATGGAGACTGTGTTCCAAAAGGTTAATATTGGTTACTTCTGGAGGCTAGTATGGGAAAGGCTTTCATTTTTTAAATATATTTCTGTATATTTTTTTAAAAATAAATTTATTTATTTATTTTTGGCTGCGTTGGGTCTTCGTTGCTGCGCATGGGCTTTCTCTAGTTGAGGCGAGCGGGGGCTACTCTTCACTGCAGTGTGCAGGCTTCTCATTGCAGTGGCTTTTCTTGTTGCGGAGCATGGGCTCTAGACTCGCAGGGTTGAGAAGCTGTGGCACGCGGGCTTAGCTGCTCCACAGAATGTGGGATCTTCCCAGACCAGGGCTCAAACCCGTGTCCCCTGCATTGGCAGGCAGAGTCTTAACCACTGCACTGTGTGCACTCTGCCCTCTGTGTAGTTTTTTTAACTTTCTGAAAATCATACATCACTTTTATAAAACTTTTAAGCCAAAAATAACTACAGGACATAATGTAATTGTGGCACATTTATGTTATACAACTTCCCAGTTCATTGCCTCTATTCCATTTAAGAACAGAGGTTTGGGAATTTGGAGACCAGGCTTCTAGTCCAGACTGTTTTGCATGTATTCTATAACCTTGGGCAAGTTGGTTTGCCTCTGCAGGCCTCAGTTTCTTCCTCCCTAAGAGGGGTACTTAAGTAACAGTAGCTACTATTTCAGTGGTTTCCATGTGCCAAGTGCTGTGCTGAGCAGTTTCCTCACAGCAGCTCCATGGGTTGAGCATTATCCCCCTTTTCCAGATAAGAAAACAGAAGCTCAAGTAAGTGTTGGAATCAGAATTCAAATTCACGTTTAGCCCATTCCCCACAGCCATGTTCTTTTCACTACACATTCTCCCAGCCACCTCTTGCCTCACGGTCTCACAGTTTCCTAGCCCTGGAATGCACTTAAATCCAGGACTTGACTCAAAATCCTCTATCTGGAAAACACTATCTTTCTAAATTAAACTTAGGTCACTTTTGTTATTGCTATGTCTGTTCTTTTTTTTTTAAAAAAATATTTTATTTATTTATTTGGCTGAGCCAGGTCTTAGTTGTGGCATGCAGGATCTTTAGTTGCAGCATGCGGGATCTTTCAGTTGCAGCATGTGGGATCTAGTTCCCTGACCAGGAATCAAATCCGGGCCCCCTGCGTTGGGAGCGCAGAGTCTTAGCCACTGGACCACTAGGGAAGTCCCTCTGTCTATTCTTTATGTTACATCAAACTCTAAGACAGAATGTCTCAACCTCAGCACTACTGACATTTTGGACTGAAAATTTCTTGGTTGTTGGGAGCTGGATGTCTTTGGCAGCATCCCTGGCTTCTACCCGCTATATGTCAGGAGCACCCATCCTTCAAGTTGTGACACCAAAGATGTTTCCAGACATAGTTGCAAATGTCCCCTGGGGGAAAATCACCCAGGGTTGAGAATCAGTGTTCTAAAAGAAGGGAAAAGGCAAATTCCTGCATTAACCCTGGAGTAAAATTGTATTGAAAAGAGACATGGAATCTTGTATTTTTACCTGCATGATTCTTGGACTTTACCAGCTCTGGCTAAAGTCAGCTCCAGTGTCACACATTATTTGCTCTGTGCAGAACACTGTACCAGTTACACATACATTATATATCCAAGATTTAGGGAAATGGGGAAGGAGAATAAACCTTGCCCTCTCAAAAATGACTCCACTTCCTTAGTGAAATTCACATTTGCCTGAGAAGAAAAGAGCCACACGAGGCTGCTGAGTGAGAATGGATATTCAACAGGGAACAGTGGTAATTGAATACAATGCTGATTTTATTCCAACCAAATAAAGCAGTACATAGGTCACCTGGGCAATAAGCTTAACTCAAGGGACAAAAGCCAAAAAACAAGGATTTTGTTGTTGTTTTATCAGTCACTGCCCACTTACACAACTCATCTCAGAAAATATGGGTTAAAAAATCTCATGCACAGAAACATAGGAAAAGAGAAAAAGGGAAAAATGAAGGTCATGTAGTGTGCAGTTGAAGGTGGTTTCTCCAATTTCCTTTCTGGTCCATCAGCATGGTCCACTTCGGATTACCTTAATATCATGACCATCGTCCCTGCAAATCGAACAACCATAAAAACATTTATTATTAAATTTCCCCCTGTACCCATCTTGAGTTCTTGTGGCTAGACTAAAAATAAAATGGACACAAGACAGATTAACAGGAGAAAAAGAAGTTTTCATTCTTGTGCACGGAGTTCTCATAGAAATGGGACCTAATAAGTGACCAAAGCGGGCAGATTTTATACATTTTAGACAAAGAAACAATAAATTTGTGAGGAATTGACAAAGAAACTTAGGCTCTGGGAGCTTAATTAGTAAAGAATCTAAAGAGAGCTTTGGCTTGGGGTAGTAAATTAAAGAAGTAACAAGGTTTGTTTATACAGGCTTTTCAGCTCTGAATTCCCTATGTTTGGTGATAAGAGTGTCCTTCTACCTCAAGAAGCAGGGGATGCATCTTTCATATGATTTATTTCCTCCTCTCAGGGAGACAGAGAGAAGGGTCAAAGTGTAACTCTTGCTTCGGCTCTTTCTTAAGTAAATTTAATTCAAAATAATTAATATGGCATTGAGGCATATTTTGGGGTGGCTTGCCCTGGGCCTCAACGGTTCCCTCTTCTAAAACTTCCTTGGCAATCTCACATATTAAAAGTCAAGCTGATAGAGTGTTCCATCCCACTAAACCAGTCTCTCAGACTTGACAGTAAGTCAGATGAGTTAAGCTCATTTCAGGTGATGCAGGTGGCATCCCAAAGTTAGGCCTATGCTGCAAGCAATCAGGCATTTAATAAGAGGCATGTCGGAACTTCCCTCGTGGTGCAGTAGTTAAGAATCTGCCTGCCAATGCAGGGGACACAGGTTCGAGCCCTGGTCTGGGAAGATTCCACATGCTGCAGAGCAACTGAGCCCATGTGCAACAACTACTGAGCCTGCACTCTGAAGCCCACAAGCCACAACTACTGAGCCCTCGTGCCACAACTACTGAAGCCTGTGCACCTAGAGACCATGATCCGCAACAAGAGAAGCCATTGCAGTGAGAAGCCCATGCACTGCAATGAAGAGTAGCCCCCGCTTGCTGCAACTAGAGAAAAGCCCCCAAATAAATAAATAAATAATTTAATTTAGAAAAATAAATAAGAGGCATGTCTATGGAAACAAAGGAAAAACAGAGGTTAATGATTGGAGCAGATTATAAACCAGTTTCTGAGCCCAGGGGTCAGTCAGTTAAGATTTCTAGATGTCAGGGTCAAAGCATCTTTTGCAATTTGAAATGTCTCTGATGATGTCATCAGGTGTTCAGGTAAACTATCTGAGTTGCTCATACAGCAACAGGCACAAAGATTGTTTAAATATGAGCTTTTGAAGTTTATTTCAAATTGTCTAGCTTCAGTTTGTAGGGCTTCATAAAAAAAAGGGCAGTTTTAGTTTTCAGTGATTTCAGATAAAAAAATAATAGGACAAATTTGGAAAGGATAGTTTGGAGAGTAATAGCCTGATATAGGAGGAAACTTGAAGAATTCAGGATCTAGTCTATTTTACAGGTAAATAACAAAACCCTCAAAGACAATGAACAGAACTAGAATTTGGTGTCTACAAGTGTGTATTATAGTTTCTGCTGAAACATAATTTTCTCTCTACAATTACCCCCAGTTTTTTACCAAAGATAGCCAAATTAGACTAATTTGTTTCCAAAATAAGTCTAGGGCTTCCCTGGTGGCGCAGTGGTTGAGAGTCCGCCTGCCGATGCAGGGGACACGGGTTCGTGCCCCTGTCCGGGAAGATCCCACATGCCGCGGAGCGACTAGGCCCGTGAGCCATGGCCGCTGAGCCTGCGCGTCCGGAGCCTGTGCTCCGCAATGGGAGAGGCCACAACAGTGAGAGGCCCACGTACTGCAAAAAAAAAAAAAAAAAAAAGTCTAGATTCAATAACCTTGGCCTTGTTGTTTACATAAGTACAGCAAGAATAGTGATTGAGCATATGGACTATTTTAAATCTGCTTTGCTGGAACTTTTTATGAGGAATCTCAGATTGAATTTTTTTTTTTTAAGATTTTTTTGATGTGGACAATTTTTAAAGTCTTTATTGAATTTGTTACAATATTGCTTCTGTTTTTGTTTTTTGTTTTTGGCCGTGCAGCATGTGGGATCTTAGCTCCCTGACCAGGCATCAAACCCACATCCCTTGCATTGGAAGGCAAAGCCTTAACCACTGGACCACCAAGGAAGTCCCTCAGATTGAATTTTTAATAGCCTCTCAAGGCTAAGAAACCAAGCCGAACATTTGCCAATAGACTTTGCCTGCAATAGGTATAGATTTGGGTGAATTCCTTTCTTCACGAGGTCCTCAAAATAAACTATTTCCTGGGTCTGCCAGGAAATGACCCTCCCTATTCACCTGGTAAGGCTGCTGAAAGGCTACTTTCACCTGAAAGTAAGGTACTAGGCTGTTTTTCCAAGAGGCTTTATTGGCTACATAAAGTCAATCTTAGTTTCTCAAAGCTGTCTGGTCATATCTGAGTCTATGCATGTCTCTCTCCAATATGACATTCCAGTCAAAGCGGTGATAATATTATATAATCAGTGTTTCCAATTGTGTTTTGTTATAAGAAAAACAGATTCTTACTGAACTTATGCAAATAACTATATTGCCAAGAAAATAAGAGTACTCACTGAGAGTTTCTGAATTCTGGAGGGATCCAGTAGAGAGAAAAAGATAAATGTTCCAATGCTGCTTAGAAACCTATAATGGACCAAATTGTTCTAAGTCACAGCTTAAGAGAAAAGAGAAAAAAGTCTCCTTAAATCTGGAGAAACAAAAAATTTTTAAAATCAGCTATGTTTCAAATTTTAATAAATCATAAAAAATTATAATTATCTTCCTCAGTTTATTTGGTCCCATAATTAATTCTTGCTCCACTTGATCTTTTGTTAGAAATTTTTTGAAGCCATCAGTTTCTCCATTAGGGTTCTGTAAATTCTTACCCAGGTATGATTTGAAAGTCATCAGAAACTTATATTCTAGAATACTTGTTAGATTGCTTTCCATGAATTCCCCTCAAGATAAAACACATTTGCAGAAAGCTTTTGTAAAAGCATGTGAGTAAAACAGTAACTGTGTGTAGATGATAAAAGACTTTAAAATGTCCATTATTGAAGATCTGATTCATTATAATGGAACTGATAAAGAAATTTAGTTATCTCTGAGACACATATCATTTTAAGATAACAACTAGAATTATGGCTAACATGCTAGGACATATCCAAAGCTTAGGATTTTCAGTTATTTTCTAGAACATTTATGTTAATAACATTTACCCATACAATATGACCTAAGAAGGTTTATCATCATTTACTTGACAATGCTTCCTATGTAATTTAACATACAAAATAAGCCTAATTAATTTAGTATCTCTTTTATAAGGAGAGAAAATAAATTTTTGAGGTGTTCCAGGGGCCCTCTGGAAAACCCCAAAATTATTTCCAGTTCAATAAGACTTCATTTAGAATTTGTTTTTTCGTGCAGTTTGTCAAAAATATCAAACGTTTTTAAAACACTTGGTCAAATAGGATCATAGGTCACTGTGAAAGAATACTGAGCTGCCCATTTAATCAAAGTGATAAAGACATCTCTGGCAAATACAGAAAGTTAAATAGTTGTAAAAAGCCTTAGTTCTTTTAATATTGAAAAGACTTAGATTTGTGTGTGTGTGTGTCTTCTAAGTGATCAAAAATCTGATAAAGACAAAACATAGAATCTGTTTTTCTAGACAGATTAAAGGTAAAGAAAACTCTTTTTCTTACAATTTCTTATTAAGACTAGACCAATAATCTAAGAAAACTTTGTCCTTTTTAACAGAGATACATACCAAATTTTAATTTTGCACCAGTTTACTTTTGATATTAAAACTCATTTACTTAATTAAATTCATTTCAGTCTTAGCCAGTCCTGATCACACATAAAATTCCTAAAGATTCTTTTTTTCATAGACCTTTTATAATTGTCTATGTTCATTTTATTTGTCCCTTGTTTTCTTTCCCATTTAGAAATAGCCAGCTTTAGGAAAAAATCTCTTTCTCTTTCCTTAACAAAAGCACCTCTTTACCTTTTTTTAGCCCAAAACACATAATACTTCTTTTTTTATTTCTGGTACCTTTAACTACATATATTAATTAGAATTCTTAATCCTTTGAAATCTTAATTTCGGGGGGAAATAAAGAAGTAAACAACTGTGAACTGTATTAACATTTTGCGGCTTGGCAAACGTAAATACATTTCATAATTTCTAGAAATATATGCCACTTCATAGCACAGTATTTCAATAAAGCACAAGCTATATCTACTAACAGACCCAAACATAACACATCAAAAGTAGGTAAACTTAAACTTGTTTAGCAATTAATGTTTCTGTATTTTATCTTATTTGGAAATGATATAGACACCCAATGAATTCCCATCATTTAATTTAACTCAGCAAAACTCTAAGGTTGTAACTTAAATTACCAAAGAATTTAGAAAAATAGACACATAATAAAACAATTATTATTAAAAGCCTCAGCTAAAAATTCTTATCTAATTTACATCTATTTAATTCATTTGTTTTTAACAATCATACTTAGTTTACTTATGAAAATTTAATGAGTCATTAAAGCAGCTATTCATTAAGGTTTTCTTTCGTTTTTTTTTGCTGGCAAAATTTGCAACAGAGACAACATAAGCCCATTTGACTAGCAAAACTAGGTAGAACAAAATTTTTTATATGCATTATATTTAATGCTTGTAACTCTGAAGACATACCTATATTAATTAAACCAAAAAGCCTAAAATTAGCTTTTATTTATCAAAGGTTATCCTAGAACTTGAAAAAATTTTGGGTTCTTATTATATTTTTGAGAATTTTAATGTAAGTGCTTGTTTGTTTAGGCCAATTAAGTGGAGCTCTTCTACAAATTAATTTTGGCAATACCATCTAGAGGTAGAAAAATATCTATAATGTACCCATATAGACATATACACAACCAGAGATCTCTTAGTTTTCATTTTAAAACTTTAGTCATGAGTCAGGTACAATAGAAAAGTCACTAGTTTATAAATAAAGTTGAAATAAATTAAGTTTACTTGCTCAGATGGCTAACATCTTTTATTATTTGTGGAGAAGACTTAAGATCTGTATTTGCCCTTGACAAATAATTGCAGAAGGGATGTGATTCACTAGAGTTTGGGCAAGAGATCCTTTTAGCAGTTTGTGTTTTAAAAGGCCTCTTTCCCTTGGTTTTTTGGTTTCAGGTTTTACCAATTCAGCTAATCCAGGCTCAGTCTCAGGCAATGTGGGCTGTGTTTACATTTCAAAGACATGATAAGATTTATAGCTTTTAGGGCCAAAGAAAATGTTAGGTTTTCTCCTAGGAGTTCTGGAGTATATTTATCTATTATTTTATATATATATATATATATATATATATATATATTTATATTTATTTATTTATTTATTTATTATAAGTCTTAGGGTAATTATTTTAAAATAATTTTTAAAGTACAGGACAGTTTTGCTCCAATATCCTGATCTTTTATAATATCTAGAAAGCATTTTGAGAGGAATAGGTAAGGAGTGGGAATTGGTAAAGGCAAGTGGAACTTGACTTGTTTCTACAGTTGCATTTCTCATTTTGTACAGTTTTGCAAGACAAAGAAAGTTGTTTCTATTAAACCCTTGAATATTGGCTTCCAGCTGATTTACTTCCTGATTATTTGCAGGAGGCACTGGGGAATTATAGAGGAGATGGGCGATTTTTTTTAGAAGGGGAATTTATGTTGCATCTTACTTTTAGGTCTAATTTCTGTTTTTTCATCTTTATAAGGGCCTACCTAAAGCTCACCATTATACTTTTTTTTCCTTTCAATTTGATCCTCCCATAAGTATCAATATAAGTTATTTATGATGAGAGCTTTCAAAATTTTTTTCCTCTTAAATATAGCCAACTTAAAGGATCCTTTTTCTGGTCATTGATGAGTAGGATCTTGTATTAATTTCAAATACAGACTCAAACCAATAAGCCTTTTTTATGGCTTAACCAAAGATGAAAGAAGTATCTCACAAGAGTATGTAGCCCTCACATGATCAAGAAAGTTCACTCCCATAGTTAGTCTAAGAAAGTAAGGCAATGAAGGTTGAGACAACAGCCCATTAAGACAAACTCTCCTGAGAGCTGGTATGGCCAGAGTGCTGACTTTCTGTTTCAAAACCCAAGACTATTCAACTGGCCACCAGATGCACCTTCCAAATGGCCGGGACCAGAGAGAATATTCTCACTGGACACAAAGCTGAGATCTCAGGACATAAAGCAAGGTGGAAGGACAAACTTTATCTGGGTTTATATGGAAGATCCACAGCAAAGTTTGTTTAAGTAGATGCAGGTCTGGTGAGAAACATTAACTCACTAGTCTATGAGGCTGGCTCAAACAGCAGGCTTATAGGAAGGACCTATGCCTGCATTCTGCCCTATGGTTCTTCCTCCTTATGGCAAACAATACAACAGACAGAGACGAAGAAAAACAGTGACCATCTCTGGGAAGAAAAGAATTCCCAAGAGTTGCTAAGTACAAGGAACTAGCTCAAAAATATTTTCTCCTGCTAATCTAAATTTAGAGAGGGAGTAAGGAACTCTCACCACTTTCCCTTCCACCAGACCTTGCAGACAGAGATCCAGGAAGCTGACGTGGTAAGAAATCTTACCTTCTGCTGGTCTTTATCAGATGTCTCAGGATCTCTCATCTGCAGTACCCTCAGGGCAGGAAGCAGGTTCCAGCCAGGCTCCTGCCTGGCTCACCAACTGTCAGGGTTGAATAAATTTCCCCCTCTACCCTCTTGAGTTCTTGTGGCTGGACTAATAGTAAAATGGACACAAGACAGATTAACAGGAGAAAAAGAAAAACTTTTATTTATGTGCCCAGAGGTCTCATAGAAATGGGACCTAATAAGTAACCAAAGCAGGCAGCTTTTATTCTTTTTAGACAAAGAAACAATACATTTGTGAGGAATTGACAAGACAAAGAAATTTAGACTTTGGGTAGTTAATTAGTGAAGAATCTATACAGAGTTTTGGCTTAGGGAAGTAAATTAAAGAAGTAACAAGGTTTGTTTTTACAGGCTTTTCAGCTCTGAATTCCCCATCTCTGGCGATTAAGGGTGTCCCTTCTACCTTTCAGATGCAGGGAGTGCATCTTTCATATGAGATTATTTTCCTGCTTTCAGGGAGACAGAGAGGAGGGTCAAAGTGTCTCTCTTGCTGGCTCTTTCTTAAGCAACTTTAATTCACAATAATTAACATGCCATTGAGGCACATTTTGGGGTGACCTGCCCTGGGCCGCCATATTGAAACACTACCTGCCGTATTGAAACTGCCCCACTATTTGTATTAAAAAGACCCATGTCATTATACATTAGATTCTTTACAGGGTGACAATTAATCATTTTTAAAGCTAAATTGAGGGCGAAAGCCCAACTCAGCTATTTTTTTTTCCCTAACCCTAGGGCACAGGGAACTATCCCCAAAGAATCACTCTGAGAAGAAAGACCTAGGTAAATCACTTAAGACTGAGGTCAGAGAATGGCCCCCTGAAATACAAAGCAGCATACCTGGAGTAGAAGTCATGGTCACATGAGCTGGTTAGGTGTTTTACGCTAAGGGTATCAGGTGTAATACACTTATTACTGAGCATTCTACCAGGTAGAGTTATTAAGACCTCTTTTCCAACTAATAGTGCAGGGTGTGTAGGTTACCTGAACATGCCCTCTGACTTTAAAAGAACACTTAATATTCCACACTTAATATTCCACAGAGTTTAACTACTAAATATATTCTTTTTTGTTTAATTTTTATTTTATATTGGTGTATAGTTGATTTACAATGTTCTGTTAGTCTCAGGTGTACAGCAAAATGATTCAATTATACATTACATATATCCATTCTTTTTCAGATTCTTTTCCCATATAGTTTATTACAGAGTATTGAATAGAGTTCCCTGTGCTATACAGTAGGTCCTTGTTGATTACCCATTTTATATATAGTAGTGTATATATGTTAATCCCAAACTCCTAATTTATCCCTCTCCCACCTTTCCCCTTTGGTAACCATAAGTTTGGGGGTTTTCTTTTTGTTTTTTTTATTATTTATTTATTTATTTTTGGCTGTGTTGGGTCTTCGTTTCTGTGCGAGGGCTTTCTCTAGTTGTGGCAAGCGGGGGCCGCTCTTCATCGCGGTGAGTGGGCCTCTCACTGTCGTGGCCTCTCTTGTTGCGGAGCACAGGCTCCAGATGCGCAGGCTCAGTAGTTGTGGCTCACGGGCCCAGTTGTTCCACGGCATGTGGGATCTTCCTAGACCAGGGCTCGAACCCGAATCCCCTGCATTGGCAGGCAGATTCTCAACCACTGCGCCACCAGGGAAGCCCCATAAGTTTGTTTTTGAAGTCTGTGCATCTGTTTCTGTTTTGTAAATAAGTTCACTTTTATCATTTGTTTTAGATTCCACATATAATATCATATGATATTTGTCTCTCTCTGTCTTACTTATTTCACTTAGTATGATAATCTCTAGGTCCATCCATGTTGCTGCAGATGGCATTATTTTGTTCTTTTCTATGGCTGAATAATATTCCATTGTATATATGTACCACATCTTCTTTATCCATTCGTCTGTCGGTGGACACTTAGGTTGCTTCCATGTCTTGGCTATTATAAATAGTGCTCTAATGAACACTGGGGTGCATGTATCTTTTCAAATTATGGTTTTCTTCAGATATATGTCCAGGAGTGGGATTGCTGGATCATGTGGTAATTCTTTTTTTAAGGCACCTCCATACTGTTCTCCATATTAGTTGTACCAATTTACATTCCCACCAATAGTGTAGGAGGGTTCCCTTTTCTCCACACCCTCTCCAGCATTTTTTTTTTTTTTTTTTTTTTTTTGCGGTACGCGGGCCTCTCACTGCTGTGGCCTCTCCTGTTGTGGAGCACAGGCTCTGGACCCACAGACTCAGCGGCCATGGCTCACGGGCCCAGCTGCACCGCGGCATGTGGGATCCTCCCAGACCGGGGCACGAACCTGTGTCCCCTGCATCGGCAGGCAGACTCTCAACCACTGCGCCACCAGGGAAGCCCCCTCTCCAGCATTTATTGTTTATAGACTTTTAAAAATTTTTTAATTATTTATTTATTTACTTGGCTGAGCCAGGTCTTAGCTGTGACACGCGGGATCTTTGTTGTGGCATGAGGGATCTTTAGTTGAGACATGCGGGATCTAGTTCTCTGACCAAGGATAGAACCCAGGCCCCCTGCATTGGGAGCACAGAGTCTTAACCACTGGACCACCAGGGAAGTCCCTATAGACGTTTTGATGATGGCCATTCTAACTGGTGTGAGGTGATACCTCATTGAGGTTTTGATTTGCATTTCTCTTAGTAATTAGTGATGTTGAGCACCTTTCCATGGGCTTTTTGGCCATCTGTATATCTTCTTTGGAGAAATGTCTATTTAGATATTCTGACCATTTTGGATTGGGTTGTTTGTTTTTTTGATATTGAGCTGCATGATCTGTTTGTGTATTTTGGAGATTAATCCCCAGTTGGTCGCTTCGTTTGCAAATATTTTCTCCCATTCTGTGGGTTGTTTTTTTGTTTTGTTTATGGCTTCCTCTGTTGTACAAAAGCTTTTAAGATTAATTAGGTCCCATTAAAAAAATTTTGTTTTTATTTTCATTACTCTAGGAGTTGGATCCAAAAAGATATTGTTGTATTTCATGTCAAAGAGTGTTCTGCCTATGTTTTCCTATAAGAGTTTTATAGTATCCAGTCTTACATTTTGGTCTTTAATCCATTTTGAGGTTATTTTTGTTTATGGTGTTAGAGAATGTCTAATTTCATTCTTTTTCATGTAACTGTCCAGTTTTCCCAGCACCATTATTGAAGAGACTGTCTTTTCTCCATTGTATATTCTTGCCTCCTTTGTCATAGATTAACTGACCATAGGTGCATGGGTTTATTTCTGGGCTTTCTATCCTGTTCTATTAGTCTATATTTCTATTTTTGTGCCAATACCATACTGTTTTAATTACTGTAACTTTGTAGTATAGTCTGAGGCCATGGAGCCTGATTTCTCCAGCTCCATTTTTCTTTCTCAGGATTGCTTTGGCTATTCGGGGTCTTTTGTGTTTCCATACAAATTGTAAAATTTTTTGTTCTAGTCCTGTGAAAAATGCCATTGGTTATTTGATAGGGATTGCATTGAATCTGGAGATTGCCTTGGATAGCATAGTCATTTTGACAATACTAATTCTTCCAATTCAAGAACATGGTATATCTTTCCATCTGTTTGTGTTGCCTTCACTTTCTTTCATCAGCATCTTATAGCTTTCAGAGTACAGGTCTTTTGCCTCCTTAGGCAGGTTTATTCCTAGGTATTTTATTCTTTTGATGCAATGGTAAATGGGATTGTTTCCTTAATTTCTGTTTCTGATGCTTCATTGTTAGTGTATAGAAATGCAAGAGATTTCTGTGTATTAACTTTGTATTCTGCAACTTTAGTGAATTTATTCATGAGCTCTAGTAGTTTTCTGCTAGCATCTTTTTTTTTTTCAAGACAGGAGTTGAAGTTTATTCTTGGGAAGAACAAAGTCCCCCCAACCCTCCACATCCAGGAAAGCTTCCCCAGGAGGCCCTGCCCCTCCAAATGGCCATCTCTCTTTTCTGAACCCCTGCTTCCACCAACACCCATTATGATGCTGCTACTTGGGTGAGAGGCTCCTTCAGGTACTGCACCAAGGCCTGGGCCTTGGCCTTGAGCATTCCGAAGCCAATAGTCTCCTTGGCATACATGCACAGTAGAAGGTTGGCCACTCGAGTGATGGCTACCTGGCCCTCCATGCAGTCCATGAGGATGAATTTGAGATTGTCTTCATTAAACGCTTGGTTCCCATTCCGGTCGTAGGCCGCCCAGATGTTACTGGTAATGGCAGCGGTGACCCGGGCGTCTGTATCCCCGTAACCGGAGTAGGCCAACAGAGATCCCTCGTTATTCAGCAGCAGGGTGCTCTGGATGCCTCCAGTGTTGGCCTGGCTTAGCACCTGGGTCAAAGCCTTGGGACGCAGCATGCCTGCGGCTCCTATCCCTGGGCTTTTGCACCCAGATCCCTGAGTTTCCTACTGCTGCCCTCTGCCTGCTGCTTCCCATAGTCCAGCTGCCCTGCTCCGGAACGCCCTTAGCATCTTTATGATCTTCTATGTATAGTATCATGTCATCTACAAAGAGTGACAGTTTTACTTTTTGTTTTCCAATTGGGATTCATTTTATTTCTTTTTCTTCTCTGATTGCCATGGCTAGGACTTCCAAAACTATGTCGAATAAAAGTGATGAGAGTGGACACCTTGTCTTGTTCCTGATCTTAGAGGAAATGCTTTCAGCTTTTCACTACTGAGTATGATGTGAGCTGTGGGTTTAGTATATATGGCCTGTATTATGTTGAGGTAGGTTCCCTCTATGCCCACTTTCTGGAGAGTTTTTATCATAAATGTGTGTTGAATTTTGTCAAAAGCTTTTTCTGTATCTATTGAGATGATCATATGGTTTTTATTCTTCAATTTGTTAATGTGGTGTATCACACTGATTTGCAGATATTGAAAAATCCTTGCATTCTTGAGATAAATCCCACTTGATCATGGTGTATGATCCTTTTCGTTTTTTTTTTTTTTTTTGGTGTATTATCCTTTTAATGTATTCTTGGATTTGGTTTTCTAGTATTTTGTTGAGAATTTGTGCTTCTATGTTCATCAGTGATATTGGCCTGTAATTTTCTTTTTTTGTGGTATTTTTCTCTGGGTTTGGTATCAGGGTGATGGTGGACTCATAGAATGAGTTTGGGAGTACTCCTTCCTCTTCAGTTTTTTGGAATACAGTAAGTCCCCTACATATGAATGAGTTCTGTTCCGAGAGTGCGTTCATAAGTCCAATTCATTCATAAGTCCAACACAGTTAGACTAGGTACCCAATTAACACAATTGGCTATATAGTACTGTACTGTAATAGGTTTATAATACTTTTCACACAAATAATGCATAAAAGACAAACAAACAAAAAATAAAGAATACATTTTTTTTTTGGCTGTGTTGGGTCTTTGTTGCTGCATGCAGGCTTTCTCTAGTTGCGGTGAGTGGGGGCTAGTCTTCATCGCAGTGCATGGGCTTCTCATTGTGGTGGCTTCTCTTGTTGCAGAGCACAGGCTCTAGGTGCGCAGGCTTCAGTGGTTGCAGCACATGGGCTCGGTAGTTGTGGCTCTCAGACCCTAGAGTGTGCGGGCTTCAGTAGTTGCGGAGCATGGGCTCAGTAGTTGTGGTGCGCGGGCTCGGTAGTTGTGGCGCACAGGCTTAGTTGCTCCATGGCATGTGGGTTCTTCCCAGACCAGGGATCAAATCCATGTTCCCTGCATTGGCAGGCATATTCTTAACCACTGCACCTCCGCAGTGGAAGGGAAGTCCCAAGAAAACAATTTTAATCTTACAGTACAGTACCTCAAAAAGTACAGTACAATACCAGCTACATCATTGCTGCTTTTACGCTTGCTTCTGGACATCCTGGGCTTGAAATAAAGATACTGTACTACTGTACTCTATATAGTACTGTACAGTAAAGTACACAAAAGCACACCACTTGTAGAGGATGCACACATGTGACAATGTACGCCAGATACGTGAACTAACTCATGTGATTGGACATGCGAGCGCATGTTCACATCTTTGAAAGTTTGCAACTTGAAGGTTTATATATAGGGGACTTACTGTAGTTTCAGAAGGATAGGTGTTAACTCTCCTCTGAATGTTTGAGAGAATTCGTCTGTGGAGCCATATAATCCTGGACTTTTTTTTGGGGGGGTGCTGCATTGGGTCTTTGTTGCTGCACACAGCCTTTCCCTAGTTGCAGCTAGAGATTTGGGCTGCTCTTTGTTGCAGTGTGTGGGCTTCTCATTGCAGTGGCTTCTCTTGTTGCACAACACGGGCTCTAGGCATGTGGGCTTCAGTAGTTGGAGCATGCAGGCTCAGTAGTTGCAGCACACAGGCTCAGTAGTTGCAGCACGCAGGCTCTAGAGTACGTGGGCTTCAGTAGTTGTGGTGCATGGGCTCAGTAGTTGTGGTTCACAGCCTCTAGGGCACGTGGGCTTCAGTAGTTATGTCACATGGGCTTAGTTGCTCCACGGCATGTGGGATCTTCCCAGACCAGGGATTGAACCTGTGTCTCCTACATTGGCAGGCGGATTCTTAACCGCTGCGCCACCAGGGAGGTCCCTGGACTTTTGTTTGTTGGAAGTTTTTAAATCACAGTTTCAATTTCAGTACTTGTGATTGGTCTGTTCATATTTTCTGTTTCTTCCTGGTTCAGTCTTGGAAGATTATACCTTTCTAAGAAATTGTCCATGTCTTCTAGATTGCCAATTTTATTGGCTTGTAGTTGCTTGTAGTAGTCTCTTATGATCCTTTGTATTTATGTGGTGTTAGTTGTAACTTCTCCTTTTTCATTTCTAATTTTATTGAACCCTCTCCCTTTTTTTCTTGATGAGTCTGGCTAAAGGCTTATCAATTTTGTTTATCTTTTCAAAGAAACAACTTTTAGTTTTATTGATCTTTGCTATTGTTTTCTTCGTCTCTATTTCATTTATTTCTGCTCTGATCTTTATGATTTCTTTCCTTCTACTATCTTTGGGTTTTGTTTGTTCTTTCTTTAGTTTCTTTAGGTGTAAGTTTAGGTTGTTTGAGATTGTTTTGTTTCCTGAGGTAATATTGTGTTGGTATAAATTTCCCTCTTAGAACTTCTTTTGCTGCGCCCCACAGGTTTTGGATCTTTGTGTTTTTGTTTTATCTGTAGGTATTTTTTGATTTCCTCTGATTTCTTCAGTGATCCATTGGTTGTTTAGTAATATATGGTTTAGCTTCCCTGAGTTTGTGTTTTTTACAGTTTCTTTTTATTGTAGTTGATTTCTGATCTCATAGCACTGTGTTCAGAAAAGATGCTTGATATGATTTCAGTTTTCTTAAATTTACTTAGGCTTCCTTTGTGGACCAGCATGTGCTCTATCCTGGAGAATGTTCCATGTGCACTTGAGAAGAATGTGTATTCTGCTGCTTTCAGATGGAATGCTCTATAAATTTTAATTAAGTCCATTTGGTCTAATGTGTCATTTAAGGCCTGTGTTTCCTTATTGATTTTTTGTCTGGATGATCTGCCCATTGATGTAAGTGGGGTGTTAAAGTCTCCACTATTATTGTGTTACTGTCAATTTCTCCTTTTATGGCTGTTAGCATTTGCTTTATATATTGAGGTGCTCCTATGTTGGGTGCATATATATTTACAATTGTTATATCTTCTTCTTGGATTGATTCCTTGATCATTATGTAGTGCCCTTCTGTCTCTTGTAACAGTCTTTATTTTAAAGTCTATTTTCTCTGACATGAGTATTGCTACTCCAGCTTTCTTTTGCTTTCCATTTGTATGGAATGCTTTTTTCCATCCCCTCACTTTCAGTCTGTATGTGTCCCTAGATCTGAAGTGGGTCTCTTGTAGGCAGGGTATATATGGGTCTTGTTTCTGTATCCATTCAGCCAGTCGGTGTCTTTTGGTTGGAGCATTTAATCCAATTACATTTAAGGTAATTATTGATATGTATGTTCTTATTACCATTTTGTTAATTGTTTTGGATTTGTTTTTGTAGGTCTTTTTTCTTCCCCTCTCTTTTGTTCTTTTCTCTTGTGATTTGATGACTATGTTTAGAGTTGTGTTTGGATTGCTTTTTCTTTTTTGTATGTGTATCTATTGTAGATTTTTGGTCTGTGGTTATCATGAGGTTTTTATATAGCAGTCTATATATGTATTTATATATACGATTGCTTTAAGTTGCTGGTCTCTTAATTGCAAATGCATTTCCAATATCCTGCATTCGTACTCTTCTCTCCTCATGATTCCTGGTTTTGACTTCATATTTGTGTATGGATGATTTCCTACCTTTACTATATGTTTGTCTTTACTGGTGAGCTTTGTCATTGGTAATTTTCTTGGTTCTGGTCTTTTCTTTTTCATCTAGAGAAGTACCTTTAGCATTTGTTGTAAAGCTGGTTTGGTGGTGCTGGATTCTCTTAGCTCTTGCTTGTCTGTAAAGCTTTTTTTTTTTTTTTTAATTTGGCTGCGTTGGGTCTTAATTGTGGCATGCGGGATCTTGGTTGCGGCATGCAGGATCTTTTGTTGCAGCATGTGGGCTCTTCATTGTGGTGTGTGGGCTTCTCTCTAGTTGTCGCACATGGGCTCTAGAGTGCACAGGCTCAGTGGTTGCAGCACACGGTCTCTCTAGCCGTGTAGAGCTTTTGATTTCTCTGTCAAATCTGAACAAGAGCCTTGCTGGGTAGAGCATTCTTGGTTGTAGGTTTTTCCCTTTCATCACTTTAAATGTATCATGCCACTCCCTTCTGGCCTGCAGAATTTCTGGTGAAAAAAACAGCTGATAACCTTATGGGGATTCCCTTGTATGTTATTTGTTGCTTTTCCCTTGTTGCTTTTAACATTTTCTCTTTGTTTTTAATTTTTGTCAGTTTGATTAATATGTATCTCAGAGTGTTCCTCCTTGGGTTTATCCTGTATGTAACTCTCAGGGCTTCCTGGACTTGAGTGAGTTTTTCCTTTCCCACGTTAGGGAAATTTTCAATTATTATCTCTTCAAATATTTTCTCAGGCCCTTTCTCTCTCTCTTCTCCTTCTGGGACCCCTAAATGTGAATGTTGGTGCACCTAATATTGTCCCAGATGTCTCTTAGACTATCCTCATTTCTTTTCATTCTTCTTTCTTTATTCTGTTCTCTAGCAGTGTTTTCCACCATTCTGTGTTCCAGCTCACTTATTTTTTCTTCTGCCTCATTTATTCTGCTATTGATTCCTTCTAGTGTATTCTTAATTTCAGTTATTGTATTGTTCACCTCTGTTTGTTCTTTATTGATTTATTTTAAAATTTTATTTATTTATTGGCTGCGGTGGGTCTTTGTTGCTGCGTGCGGGCTTTCTCTAGTTGCAGTGAGTGGGGTCTGTTCTTTGTTGCAGTGCACCAGCTTCTCATTGTGGCTTCTCTTGTGGCAGAGCATGGGCTCTAGGCATGCAGGCTTCAGTAGTTGCAGCACGTGTTCTCAGTAGCTACAGCATACAGGCCCTAGTGTGTGCGGGCTTCAGTAGTTGCAGTGCATGGGCTCAGTAGTTGCGGTGCACAGGCTCTATGGCTCGCAGGCTTCAGTAGTTGTGGTACACAGACTCAGTATTTGTGGCTCACAAGCTCTAGAGCGCAGGCTCAGTAGTTGTGGCACGCAGGCTTAGTTGCTCTGAAGCATGTGGGATCTTCCCAGGCCAGGGATTGAACCCATGTTGCCTGTATTGGCAGGCAGATTCTTAACCACTTTGCCATGAAGGAAGTTCCTCTGTTTGTTCTTTAAATCTTCTAACTCTTCGTTAAACATTTCTTATATCTTTTGGCCTGTGCCTCCATTCTTTTTCTGAGATCTTGGATCATCTTTACTATCATTATTCTGAATTCTTTTTCAGGCAGATTGCCTATCTCCGCTTCACTTAGCTGTTCTTCTGGGGTTTTGTCTGGTTCCTTTGTCTGGAACATATTTCTCTGCCATCTCATTTTGTCTGACTTTCTGTGTTTGCAGTCTCCGTTCCTCAGGCTGCAGAATTGTAGTTCTTGGTTCTGGTGTCTGTCCCCTGGTCGGTGAGGTTGGTTCAGGGGCTTGTGCAGGCTTCCTGGAGGGAGGGACTGGTGCCTGCCCACTGGTGTATGGAGCTGGGTCTTGTCCTTCTGGTGGGCAGGGCCATGTCAAGGGGTCTGTTTATAGGCAGCCATTGGCTCAGGACAACTTTAGACAACTTTGCTGATGGGTGGGGCTGTGTTGGTTGTTTGGCCTGAGTCGTCCCAGCACTGGAGCCTGCAAGCTGTTGGGTGGGGCCAGGTTTTGGTGCTGAGATGGCGACCTCCAGGAGAGCACACGCCCGATGAATATTCCCTGGGGCCTCCGCCACCAGTGTCCTTGCCCCCACAGTGAACCACAGCCGACCCCTGCCTCCCCAGGAGTCCTTCCAAGACCTGTAGTTACATCTGGCTCAGGCTCCTGTGGAATCACTGCTTTGGCTGGGAACCAGTGCACATGAAACCTTGTGTGCTCCCTCCAAGAGTGGAGTCTCTATTTCCCTCAGTCCTGTGGAGCTCCAGCACTCAAGCCCTGCTGGCCTTCAAAGCCAAATGCTCTGGGGACTTCTCCCAGTGCCAGAACCGCAGGCTGGGGAGACTGACATGGGGCTCAGAACTCTCACTCCTGTGGGAGAACCTCTGTGATATGATTATTTTCCAGTTTGAGGGTTGCCCAACCAGCAGGTATAGCATTTGATTATATCGCGAAAGCACCCCTCCTACCATCTGGTTTTGGCTTCCTCTTTGTCTTTCAATGTAGAATATCTTTTTTGGTAGGTTCCCATCTTTTTTGTCGATGATTGTTCAGCAGTTGGTTGTGATTTTGGTGTTTTCGTGAGAGGAGGTGAGCTCAAGTCCTTCTACTCCCCCATCTTGTCTCCTGAGGGACAATTCATTCTTAGGGAACTTGATGCTCTGGGACATCCCTGTTCCCCTTCAAGTTGTGCCAGGATGGGTAGGGTTGTTTATGGGCTGGGGTCTACATGGCAGGGCCTCAGCTCCATGACCTGCCTCAAAACCCAGAAATAGCTACCATTCCCTTCCTTGTTTTCTTTCATTCCTCTGAAGACACACTGATTCATTACTCTGGAACTGTCCCTAGACACTGGGTGGCAGACCCAGGTCTTCTTTCTCAGTGCCTAGTACAGGCTCGACCAACGGGGCTGCAAAGTGCACTGCAGCTACAATCCTAAATATATTCTTAATTTTTGGAAACTACCCATCCCTGATAGTACATCACTTAATTATCCAGTCTATAATTGATTAATCACACACCTTATTGTCTAACTTTAGCCTAGAAAATGCACTGGAGGATTCTGTGTTTTTTAAAATGTCAGTCTTAAAACAGAACTACTTATGTCACATTTGATTCTTGTGTCCAAGAAAAGAGTCACAACTTCCTAAGTAATCAAAATTCATGAGAAGAACTAAAGAAAACTTGGCTAGTTTATACTGTAAAATTGTTACCTGATTTTCACACACAGAGTACACTCATTGGGATAAGTGGACATGTCGCTTCCACACACAGGGCTAAAGTCCCTGGGACATCCTGGTAATTTATACTGATTGCAATCTGGCTGGAAAAGAGAAAGGAAGACAGCAATTGGAGAATACTGTGAGACTTTCTCATCACAAAACAGCTGAGAGGAGGCCAAACACCCACATTTTCCTAGATTTCCTAGAAACAGCCTACAGAAAGATTTCTATTTTCCACAAAAAAAAAAAAAAGTTTTTTCTAATGCAAAAATCAGATGCAGTGTTGAAGCAATGGGTCAGTACCTGCTATGTAAGAAAAGGACCTCAGAGGAAGGCTCTGTCTGGCTGATTTTTAAATGAAAGTCCAAGATATGTCACCAAACCTACTTTACTATCCTCCAGCTTCATAATTTGCTCTTCACTACCACCTCCATGAGAATGTCCTGTTATATTCCACCTAATCCCTGTGCATAATGCCCAGACCACTCGGGAATCCTGTCTGGACTTTTAAGATACTGGCATTTAAGCAACAGCATTAAAGAAAGCAGTAGGTTCAGAATTAGATCTCAGGGGTTGTTATGGGTTTAATTGTGTCCACCCAGAAAGATATGTTAAAGTCCTAACCCCCAGTACCTCAGAATGTGACCATATATGGAAATAGGGTCTTTATATAGGTAATCAACTTAAGGTTAGTAGAATTGGCCCTAATCCAATATGACTGGTGTCCTTATCAAAAGGGAAATATGGACACAGAGTCACACACAGAGGGAAGATCATGTGAAGACACCAAGAGAATGCCATTAACTAGCCAAGGAATGCCTGAGGCTACCAGATACTAGGACAGAGGAATAGAACAGATTCTCCCTCTGAAGGAAGCAACCCTGCCAACACCTTGAGTTTGGACTTCTAGCCTTGAGAACTCTGAGACAGTTCATTTCTGTTGTGTAAGATACCCAGTTTGTGGCTTTATTACGGCAGCCCTAAGAAACCGATATGGGGTCATGGAACTCAACCCTCAGATTCAATGGAATCGAGGCCAGAGACATAACATGTCTTATGCATAGCCACTAGTCTCTAGCAGAGCCAGGACTAGAAATGGTCACAATGGTCACACTATGATGTGCAGTGTCCCACTTTAATAACAGGTTAAATATATGGCCTGCTGTATTTCTGTTTGTGTATGTTTTAGTAGTGATTACCGTTCCTCACTTCAGAGTAAGTCACCCTGTTTAGCATTCTTAATAAATGAACTACACATTTCTACTGATATCTGGATTTATAAAGAGCTAAGCAGGGCTGGCCATGGGCCAAACTCTAAAGTAAAGAACTTTTTTGACACTTTCCATCCTCCATTCAGCCCTCTATCTCCATTTAGGAGCCTGATGTGTTCTTGCTGCCCCAGCTTCATTAAGATGTTGCCTTCCAGGGCTTCCACAGGAGAGTAGATGCCCTCTTATCCAATGAGATTGGGACAAGTGGTAATTGCTCACTTAATTGAAAAAGTCAATTAACAGGGAAACAATAACAGAATCTCTTAAAACATAAAAGAAAACAGATGCCAATCTTTTGATGTAAGACAATGACAAGGCACATGGCCAGCTGTAATGCTACCTACACTAAGATAACCTCCCTTGCAGCTAGGTATGACCATATGATCAAGGTCAGGCTGATGGGATACAAGTGGAATTATTGTGTAGTAGCTTCTGGGAACCTCCTTTAAAAGAAAGTTGGTACCTGTCCTCTGCTTCCCCCAATTCTTATTCTCCTTTGTCCATTCCTCCATCCTGCTCCTGGGTACATGGAGCGCTACTTTTTATCTTACAGACCGGGAGGCCAAAGGCCATGTCCTAAGATGGCAGCTCTGTGAGCTGTTATTTTGAGTCGTTGTTTTCTTGCAGCTGAATCTAATCCTACCTGACATAAGACATAAGACTTTTCCTATGAATGTTTCAACTAATTAGAGTTCTGTGCACTATCACTGCAAAAATCATACACATAATAAATCACCTACGATTTCCTGTTTTGGTTTCTTTAAAAATGGGATTTCTCAACCCCATTCATATTTTGGACCAGATAATTCTTTGTTGTGTGAGGCTGCCCTGTGCATTGGAGGAAGTTTAGTAGCATCTCTGTTCTCTATCCACTAGATGCCAGTAACAACTCCCCAGTTAGACAATCAAAATGACTGTCTAAATGTCTCCTGGCGGGTAAAACTACCCATTTTAAATATTGTGAGAATTTAAAGACACTGTTACAACAAGGTAATATACAATTAAAACATAATTCCCCAATTATTTACCATTGTTTTACCTACACCTAATTCAAGAGCAATTTTTTTGTTTTTAGCGTTTTGTCTTTTAGCAAGTCTTTCAAAAGCATTTGACACAGTTCTCATATAAACGGCTTATCTCTTTACACTCATGTTTATGCTGTTTTTACATTTTTAATTAAAATAAGACTGGAGACTCACATAACAGGCCTGTGAACACACATACTTGAGTCTTGGTGAGAATACAACTCCACTGATGGAAATATTCGACTTTACAAGAGAGTAGTCATACGAGACAGTGGTCTGTCTACAACCAGTGAGTGAGTGATCTGCTGTGGAAACTGTTCAGAGAGAAAGGAGAGGGCCGTATGTGAGTTGCTTAAATGGAAGATGCCAGAGTGAGTTTTTGCTGTTATTATCCCCATTTTTCTGAAAGAAAATCAAACCCAAGAAAACTGAGTCATCTGAGTAAAAGTATTATTGGGCACCCATTAAGTGCTGAAGGCTGGGCACCAAATAACAAGACATCATCCTTGACCACAAAATATACAGTTTACTGGAGGGAGACAGACAATTACAATTCAGTGCTCTGATGGGCTAGTGAAGAGCACTGGATCTGGAGTCAGAATGCCTGGGTTGGAACCACAGTTCCACCATTTCCATGTGAACTTGACCAGGGGGATAATAATGGTACCTACTTTTACTGCTATAAAGGATTAAGTGAGTTATTCTATACAAAGAATTTAGAACACTGTCTGGTATCTAAGCATTCACTGTTGAAGGAAACCAGGCTATGTCACCCCCAAAATATGGCTCTTTGATATAAAAATTATTTTGAGCTAAAGGCAGTTAATATGCAGCTCTCTCTCTCTCTTCCCCTTTTCTGCCTAAGGGCAGGATATAAATTCTCCTTTACTGGAGATGACTCTGGACTCTTATCAGTCCAGAGGTGGGACCTGAGGAATCTGCAAACAAACCTTACCCCATTAGTTTCCTCCCATTATTTGTCTTCCCACTGTTTGCCACCCTTGGAAGCCTAAAACCATTTTCCTTTGTCCTGTCATTTATCTACAAACTTATTGCTCTCTGGTAAAGATGCTATCTATATAAGGCAGATTTCTAAGCCACCTCTTTGAATTACTCATCTCTTGAGTGCTCCCATGTGTATGCACAATGCACTTGTTAATAAATGTTTGTTTATTTTTCTCTTGTTAACCTGTCCTTTGTTGTAGGGGACCCAGCTGAGAACTTAGAAGCGTAGAGGAAAGATTTTTTTCCTCCTTACACTAGCATGGTGGTGATGATAATGCAGTGTAGTTTGAATGGAGGCACAGAGAAAGTCCATGTATGTCTGCTTTGGAGGAAGAAAACAGGGTGGGAAAGTTTCCGGGAAAAGGTCTGTACTAAATTGAATACTCAAAGTTACCTAACCCACTGAGGTCAGTATCCCCATATGTAAATAATAATATCTATCTATCTTACAAGGTCATTGTGAGAAATGAGAGACTGCGTATACAAATGGACAGTGTCAGACCAGATATTAAGAACTCTGACCCACAACCTTAGCAAGCTGCCCAGGAAACCAACACATTATTTAGAATAACCAGTCCAGGAAGCCAGTCTGCTAGAGTCAGACTGGTAAAAAATCAGATAGCTATCTGTAGTGACATCCAGGGAGCCAAACAGTAAGCTCTGTAACAATTGGCCCCAAATGGCCAGGACTTGATTAGGGAAACTGATAGTCTCCTAAATTTTGTCCCTGCTTCCAACTTACGCCCAGTCAGAGAAAGCCAAATATGTCCTTCTAACAATTCACATAGGATGCCTGCTTCTAGTTACCCACCTACAGCTTCGCCATGCCAATAGCCTCAATCAGGGAATACCTGATGCTTTCCCATTTTCCCACTTTAAAGCCTTCCCACTCTCTGCCTTTTAGTCTCAGCCAAAATGACGCAAGTGACATGGCTAACTCACTTGCTACATCAAGCTCTGAATAACTAGCTTTTTATTATTATTAACCTTTTAAAAAAAAGTGAAGTATAGTTATTTACAATGTTGTGTTAGTTTCAGGTGTACAGCAAAGTGATTCAGATATATACATACATATATATATATATATATATTCTTTTTCAGATTCTTTTCCATTATAGGTCACTACAAGACACTGAATATAGTTCCCCATGCTACACAGCAGGTCCTTGTTGTTTATCTATTTTATATATAGTATTGTGCATATGTTAATCCCAAACTCCTAATTTTTCCTTCCCTCCCCCTCCCCCTTGGCAACCATAAGTCTGTCCTCTGTCTGAGTCTGTTTCTGTTTCATAGGTAGGTTCATTTGTGTCATATTTTAGGTTCCACATTTAAGTTATATATGATTATTTGTCTTTCTCTGTCTTACTTCAGTTAGTATGATAATCTCCAGGTCCGTCCATGTTGCTGCAAATGGCATTATTTTGTTCTTTTTTATAGCTGAGTAGTAGTATTCCATTGTATATAAGTACCATGTCTTCTTTATCCATTTGTCTGTCGATGGACACTTAGGTTGCTTCCATGTCTTGGCTACTATAAATAGTGCTGCTATGAGTACTGGGGTGCATGTTGAATAACTAGCTTTTGCTAGTCATTTGGTTGGTCTTCCTTTACTTCCACAGAATTTAATTTGTTAATATACATAAAATGCCTAGTATAAGGTGTAACTATTAGGCTTAGGATCTTCTAAATCATCAAAGGGAACATTAAAGGAAACAAAGCCCTGAGGTATCCAAGGCCTGAGCTATTTTCAACCAACCTGTACATTGTGATCCGTATCAAAAAGCCTGCCTGAGAATCTGGTTTCTAAAGAAGCAGTCCACTGTTTCGAAAGTGGCAGGTCAGACCTGAAAACCAGCCTCCAACCCAAAATGTTGTCAGCTTCACATATCAGTAGAAATGATACAAGTGGTTTCTTACTTACTGTTCTATATTCTGAATGTTGACCAAATTGAGCATTCAAAGAGGCTGCAAGAAGAAAACAGACATTTTAAAGGATGTAATTAAGGTCAGTTCTTCTTCATAAGGGGTTTTTTAAATCCAGCTTGTGATTTTTTTTTTTTTGCGGTACGCGGGCCTCTCACTGACTCAGCCTCTCCTGTTGCGGAGCACAGGCTCCGGACGCGCAGGCTCAGTGGCCATGGCTCACGGGTCCAGCCGCTCCGTGGCATGTGGGATCCTCCCGGACCGGGGCACGAACCTGTGCCGTGTCTCCTGCATCGGCAGGCGGACTCTCAACCCCTGCGCCACCAGGGAAGCCCCAGCTTGTGATTTATACTGGCCACACCTTCTCCTTTTCTCTCCCACGTCCAGCTGTTGAAGAACTCCTAAGAAGTATGTTCATTTGTGTTCTGGCACCTCTCCTAGCAGGCACACAGAGAACATTTGGTACCAGCTCTGTAACTGACCACCCTAATAAGTTTGCTTGAGAAAGGAATTTGGAGCTACATAACAAAAATGAGAGAAGAGGCCCTGATTCCATCCTCAGATATGTTTGCAGGGTTGGTCATACCCACCTCGCCCCTTGCCCCAGCTGATTCCTGAGGAGCCAGTGGAAGTTCAGAGATCAGAAAGAACTTCCCCTGAGCCTCAGCTGGAGAATGCTTACCCAGCCCTTGGAACAACAGCAGAAGAGGCCGTGTCCCAAAGTCCACCTGCTGCTCCTTGAGGGGGGCTCCCGAGACAAGCATGATGGAGCTTCAGCTGAGACAGAACTTTGGGCAGCTGCAGTCCCCCCAGAATGGGTCCCTATTATCCAGCAGGACATTCAGAGCCAGCGGAAAGTGAACCCACAGCCCCCACTGAGCGACATCTACCTCAGTGATAGTCTTGCCAAGAGATGCAAGCTCCTGGCTGATATACAAAAGCCACTGCAGGAAGACCCTAACTACGGCACCCCGCGCTTCCCTAATGCCCACAGGACCTCTGCTGATGATCCCTACTCTTTGCTCCATGGCCCTCCATCATCAGGGGACCATTTTGCCCCTCTTCCTTCACAGTATTTAAGAAATAAAAAGTCAGATTTTCCTGGCTAAAAAACCCCAAAAGTCAGAGAAGTAATTCAGTAACTCACGGTATTCTTTTCCTCTGTGTCTCACCGTAATAAACACAAAACTTAACACTAGGGGTTACTATTTTAACTCCATTTTAAATGGGCATCAAGTCTGGCTGGACTAAGGCCCCTTTCTCATGAGCCCCAGAGTGCCCGGCGCCCTTGGCGTTCACAATTCCTGATTCCTGTACATCTCCTGCTGAGGCTCTGTAGGGCCCCTGGTACATAAAAACCCAACTCCCGATCTTGGGCTCCAGGAAATCTGCTTTAAGGGAGAAAGAGCAGACAGCAGGGTCACTAAGAAAATGCTGGGAACGAAGCCCGAGCAAGAACTAAAGAGGGTTGCTGGCTTCACAACGCCAGCCCCGCACACCCCCAAGTTCGTGTCCCTAGACAACCGCGGGGCGGGCCTGGAACCGCCAGTAACGGGTGCGCGGAGGGACGCCAAGGCCGTCCGGACCCGGGCAGGGGCAGTCGCCAGCGAGACCCCCTCTCGGTAACTCCTCGGCCGGTCCTCCGCGGAGCAGGCCCACAGGTGAGCGTTACCTGCCGAGTCCCAGCAGACCAGGAGCAACAGCCCCAAGCGCAGGGCCTCGAGCGCCATCCTCCCTCCGCGGCCGGAGGTCGGGTCCCTGCGCTCCAGCGCCCCTGCGACACGGAGAGTGCCCTCGGGTCGGACACGCGACGGGGTGGGGTGAAGGAGAGGCGGGTAAGAGGAGGAAGAACGGAGCAGGTAGGAGGGGCAGGAAAGGGTGTGAGGAGGGGGTATGGAGGAAGTGGGGAGAAAAAGGTAGAGGAGGGTGGTTACTAGCCTCCAACCTCCCTACCCTTGCCCCAGTCCCACCCCTACTCCACTGAGAATGGGAGCAAGCAATTAAGGGGACCATGTCCCCTGCAGCAGACAAAAACCTTGTAAGAGCCCTGGATAAGCTTGTGGACTCTGTCAATCAACCCCAGTTTATTCAGCATCTTCTCTATCCCAGGAACTGTTTTGGGGATGAACTTAACAAAGGCGTCCCTGCTGTCTGGAAGCTTTCCAGTGTAGGTGTTGGGGGAGAGGTAACAGAGGGAACTCCAAAACAAGTGAATACAATAATTTCTAAAATTAGGTGCTAGAGAGTTGGGAGTGGGGAGGAGAAGACTTTCCATTGGGAGGTCAGGAAAGGCCTTTCAGAGGTGGCATTTAAGCTGAAAGCTAAAGGATGAGAAGGAAGCCTGGTGAAGACCTTGAGGACAGATATTCCAGGCTCAAGAAAAAGCAAGTGCAGAGATCTGGACAAGGTCATGAACATGTGTGGTCATGTAGGCCATGATAAGGGGTTTGGATTTGTTCCTGTTGCAGTGGGAAGCCAGTGGAGGATTTTAAGCAGGGGCATGGCCCTGATATGACTTATGTCTTAAGAGATTGAATGAAGAATAGAGGAGATAGGTAAGAGCGGAGGCAGGGGGACAAATTAGGTGGTTTTTACAGTAAGGGATGATGGCAGCTGGAATTAATGGATAATAGGGGACTGGTGAGAAATAGATTCAGGATGTCTTTTGGAGGTGGAACCAACTGGAGTGAGGAGAAGAACCAAGGATGCTTCCTGGGATTTTGTCCTGAGCCGGTGGATGTGTGGTGATGCCATTTCTGTGATGAAGAACATTTGGAGAGGATGCCTATTAGACCTCCAAGTTGGAATCACAAATTTGGAGCTGGATATATGCCTCAATAAAAAAATTAAATATAAAATTATATGCATGTATCATTAAAAATATTTTAATTGAGGTATAGTTGATGTACAATGTTATATAAGTTTCAGGTATACAGCATAGTGATTCACAGTTTTTAAAGGTTATACTCCATTTATAGTTATTATAAAATATTGGCTATATTACTTGTGTGGTATGATATATCCTTATAGCTTATTTATTTAAAAAATTTTTTTTGGCTGTGTTGCGTCTTTGTCGCTGCATGCAGGCTTTCTCTAGTGGCGAGCGGGGGCTACTCTTCGTTGTGGTGAGTGGGCTTCTCACTGCAGTGGCTCCTCTTGTTGCGGAGCATGGGCTCTAGGAGCACAGGCTTCAGTAGTTGTGGCATATGGGCTCAGTAATTGTGGCTCACAGGCTCTAGAGCGCAGGCTCAGTAGTTGTGGCACACGGGCTTAGTTGCTCTGCAACATGTGGGATCTTCCCGGACCAGGGCTTGAACCTGTGTCCCCTGCTTTGGCAGGCGGATTCTTAACCACTGTGCTACCAGGGAAGTCCCACTTATTCATTTTATATGTAGTAGTTTGTACCTCTTAATCCCCTAACCCTATCTTGCCTCTTCCCTCCTCCTTCTCTCCACTGGTAACCACTAGTTTGTTCTCCATATCTGTGAGTCTGTTTCTTTTTTGTTATATTTACTAGTTTGTTTTATCTTTTAGATTCCACATTTAAGTGATATCATACAGTATTCATCTTTCTCTGTCTGACTTATTTCACTTAGCATAATATCCTACAAATCCATTCATGTTTTCGCAAATGGCAAATTTTTATTCTTTTTTATGGCTGAGTAGTATTCCATTTTATATATGTACCACTTCTTTATCCATTCATCTGTTGATGGACATTTAAGTTGCTTCCATATCTTGGCAATTGCAAATAATGCTGCTATGGGGCTTCCCTGGTGGCGCAGTGGTTAAGAATCCACCTGCCGACGCAGGGGACACAGGTTCGAGCCCTGGTCTGGGAATATCCCATATGCCGCGGAGCAACTAAGCCCGTGCGCCATAACTACTGAGCCTGCGCTCTAGAGCCGTGAGCCACAACTACTGAGCCCACGAACCACAACTACTGAAGCCTGTGCACCTAGAGCCCATGCTCTGCAGCAAGAGAAGCCACCGCAGTGAGAAGCCCATGCACTGCAATGAAGAGTAGCCCCCGTTCGCCACAACTAGAGAAAGCCCTCGGGCAGCAACGAAGACCCAACACAGCCAAAAATAAATGAATAAAATAAGTAAATTAAAAAAGAAATAATAATGCTGCTATGAACATTGGGGTGCATGTGCCTTTTTGAATTAGTGTTTTCATTTTTTTGTATAAATACCCAGGAGTGGAATTGCTGGATCATATGGTAGTTCTGTTTTTAGTTTTTTGGAAACCTCCATACTATTTTCCACAGTGGTTGCACCAATATACATTCCCACCAATAGTGTATGAAGGTTTCCTTTTCTCCACAACCTCCCCAGCATTTGTTATTTGTAGTGTTTTTGATGATAGCCCTTCTGGCATGTATCATGTTTTATTAAAATAATTAAAATTCAAGAAATTTAACAGGGGACTTCCCTGGTGGCGCAGTGGATAAGACTCTGCGCTCCCAATGCAGGGCGCCCAGGTTCAATCCCTGGTCAGGGAACCAGATCCCACATGCATGCCACAACTAAGAGTTCACATGCCACAACTAAGGAGCCCACATGCTGCAACTAAGGAGTCCGCGAGCCGCAGCTAAGGAGCCCACCTGCCACAACTAAGACCCAGTGCAACCAAATTAATTAATTAAGTTGAAAAAAAAGAAATTTAACAAATAATGAAAGGTTATTCTGAGACACATACATCAATGCTCTCCAACAGGACCTCATATAGTATTTCAGAATATTTATTTACTGATTTTTTTCCCTTGAGAAGGTCCCATTGACATATTTACTTATTCTAAATACAGACTTTGGTAGTTATTCAGCGAATATTAATGAGTTTAGGGAAGAGAAATAATTTGGCCAAAGAGGCACAACAAGTTAGTGCATAGATCTGTTTCTTTTCCAACTCTTATGCATATGTGTCAATGTTGATCTGTGACATACTTCCTGGTTCAGTCAGGGTCTAGTCTGGAAAACACAAGCCTCACTAGGTATTTCACCAGAGAGAATTTAATATGAGAACTTGGCCAGGCTAGAATCGGAGAACTGAAAAAAGCAGAAAGGGAACCATGAGGTAACACACAGAGATAGTAACTTCAGAATATGGGCATCATCCCTAAGTCTGGGGGAACAAAGGGAAGAATTTGGGATTCGCAGAACCTAGCAATTTGGAGGAGAGGCCCTGGAAAGCTGGAACTCAGACCTCTGAGCCGGGGTGCTACCTGGCTGGTGCTGGTGGGTGTAAGGGCCATGATGAGACAGTTTGTTTGTTTGTTTTAATTTCTTTATTTTTGGCTACATTGGGCCTTTGTGGCGGCGAGCAGGGGCTACTCTTTGTTGTGGTGTGCGGGCTTCTCATTGTGGTGGCTTCTCTTGTTGTAGAGCATGGGTTCTAGGCATGTGGGCTTCAATAGTTGTGGTGCACGGGCTCAGTAGTTGCAGCGCACGGGCTTAGTTGCTCCACAGCATGTGGGAGCTTCCCAGACCAGGGCTTGAACCTGTGTCCCCTGCATTGGCAGGTGGATTCTTAACCACTGCTCCACCAGGGATGTCCAATGAGGCAGTTTTGAGAATGTGTGACAAAGCTGGAGACTGGAACCAGCTGCTATTGCCAATGGCCATAGCTGGGGCACCACTGAAAGAAACAGCAAGTCCCTCCTCCATCCCCTTGACTTGCAGTCACCCCCTGACACATCCCTATTGGCAGAAAAAGCCAGCTAGCAAAGTAGATGGGAGGTCTGCAGAAATCTATCATCACAGAGTCTGGAAGGCTGGTTTTAGAGCTGACATACTACAACCTAATGACTGGCACTGTCACATGTCCTACCCCTTGACTTTAGCAACCTCAGGTACAGGGACAAGAAGACAATGTGCAGTTTTGTTTTTGTTTTTGCGGTACGCGGGCCTCTCACTGTTGTGGCCTCTCCCGTTGCGGAGCACAGGCTCCGGACGTGCAGGCTCAGCAGCCATGGCTCACGGGCCTAGCCGCTCCGTGGCATGTGGGATCTTCCCGGACTGGGGCACGAACCCGTGTCCCCTGCATCGGCAGGAGGACTCTCAACCACTGCACCACCAGGGAAGCCTGACAATGTGCAGTTTTAAACTCTGCCTGGAACTGTGCATAACTAAAGTTCTGACTAGTGTCCTATTGAGGTCAGAGGGTAAATTTGAAATGGATGTTAATACTTTTCTGAGATACGTAATGTAAATCCTTTGAACAATGGTCATAAAATGGAGATGACTTATTTTGCTGACTTTCATACAAAGATATTTTCTTAAATTTGTGGGATTTCTATTACCAAATAACATAGACACTTGCTTATAAACACCTTCACATTTGATGTTCAGGAACACAAACTGAAATCTGAGCACAGACTCAGGAACAACACTTAGAGTTGTGTTAGCAGGAATTTCAGCTTCAAAAAGAAAGCCATTTACCCCTCAAGGTAGATTTCTTATAAATTGATGTGGGTGGACGCTGCTGCCTTTATGTTATTTTGTTCCAAACAGTTGATATCACACCTTAGAAATATTTTATACCAGGGTGCTTTTCACATAGTTGTGTCAGCATTTGTCAGCCAAGAATAAGAGTTGACAAAAAATTTTCTGTAAAGGGCCTGAGAGTAAGTACTTTAGACTTTCTGGATCATGCACAACTTATCACTTCTGCCATTCTAGTGCAAAAGCAGGCAGATTATGTATGAGTCAGCAAATGGACGTGGCTGCATTCCAGCAAAACTTTACAGAAACAGGCATCAGGCCATATTTTGACTGTGGACCATAGTTTACTGACCCCTGAACAAATATGCTGAACAAAAATGGCCAGTGCAACCGTTGCCATGTTAGTAACACCAAGAGCAAGCTAGGAGATTTGTTCTGCAGTTCTGTGGTTAATGCTTGTTGCTTTGTTTTTAGTCCTTCTTTAGGTATTCACTACTGCTTAGGTCTCCACAGCTCCAAATGAATGAACATTCGATAAATTACCTAGGCAATGTTGGCAAAATAAAAATTTTTTTCAGCCCTATATATGGTCCCTTCATTCAAAATCATTTTTCTTTTATCCTGAATCATCTGGTCGATTGTGCCTCTAGGAAGTGTGACATTTAACTTTAGTGTCTGTCGCTTGCTGCTCTTCTGCCTCTGATTACAGGTGCTGGTGAATCTTTTGAAATTATGCAATCTGAAGGTGCTTTTACTGTTTCTAATGCTACAACCAAATAAGAAATCTTACATACAAACCCCATCATAGGATATCATCCAGTCCATATTTAATTATTGATACTAGGCTTTTAAAAGGCATCCATAAGCATAAAAAGGAAGTCTTGTTACACTAAAATTAACTCAAAATGGAATGTGGATTTAAATGTAAAACGTGAAACTTTAAAATTTTAGAGAAGGGCTTCCCTGGTGGTGCAGTGGTTGAGAATCCACCTGCCAATGCAGGGGACATGGGTTCGAGCCCTGGTCTGGGAAGATTCCACATGCCATGGAGCACCTAAGCCCATGTGCCACAACTACTGAGCCTGCGTTCTACAGCCCTTGAGCCACAACTACTGAAGCCGGCGTGCCTAGAGCCCATGCTCTGCAACAAGAGAAGCCATCGCAATGAGAAGCCTGCACACCACAACGAAGAGTAGCCCCCACTTGCCGCAACTAGAGACAGCCTGTGCACAGTAACGAAGACCCAATGCAGCCAAAAATAAATAAATAAATAAGATTTTAGAGAAAAACATAGAAAAATTTCAGAACCTAGGCAAGGAGTTCTTAGACTTGACATAAAAGCATGGTTCATAAAAAGACAAATTGATATATTGGACTTCATCAAAATTAAAAACTTTTGTTCTGCCAAAAAAAACCCTGTAAAGAGAATGAAAAGACAAACTACAGATTGGGAGAAAATATTTGCAAACCACATATCCAACAATGGACTCATATCTAGAATATGTAAAGAGATCTCAAAACTCCAGAGCAAAAGAACAATCTGATTAGAAAATGGGCAAAAGATATGAACAGACATTTCACTGGAAAGGATATACAGATGGCAAATAAACACATGAAAAGAGGTTCAACATCATTAATCATTAGGAGAATGCAACTTAAAATCACAATGAGTTGTCATTATATATCTATCAGAATAGCTAAAATAGTCACATCAAATGTTATCAAGGATGTGGAGAAGCCAGATCACTCGTTGGTGGGAAAGTAAACTGGTACAGCTACTCTGAAATATAGTTTGGCAGTTTTTTAAAAATGAAGCATACAAGTACCATACAATCCAGCAATAGCACTCTTTGGCATTTATCCCACAGAAGTGAAAACTTATTTTTACACAAAAATCTATACATGAATGTTTATAGCAGCTTTATTGCTAATAGCCAAAAACTGGAAACAACCTAAATATCCTTCATCAGGTGAATAGTTAAACAAACTGTGGTACATTCATACCATGGAATACTACTCAACAAAAGGAATTGACAACTGATATAGGTAACAATTTGGATGGATCTCAAGGGCTTTATGCTGAATTTTAAAAATCCAGCTTCAAAAAGTTACTTACTGTAGAATATTATTTACATTTGACCCTTGAACAGCTCAGGGGTGCTGACATCCCATACAGTTGAAATACAACTTTACCCACCTTTGTATCCATGGTTCTGCATCCATAGATTCAACCAACCACAGATTGTGTAGTACTGTAGTACTTGTTTGAAAAAAATTTGTGTATAAGTGGACCGATGTAGTTCAAACCCATGTTATTAAAGGGTCAACTATATATAACATGCTTGAAATGATGAAACTAAAGAGATGATAAACAGATTAGTGATTGCCAAGAGCTGAGGTTGGGGGTGGGGTTAGGAAAAATGGCTGTGGCTCTTTCAAAAGTAGCATGAGAGATCCGTGTGATGGAATTGTTCTGTAGATTCAATGGGTCACAGGAATCTAAAGATGTTATACAATTGCATAGAATTCAATGCACACATGCAAATGGGTATGGATAAAACTGGTGAAATCTGAATAAAGTTGGTGGATTGTATTAGTGTCAGTTTCAGGTTTCGAAGTTGTACCAAAATCATGCAAGATGTTACCACTGGGGCAGCCTGTGCACAAGGTATATGAGAGCTCTCTGTATTATTTTTTACAACTGCATACAAATCTATAATTATCTTAAGTTATAAAGCATAAAAAGAAGTGAAGCTTTAAAAATTGTCTGAGGAATCTGAATAGTAAAGGAACATCATCATTAAATTAACCTGAATAATTAATGTTGATCTAGCAAATTGTGGTGGCTTTAACTCTGTGTTGAGGATATGTAATTTTATTATTCTCCATAAGGAAGGGCAGTTTGTTAAGCATAAAGTAATATGATATAATGTTTAATGTGACTTAATATTTAGACTTTTCTAAGACTTTCAACTAAACAGATTCATAAATGCATATGAAAACAATCTTTTGTCAAAGTGTATCCTGATTATTTTACAGAACACAATCACCACAAACAAAATGACTGTATGACTTAGAAATAAATAATGCTAAAATACCTTAACTTTTTCCCCTGCTTTACACAGAGTATTGTGACATTATGTGTTCTGATGTTTTTAAGTTAGTTTCTGGTTAGCTATATATGCTTCTAGTTAGCTGGAAAACAGAGAAATATAGCGGTCAAAACTGAGAATTTATCAAAAACATTTTTGCTAGCTTATTACATACATGGTTCTCAGAATTTTTAAAAAACTGATCATCAGGGACTTCCCTGGTGGTACAGTGGTTAAGAATCTGCCTGCCAATGCAGGGGACACAGGTTCGAGCTCTGGTCCCGAAAGATCCCACATGCCGCAGAGCAACTAAGCCTGTGTGCCACAGCTACTGAGCCCACGTGCCATGGCTACTGAAGCCTGTGCGCCTAGAGCCCGTGCTCCCCAACAAGAGACGCCACTGCAATGAGAAGCCCGTGCACTGCGACAAGGAGTAACCCCTGATCGCTGCAGCTAGAGAAAGCCTGCGTGCCGCAACAAAGACCCAAAGCAGCCAAAAAAAGAAAAAAACAACAAAAAACAACAAAAAAACTAATCATCAGTAAAGTTAAATTGTATATTTTTGGAAAGAATTCTCAAATATTTATGACTTTTACCACAGAGGTACTTTGAGAGTCCCTTCCCCCACTTTAAAAAAAAAATAAATGTATTTTATTTTTGGCTGTGTTGGGTCTTCGTTTCTGCGTGCAAGCTTTCTCTAGTTGCGGCGAGTGGGGGCTACTCCTCGTTGTAGTGAGCAGGCTTCTCATTGCAGTGGCTTCTCTTGTTGCTGAGCACAGGCTCTAGGTGCACAGGCTTCAGTAGTTGTGGTGCGTGGGCTCAGTAGTTGTGGCCCGCAGGCTCTGGAGCGCAGGCTCAGTAGTTGTGGTGCAGGGGCTTAGTTGCTTTGCGGCATGTGGGTTCTTCCTGGACCAGGGATTGAACCCGTGTCCCCTGCATTGGCAGGCAGATTCTTAACCACCACACCACCAGGGAAGCCCCCGCAACTTTTTTTTAAAGTGGGCACTCTGCATGATCACAATTTGCAAATTACAGAAAAAGAATTTTTTTAAGATAAGTAATTCCTTTTGAATGAAACCATCCCTACTATCCAGAAGGATAAGTGATCCTAGAAACGTCACACTCATTTCATGCATTCATCCATTCCACAAATATTTACAAAATATTTATATATGCAGTCCTAAGAATCAGATTTAGCAGTGAATAAAACATACATCAGAATCAAAATCTCTGCCCTCTAGGAGCTTACATTCTAGTGATATTACCGTGATAAAACACCCAGTTAAAACAACAACAAAAGACTCTTCAAATATAGTCACAATCAATGTATAACCTACTCCTAATTGATTATACAAGAGCTATGGATCAGAGAATTTTTTTAAAAATTTAATCAGTGTAGTAAATCAGGCCGTATAAATACCAAAAAATGTATGTTGTCTCTCCTAAGCCCATCTTGGACCAGCATGTTATCAAATCTCATCTAAACAGAAGTTATAGAAGCACCAAAGTCACTGTGGAAAACTTTAACTGGCTCCGCTGAATCAAATCCAAACCTTTGTGGGGTTTTGGAATATACAATTACTTTTCACAAAAAATTTGTTATTTATGTTAACAAGTAATGAATTGTTTATTATTATTTTAAATGACTTAAATATTTTCTAAATTTCTTAGTTTTAATTTCTAATAGTATTAAATATTGATAGACACAACAGGAAACACTCTTCAGGATCTTCAATAATTTTTAAAAATATAAAAATTTGATTTTGGAGACCAAAATATTGGAGATCAATTGCCAAATGAAATAAATGCTATCCCCATTTTATAGTTAGAGTAAATAAGCCCAAAAAGATCAGGAAGATGTAAAAGAGAAAGCTAATTCAATCTTGTTTTCCTTTCTATTCAGCTCTGTGATGGAGATATTCACTTCAGCCTCTGAAACTAACATAAGTAGAATTCTACTATATTAAGTCAGCTTTGGCAACCTGACATGCGTACTTCTATTGCCTCTGTCATCAAATTTAAATTTTTAAGAAAAATTATCCAAAATGTGGAAATAAAGCAAAATATTACTATGTGTTTTTGCAAAGTCATACTAGAGCATTGTCTAAGAAGCCTGCAAGGGGATCATGAGATTCTAGGAGCTATGATCTTATATGGCTTATTATTTACTACTGATAGGGTCTAGAGTCTATAAAGTTAGATCTTAATTTGTAGATGTTATAAATGACTTTGTCAGGTAGAAAAGATTATGCCAAAGGTTACTGTTTTATTGATCTGTCGACAAAAAGCAGTGTTCCATTTAATTTTCATTCTTATTCCAACATTCTTTTTTCCATAGACTGTATATTTACCAGTCTCCTCTCTTCTCCTTGAACTGGGTTTACCATCCTGCTGGTTCCCTCACTAATGAGTTAAATAAGAGGAGTAAATAAGAGGCCAATTTGCCTAGCATATGGGGAAGGGAGTGTTTCCAATTTGGGAAGACCAGCATGTACAAAAGCTTCATGACTCCTTTAGAGAATTCCAAGAGGTTCAATGTGGCTAAAACTGTGCTTCTCAGACTTTGATATGCGTGTGAATCACTTAGATTCAATAAGTCTCGGATAAGGCCCAAGGTTCTGTATTTCTACAAGTTCCCAGGTGAAGCTGATGCCATGAACCACACTTTAAGTAACAAGGGGCTAGACCAGAGCATAGGTGTATGTGAGAATGTCCAGAGCTGAAGAGGGAAACTAAGGAAGATGAATGTGGATCTAGAATAGGCTCTCTAATAAAAATAATCATTTTTGACCATCTGCATCAAACAAAAGATTCCTAACTAAGCCCAAGCCGGTAGTTCATTCATTTGAAATAATATATCCCTCCAGCCCCATTTCAGTATAATTACGGAAGTGGGACTAGGCCTAGTAAGTAACTGCATGAAAACTGGCCTGGTTTTTTTGTTTTTGTTTTTGCCCCATGGCTTATGGGGTCTTAGTTCCCTGACCAGGGATCAAACCTGGGCCCACGGCAGTGAAACCATCCTAGCCATTGGCCCGCCAAGGAATTCCCATTAGTCCTGTATTCGTGTTCTCCCTCAGCTCTTTGTTTAGTTGAGCTCAGCTGTATTTGGTGATGCCTACTGCCATCTAGTGGAAATGAATTGACATTGTAACTAGTGCTTGATTTCTATGGTACTTTAGTTTTCAAAGTGCTCATTTTATCTTAACGGTAACCTGTGAAGTAGACATTGTTTTCCAGTTTGTTTTAACTTTTTAGAACTAGTTAATATTAATGAGCTTACTGTGACCCAGGCCCTGTACATGAATGATCTTACTTATTCCCTGTATCAATTTCGTGCGATCTGTGGATATTGCCTGTGTTGTTATTCCATTTACAGATGAGAAAGCTAAGACAGAGAATTTAAGAAACATGCCTAAACTCCAACAGCTTAATCAGGATTCAAACTCAGGGGAGGCACACATCACTAACATAAACCTTCTCCTCCTTCTCTTCCTCCCCACCCCTCCTCCTCCCTCATCTGCATCTTCATCATCTTCATTATCACAAATCATTGTGATTATGTGCCAGGCATTTTCCTAAGCCCTTTACAGGTATTATATAATTTAATTCTCACAACCACTCTTATGAGTTAAGTATAATTATTATTCCCACTTCATAGATGAGGAAATCAAGGCACAGAGGAGTTAAGCAAGTTATCCAAGGTCACCAGCTAGGAAAAGCATGGCCAGAATTGGAACCCAGAGAATCTTGGGTTTTGTTTTAATACTTTAAAAAATTTAAATAAAATTAAAATTTGATTCTCTGAAGTCTATGAAGTGAATCTTTTCTTCCTCATTTCTTGTTTTCCAGATTTATTGAGATATCATTGACATATAACATTGTGCAAGTTTAAGTATACAATATGATGATTTGATACACATAATGTATGTGAAATGATTACCACAAAAAAGTTAATTAACATATCCATCACCTCAATCACAAATTTTATGTATGTGTGGTGAGAACATTTAAAAATCTACTCTCAGCAACTTTCAAGTATATAATACAACATTATTAATTCTGTAGTCACCATGCTGTTCCCCAGAACTTGTTCATCTTATAACTGGAAGTTTGTACCCTTTGGCCAACATCTCCCCATTATCACTACCCATACAGCACCTGTAAATCACCATTCTATTCTCTGTTTCTTTGAGTTTGACTTCTTTTTAGATTCCACATGTAAGTGAGATCATACAGTACTTGTCTTTCTTTGACTAACTTATTTCACTTACCATAACGCCCTCAAGGGAACCCCAGGGAGTATTATTCCAGAGCTCCATACTCTCAACCAGTAATCAATTTAAGAAATAAAGTTAATTTGCTCCTCCTAATTACAAAATTAATACATATTTAGAAAAGCAGAAAGAAAAAAATCACTCAAAGTTCTGTCTCCCAAACACAATCAAAATTAATATTTGGTGTCTTACTCCTAGCCATAATTCTAAGCTACTTTGATTTTAATATAGTTGTGATCATACTATAAAAACCATTTTGTGTTCTGCTTCTTTTATTTAACATTTTAACTTAGGCATTTCCAATATCCCCAAACTCTTCATAATTGTTACCGTGAATAGGTCCTTTATTAACATTATAACTTGTGTAATGCCTTCTATGGGTCAGGTACTGGTGTAAGGAATTTCTGTGTATTTACTCCTTTAATCTTTACAACAAACCCCATAGGATAGAGAGTATTTTTAGCCCTATTTTAGATGAGGAAACAGAGGCACAGCTGGTAAGTGACATAGCTCGGATATGAACCTCCACAGTGTGTATGCCATCATCTAACTGTGGAAGCAAGGATTTAAATTGTTTATATATATATATTTAAATATTTTATTTATTTATTTATTTATTGGGTCGTGCCAGGTCTTAGTTGTGGCTCGCCAGCTCCTTAGTTGTGGCATGCGAACTCTTAGTTGCAGCATGCATGTGGGATCTAGTTCTCTGACCAGGGATCGAACCCGGGCCCCCTGCATTGGAAGCTCAGAGTCTTAACCACTGTGCCACCAGGGAAGTCCCTAAATTGTTTATATTTTTAATCAGTTACTGAAAACCACATGGAGAAGCACTGACAGTCTTTAACCATTAAATTATAGGAAACCTTTATGCAAAAAAATACTAATAATGATGATGATGTGTTGCTTATTAAACAGACAAATTTTGCATATAATTAGGTAAAGCCCAGAAAATAGGGGAGAGTACTAATAGTCACCATTTAGCAAGTGAAAGCTGTGTACTTTTACATACTTTAATCTTCACTGCGACCCTGAGAAATAGTTAATATTGTTCCCTGTTCACGTGATGAGGAAAGGAAGCCAGAGAGGGGTAATTTGCTGAAGATCACAAATCTAATACTTGCTGAATTGAGGTTCATACAGTGATTTTTTTCACTTTAAAAAAATTCCTTAAGTTCTCACCTGCATGCTAAACTCTAGAGCTGCATTGTCCAATACTGTAGCCACTAGCCATGTAGCTATTAAACACTTGAAATGTGGCTGGTGTGAAGTGAGATGTGCTGCAAGGGTAAAATACACACTGAATTTCAAAAATTTACTACAAAAAAAGGAGTGTAAAACATTTCAGTAATTTTTATGTGGGTTACACGTTGAAATTATAACACTTTGGATATATTGAGTTAAATGAATGATACGATGACAATGAATTTCACTTGTTTCTTTTCACTTTTTAAAATGTGGCTGCTAGAAATTTCAAATTACACTTGTGGTACACATTATATTTCTGTTGCTTAGTGCTGCTATAGACCAGCACCTCTTAAACTTTAGTGTGCAGATGAGTCACTTGGGAATCTGAATTAAAATGCAGATTCTTTTTTAAAAATTTATTTTGTTGAAGTTTAGTTGATTTACAATGTTGCGTTAATTTCTACTGTACAGCAAAGTGAATCAGTTGTACCTATACATACATTCTTTTTTGTATCCTTTTTCATTATGATTTATCACAGGATATTGAATATAGTTCCCTACGCTATACAGTAGGACCTTATTGTTTAGCCATTATATATAATAGTTTGCATCTGCTAATCCCAAACTCCCAATCCATCCCCACTTGGCAACCACAAGTCTGTTCTCTATGTCTGTGAGCCTGTTTCTGTTTCATAGTTAAGTTCATTTTTGTCATATTTTAGATTCCACATTTATACGGTATGGTATTTGTATTTCTCTTTCTGACTTACTTCACTTAGTATGCTAATCTCTAGGTCCGTCCATGTTGCTGCAAATGACATTATTTTGTTCTTTTTTATGGCTGAGTGGTAGTATTCCATTGTATATATGTACTGCATTTTCTTTATCCATTCATCTTTGGATGGACATTTAGGTTGTTTCCATGTCTTGGCTATTGTAAATAGTGCTGCAATGAAGAGGGTGCATGGATCTTTTCAAATTATGGTTTTCTCTGGATATATGCCCAGGAGTGGGTTTGCAGGATCATATGGCAACTCTGTTTCCAGTTTTTCGTGGAACCTCATACTGTTTTCCGTAGTGGCTGAACAAATTTACATTCCCACCAACAGTGTAGGAGGGTTCCCTTTTCTCCACACCCTTTCCAGCATTTGTTAATCTGCAGACTTTTTAATGATGGCCATTCTGACTGGTGTAAGGTGGTACCTCATTGCAGTTTTGATTTGCATTTCTCTAATAATTAGTGATGTTGAGAATCTTTTCATGTGCCTTTTGGCCATCTGTATGTCTTCTTTGGAGAAATGTGTATTTAGGTCTTCTGCCCAAAAAATACAGATTCTGATGCAGGAAGTCCAGGGTAGGACCTAAGATTCTGCGTTTCTAAGGCACTGTCAATGAAACCAGTGCTGCTGGTCCAGGTGGAACATGTTGAGGAGCAAGGCTCTAGATGGGAGGGAGGCGAGGGAGATCAGCATTAGAACCCTTAGCAACACCTGTGTTTGGGGGAATAAAGGGAGGCTCCGACGCGGGGAAGGGGAGAGGTGGCCTGAGAAGGTCCTTGCAGAGCCGGGACGGTGTGTTGTTGGGGAGGCCAGGGTGGCAGCATGTCAAGGCGAAATAATCAACAGCAACGCCTGTGAAGAGACTAATCGGGGCCTTGCTGGTTTGTCGACGAAGACGCTACTGATGAATGCAGCGAGGACAGTTTCCGTGAGTGACGAAAACGGGAAGCAGATGTCAGAATGTTGGGGAATAGGACAAGTGGACCTGGTCGCTCTCCTTTTTCCTAGAACGACAGGGAAAAAACAGTAGCTAAGGCTGATGTCAGGGGCAAGTGAGAGAAAGTGGGATGAGGAGTGTAATGGCTTATGGGGACACTTGTTTGGTTTGATTTTGCAGGGGGGAGACCTGAGTCTATGACTTATGCAGAAAGGGAAGGGTGTGAGGGAGAAGTTGGCCCAGAGAACATGGGCAACTTCTCTCCTAAGTAACGGAACGGCCTCACTGAATGTCAGCTGTGAGGCCGTGCCAGGAATAAATATGACACAGCCTCTAGCTTCGAGGATCTCACAGTCTCGAGTACTAAGAGACCTGTGTGCCCCTTCCGTGAAGCCCTGAGAAGGCAGTAAAGCTGGCATGGGTTAGTGATGAGCTATGTTTTCTAAATGAAGCCCAATTCAAAAAAAAAGTATGGTCCCCAATTTTCCTTACACTTACATTTAAGCATTTCTTATTTCTCCATCACTGGAGGGTTTCATTTTCAGGCTAAAATTTCACAAACATCACTAGTAGCACCCACTGCAGTGACCTTGGTAACTTGTATTTGTATTGTATTTGGTGACAATATCAAGTCTTTGAACAAATGTTGAGTGAGGTGACACCATATGGGGTTGGTGAAGAGATTAAGACGCAGAGGCAGGGAAGAGATTTGGCAACAGAATACAGTCACAGACCAGGGACAACCACAAAAACTCTGGCCCCTTGGAAAATTGTACACTTGGTGGCAGCTAGAGGAGGCAGGCTGCCCTTTCAGTGGAAGCAGGTGGGAGTTGTGGACTAACGTGGCAATGTGCAGGGCCAGAGTGAGGGGAAGAGAGAGGCCGATGCTGTTGAACAATAATCAATATCAAGGCTTCATAAAACAAAGAGCTTTATTTGGGGTTTTAGGAATTGCGATTCAGGAGGCACATATTTGGGTAAAAACAAAAGAGTGTTGCAAGGAAGAGAAAGAGGGGCTTATAAAGTGAAAAACCACTACGTTTTTAAAGTTGTCTGGCAGAAATTATGATTGACTTTGATGCGTGAAGGAAATATTTGTCCTTAGGGATAGGGCTGACATGTGTTATTTTAGGGTAAGGGTACAGTAAGTATCTTGAGTTTCTGGAATATTGGGCAGACGTTCTGGATGCCTGCATTAATATTCCACCTGAGCTGAAATGTGCATAAGTCTTACTTTCTGAATGGTTTCCTGGCTCCATTTTTAATTTTTATTTTTAAAATATTTATTTATTTATTTATTTGGCTGCACCTGGTCTTTGTTGTGGCACGTGGGATCTTCCTTGCCACGTGCAAATCTTGTTGCCATGTGTGGGGTCTTCGTTGCGGCATGCGGGATCTTTAGTTGTGGCATGTGGGATCTAATTCCCTGACCAGGGATCAAACCTGGGCCCCCTGCATTGGGAGTGTGGAATCTTAGCCACTCGACCACCAGTGAAGTCCCTCCTGGCTACGTTTTAGAGAACTCTCTTAGCAGTACCCACTCCATTTTTTTTTTCCTTTCATATTTCCCCCCTTTTGATGAAGATATTCCTTTTGGAAAGCATCAGTATTCAAACATTTGGTTATTTGGCATCAGCGTCTATTCCTTCTCACTGGGAAGACTCATTCCCAGAGAGTCATGTCCCACAGAGGAGGGAAAGAGGTAGTTGTGTGAGAGGTGTGCTTTTAGAGAGTTTATAGCCACCTTTGAGCAACAAGGGGCCATCTGGGAAGTGAGTCTTAGGCAGTGATCAAAACAGGAGAAATTCACAGACCTTCATTAGGAGGAATCGCATAGGAGTGATTAATTATCTCCAGACATCAAGCTATCATTATTCTTTTTAGTATTACTCCAAGACTGGTATTGGGTCATTCACAGCATTTGCTTTTTTCATGTAACTTATTAAGTGGGTGACATTAGATGATTTATCTGATATAAAACACAACATTCAGTTTGTATTATAGCACAGGTACTGCCTTGAGAGGCTATAGTAATGTCAAGAGTCATCCAGTTTTATAAGATTGCCTTTCCTATGAAATATACTTCAGAATTTAAAAGATTGATATCTTGTTGGCTGTCATTTAGGGCTTATTGGGTAAATTTGGTTAAAACTTCTATATCAGTAATGACATCTTCAAGTCTCAGTGAGGGAACAAAATTAGCTGCCACATGATCATACCAGTGAAAGACTGACCTAGCCCATCTTGCTTTTAATAAGGAGTAGTTTGCAGGGGCCGTGTTGAGGGTTATGCACATATGCCCTTGAGTCCAAGGAAATTCTAAAGTACAATGTCCACTTGGGAGGGAGCCAAGGCCAGGGTTTAGTTCCACAAAGCCATTGGGTTCCATTTGGGGCTACCCAATAAATATTGGACAGTCTATTCCAGTCAGTTCCAATACCAATCACTAGCTTTTTAAGTGATAGTCACGGTACAAGAATCATGTGGTGCCCATAATAGATGTTGGGTATTATTAGGTAAGTTCATCTTTGTATGGTTAAGCTATTCCCCACATACAGGGGCTTTGGTACCTAGATGTTCATAATCCTGTGTTAAGCATATAAATCTGTCCCATAAATGAGGAACAGTACCCCGTAAAAAATGAAAGGTGACATTCTTCAATTCTGGTCTAGTTCTTTCCCATGTTTGGGCCTTGGTAGCATTAAGAGAAAACAAATTCCTATGCCTAGAGTCATTTAAGGTTTCGTTGATGGCCATTCATGTGTGTTCCAATTAGTGATATCTGTGGTTTCTAGAGTACTACTGGTGTTTCTGTCTTTTAAAATGAAACTTATTAAAGCCAACAAGTCAGAACCTTGTAGTCAATTAACTAATATTTGTCAGTTAACCCAGCAGTGCTGGATGAGGGCAGTTGTCCACAAATCCAACAATTGGATTCACTTTTTTTTTTAATAGATCTTTACTGGAGTATAATTGCTCCACAATACTGTGTTAGTTTCCGTTGTACACCAAAGTGAATCAGCCATATGCATACATCTGTCCTCATATCCCCTCCCTCTTGAGCCTCCCTCCCATCCTCCCTATCCCACTGCTCTAGGTCATCACAAAGCACTGAGCTGATCTCCCTTTGCTATGTGGCTGCTTCCCACAAGCTATCTGTTTTACATGTGGTAGTGTATACATGTCGATGCTTCTCTCACTTTGCCCCAGCTTCCTCCCCAACCCCGTGTCCTTAAGTCCATGCTCTATGTCTACATTTTTATTCCTACCCTGCAACTAGGTTCATCAGTACCATTTTTTTTTTTAGATTCCATATATATGCATTAGAATACGGTATTTGGTTTTCTCTTTCTGACTTATTTCATTCTATATGACAGACTCTAGGTCCATCCACCTCACTACAAATAACTCAATTTCATTTCTTTTTATGGCTGAGTAATATTCCATTGTATATACGTGCCACATCTTCTTTATGCATTCATCTGTTGATGGGCACTTAGGTTGCTTCCATGTCCTGGCTATTGTAAATAGTGCTGCAGTGAACATTGTGGTACATAACTCTTTTTGAATTACGGTTTTCTCAGGGTATATGCCCAGTAGTGAGATTGCTGGGTCATATGGTAGTTCTATTTTTAGTTTTTTAAGGAACCTCCATACTGTTTGCCATAGTGGTTGTATCAATTTACATTCCCACCAACAGTGCAGGAGGGTTCCCTTTTCACCACACCCTTTCCAGCATTTATTGTTTCTAGATTTTTTGATAATAGCCATTCTGACTGGCATGAGGAGATACCTCATTGTAGTCTTGATTTGCATTTTTCTAATAATTAGTGATGTTGAGCATCTTTTCATGTGCCTCTTGGCCATCTGTATGTCTTCCTTGGTGAACTATTTAGGTCTTCCGCCCATTTTTTAATTGGATTGTTTGTCTTTTTGATATTGAGCTCCATGAGCTGTTTGTATATTTTGGAGATTAATCCTTTGTTGTTTCATTTGCAAATATTTTCTCCCATTCTGAGGGATGTCTTTTTGTCTTGTTTATGGTTTCCTTTGCTGTGCAAAAGCTTTTAAGTTTAATTAAGTCCCATTTGTTTATTTTTGTTTTTATTTCCGTTACTCTAGGAGGTGGGTCAAAAACTACTTGCTGTAGTTTATGTCAGAGAGTGTTTTTCCTATGTTTTCCTCTAACAGTTTTATAGTGTCTGGTCTTACATTTAGGTCTTTAATCCATTTGGAGCTCATTTTTGAGTATGGTGTTAGGTAGTGTTCTAATTTCATTCTTTTACATGTAGCTGTCCAGTTTCCCAGCACCACTTATTGAAGAGGCTGTCCTTTCTCCATTGTATGTTCTTGCCTCCCTTGTCATAAATTAGGTGACCACATGTGCATGGGTTTATCTCTGGGCTTTCTATCCTGTACCATTGATCTATATTTCTGTTTTTGAGCCAGTACCATACTGTCTTGATTACTGTAGCTTTGTGGTATAGTTTGAAGTTGGGGCACCTGATTCCTCCAGCTCCATTTTTCTTTCTCAAGATTGGTTTGGCTATTGGGAGTATTGGGAGTATTTTGTGTTTCCATACGAATTGTAAAATTTTTTGTTTTGTTTCAATTCTGTGAAGAATGCCATTCGTAGTTTGATAGGGATTGTATTGAATCTGTAGATTGCTTTAGGTAGTATAGTCATTTTTCACAATATTGATTCTTCCCATCCAAGAACGTGGTATATTTCTCCACCTGTTTATGTCATCTTTGATTTCTTTCATCAGTGTTTTATAGTTTTCTGAGTACAAGTCTTTTGCCTCCTTAGGCAGGTTTATTCCTTGGTATTTTATTCTTTTTGTTGCGATGGTAAATGGGATTGTTTCCTTAATTTCTCTTTCTGATTTTTCGTTGTTGGTGTATAAGAATGCCAGAGATTTCTGTGCATTAATTTTGTATCCTGCAACCTTACCAAATTCATTGATTAGTTCTAATAGTTTTCTGGTGGCATCTTTAGGATTTTCTATGTATACTATCATCTCATCTGCATACAGTGACAGTTTTACTTCTTCTTTTCCAGTTTGTATTGCTTTTATTTCTTTTTCTTGTCTGATGGCTGTGGCTAGGACTTCCAAAACTGTGTTGAATAAGAGTGGCAAGAGTGGACGTCCTTGTCTTGTTCCTGACCTTAGTGGAAATGCTTTCAGTTTTTCACCATTGAGTATGATGCTTGCTGTGGGTTTGTCATATATGGCTTTATTATGTTGAGATAGGTTCTCTCTATGCCCATTTTCTGGAGAGTTTTTGTCAAAAGCTTTTTTTGCATCTATTGAGATGATCATATGGTTTTTATTCCTTAATTTGCTAAGGTGGTGTATCACATTGATTGATTTGCTTATATTGAAGAATCCTTGCATACTTGGGATAATTCCCACTTGATCATGGTATATGATCCTTTTAATGTGTTGTTGGATTCTGTTTGCTAGTATTTTGTTCAGGATTTTTGCATCTATGTTCATCAGTGATATTGGTCTATAATTGTGTGTGTGTGTGTGTGTGATATCTTTTTCTGGTTTTGGTATCAGGGTGATGGTTACCTTGTAGAATGAATTTGGGAGTGTTTCTCCCTCTGCAATTTTTGGAAGAGTTTGAGAAAGATCAGTGTTAGCTCTTCTCTAAATGTTTGATAGAATTCGCCTGTGAAGCCATCTGGTCCTGGACTTTTGTTTGTTGGAAGATTTTTAATTATGGTTTTAATTTCATTACTTGTGATAGGTCTGTTTATATTTTCTAATTCTTCCTGGTTCAGTCTTGGAAAATTGTACCTTTCCAAAAATTTGTCCATTTCTTTGTGGTTGTCCATTTTATTGTCATACAGTTGTTTGTAGCAGTCTCTTATCATCCTTTGTATTTCTGCGGTGTCAGTTGTGATTTTTCCTTTTTAATTTCTAATTTTATTGATTTGCATCCTCTCCCTTTTTTCTTGATGAGTCTGGCTAAGGGTTTATCAATTTCGTTTATCTTCTCAAAGAACCAGGTTTTAGTTTTATTGAACTTTGCGCTTGTTTTCTATTTCATTTATTTCTGCTCTGATCTTTATGATTTCTTTCCTCTACTGACTTTGGGTTTTCTTTGTTCTTCTTTCTCTAGTTGTTTTAAGTATAAGGTTAGATTGTTTATTTGAGATTTTTCTTGTTTCTTGAGATGAGATTGAATTGCTCTAAACTTCCCTCTTAGAACTGCTTTTGCTGCATCCATAGGTTTTGCATCATCATGTTTTCGTTGTCATTTGTTTCTATGTATTTTTAAAAATTTCTTCTGTGATCTTCAGTGATTTCTGGGTTATTTAGTAGTGCACTGTTTAGCCTCCATGTATTTCTGTTTTTTACAGTTTTTTTCCTATAATTGATTTCCCATCTCATAGTGTTGTGGTCAGAAAAGATGCTTTGTATGATTTAAATTTTCTGAGGCTTGATTTGTGACCCAAGATGTGATCTATCCTGGAGAATGTTCCGTGTGCACTTGAGAAGAAAGTGCATTCTGCCACTTTTGCGTGGAATGTTCTGTAAATATCAATTAAATCTATCTGGTCTACTGTGTCATTTAAAGCTTGTGTTTCCTTATTAATTTTCTGTTTGGATGATCTGTCCCTTGGTGTAAGTGGCGTGTTAAAGTCCCCTACTATTATTGTGTTACTGTCGATTTCTCCTTTCATGGTTTTTAGCATTTGCCTTATGTATTGAGGTGCTCCTATGTTGGGTGCATAAACATTTATAATTGTTTTATCTTCTTCTTGGATTGATCCTTTGATCATTATGTAGTGTCCTTCTTTGTCTCTTGTAATAGTCTTTATTTTAAAGTCTGTTTTATCTGATACGAGTATTGCTACTCCAGCTTTCTTTTGATTTCCATTTGCATGCAATATCTTTTTCCATCCCTTCACCTTCAGTCTGTATGTGTCCCTAGGTCTAAAGTGGGTCTCTTGTAGACACAGTATATATGGGTCTTATTTTTGTATCCATTCAGCCAGCCTGTGTGTTTTGGTTGGGGCATTTAATCCATTTACATTCAAGGTTATTATCGATATGTATGTTCCTATTACCGTTTTCTTAATTGTTTTGGCTTTGTTTTTGTGGGTCTTTTTCTTTTCTTGTGTTTCCCGCCTAGAGAAGTTTCTTTAGTGTTTGTTGTAAAGCTGGTTTGGTGATGCTGAATTCTCTTAGCTTTTGCTTATCTGGAAAGCTTTTGATTTCTTTGTTGAATCTGAATGAGATCCTTGCTGGGTAGAGTAATCTTGGTTGTAGGTTTTTCTCTTTCATCACTTTAAGTATATCATGCCACTCCCTTCTGGCCTGCAGAGTTTCTGCTGAAAAATAGCTGATTACCTTATGGGGATTCCTTTATATGTTATTTTTTGTTTTTCCCTTGCTGCTTTTAATATTTTTTCTTTGAATATAATTTTTGTTAGTTTGATTAATATGTGTCTTGGTGTGTTTTTCCTAGGGTTTATCCTATTTGGGACTCTCTGTGCTTCCTGGACTTGGGTGACTGTTTCCTTTCCCATGTTAGGGAAGTTTTCCACTATAATCTCTTCAAATATTTTCTCAGTCCCTTTCTTTTTCTCTTCTTCTGGGACCCCTGTAATTCGAATGTTGTTGCGTTTAGTGTTATTCCAGAGGTCTCTGAGATTGTCTTCAATTCTTTTCATTCTTTTTTCTTTATTCTGCTCCTCAGCAGTTATTTCCACCATTTTGTCTTCCAGCTCACTTATTCGTTCTTCTGCCTCAGTTATTCTGTTATTGATTCCTTCTAGTGTATTTTTCATTTCAGTTATTGTGTTGTTCACCTCTGTTTGTTTGTTCTTTAGTTCTTCTAGATCTTTGTTAAACATTTCTTGTATTTTCTCAATCCATGCCTCCATTCTATTTCCCAGATTCTGGGTCATCTTTACTATCATTACTCTGAATTCTTTTTCAGTTAAGTTGCCTATTTCCTCTTCATTTATTTGGTCTTGTAGGTTTTTACCTTGCTCCTTCATCTGTGACATATTTTTTTTGCTGTCTCTTTTTTTTTTCTTTTTTTTTTAATGAGTGGGATTGTGTTCCTGTCTTACTGGTTGTTTGGCCTGAGGCTTCCAGCACTGGAGTTTGTAGACTGTTAGGTAGATCTGGGTCTTGGTGCTGAGACGAGGACCTCCATGAGACCTCACTCTGATGAATATTCCCTGGAATCTGAGTTTCTCAGCTCTCACGGAGCTCCCACTGCAGGAGCTTCGGCCCGACCCCCTGGGTCATGAACCAAGATCCCACAAGCTGTGTGGGGTGGTGAAAAAAAAAAAAAAGAGAGAGAGAGAGAAAATAACAAAGTAAAAAATAAAATTAGACTAGGAAGCTAACAGATACGTTAGAAAGAATATAAAAATAAAAATATAGGTGAAACAACAACTGGAAGGTACAACAGTACCACCACAGTAAAAAAAAAGGAGAGAAAAGAGGGGAAAAAAAAAGGAAAAGCCCTTGGCTCTGGAGGGCAAGGCCTAAGCAAGGGTGAGGTTTGGGAGGTGGGCAGGGCCTATGCTCAGGACCCCCAGGGCTGGAAAAGGCCCAGGGGTCTGTGTGGGGTGGGGCTTAGGTTAAAGGAACAGAAGGGGCCCAGGCATGTCCCCCATCCCTGGTCTCAGAGGGCAGGGGACCTCACCTGGGAGCCCAGCAGGCTTCCTGGGCTTGAGTGGGTGGGGCAAATGCCCTCCTCTCCTCTCCTGCTCCTCCTGTCCCTGAGGGCCCCTCCCACCTGCCTCTCCTGTTCTCCCCTTGGCCTCCTTCCTATGCCCCCAGGGCCAGTGTGGCTGGTGGGGTGGGCCTTGGAGAGCAGAGGACTGGCCTGGGTGCTCAGCAGTCTCCCTGGCCTGAGCCGGTGAGTAAACACCCTCCGCTTCTCCAGGAGGGCCCCTCCCGCCTGCCTCTCCTGATATCCCTGACCTCCCTCCTATGCCCCCAGGACCCACATGGCCTGGAGGGGTCTTTGGAGGTGGGGTACTGGCCTGGGAGCTCAGCAGGCTCCCCGGGGCCGAGTGGGCCCGGAGGTCTCCCTCTGTTCCTCTGTTGCTCCTCCCGGAGGGCCCCCCCTGCCTACCTCTCCTGATCTCCCCGGACTCAGGGGTGCCGATCCTGTCTGGCCTCCACTTCTCCTCCCTCCTCTGTACCCCCACGTTCTACTGGTTCACTTGGGGGTTCCCCCTGTCTCCTTGGGCATCACCGTCCCCCACCAGCAGCCGGCAGGCGCCCTAGTTGTGGGAAGACGCTAACTCAGTGTCTTCCCACACTGCCATCTTGACTCCTGGATTCACTTTTTAAATTAGCATAGAATTGTACCCGTAGGAGAAAAAACATTTGAATCGAAAGCATTGATATGTGGAAAAAGGCATATAAAAAGGAAGATTATAGAGGCCTGGTCCTGAATCTTGGGAAAGCTGTCCACAACAGATGTGATCTGTTTCATTATCCCCGCCTTTTTCTGGTTAATTTTAGTTCCAGTTCTCTAGCCAGTTAAGTCTAGGTGTCTTCTTTAAATGAGAAACATGAATCCATGAGTCAATGTCCTTAAGTATAGTGGCACAAAGGTTAGTTAACAATGCCTGGCAAGGTCACTTCCAGTGAGGTTGGAGGGCATCTTTGTGGAGATATCATTTCCAGTAGATATAGTCACTAAGTTGAAGGTCATGATGTTGTAGGTCTTCATCTCCTGGGAATGCACTGTGAAAAGACTGCTCTATGAGCTTTGCATGTATTTCAAGGGCTTTAGTTAATTCTCGGCAGTAGGTGAGAAGGTCTTCTTTAATCAGCGTAGGTTCATACATTCCTTCATCTAGTTGCATGGGCCTGCCAGTAACAATTTCAAATGGTAAAAGTACATTTTTCCTGAGGAAGTGGATATGAGATTAAGCAAAACCAAAGCCAATGCTTTGAGCCAAGGAAGCTTAAATGATTTAACTAATTTTGCTGAGTTCTAATTATTCCAACAGCATGTTCTACCAATGCAGAAGCCTGAGGATGCTTAGCACAGTGAAAATATTGCGTTACTGGCCAGATATTACAGACAGACTGTAAAATTTGTCCTGAAAGTAGGAGCCTCTGTCACTATGTATTTCAGAAGGAATTCCCCAAGTTGGGCTGCTGTGGCTATAGCTCTGTGACAAGGAAATGCTTCTACCCAGTGAGAAAACATGAAAATCATTACCAGAACATATTTTTACCCTTGAGAGGGAGACAATTGGATGAAGTCCATTTGCCATATCTCAAAGGGTCCCCAGGGGAGAGGAAAATGTCCCAAAGATGCATGAATAGGTTTTCCTGGGTTATGTTTAAGACAGATTTGCCATCTCTGAACTTGGGAAGCCATCAGTAATTCAATGAGTTAATTCATGTATGTAATTCAAGACTATTCTTGTATTAAACTCTGATTCATTATAATGGAATTGACAAGAAAATTTGGTTATCTCTGTGACACACATCATTTTAAGATCACTAGAATTATGATGATAACATTATACTAGGACATATATATCTAAATTTTAGGAATTTCATACATTTTCTAATATATTTATATTAATAACATTTACCCATACAATATAACTTTAAAAGGTTTATTATTGCTTATTTGACAGTGCTTCCCATGTAATTTAATTTACCAAATAAGCTTAATTACTTTAATATCTCTCTTTCATAAGGAGAAAAAATAAATCTTTTGAGGTGTTAGAGGGGCCCTTTGGGAACCCCAAAGTTATTTCCAGGGCAAAAAGGCTTCATTTAGAATTTGATTTGGGTGAAGTTGGTCAAAAATATCAAAAGTTGTTAAAGCATTTGATCTAATTGGATCATAGGTCATTGTGAAACAGTATTTTAATCAAAGTGACAAAGACTACATAGGTGAATACAGAAAGTTAAATAGTTGTAAAAACCCTTAGCTACAAAATATAGAATCTTTGTTTTTGTAGGTAGATTATATTAAAGGTAAAGAAATTGTAACCATTGTTTACAATAATCTAAGAAAATTTTGTACGTTTAGCAGAGAGATAAACCAAATTTTAATTTTGTACCAATTTTTGATATTAAAACTCATTTACTTAATTCATTCTAATCTTAGTCCTGACCACAAATAAACTTCCTTTCTAAAGATTCCTTTTTTCACAAACCTTTTACAACTTTCTGTGTCCATTCTACTTGTCCCTTGTTTTCTTTCCCATTTAGAAATAACCAACTTTAGAACAAAATCACTTTCTTTTTCCTTAAATGTATGTCCATTCCTTATGCCTTTTTAAAAATTTTCTTGTGTACAAAGATGTTTTCCTTATTAATTTTAGTAGTTTTAATTACATGTATTAATTTGAATTCTTAACCCTGAGAAACCTTAATTTCTAGTGAAAACTAAGAAGTAAGCAATTGTGAACTGTTCGTTATACCAGTATTTTTTTTTTTTTGGATTGGCAAACTTATGAATACATTTCATAATTTTTAGAAACATACATTTCCTCATAGCATTCTTTTTCTTAATGTGGTACAAGACATGCTTCTAATAAACCCAAACATCTTTAGTTTTTCTATAATAAGACAAAACTAGGTAAACTTAGACTTGTTTAGCAATTAATGTTTCAGTATTTTATCTTATTTGGAAATGATTTATACATTCAATGAATTCCCATCATTTAACTTAACTTAGCAAAGCTCTAAAGAATCATGTTAGCAGAAATATTTAAGAAACTAATTTTAAGTAGACATACCATAAAACATAATTATTCTTAAAGAGTTTATCTAAAAACTCTTATCTCATTTGCATTTAACTTACTTATGAAAATTTCATCCTAACAAGTTATTTTTCTTGCTGAAAAAATTTGTAACAGAGATAAAATAAATTTATTTGGCTTTTAGTAAAGCTAGGTACAATAAAAGTATCATACTTAATGTTGATAACTCTAAAGATGTGTCCATATTAATTGAAACAACAAACAAGCTAGCTTTAATACCAAATATTTTCCCAGATCACGTGAACCTGAAATTCTTTGGGTTAGTTTCTATTATATTTCTGAGACTCTTATATAAGTAGTTGTTGTTTAAGCCAATTAAATAGAGCTCTTTTACAAATTAATTTTGACAATATCATCCAAAGGTAGAAAAATAGCATTACTATAGCATACTTAGATAGACACAGAGAACTCATAATTTTCACTTTACTTTAGTCATAAATTAGCTACAATACAAAACTCACTAGTTTATAAATAACAAAATAAATTAAATCTACTCACTCTGTTGGCTAAAGTTTTTTATTATTTGTGAAAAAGATTTTTATGATCTGTATTTGCCCTTGACAAGAAATTTTAAGGAAGCTGTTTGGGCAAAATTGTCCTTTTAACAGTTTGTGTTTAAAAGGGCCTCTTTTCTCTTTTCTTTTCTCAGTCTTAGGAATTGGAGATGGTCTAGAGTTCCATTAGGAGTTCCCAGAGAGATTACAAGCCTTTTGAGATAAATGGGGGGGGGTTGGGGGTTGATGATAAGGAATGGGTGGAATTTGAACTGTCTATAGGACTGCATTTCCAGTTTTGCCAAGATTTTTAAGATTTAACTTAAATGATAGGTTGATCCACCCATCCAACTACATTATACCTGGTTTTAAAAGGAGCTGTCACTACAGAGTGGGGTGTGTGTGTGTGCAGTATGGCTAGCCATCTGTGGGGCATCAATCTTATTGTTATGTAAAAAAGAGTTCAGAGATATAAAGGAAGAGAGCACTGCAGTAGACATTCAGAAGAATGGGGAGGAGCAGAGAGAGCCAGAGGGAGAGAGTTCTCAGAAGACTTGGAAGATTTTTCCAACTTGGAAATCCTTTGAGATAATTGTGTTAGTTTCTCTGAGGAAAGCAATTATGGATTTAGTATTATATTTGGAGGCTGAAAATGACAATCGAAACGTGATTCCTATTCCTGTTGTCTTATTCTATCGCTTTTCTCCAATTGAGTGTGCAAATAAACTAATTTAGGACTCTCAAATAAGCCCCATGTGGGCCAACAGAGTTTCAAGTAGTCGTGATTGATTTTAGTCCAACACAACAGAAATTTTCAAGAGGAGGGCCCATCAGTTTTAAACATGAGCCAAGGTCCAGTGGCAGCTGCCTGTCAGCACTGCCCTTAGAAACCAAACTCCCCATAACTGAATACTCACCAAGATGAAGGATTCCCTTCCTAGATGAAGACAGCAACAGAGGACACACAAATAAAGGCTCAGAACCTCTAACAAACCGGTAGGTTTGGAACCAAGAGGAGTTACCCTCATGACCCAAGGCCACCAAGGAGAACATCGGAGTACAAGGGAGTCCCATAAACACCTTGCTCACCTTCACAGCAGTGCTGGAGGTAGAGGTGAGTCACTTTGGATCCCACTTCTGACACCATGTAATGTCAAACAATAATCAATATCAAGGCTGCAAAGAACAGAGAACTTTATTTGGGGTCTTAGGAATTGTAATTAAGGAGATACAGATTCGGGGGAAACTGAATAAGTGATTCAGGGAAGAGAGTTGGGAACTTATAAGGCAAAATCCACAAGGTTGTTAAAGTTGTCTGTCAAGAATTAGTATTGACTCTGATGCAGGAAAGGAAATATTTGTTCTTAAGGAATAGGCTGTCATGAGTTGTTTTAGGGTAAGGGTTTAATAACTATCTTGAGATTCTAGAATATTGAGCAGATGTTTCAGATGCCTGCATTAAGATTCCATCCATGCTGAGACATGCATAGGTCACACTTCCTCACTGGCCTCCCAGCTCCATTTCAGAGAACTCCCTTAGAACTCCATTTTTATTTTCCTTTAGTAGTGCGAAAGAGAAACGTCATCCTCCCCTATCCCCTCTCAGCCCAAAAATAGTTAAAAGAGAATACTAATATTCAGGTCTCACCCAGTCTCTCTTCTGAATAAGCTCTGTAGTCCATTAAATTGCTGTAGAGATTCCCAGAAGAGTTGAAGGTCAGTCCTCCTCCAGTTTTGGTCCAGAATTTACACCAGCCCACCTGGGGTTCTGTGTAAATACTGTCCCATTGTATCTCATTTTTAAGCAAATATTCTGAAGCATAGCAATCAAAGAACCAGCCCCAGGGAGTAAACAAGCTTTAGGCACACAATGAAGATGCTCATCCCCCTTCAGAATTTAAGAGGGCCTACAAGAGCACAGAATCATGGAGCTCTTTGTTTATTCACCTCCAGCATCTTGGCTTTCTGGGGGCTCAACTGCCTCCTAGCCCTAGGCCAACGCTTCTCTGCCATCTCTCTGGGTCCTTCTTCCTCCCCTGGGCAGCCTGAGCCATTTTAAAGCAATCTGGTTCAAATAAAGGAAGAGCCATTGTATTTTGAAGTGTCTCTTTTAACATGTTTCTGGAGAATGATCTTCTACTTCTGTAATAACCTGTCCAGTACACCACAGAAGCCCAGCCAGTTACGTACCTTCAACAGTTTTCTGACACCTTAATAATTAAGGCCAATGCACCTCAACAAGGTGGTTTTAAAAAACCTTTCTGTTTCCTTGAAACGTTCCTGCTTAAAGCCACTGTCTCACCCTGGTTAAGCTTCCTCCCCTCAGCCTCCTCCCCAGCCTCCTAAGTGCACCTTCATCTCCAAAAACCAGGCTCCAGTTTGCCAGCATGTAAAAGCCCTGCCAAGCCCTGGCCCTTCCATGAAGCGTGTCTGAAATTTCAACATTCTCCAAAAGGCACACCTAGCCCTCATGAATGACTTCTTTCTCTTCACTCCTATGGTTATTTTGTAAAACATCCACACTCACAGTGGCTAATTCAGAAAATATTTATGAAGGCTTACTGCATGCCTGGAGATTTTTAAGGTACACTAACAATTCCAAGATGTATAAAGTGGTCAGTCCTATTCCCACAGAGCTTGAAGATCACTGAGGGAAAATGACATGTAAACATATTACTGTATGGTAGGTGCTATGTTTGGGATATTCCCCAAGTACCATGAAAAACCATCCCAGGCATCTATGTAGATTTTTATTACCTTATATTAAAAAAATGAATAAAAATATTTTGCCCACCTAAAAGCTTACAGGTGAAACAAGATGATTTTTTGATTATGATTGTTGATATATTGAACTCAAGTATCATTTTAGAGTACTTTATTCAAGTATTGGTCTGTTGGAATTCATTCTAGTGCACTCATCTTGTTGAATTTTTCAATCCACTCTTAAAATTTTTTTCCTCTCACCTATACGTAATGTAAGAATCTATATATTTTAAAAATAAGCCAGTGGTTTCCAAATTTATATTTTCAGGGTCTAAACATTTCTTCTGAGCTCAAGGATTACTTATCTATCTACTTGAGCTCCATACTTAAGTATCTAATAAACACCTAAAATTTAAAAAACAAAAAAAACCCATCCCAGACTTAGGGGCCCTAAAAAGGCTTTCTGGAAAGGGAATGGGGAAGGGCATCCCAGGCAGGAAGTAGACAGGCAAAGGCCTAGAGAGGGGTCTTAGCCTAGCTAAGAACACCATTGGGTCAGCTAGGCTGGAGGGCAAGGGGAGGATGGGATGAGGCTGGAGTGGAACTCAGGGTCCAAAGGGTGAAGGATCTTTTCAGCCACATTCAGGAGTTTGGTCTTGATCCCTCAGGCATGTGGGCCATTTAAGAAAATTCCTCTGTGGTGGGCTGAATGCATTGGTTGGGGTGAGGGGACTGCAAGAATGAAGGTGCATCACATGGGATCTGACACAAATAGGAACCAGACGAGTATTTCTTCCACCAGGAGACAGCTAGAAGCCTGTGAGGTTACCCAGATAAGAGATGACTGAGGCCTAAGCTCAACAGATGACTGTCTTCAGAGTATTTGTTTCTTCACTTGTGTATGCGTGTGTGTATGTTTCTCCTTCATTGGAATGGAAGCCCTGAGATGGCATTTCTGTCTTGTTTACTGCTTATTATAAGCCCAGGACTTACAGTGGCGCCTTGACCCTAAGAGGCCCTCAATAAATAGGTGAATGAAGGAATGAGAGCAGCTGACAGTTGATTTGACAGGTGACTGGTTGGGGTGGGGGGAGAGGTAGAGGGAGGCAGGACTGCCTGCGGTCCCTGCCCCAATGCCATGACCCCTGAAATGAGGCCCCCTCAGAGTTGGCGACTATTAGTTTCCTATTGCTACTGTAACAAATGACCACATGCTTAAAACAACACACATTTGTTCTCTTCCACTTCTGGAAGTCAAATGTCCAAAATCAATTTGACTGAGCCAACACAAGGTATTAGCAGGTCTGGCTCTTTCTAGGGATGTAGGGGAGAATCTAACTTTTCTAATTTCTGGAGGCTGCCTTCATTCCTTGACTCGTGGCTCCCTCCTCAAATCGATCCAACCCCTTGTTTCCATCCTCAGGTCTCCTACTTGCTATTTTGTACTCAAATCCCCTTCTGCCCACCTCTTATAGAGACACCTGACTATGTTCAGACCCATCTGGATAATGCAGGATAGTGTCTGCCTTTCAAAGTCTTCTATTTAGTCACATCTGCAAAGTCCCTTTTGCCATATAAGGTGACATTCACAGGTTCTGGACATTAGGCCGTGGATATCATTGGGGGCCATTATATCAGCCTATGACAGTGACCAGCACATGAGGTGGTTACTGGGTGCTTGAGTTGAGCCCCCGTTGAGGTTGGTAGGACTGAACCTCTTCACCTGAGAGTGTTTAGGAGCACATCCTGGAGCCAGACTGCCCAGATTCAAAGCTCTGCTACTCATTAGCTGTGTGACCTTGGGTAAATTACTTGACCTCTCTGTGCCTCTGTTTCCTTATCTGTAAAACAGAGATAATAATAGCCACCCCAAAGGGTTTCTGGGATGAGCTAATGCATAAAAAATGTGTGGGTAGATAAGTGCCAGTGACATAATAAGCCCTCAGGGAGCGTTGGCTTCTTGGGATAGCCCACAGGGAAGACCTGGGGATGCCCTGATCCCACTTCCCACCATGAGGTGTGTCAGTGGCTCAACCCTGAAGAAGCAAACTACTCTGGGCATCTGAAGCCTCTCCAGTGTAGGGGAGATTGAATGACTTAGAGGTGGCAAAGCAAGATGTTGCTACTCAGAACCCCTCCATTGAATCTCTGTCTTCAATATCACCATCTCCCCATTTCTGATTATCTTTCTTCAAGTTTCCTAAGGGCAAAGGTGAAAATGAGTCCCCTTTTGCATATATCCCTTTCCCAGTTTTTAATAAGAGTTCCAGTGCTGGCAAATTACTTCTCTGGGTCATCGTTTTCTCATGAATAAAATAATAAAAGTCAACACTAAAATAGCACTTGCTGGATCCTGGTAGAAAATAGCAGGCAGCTGAGGCCTGGGTTTCTGGGCCACAGCTGAGGTGGCCTATGTCAAGTGGTACCCATGACTGGGAGGGCTCTCTGAGGTGGGAGTGAGCATGTTGACCGTCTTCCTGAAGCCACACCATGGAGATCATGGAAGACCCAAGTTTGTTGCCTACACCCAAGTCCGTATCAGGTCCAAGCCCTTTCCTGGGGGAAATGCTATCCATACTGTATTCCATTACTGTCATGTGAATCCACTTCTGACCCACTATGAAGATGAATGAAGAGAAACTGGGCCACTTCCCAGTGGGGACCACAGCACTGGTTTGGACCGTTATTCTGCATATGGACCAGAAAAGTTTAGAAGACCTTAAGCTCAGCTTAGGCAAGCATGCCTCATCACCCTGGTGGCAGCAGCAGCAGCAGCAGATGGGTTTCAGCCTCCAGGTTCTTTTCCAGGCTCCCTGAAGCAGCCCCACTCTACCCCTCAGAGGCCTGAGTCTCAGCTCTGTGGAGCCCTTCCTAGAACATGGCAGATGCTACCTGCAGACTTTATCTTGGAATTACCTCAGTGTCCCTTTGCTTTTTTCAGTCCTTTAACATCTCTTTAACCAATTTAATTTCCAAATTAAATTCTCTACGTTGAACCACGACTATGGTTTCCATTTTCCTAAGACTAACTGCATAGAGGTTTCATTTAACTCTTTCTTTGAAATAACTTCAAACTTATAGAAAAGTTGCAAGAATAGTACAGAGAAATCTTGGACACACTTTTATATCCTTTACTCAATCCATCAGTTTTTTCATTGAGGTGAAATTCACAAAATACAAAATTAACCATCTTGGGACTGCCCTGGTGGTCCAGTGGCTAAGACTGCGCTCCCAATGCAGGAGGCCTGGGTTCAATCCCTGGTCAGGGAACTACATCCCACATGTCACAACTAAGACCCGGTACAGCCAAATAAATAAATAAATAAAATATTTAAAAAAAATTAACCATCTTAATATGAACAAATCAGTGGCAATCAGTACATTCACAGTGAATCCATCAACTTTTAACATTTTGCCATATTTGCTTTATAATTCACTATTTATAGCTATACACACATGATTATGCATAATATTTTTATGAACCATTCATAAGTTGCACACACCACACTCTTTTACTATAATTACAGGTACTTCTTTAGAATATATTTCTATATAACCATTGGTACATTACTTTTTTTTTTTTTTTTTTTTTTTGTGGTACGCGGGCCTCTCACTGTTGTAGCCTCTTCCGTTGCGGAGCACAGGCTCCGGACGCGCAGGCTCAGCAGCCATGGCTCACGGGCCTAGCCGCTCCGCGGCATGTGGGATCTTCCCGGATCGGGGCACAAACCCGTGTCCCCTGCACCGGCAGGCGGACTCTCGACCACTGCGCCACCAGGGAAGCCCGGTACATTACTTTTATCCAGTCTATAATCCATATACCAATTTTGTGAAATGTCCCAATAATATCCTTTACAATATTATTTTTCCCATTAGTGCAGGACCTGGTCTAGGATGACACATTGAATTTAGTTATGTCTGTTTAGTCTTTTTTAATGTGGAACAGTCCTTAGCTTTTCTTTGTCTTTCATAACATTGCCTTTTTTTTTGGCCGTGCCATGGGCCTTGTAGGATTTTAGTTCCCCAACCAAAGATTGAACCTGGGCCCCGGGCAGTGAAAGCATGGAGTCCTAATCACTGGACCACCAGGGAATTCCCACTTTGACATTTTTTAAAGAATACAGGTCAGTTATTAGGATGCTCTTCAGTTTGGGTTGCCTCATGATTAGATTCTGGTTTTACATTCCCATAAGTGACCTGTGTCTTTTTCATGGTGTCACAAGGTCTGTCTGCCTCTGATTGGTGATATTAATTTTGATCACGCAGTCAAGGTGTTATCTAGTTTCTCCACTGAATAGTTACACTTTTGCTCCTTGGAATCAAACAAGAAATCTGGGGAGAGTCACTTTGACACCATGTAAATATCTAGAAATTTTATTATATTTATCTTCTGTACATTTTGAAGTTTGGGCTTGGATTTTTCTTTGATTCTAAGTTATGATAAAGAGAGCTTTAAAATGTCCAGGTGTTAGGGTGTGATGTATAACTTCACAAATCTTGTTATTTATTTTTTCTTTAAAGGAAAAAAAAACATACTATTAAAGAAACTGTTGGTTATGCTTACTTTGTTATGTTTTTTTTTTTGTTTTTTTGGTTTTTTTTTTGTGGTATGTGGGCCTCTCACTGTTGTGGCCTCTCCCCTTGCAGAGCACAGGCTCCGGGCGCGCAGGCCCAGCGGCCATGGCTCACGGGCCCAGCCGCTCCGCGGCACGTGGGATCTTCCCGGACCGGGGCACGAACCCATGTCCCCTGCATCGGCAGGCGGACTCTCAACCACTGTGCCACCAGGGAAGCCCCTGTTATGTGTTTTTTAATTCTCAATCTTTTCTATTAAAGAATTATCCCATTAAATTGCTAATATAGTTCAAAACTCAAAGGTACAAAGAGCATACAGTGAGAAGTCTCCTCACCAGCTACCAGTTCTCTGAAGTAACTTTTACAGATTTCTCTTTATCTTTCTAGAGATAGTTCCTCCATACAAAGCAAAAACATATATATCCCCCTATCCCCATACAAGTTGACTTTTGTCTATACTTACCACACTGTTCTGCATTTGGCTTTTTTTGTTTAATAATATATCCTGGATCTCATTAAATATCAGCACATTAAATGTTAGTTTCCTTATTCATTCCAGTGGCTGCTTACTATTCCATTGTATACATGTACTGTGATTTATTTAGTTAGTTCTCTACTGAAACTTAGGTTGTTTCCATTCTTTTGCCTTTATATAAACTATGATGCAGAATAACCATGTTCATATATCAGTACCTATGCAAGTATTTCTACAATATAAATTCCTGGATGTGAAATTTCTGAGTCAAAAAGTTTGTAATTTTGATAAATGTTGTCAATGTATCCTTCACCAAGATTCCACAGAGACTGTATCAATTTACAGGGAATACATTTTAGCACAGTTGTTCCTTTATCTCCTTTGTACTCTATGCAATGGCTGTGAAAAAGGTAATTTGAAAATAGGGTTAACCCAAGTAGATTCAAAAGGTGTGCTTTTGCAAAAATGATACATTCAATATTGTAAAATGTAATTCTTAGGGTTCAAAAAACTTACCTTATAGTTGAAGTTGGAATTTTAGTTTAATTCATGTGTTTGTAAAGACTGCTATTTCTCCCACTCTGAAATCTTGCTATTTGGCTTCATTTTTTACTTTGATGATGCACATATTGCCAGGTCTGCTATAAACAACTGAGTAAAAACCCAGGAAGGTAGCAAATAGTTCATCTGTTTTACAGACATGAGCCTTGGCAGAGGGGAAGAGAAAAAAGGGCTCTCAGCTGGCTTCTCCTGCAGGCTTTTACTGTCCTTGAGGCATTTTCCCTGCCCAAATATGAAGGAAAATTGTTTTTCAGTCTTGAGTGCCAAAATTATTCTTGGAATTGCTCCCTTAATCTGTCAGTTTCATTTTTTCCCATGGAGGTGTGATCAGAGTGGCCAAATCTTCCCAGTCAGAATCTGAGTTAGAACTTGATTGTCCCCACAGACAACTGGTTTGGAAAAACTCCCTGCAAGGTGATTTCAGTGAGTGACCAGAAATATCAGAGAGCTGGTACTAGGATCTGAAGTTCTAACCTTGCATGTGCCTTCAGTCTTTCTACAGAGCTAGTGGCTAACAGAAATACAAAGGAATTAATCACCTCCAGGGATTTCTTAGGAAAGTAAAGACTGAGGAATCAAATTCCAAAGCTCCTTAGTGTTGGTCTCTAGCCCATTTCCCAAGTTCTTCATTTTCATTCTTTTTCCCACTCTGCTCTAGTCAAGAGTGTGGGCTTTGGTGGCGGATGCACCTCAGCTCACATCCAAGCTTTGTCCTTTGCTGGCTTGGGACCACAGGTGAGCTAGTTAGCCTCCCAGAGACCAAGGGTCCTCACCGATAAAACTGGGATCACACTACCTTCCTTGCAGTGTTGATGTGAGGATTAAAGGAAGTCAAGTGTATGGGCACAGTGCCTAGCTCAGTCCTGACAAATTAGCCTCAGTAAATGTTACTTTTTTCCTATCATCACCTTTCTACCCCTCTCACCAATGGACTAAAACTCCTTCTGGAGCTTATAGTCTTAACCAGTATTAAATTAGAAAACAAACATTATGGTAAGACAATCTGAGTGGAAACACCAGGCTTCATCTAGGCCTATCTTAGAATTTGGAAATTTTGAAAAATTCATTCCTTTCTACGTGGTAAGATTTCAGTCCCTCAGAAATGCATTTTGCAGTGTTGACAGCCATGCTGTTTGGAAATCCACACCTTTGGGGGCAACCCTGGCAGGTTTTGTAATCAAGTCAAAACTACAGCTTTTATGCAAACATTTTATTAGTTGTGTGTCTAGGAGAAGAAGGAAGTGGGTTTGGTAAAATTGCAAAGCAGTTTAAATACAAATGGGTTTTTATAAAAATCAAGTTTAAGTTTTTCCTTTCTTTCCTTGGAGAAATAAAAGGCAGCTCACAAGAATAGGGAATGGTTTTGTCATAGTTGGAGACTTCGGAAATTCTCTGAAACAAATAGTTTCTAGATTTTATAAACACAAATATACAGGAGTGAATGATTTTACTCTGAACTCTTTATTTGTAGATATCTAACAGGGATCGACTTATTTAACTACAGTGGCAGAGATTGGCTAGTTGTTTACCAAACCCGCTTTCTTCTCCTCCTAGACACACACCTGAACTATATTTCCACACCTCCCTTACACTTAGGTATGCCAAGTGGCATGTGGTCAAAAGTGACATGTAGCACTTCCAGGCCTGGCCCATTAAAACTTCTTGCATTATCCTCTATGCTCTTGAACCCTCCCAGCTGACGGGAAGGGAGATGACTCCCAGGGCAACCTCGGGAGCCACATTTTTAATACGGGAGGAGCCTGGATCCCTGAATCACTACTTGGAAGAAAACTGCCCGAACAGGAAGATTCCTTGAATTTCAGTCATGGGAAGATTTACCATGACTTCTTTTTTAATTTAAAAAATTTTAAATTTTTACTAGTTTGATTTTAATTATGTTTTATTGAACAGAATATTTTAAAAGATTTGAATTTTGAATACAATTTATAAACCTTACACTTGTACTTAATTTTCAGTTGATTGAACTATCCTCATAATAAAAGCAAAAAGGTTAAACATAGCTAAGTGATCATACGTATATCATCTATTCTTCTCAAAACTTAACATAAATGTCAATAAAGACGTGGATTTTATAAAAATTTTGTTATTTTTTATTGAAGTATAATTGACCTACAACACTATAAGTTCCAGTGTACAACATAGTGATTTGATATTTCTATACACTGCAAAATGAATAACATGACAAGTCTGGTTAGCATCTGTCACCATACAAAGTTATTTTAATATTATTGACTCTATTCCTCATGCTTTTCATTTCATCCCCATAACTCATTTATTTTGTAATTGGAAGTTTGTACCGCTTAATCTCTCTCACCCATTTCATTGAACCACCTACATACATGCCCCTGGAAACTACCGGTTTGTTCTCTGTATCTATGAATCTGTTTCTGTTTTGTTATTTTTATTCATTTGTTTTGTTTTATAGATTCCAATATAAGTGATAACATAGAATATGTCTTTGTCTGATTTATTTCACTAAGCATAATACCCTCTAGGTCCATCCACGTTGTTACAAATGGCAGAATTTCATGCTTTTTTATTGTTGAGTAATTTACATTTTGTTATACCACATCTTCTTTATCAGTTCATCTATTGATGGAAACTTAGGTTACTTCCATGTCTTGGCTATTGCAAGTAGTGCTGCAATGACCATAAGGGTACATATATCTTTTTGAATTAGTGTTTTTGTTTTACTTGGAAACATACACAAAAGTAGAATTGCTGGGTTGTGGGGTAGATCTATTTTTAATTTTTTTTTTAGGAATTCCCCATACCATTTTCCATAGTGACTGTACCGATTTACTATCCTACCAGCAGTGGACCAGGGTTCCCTTTCCTCCTCATCCTAGTAAACACTTATTTGTTGTCTTTTTGATAATAGACATTCTGACAGGTATGAAGTGATATCTCATTGTGGTTTTGATGTGCATTTCTCTGATGATTAGTGATGTTGAGCATGTTTTCATGTACCTGTTGGCAATCTGTATGTCTTTGGAGAAATATCTAGTCAGGTCCTCTGCCAATTTTTAATCAGGTTGTTTGCTTTTTTGATGTTGAGTTTTATGGGTTCTTCGTATATTTTGCATATTAACCCCTTATCAGGTATATTGTTTGGAAATATCGTCTCCCATTCAGTAGACAGCCTTTCTGTTTTGTTGATAGTTTCCTTTGCTATGTAAAGCTTTTTAGATGAATGTAGTTCCGTTTGTTTGTTTTTGCTTTTGATTCCCTTGCCTGAGGAGACACAGCAAAAAATTATTGCTGAGACCAAGGTCAAAGAGTGAACTGCCTGTGTTTTCTTCTAGGAGTTTTATGGTTTGGGGTCTTACATTTAAGTCTTTAATCCATTTTGAGTTTATTTTTGTATTTGGTATGAGAAAGTAGTCCATTGTGATTCTTTTGAATGTAGCTGTCTAGTTTTCACAACACCATTTATTGAGGAGGCTGTCTTTTCCCCATTGTATATTCTTGGCTCCTTTGTCATAGGTTAATTGACCATATAAGTGTGGGTTCATTTCTGGGCTCTGTATTCTGTTCCATTTATCTATGTGTCTGTTTTCATGCTAGTACCATACTTTTTGATTACTAAGCTTTGTAGTATAGTTCGAATTCAGGGAGTGTAATACTTCCAGCTTTGTTCTTTTTTCTCAAGATTGTTTTCACTATTTGGAGTCTTTGGTATTTCCATACAAATTTTAGAATTAGTTGTTCTATCTAGCTCTGGAAAAATGCCATTAGTATTTTCATAGGGATTGCATTGAATCTGTAGATTGCCTTGGGTAGTACGGTCATTTTAACAATATTAATTCTTCCAGTCCATGAGGATGATATATCTTTTCATTTGTTTGTGTCATCTTCAGTTTCCTTTTTTTTTTTTTTTTTTTGGAGGAGAGAAAGGCTTATTGCAGGGCCAAGCAAGGAGAACGGGTGGTTCACGCTCAAAAACCCTGAACTCCCCAATGGTTTTCAGGGAGAAGTTTTTAATAGGCAAAATTTGGGATGAGAGCTTCAGAGTGTATGACTTTCGTCTGATTGGTTGGTGGTGAGGTAAAAGGGCAGTGTTCCAGGAATCTTGTGCTCAGCCTGAAGTTACCATCCTCCACCTGGATGGGGGCCTTAGTTCGATTTTAGGTGCTATCCCTTCCAAGGTAGTCTCCCAGCCAGGTGTTAGTGCCCAAAACGTTGTCACAAAGAAATGCTGCAGAAGGTGTCTCCCACAGTGTTAACGATGAACAGGAGTTGGTCTAGCTTATTGCTGTCCCTTTGTGGCTCACCAGCTGGTCTCAGGGACTAATGAAGCTCAGCTTCTTTATGTCTCAGTACAGAAGGAAGTCAGTGAGGGGCAAAGTGATAGGTAAGAAGTGATTTATTTAGAGAGACACATATTCCATAGACAGAATACAGTCCATCTCAAAAGACAAGAGTGGCACTGGGAGAAACACACTTCACAGACAGAGTGTGGGCCATATCAGAAGGTGAGAGTCCTTCAGTTTCTTACATCAATGTTTTATAGTTTTCCAAATATAGGTCTTTACCTGCTTGGGTAGATTTATTCCTAGGTACTTTTTTCCTTATGATGCAATAGTAAATGGGATTGTTTTCTTAATTTCTATTTCTGATAGCTTGTTGTTAGTATATAGAGATGCAACAAGTTTCTATATATTAATTTTGTACCTGCAACTTTACTAAATTCATTGATGAATTCTGATAGTTTTTTGACAATTCAAATGATATGTTTACTTTTTTGTATTTTAAAAAAAGGTGATAATCCTAAAATTTATATCAGACCATAAAAGACCCAGAATTGCCAAAGAAATCCTGAGGAAACAGAAAAAGCTGGAGGCATAACCCTCCCAGACTTCAGACAATACTACAAAGCTACAGTAATCATAACAGTGTGGTATTGGCCCCAAAACAGACATATGGATCAATGGAAGAGAATACAGAGCCCAGAAATAAACCCACACACCTATGGTCAATTGCTCTTCGACAAAGGAGCAAGCATATACAATGGAGAAAAGATGGTCTTGTCAGCAAGTGGTGTTGGGAAAGCTGAACAGCTGCATGTAAATCAATGAAGTTAGAAGAAATCCTCAAACTGTACAAAAAATAAACTCAAAATGGCTTAAACACTTAAATATAAGCCATGACATCATAAGACTCCTAGAAGAGAATATAGGCAAAACACTCTCTGCGATAAATCGTACCAATGTAGGAATGAGAAAGACAAATACCATATGCTGTCACTTATATGTGGAATCTAAAATATGACACAAATGAAATTATTTACAAAACAGAACCACACTCACAGACATTGAAAACAAACTTATGGTAACCAAATGGGAAAGGAGGTGGTGGAGGGATAAATGAGGAGTTTGGGATTAGCAGAGACAAACTACTGTATATAAAAGAGATAAACAAGGTCCTACTCTATAGCACAGGGAACTATATTCAATACCCTGTAATAAACCTTAATAGAAAAGAATATGAAAAAGAATGTGTGTGTGTGTATATATATATATGTGTGTGTGTGTGTGTGTGTGTCTATATATATATATGTATATATATATACATATATATATATGTATATAACTGAATTGCTTTGCTGTACACCAGAAACTAACACAACATTGTAAATCAACTATAATTTAAAAAAACATGTTCTGTGATCCTTTTCATGTATTGTTGAATTCAGTTTGCTAATATTTTGTTGAGGATTTTTGCATTTATATTCATTGGTGATATTAGCTGGTAATTTTCTTTTTTTGTGTTCTCTGGATCCATCCACGTCTCTACAAATGACCCAATTTCGTTCCTTTTAATGGCTGAGTAATATTCTATTGTATATATGTACCACATCTTCTTTATCTATTCGTCTGTCGATGGGCATTTAAGTTGTTTCCATGACCTGGCTATTGTAAATAGTGCTGCAGTGAACATTGGGGTGCATGTGTCTTTTTGAATTATGGTTTTCTCTGGGTATATGCCCAGTAGTGGGATTGCTGGGTCATATGGTAATTCTATTTTTTAGCTCTTTAAGGAACCTCCATACTGTTCTCCATAGTGGCTGTATCAATTTACATACCCACCAACAATGCAAGAGGGTTCCCTTTTCTCCACACCCTCTCCAGGATTTGTTGTTTGTAGATTTTCTGATGATGCCCATTCTGACTGGTGTAAGGAGATACTGCATTGTAGTTTTGATTTGCATTTCTCTAATAATTAATGACGTTGAGCTGCTTTTCATGTGCTGCTTGGCCATCTGTATGTCTTCTTTGGAGAAATGTCTATTTAGGTCTTCTGCCCATTTTTGGATTGGGTTGTTTGTTTTTTTTAATATTGAGCTGCATGAGTTGTTTATATATTTTGGAGATTAATCCTTTGTCCGATGATTCATTGCAAATATTTTCTCCCTTTGGAGGGTTGTCTTTTCATCTTGTTTATGGTTTCCTTTGCTTTTCAGAAGCTTTTAAGTTTCATTAGGTCCCATTTGTTTATTTTTGTTTTTATTTCCATCACTCTAGGAGGTGGATCAAAAAAGATCTTGCTGTGATTTATGTCAAAGAGTGTTCTTCCTATGTTTTCCTCTAAGAGTATTATAGTGACTGGTCTTACATTTAGGTCTCGAATCCATTTTGAGTTTATTTTTGTGTATGGTGTTAGGGAGTGTTCTAATTTCATTCTTTTACATGTAGCTGTCCAGTTTTCCCAGCACCACTTATTGAAGAGACTGTCTTTTCTCCATTATGTATCCTTGCCTCCTTTGTCATAGATTAGTTGACCAAAGGTGTGTGAGTTTATCTCTGGCCTTTCTATCCTGTTCCATTGGTCTATATTTCTGTTTTTGTGCCAGTACCATATTGTCTTGATTAGTGTAGCTTTGTAGTATAGTTTGAAGTCAGAGAGTCTGATCCTTCCAGCTCTGTTTTTTTCCCTCAAGACTGCTTTGGCTATTTGGGGTCATTGGTGCCTCCATACAAATTTTAAGACTTTTTGTTCTAGTTCTGTAAAAAAATGCCATTGGTAATTTGATAGGGATTGCATTGAATCTGTAGATTGCTTTGGGTAGTATAGTCATTTTCACAGTATTGATTCTTCCAATCCAAGAACATGGTATATCTCTCCATCTGTTGGTATCATCTTAATTTCTTTCATCAGTGTCTTATAGTTTTCTGCATACAGGTCTTTTGTCTCCCTAGTTAGGTTTATTCCTAGGTATTTTATTCTTTTTGTTGCAGTGGTAAATGGGAGTGTTTCCTTAATTTCTCTTTCAGATTTTTCATCATTAGTGCATAGGAATGCAAGAGATTTCTGTATATTAATTTTGTATTCTGCAAGAATATCAAATTCATTGATTAGCTCTAGTAGTTTGCTAGTGGCATCTGTAGGATTCTCTATGTATAGTATCATATCATCTGCAAACAGTGACAGCTTTACTTCTTCTTTTCCAATTTGTATTCCTTTATTTCTTTTTCTTCTCTGATTGACGTGGCTAGGACTTCCAAAACTATGTTGAATAATAGTGGTGAGAGTGGACATCCTTGTCTTGTTCCTGATCTTAAAGGAAATGCTTTCAGTTTTTTGCCATTGAGAATGATGTTTGCTGTGGGTTTGTCGTATATGGCCTTTATTATGTTGAAGTAGCTTCCCTCTATGCCCACATTCTGGAGAGTTTTTATCATAAATGGGTGTTGAATTTTGTCAAACACTTTTTCTGCATCTATTGAGATAATCATATGGTTTTTCTCCTTCAATTTGTTAATGTGGTGTATCACATTGATTGATTTCCGTATATTGAAGAATCCTTGCATCTCTTGGATAAATCCCACTTGATCATGTGTATGATCCTTTTAATGTGTTGTTGGATTCTGTTTGCTAGTATTTTGTTGAGGATTTTTGCATGTATATTCATCAGTGATATTGGTCTGTAATTTTATTTTTTTGTAGTATGTTTGTCTGATTTTGCTGTCAGGGTGATGGTGGCCTCATAGAATGAGTTTGGGAATGTTCCTTCCTCTGCAACTTTTTGGAAGAGTTTGAGAAGGATAGGTGTTAGCTCTTCTCTAAATGTTTGACAGAATTCACCTGTGAAGCCATCTGGACCTGGACTTTTGTTTGTTGGAAGATTTTTTTCTTTCTTTTTTTTTTTTTTTGTGGTACACAGGCCTCTCACTGCCGTGGCCTCCCCTGTCGTGGAGCACAGGCTCCGGACGCGCAGCGCCAACGGCCATGGCCCACGGGCCCAGCCGCTCCGCAGCACGTGGGATCCTCCCAGACCAGAGCACAAACCTGCGTCCCCTGCACCGGCAGGCAGACTCCCAACCACTGCACCACCAGGAAAGCCCTGTTGGAAGATTTTTAATCACAGTTTCAATTTCATTAGTTGTGATTGGCCTGTTCATGTTTTCGATTTCTTCCTGGTTCAGTCTTTTAAGGTTATACCTTTCTAAGAATTTGTCTTCCAGGATGTCCATTTTACTGGCATAGAGTTGCTTGTAGTAGTCTCTTAGCATGCTTTGTATTTCTGTGGTGTCTGTTGTAACTTTTCCTCTTTCATTTCTAATTTTATTGATTTGAGTCCTCTCCCTCTTTTTCTTGATGAGTCTGGCTAATGGTTTATCAGTTTTGTTTATCTTCTCAAAGAACCAGCTTTTAGTTTTGTTGATCTTTGCTATTGTTTTCTTTGTTTCTATTTCATTTATTTCTGCTCTGATCTTCCTGATTTCTTTCCTTTTACTAACTTTGGGTGTTGTTTGTTCTTCTTTCTCTAGTGCCTGTAGGTGTAAGGTTACATTGTTTATTTGAGATTTTTCTTGTTTCTTGAGGTAGGCTTGTATAGCTATAAACTTCCCTCTTAGAACTGTTTTTGCTGCATCCCATAGTTTTGGATCGTCATGTTTTCATTGTCATTTGTGTCTAGGTATTTTTTGATTTCCTCTTTGATTTCTTCAGTGATCTCTTGGTTATTTAGTAATGTATTGTTTAGCCTCCATGTGTTTGTGTATTTTACGTTTTTTTCCCTGTAATTGATTTCTAATCTCATAGCGTTGTGGTCAGAAATGAGGCTTGATATGATTTCAGTTTTCTTAAATTTACTGAGGCTTGATTTGTGACCCAAGATGTGATCTATCCTGGAGAATGTTCCGTGCACACTTGAGAAGAAAGTGTAATCTGCTGTTTTGGGATAGAATGTCCTATAAATATCAATTAAATCTATCTGGTCTATTGTGTCATTTGAAGACTGTGTTTCCTTATTAATTTTCTATTTGGCTGATCTGTCCATTGGTGTAAGTGAGGTGTTAAAGTCCCCCACTATTATTGTGTTACTGTCAATTTCCTCTTTTATAGCTGTTAGCATTTGCCTTATGCATTGAGGCGCTCCTATGTTGGGTGCATATATATTTATAATTGTTATATCTTCTTGTTGAATTGATCCCTTGATCATTATGTAGTGTCCTTCCTTGTCTCTTGTAACATTCTTTATTTTAAAGTCTATTTTATCTGGTATGAGTATTGCTACTCCAGCTTTCTTTTGATTTCCATTTGCATGGAATATCTTTTTCCATCCCCTCACTTTCGGTCTGTATGTGTCCCTAGGTCTCAGATGAATCTCTTGTAGAGAGCACATATATGGGTCTTGTTTTTGTATCCATTCAGCGAGCCTGTGTCTTTTGGTTGGAGCATTTAATCCATTCACTTTCAAGGTACTTATTGATATGTATGTTCCTATTACCATTTTCTTAATTGTTTTGGGTTTGTTTTTGTAGGTCCTTTTCTTCTCTTGTGTTTCCTACTTAGAGAAGTTCCTTTAGCATTTGTTGTAGAGCTGGTTTGGTGGTGCTGAATTCTCTTAGCTTTTGCTTGTGTGTAAAGCTTTTGATTTCTCCATCGAAGCTGAATGAGATCCTTGCCAGGTAGAGTAATCTTGGTTGTAGGTTCTTCCCTTTCATCACTTTAAGTATATCATGCCACTCCCTTCTGGCTTGTAGAGTTTCTGCTGAGAAATCAGCTGTTAACCTTATGGGAGTTCCCTTGTATGTTATTTGTCATTTTTCCCTTGCTGCTATCCATAATTTTTCTTTGTCTTTAATTTTTGCCAGTTTGATTACTATGTGTCTCGGCATGTTTCTCCTTGGGTTTATCCTGTATGGGACTCTCTGCACTTCCTGGACTTGGGTGGCTATTTCCTTTCCCATGTTAGGGAAGTTTTTGATTATAATCTCTTCAAATATTTTCTTGGATCCTTCCTCTCTCTTTTCTCCTTCTGGGACCCCTATAATGCGAATGTTGTTGCATTTAATGTTGTCCCAGAGGTCTCTTAGGCTGTCTTCATTTCTTTTCATTCTTTTTTCTTTATTCTGTTCCACGGCAGTGAATTCCACCATTCTGTCTTCCAGGTCACTTATCCGTTCTTCTGCCTCAGTTATTCTGCTATTGATTCCTTCTCGCGTATTATTCATTTCAGTTATTGTATCATTCATCTCTGTTTGTTCTTTAATTCTTCTAGATCTTTCTTAAACATTTCTTGCATCTTCTAGATCTTTGCCTTCATTCTTTTTCTGAGGTCCTGGATCATCTTCACTGTCATTATTCTGAATTCTTTTTCTGGAAGGTTGCCTATCTCCATTTCATTTAGTTGTTTTTGTGGGGTTTTATCTTGTTCCTTCATCTGGTACATAGCCCTCTGCCTTTTCATCTTGTCTTTCTTTGTGTGAATGTGGTTTCATTCCACAGGCTGCAAGATTGTAGTTATTCTTGCTTCTGCTGTCTGCCCTCTGGTGGATGAGGCTATCTAAGAGGCTTGTGCAAGTTTCCTGATGGGAGGGACTGGTGGTGAGTAGAGCTGGCTGTTGCTCTGGTGGGCAGAGCTCAGTAAAACTTTAATGTGCTTTTCTGCTGATGGGTGGGGCTGGGTTCCCTCCCTGTTGGTTGTTTGGCCTGAGGCAACCCAACACTGGACCCTACCCGAGCTCTTTGGTGGGGCTAATGGCAGACTCTGGGAGGGCTTACACCAAGGAGTACTTCCCAGAACTTCTGCTGCCAGTGTCCTTGTCCCTTGATGAGCCACAGCTGCCCCCCGCCTCTGCAGGAGACCCTCCAACACTAGCAGGTAGGTCTGGTTCCGTCTCCTATGGGGTCACTGCTCCTTCCTCTGTGTTCCGATGCGCACACTACTTTGTGTGTGCCCTCCAAGAGTGGAGTCTCTGTTTCCCCCAGTGCTGCTGAAGTCCTGCTATCAAATCCTGCTAGCTTTCAAAGTCTGATTCTCTAGGAATTCCTCCTCCCGTTGCCAGATCCCCAGGTTGGGAAGCCTGATGTGTAGCTCAGAACCTTCACTCCAGTGGGTGGACTTCTGTGGTATAAGTGTTTTTCAGTTTGTGAGTCACCCACCCAGCGGTTATGGGATTTGATTTTATTGTGATAGAGCCCCTCCTACCATCTCATTGCAGCTTCACCTTTGTCTTTGGATGTGGGGTTATCTTTCTTGGTGAGTTCCAGTGTCTTCCTGTCAATGATTGTTCAGCAGTTAGTTGTGATTCTGGTGTTCTCGAAAGAGGGAGTGAGAGCATGTCCTTCTACTCTGCCATCTTGAACCAATCTTCCTGGTTTTTTCCTCTTCTTTTGCTCTCTTCTCTTATGTTTTGACGACTATCTTTAGTGTTATTTTGGATTCCTTTATTTTTTTGTGTGTATCTATTATAAATTTTTGGTTTGTGGTAATATTATATTTTAAATATACATATATTTAAAGTTGATGATCTCCAGAATTCCCTGGCAGTCCAGTGGTTAGGACTTGGTGCTCTCACTACCAGGGCCCTGGGTTTCATCCCTGGTTGGGGAAATAAGAAATAAGATCCCGCAAGCTGCATGGTGGGCAAAAAATAAATAAAAATTGATGATCTCTTATGTTCAGATGCATTCTAACAATGCTGCATTTTTACTCCCCCCACAACACACATTTGATAGTTTTGATTTGTGTATCCCTTAACTAGTTATTGGGGATATGGATGACTTTACTATTTTTGTCTTTTAACCTTCCTACTATCTTTGTACGTGGTTGATCTACTACCTTTACTGTGTATTTGCCTTTTCCCTTTCATAGTTTTAATTTTTATTTCTGTGGTCTTTTCTTTTCCACTTAGAAAAGTCCCTTTAACATTTCATGTAAGGCCCGTTTAGTGGCGCTGAACTCTTTTAGCTTTTGCTTGTCTATAATTCTTTTTTTCTTTTTTACATCTTTATTAGAGTATAATTGCTTTACAATGGTGTGTTAGTTTCTGCTTTATAACAAGGTGAATCAGTTATATATATATACATATGTTCCCATATTTCTTCCCTCTTGCGTCTCCCTCCCTATCCCACCCCTCCAGGCGGTCACAAAGCACCGAGCTGATCTCCCTGTGCTATGCAGCTGCTTCCCACTAGCTATCTACCTTACGTTTGGTAGTGTATATATGTCCATGCCTCTCTCTCGCTTTGTCACAGCTTACCCTTCCCCCCCACCAATATCCTCAAGTCTATTCTCTAGTAGGTCTGTGTCTTTATTCCTGTCTTACCCGTAGGTTCTTCATGACATTTTTTTCCCTTAAATTCCATATATATGTGTTAGCATACGGTATTTGTCTTTCTCTTTCTGACTTACTTCACTCTGTATGACAGACGCTAGGTCTATCCACCTCATTACAAATAGCTCAATTTCGTTTCTCTTTATGGCTGAGTAATATTCCATTGTATATATGTGCTGCATCTTCTTTATCCATTCATCTGATGATGGACACTTAGGTTGTTTCCATCTCTGGGCTATTGTAAATAGAGCTGCAATGAACATTTTGGTACACGACTCTTTTTGAATTATGGTTTTCTCAGGGTATAGGCCCAGTAGTGGGATTGCTGGGTCATATGGTAGTTCTATTTGTAGTTTTTTAAGGAACTTCCACACTGTTCTCCACAGTGGCTGTACCAATTCACATTCCCACCAGCAGTGCATGAGTGTTCCCTTTTCTCCACACCCTCTCCAGCATTTATTGTTTCTAAATTTTTTTATGATGGCCATTCTGACTGGTGTGAGATGATATCTCATTGTAGTTCTGATTTGCATTTCTCTAATGATTAATGATGTTGAGCATTCTTTCATGTGTTTGTTGTCAGTCTGTATATCTTCTTTGGAGAAATCTCTGTTTAGGTCTTCTGCCCATTTTTGGATTGGGTTGTTTGTTTTTTTGTTATTGAGCTGCATGAGCTGCTTATAAATTTTGGAGATTAATCTTTTGTCAGTTGCTTCATTTGCAAATATTTTCTCCCATTCTGAGGGTTGTCTTTTGGTCTTGTTTATGGTTTCCTTTGCTGTGCAAAAGCTTTGAAGTTTCATTAGGTCCCATTTGTTTATTTTTGTTTTTATTTCCATTTCTCTAGGAGGTGGGTCAAAAAGGATCTTGCTGTGATTTATGTCATAGAGTGTTCTGCCTATGTTTTCCTCTAAGAATTTGATAGTTTCTGGCCTTACATTTAGGTCTTTAATCCATTTTGAGCTTATTTTTGTGTATGGTGTTAGGGAGTGTTCTAATCTCATACTTTTACATGCACCTGTCCAGTTTTCCCAGCACCACTTATTGAAGAGGCTGTCCTTTCTCCACTGTACATTCCTGCCTCCTTTTCAAAGATAAGGTGACCATATGTGCGTGGGTTTATCTCTGGGCTTTCTATCCTGTTGCATTGATCTATCTTTCTGCTTTTATGCCAGTACCATACTCTCTTGATTACAGTAGCTTTGTAGTATACTCTGAAGTCAGGGAGCCTGATTCCTCCAGCTCTGTTTTTCTTTCTCAAGATTGCTTTAGCTATTTGGGGTCTTTTGTGTTTCCATACAAATTGTGAAATTTTTTGTTTTAGTTCTGTGAAAAATGCCAGTGGTAGTTTGATAAGGATTGCATTGAATCTGTAGATTGCTTTGGGTAGTAGAGTCATTTTCACAATGTTGATTCTTCCAATCCAAGAACATGGTATATCTCTCCATCTATTTGTATCATCTTTAATTTCTTTCATCAGTGTCTTATAATTTTCTGCATACAGGTCTTTTGTCTCCTTAGGTAGGTTTATTCCTAGATATTTTATTCATTTTGTTGCAATGGTAAATGGGAGTGTTTTCTTGATTTCACTTTCAGATTTTTCATCATTAGTTGTATAGGAATGCCAGAGATTTCTGTGCATTAATTTTGTATCCTTATACTTTACCAAACTCATTGATTAGCTCTAGTAATTTTCTGGTAGCATCTTTAGGATTCTCTATGTATAGTATCATGTCATCTGACAGCTTTACTTCTTCTTTTCCGATTTGGATTCCTTTTATTTCCTTTTCTTCTCTGATTGCTGTGGCTAAAACTTCCAAAACTATGTTGAATAAGAGTGGTGAGGGCTTCCCTGGTGGCGCAGTGGTTGAGAGTCCACCTGCCGATGCAGGGAACACGGGTTCGTGCCCGGTCCGGGAAGATCCCACGTGCCGCGGAGCAGCTGGGCCTGTGAGCCATGGCTGCTGAGCCTGCCCGTCCGGAGCTTGTGCTCCGGGATGGGAGAGGCTGCAACAGTGAGAGGCCCGCGTACTGCAAAAAAAAAAGAGTGGTGAGAGTGCGCAACCTTATCTTGTTCCTGTTCTTAGTGGAAATGCTTTCAGTTGTTCACCATTGAGGATGATGTTGGCTGTGGGTTTGTCATATATGGCCTTTATTATGTTGAGGAAAGTTCCCTCTATGCCTACTTTCTGTAGGGTTTTTATCATAAATAGGTGTTGAATTTTGTCGAAAGCTTTGTCTGCATCTATTGAGATGATCATATGGTTTTTCTCCTTCAGTTTGTTAATATGGTTTATCACATTGATTGATTTGGGTATATTGAAGAATCCTTGCATTCCTGGGATAAACCCCACTTGATCATGGTATATGATCCTTTTAATGTGCTGTTGGATTCTGTTTGCTAGTATTTTGTTGACGATTTTTGCATCTATGTTCATCAGTGATATTTGCCTGTAGTTTTCTTTCTTTGTGACATCCATGTCTGGTTTTGGTATCAAGGTGATGGTGGCCTCGTAGAATGAGTCTGAGAGTGTTCCTCCCTCTGCTATATTTTGGAAGAGTTTGAGAAGGATAGGTGTTAGCTCTTCTCTAAATGTTTGATAGAATTCACCTGCGAAGCCATCTGGTCCTGAGCTTTTGTTTGTTGGAAGATTTTTAGTCACAGTTTCAATTTCAGTGCTTGTGATTGGTCTGTTCATATTTTCTGTTTCTTCCTGATTCAGTCTTGGCAGGTTATGCATTTCTAAGAATTTGTCCATTTCTTCCAGGTTGTCCATTTTATTGGCATAGAGTTGCTTGTAGTAATCTCTCATGATCTTTTGTATTTATGCAGTGTCAGTTGTTACTTCTCCTTTTTCATTTCTAATTCTATTGATTTGAGTCTTCTCCCTTTTTTTCTTGATGAGTCTGGTTTATCAATTTTGTTTATCTTCTCAAAGAACCAGCTTTCAGTTTTATTGATCTTTGCTATTGTGTCCTTCATTTATTTCTGATCTGATTTTTATGATTTCTTTCCTTCTGCTAACTTTGGGGTTTTTTGTTCTTCTTTCTCTAATTGCTTTAGGTGCAAGGTTAGGTTGTTTATTCGAGATGTTTCCTGTTTCTTAAGGTAGGATTGTATTGCTATAAACTTCCCTCTTAGAACTGCTTTTGCTGCATCCCATAGGTTTTGGGTTGTGGTGTCTCCATTGTCATTTGTTTCTAGGTATTTTTTTACTTCCTCTTTGATTTCTTCAGTGATCACTTCATTATTAAGTAGTGTATTGTTTCATCTTTATTTCTTCTAGGTCCTTGTTAAATGTTTCTTGCATTTTGTCTATTCTATTTCCAAGATTTTGGATCATCTTTACTATCATTATTCTGAATTCTTTTTCAGTAGACTGCCTATTTCCTCTTCATTTGTTTGGTCTGGTGGGTTTTTATCTTGCTCTTTCATCTGCTGTGTGTTTTTCTGTCTTCTCATTCTTTTTTATCTTACTGTGTTTGGGGTCTCCTTTTTGCAGGCTGCAGGTTCGTAGTTCGCATTATTTTTGGTGTCTGTCCCCAGTGGCTAAGGTTGTTTCAGTGGGTTGTGTAGGCTTCCTGGTGGAGGGGACTAGTGCCTGTGTTCTGGTGGATGAGGCTGGATCTTGTCTTTCTGGTGGTCAGGTCCACGTCTGGTGGTGTGTTTTGGGGTGTCTGTGGACTTATTATGATTTTAGGCAGCCTCTCTGCTAATGGGTGGGGTTGTGTTCCTTTCTTGCTAGTTGTTTGGCATAGGGTGTCCAGCACTGTAGCTTGCTGGTTGTTGAGTGAAGCTGGTTGCTGGTGTTGAGATGGAGATCTCTGGGAGATTTTCGCCGTTTGATATTGTGTGGAGCTGGGAGGTCTCTTGTGGACCAGTGTCCTGAAGTTGGCTCTCCCACGTCAGAGGCACAGCACTGACTCCTGGCTGCAGCACCAAGAGCCTTTCATCCACATGGCTCAGAATAAAAGGGAGAAAAAGTAGAAAGAAAGAATTAGTAGAAGAGGAAAGAAAGAAAGAAAGTAAGAAAGGAGGGAGGGAGGAAGGAAGGAGGAAAGGAAGGGAAAAAAAGAAAGAAAGAGGGCTTCCCTGGTGGCGCAATGGTTGGGAGTCCGCCTGCCGATGCAGGGGACGCACGTTCGTGCCCGGTGACTGGTGAGTGCCGGTCGGCACCAATCCTCTGTGTGGGAATCTCTCCGCTTTGCCCTCCGCACCCCTGTGGCTGCGCTTTCCTCCGCGGCTCCGAAGCTTTCCCCCTCCACCACCTGCAGTCTCCGCCCAGAAAGGAGCTTCCTAGTGTGTGGAAACCTTTCCTCCTTGACAGCTCCCTCTCACAGGTCCCGTCTCTATTCTTTTGCCTCTGTTTGTTCTTTTCTCTTTTGCCCTACCCAGGTACGTGGGGGAGTTTCTTGCCTTTTGGGAGGTCTGAGGTTTTCTGCCAGCATTTAGTAGGTGTTCTGTAGGAGTTGTTCCACGTGTAGATGTATTTCTGGAGTATCTGTGGGGAGGAAGGTGATCTCCGTGTCTTACTCTTCCGCCATCTTATCTCTCCATCTATAATTCTTTTTAGCTCCTTCAGATCTGAATTATAGCCTTTGTGAGTTGAATATTCTTGGTTGTGGGTTTTTTTCCTTTCACTACTTTGAATATGTATGGCTAGCTGTGAGGTCTTCAAAGCCAGGTATTCTGGGGGCTCAACTTCTGGTATAGGACACTTAGACTGGGGTCCTGTAACACAGGACCCCGGTCTGATCCCCATATTGGGAGCCCAGTGTGGGGATCAGACCCGTTACTACTTGCGGAGAACTTCTGCAATTGTGATTATTATCATGTTTGTGTATATCTTCTTTTTTTTTAATTTATTTATTTAATTTATTTATTTTTGGCTGTGTTGGTTTTCGTTGCTGCACACGGGCTTCCTCTAGTTGCGGTGAGCAGGGGCTACTCTTTCTTGCGGTGCACGGGCTTCTCATTTTGGTGGCTTCTCTTGTTGCAGCATGGGCTGTAGGCATACGGGCTTCAGTAGTTGTGCATGAGGGCTCTAGAGCGCAGTTTCAGTAGTTGTGGCGCATGGGCTTAGTTGCTCCATGGCATGTGGGATCTTCCCAGACCAGGGCTCGAACCTGTGTCGCCTGCATTGGCAGGTGGATTCTTAACCACTGCACCACCAGGGAAGGCCCTGTGTATATCTTCTTTGGAAAAATATCTGTTTAGGTCTTCTGCCCATTTTTGATCAGGTTTTTTTTTTTTTAAATATTAAGTTATATGAGCTGTTTATATATTTTGGACATTAATCTCTTATTGGTCATGTCATTTGCAAATATTTCTCTCATTCAGTAGGTTGTCTTTTCATTGTTTTCAATGGTTTCTCTTCTATGGTTATTATTTTTTTAAGGGGTTGTTTTGTTTGGTTTTTTTTTTGGCTTTGCAGGGTCTCTGTTGCGGCGCGCAGGCTTCTCTAGTTGTGGCATGTGGGCTCTAGAGCACGTGGGCTCAGTAGTTGCAGCGCGAGGGCTCTCTAGCTGTGGTGTGCAGGCTCAGCTGCAGTATGTGGGATCTGAGTTCCCCAACCAGGAATTGAACCTGGGCCCCCTGAATTGGGAGTGTGGAGTCTTAACCACTGGACCACGAGGGAAGTCCCTACATTTATTTTAAAATTGAATAAGCCACAGGTTCAGGAAAGTAAAATAGTACTTATGTGTTTTTTAAAAAATAAATAAATATATTTATTTATTTATTTTTGGCCACACTGGGTCTTTGTTTCTGTGCATGGGCTTTCTCTAGTTGCAGTGAGTGAGGGCTTCTCTTGTTGAAGAACACGGGCTCTAGGCACACAGGATTCATTAGTTGTGGCACACAGGCTTAGTAGTTGTGGCTCGCAGGCTCTAGAGTGCAGCCTCAGTTGTGAGCCTTAGTTGTGGTGCATGGGCTTAGTTGCTCCACAGCATGTGGGATCTTCCTGGACCAGGCCTCGAACCCGTGTCTCCTGCATTGGCAGGCAGATTCTTAACCACTGCACCACCAGGGAAGTCCCAAAATAGTAGTTATATCTTAAAGTAAGATATTTTTGTTATTTATTCAATCATTCATTTAACAACTGTGAAGTTCAGACTATGTGCCAGGCATCGTTTCAGACATGGAGAAAACAGAAAACAAATTCTCTGCATTCCAGAGCTTAAATTATGGTGGGAGAACATGACAATCAATAGAAATAAGGAGAGGATAGATATAAATATAACAGTAAGCTTAATTTTAGCTAGTGACGTGATATAAAGAAAAAATACAAATTTTATTGATATGAAAAGATATTTAGAATATGTTGTTAAATAAAAAATGGGAGTTGCAAAAGAATAAGGTGTAGGGGTCTCAATTTTCAGCATATGTAGGAGTAGTACTAAAAAAAGGAAGTTGAGAAGTATATACACTAAAATATAAGCATATAAAATACTAAAAACAAGACCATTTGAATTTCGGATCTATTTCCCAATATTAAGAGCAAGGAAAATAAGGGGAGCTGAATTCTCTGGGACCTTCAAAACATCAGATCTATCAGATTTTATGTCTACCTGAAGAAGAATTTTTCCTAGTGGCCTGGAGCCATTACTGACAAAAATAATTGACAGGGTGATGATTTGTGTAAGATCCCTGGTTTGAATTAATGTGCTCCCCTGCCCACCTCTATCAAATTTTCAAATTACCTTGAAGCAAAGCTTTGCTCGTAGTAGGTACTGCAGGACTATTTACTGCAAGCTGGGAGGAAGGAATGTATGAACTTACTGTGGGATGGAAAACAGATGTCAGTACTTTGGAAATATAATAAAACAGCTTTTTAGGTACCAGGAAGGAGTGTATTTGCAAATCAGGAAACACTCAACCCCAGGAAGCAGATGCTAGTGTGCTTTTCGTCAAAACTCTGGGGTAACATTTTTACTTTGGTGACTATCAAAATTTTTAATCTATCCAAGGAATTTATTTCCAAAATGACATTCTTAGTGACTGCTTCCATTCACAACAAGCTGGGTTCTGCGATAATTGCCTTTGATGTTTGTTCTGTGGCCTTCCTCCTTCTCCTAACCCCTGCCACTGCCAATTACTCTGGGAGGCTGCCCACAACAATGGAGACTATTGCCTCAGTAAAGGCGGTATCCATGGTGCCAGAGGCTGCAGGCGCTGCTGAAGGCTATACTGAGAGCAAAGGGAACTTCCAGGGGTTTGCTTATATAATGTTCCTTTCTAAAATGTATGACCATCGTCACATGGCTTGGGGCAGCATTTTCATCTCAGATCTCCACTGGATTCACAAGCTGCCTCTGCTGTGGGCAAAGTGATTCTTAACATTGCAAGGCTGTAGCTGGGGAATTCCAAGGGCAGGTAGAGAAAAGAGGAGATCCTTGCTAGGGTGATAACAGTGCCCTAGGGGCTGTCTTCCATAAACCATTTCTGCCTTCTACACCCAGCAATATTTCTTGAAGGATTAAGACATTTTAGACAGTGCCAGAGAAAGGAACTAACATTTATTGGTTCATGATTACGGGGCATAAGTTGTACAAATCCATCTTAATCCTAGAACATTTAAGAGTCCCAATTTATAGATGAGAAGAAAATGAAGCTCTCTTGGGATCTAAACTCAGATCTCTAGACTCTAAAATCATGTTCTTTCTACTACAAGGAGCTTTGAGAGAATGGGGAAATGGCATTCAAGATTACTGGCTTGTTTGGGGCAGTATGCTCAGTAAATGATACCAGGACAGTGGCATTCACAGGGGTGGGCATAAAATAGTCTAATCCAATATATTACTTTAGTTACACTGGAACAAAACGATCACTTTTAATACATCCTCATTTGAGGGAAATAACTGAAATTTTAAGACTATGGAAAGTACCTAATTATAAAATTTTTAACAGTTTAATAGGTGTCCTGACCCCCAGCCCATCACACCTCAACAATCAGTCAAGGACCAGGGGCTTCTTGTTCAGATCCTAACTCTCCAGGTTTCCACTCTTGGCCATTTCCTGTAAGATAAAGGAAGATGCCAGCCATACTGGATAAAGCTGTACTTTGGGCTCCCAATGCCTTCCATAATTAATCACATTTCAAATAGGTCCAAGTAGTATATGCTATGCTCATCATCATGAACTTATTAATATCTTTTTGCGCCCACTCCTAACTATTTAAAACTGACAAACTGTTTCCGATAAATGATATAAAATGTACATGCAAACCTGATGAATAGAGTTGTAGGTAGATGTTGTTACAAAAAATTCCTTGAAACCAAGAAGTTCACAGAAAGGGCATTTAAAAATTATCAAATTCTTATGTGGAACAATACAAGAACAAATTGTCATAGAGAATGCTAAGTTGTCTACAAGCAGTGGAACATGAGTTCTTTAGAAATAGGAAAAGAAGATTTTAAAAAGTGGCTACTATTGATTCTGGAAGGAAAAAAAGAAAATATGGCAAAAGAAACCATTTGACCTCTTCTATCTGACACGTGTTCTTGGAGATGACTTTGTCCCAGGGCTGAGTCTAAAAATAAAGAATGTGTCCTTTCCATTGTCATTATTTAAGTCCTACTTATGAGTATGAAAGGCCAGCTCTCTGAAAAAGTTGAATACTTAAAAAACAGTTTAAATATTCAACTGTAGCAAGTCACTTTAATGAGTATACAAAATGTCACAAATTCTATTTTGAACTTGTACATCTGATTTTGGAAAACATTTCCATGGTAGATTTAGTTTTAATTTGTCCTACTTCAGTGCAAAAATTCTTGGATCCCTGAAGTCTTCCCAAGTTCCTTTTACCTCTTTTGTAACAGTGACTCTTAAATTTTAATATGCATGGACAGCTTGTCAAAATGCAATTTCCGATTAGTAGATTTGGGTCGGGCCTCAGATTCTGCAGTTTTACTAAGCTCTCAGGTGATGACAGTGCTGCTGATTGATGGACTTACACTCTGTGAAGCAAGACTTTAGATTACAGAATTCTTAAAACTCAGTGGAATGAGATCTCAAAAGCAGGGACTAAATGGATTAATAGAGGAAAACTTTTTATAAGGGGACATTTAAGAATGAAAAGCATATGAATAAAAACTATCTTAAACCAGGACTTGAGGGCTTTACTGTGGAGAAGCACTGACAGGTTTAAAACAAGGAGGAAGTTGGTCAGATTGGTTTACTATCACTCCTTTCTTGCTAAGAACAACACACAAGGCACCACTGGCGGAAGTGCCTAGATATCTACAACAATTCCCTAGCCAAGTCTTTTTTTCTTTTTTTTTTGGCCATGAGGCATAGGGGATCTTAGTTCTCAAACCGGCGCCCCTGAAGTGGAGGCGTAGAGTCTTAACCCCCGGACCACCAGGGCCCTAGCCAAGTCTTTGTCTCTGTCTCGACCTCCCTCTCTCCCTCATGGCAGTTAAGTGCAAGCTGAGAAATTTCAAGCATAGATGACAGACACAGTCTTTTTTTTTTTTTTGGCTGTGTTAGGTCTTGTTGCGGCACACAGGCTCTTCGCTGTGGCATGGGGACTTCTCTCTAGTTGTGGTGTGTGGGTTTTCTCACTCTAGTTGTGGTGTGCGGGCTCCAGAGCGTGTGGGCTCTGTAGTTTGCGGCACGCGGGCTCTCTAGTTGTGGCGGGCAAGCTCAGTAGTTGTGGCATGCGGGCTTAGTTGCCCTGCGGCATGTGGGATCTTAGTTCCCTGACCAGGGATCAAACCCACATCCCCTGCACTGGAAGACAGATTTTCTACCACTGGACCACCAGGGAAGTCCCACAAACACAGTCTTTATTTGAGATATTATCTCTACAGCCGACTTATGAAGCAGGTGCTACTAACTATCCCTATTTTACAGAGGAAGAAACTGAGATTCAGAGTTGTAGTAATTGCCAAGGTCATTGAGCTAGTTAATGAGACAGCTGGGATTTGAGCCCAGGCAGTCAGAGTCTAGAACCCACATTCCACTTCAGTAGAAGCTTCCTCAAGTATTGCTCTCAAGAATTCTATAACATAGCACAGTGTGGTGTGTACCAGGCATCTAATCTTGTTGGATTTCACTTTGGTGCGATCATCAGGATCCTGCTAGGAACGTAATTATTGTTTGTAGAGTCTAAATCTCTTCCAGAAGTCTCAGGTACATCTGTAGTATAAGTTTTCTACTTGTACTGTCTCCACATCTTTTTTTTAAAAAAATAAATTTATTTATTTTATTTATTTATTTTTAGCTGCATTGGGTCTTTGTTGCTGTGCGCGCGCTTTCTCTAGTTGTGGTGAGCAGGGGCTACTCTTCGTTGCAGTGCGTGGGCTCTAGGTGCGTGGGCTGCAGTAGTTGTGGCATGCAGGCTCAGTAGTTGTGGCTCGTGGGCTCTGGAGCACAGGCTCAGTAGTTGTGGCGCACAGGTTTAGTTGCTCTGCGGCATATGGGATCTTCCTGGACCAGGGCTCGAACCTCTGTCCCCTGCATCGGCAGGTGGATTCTTAACCACTGTGCCACCAGGGAAGCCCTTTCTCCACATCTTCAGCTTCCATTTACCCTTCAACCCATTCACATCCAGCCGGGCATCTGTCCTCATCACTCCACACTAAGTGACCTTTTTAAAGTCCTGGCTGTCTTCCTTGTTGCCATATCTAATATATGTGTTCTACTCCTTATCTGACACAGCCTCTCAGCAGCATTTGACCCAGCCCTCTGGTTTTTCTAACACTATACTGTTTTATTCTCTGGTGTGTCTGTTCCCTCTCCAGTCTCCTTTGCTACCGCTTCATCCTCTGTGGGTCTCTAAATGTTGTAGTTCCAATTTGGTATTGTATCATGTTAACAATTCTGTGTCAGTCTTTATTTCTTCTCTCATTCTTTTCCCCACTCCTTCATCCCTCTCTGTTTATACTCATGACTGTAAATACCTTCTTGATGATGTAAATGACTCTCAAACTTACATTGTCAGCCCAGGCCTCTTCCCTGAACTCTAAGTTTAGAACTTCCTTGACATCTCCACCGGCATATTTTATGGGCATCTTAAACCTCTCATGTTCAAAACTAAATTTGCTTGTAAGGTATAAGCAGGAAAACTAAGCCCTGTAACCTGTGGAGACTGGGCAGATCTTTTGCCAAAGAAAAGGTCTTTTCCCATACAACACTGAACACAAAGAGGATATTTATTAGTTACTTGTCCAAAGTTAAAATATGGCTCTCAGAGAAATGTGTGTGTGTGTGTGTGTGTGCGAAAGATTTGTTTAACTTATCAGTAAGGGAACAGACAGATGGTAAAGCTCACCATTTGAAAACAGAGACTTACAAAGTCTGCCAGGAAAGACATGCTAAAAAAAATTTGCTAGATGAGAGACACAACTAGTTAATGTCCTATAGGGCAATAAAACTATAGCCTTTGGGGATATCTTTTCTGATGGAGAGAAATCGTTTTCCTCTCTATCAGACAAAAATCTACAAGTTAACATTAACTTCACAAAGTCTGTGCCTGATTAACGGCAAATAGCATAGCAAAAGTGGTCGTTTCCCTAGAGATTTAAATCATCCTTGAGCAGACCTGTTAAGATAGAACTCAAACATGACATTGAAAAGGTACACATGCTTCTTTTTGCCTTATTTCCATGTTTTGGATGATTTTTTTAAAGACGTATCAGAATCTTTACACACTATTTCTTAAGCACACAGTTTACAATGGACAGAGCTGGAATTTTGATTCTAAAGCTTATATTCCTTCTACCATATTCCTTTGACACATACCTTTTATTTAGATGCTATAAATATTTTCAGGTTCTAGGGCTGACAACTGAATATCCATCACCAGAACCAAGTGCTCTCAGAAAGCTGAGCATTGTTTATGGATTTTTTTCAAGCCTACTGTCTTGGGTCCCATTGAGTTTTCTGTTCCCAGAGACCTAGTAAGTATTTCAGGTTTATATCATTCATTTCCAAGGTTACCCAATGTTTCATTTTTTGATATTTATTTCTATGTACATATCTAGTCTTCTCAAGGAGACTGTAAGCCTCTCAGAAGGAATTTTTCCTTCTAAATACATTGCTGTAATTACAGCTCCTTGGATATGCTCTACAACATTCAGTAAGGATTAGCTATAATGAACCCATATATACATGAAAATGAACGCTAAAGAAGTTGAGTTAAAGGAGACATATTGTAAAGTAAAATAATATGAAAAACATAATGGACAGAAGGAATCTGAATTTAAACTAGAAGAGAGAATGGATTTGTACTGATATACTAAGAAAGATTTGGAATGATATACTAAGAAGGCCATACTTAGCCCTGAGGAGAATTCCTAAGAGTAGGAATTTCCAATGATACCTCCTGGAGGAATGTTGTTTCATGAGCAATAATTTATTCATTTAGCAATTTATATTGAGTGTCTGCTATGTATTAGCCACTGGGATACAGCTATGAGTAAGTCAGACATGGCCCAACTTCATGGAGATTATAGTGTACTGGGAAAAACTAGTACTAATTTTTCAAAGAGAATTAAATTACTATTAAGAAATTATTCTTAAATAAAAAGTTTCCTTAAAAAAATAACATCCGACAATGTACCTGACCAGTACTCCTCAAACTGTGAAGGTCATCAAAAATAAAGAAAGTCTGGGACTTCCCTGGTGGTCCAGTGGTTAAGACTCCGTGCTTCCAATGCAGAGGGGCTGGATTCGATCCCTGGTCAGGGAACTAGATCCCACATGCTGCAACTAAGAGCCCACATGCCACAACTAAGACCCAGTGCAGCCAAATAAATAAATAAATAAATATTAAAAACACACACACACACACACACACACACACACACACAAGGAAAGTCTGAGAAACTGTCATAGCCTATGGAGACATGACAATGAATAAACATAATATGGTATCCTGGATGGGATTCTGGAACAGAAAAAGGACATTAGGTAAAAACGAAGGAAATCTGAATAACTGTGGACTTTACTTAATACTAATAACGTGTTGAAAGAAATGAACACATACTGGTTCATTAACTATAACAAATGTGCCGTTTTAAAAGTAAGATAATAGGGTAAACTATGTTGGGAATGAAAGTGTATGGGAATTCTGTACTATCTGCTGTATTCTTCCATAACTCTAAAACTATTCTAAAAAAATAGTCTAGAAATTTTCAAAATGCTTTTTCTATAGATAAAAAGAAAAATTATTTATGATAAACACTAAGAAGGCAAAAAACTGGTGTTTGTTGTTAAGAGTCTCTAAAAGTGGCAAGAAAAGGCTTCCTGGGGAATCACATAAAAGCTGAAACTTGAAGTTTGAAAAGGAGTTGGACAAGAAAAGAGAACATTAAGATCCTTCTAGGCAGGGAATTCTAAGACTGAGAAAGTTAAAGCAAGTGAGTGTGACCCCAGCAAGAGCCCTGGGCAAAGATGATAAGATGAGGCTGTGACTGCCCCAGATAGGCCTTGGATACCAGGTTAAGAATTTTTTAATTTATCCCCAAATGAAAGAACCATTTACTCATGAACCAGTATTATCAGCATGCCTATGTGAAGCTCTGCTAAGCACTGGCCCTATAGCAGTGAACAAAACAATAAAACCCCTGCCCTAGGAAGCTCCTTGCTTGGTCAGGCCATTCAAGATGGCTGTTCTCTTGCTCTCTGTACATACCCTACTCACATGACTGACCTTCCTACCTACTTGCCCCAGGCCCAAACTAGTGATTGGGTGAGGGGCGGGCCCCTCTGCTAGTTTCCCTGGTAGTCCATGAACCAACATGATGTCAATTCCCCCTGTAACTGGCAATCTTCCCCTCCCCCCAGGAGAAAAGACTGCTCCCACATCCCACCCGCTGTCTGCAGCAAACAGTGGGGTGTCGCTTCAGGACATTGCTTCAGACATGTTAAATTCACCCCCATCCATTAAACCATTGATGTCTCTGTTGCTGACTCCAGGCTTTTTCTTAACGTCTTGAAGCTGGGCAAGTATAGGCTTTGTAGGCCGGCTGGGTGCAGCCCAACACCCCCAAAATCGGTGGCGGGTGCTGGAGAGATTGAGCACTGAAGGGCCTTTGGTTTTACTATGAGATGAAGGCTTTTGAGCCAAGGAATGACTTAAACTTCGTGCGTTATTTATAAAACCTCAGTCAGGCTGCTACTTTTCCCTATAATCCATTCCCTCGCATTAGCCAAAGTGACCTTTTGCAAACAGACCTGGTCATTCTCCTCCCCTGTTGTTTCTCCTTCAGAGAGGCAAGAATCCAACCTCCTAAAATACTTAAAGAAACTAAACTCTAAAAAAATTTCAGCAAAATATGTCAATCTGAAAAGAAAATCTGATTATTTTCTAACAGGTTTTTACAGTATTTAATACTATTCTATAGTATTTAAAGCAGGGGTCCGGGGTAGAGTTCCTCTCCAGACTAAACCAATTCCAGAGGAATGATGGAGGTCACTCTGAAGTGATCTGCATATGCAAACCAATGTCCTTTAGTTTATCTATTCTATCAAAACCTTGTCTTCAGTTAAAGACCTCACTCCTGTAAATGGGAAAATAATTTTCTTTGTATTCCTGAAACTGCATGTCACAAATGCACCAAGTAAACATGTATGTGAAACATCCTCTTTATTTCTTCTATACTGACTTTATCTATCCTCCTACAACTCTACTTTGGGGAGATTCCTCCAAGAAATTCAATTTGATCTTTTTATATATAACTGGATTTGGTGGGTTTTAGGTCTGAGCACACTTTACTGGAATAGTTCTAGGAGACACACCCAGTAAAAACGATGAATAAATGAATTTCATTTGTGCAACATAAAGAAAATTTCAGTATACAAATATTTAATTTTGTTTTTGGAATGCTTTAAAATTTTAATACATGGGATTCTGGGAATTTATTAAAAAGAACTAGACAAATCTACATATAATGACAGGTTCAAGATATATTATTAAAGGAAAAAAGTTCAGGACAGTATGTAATAATTTTAGCTTGAATATGTATTTTATATGTATGTCATATATGGTTAGAAAAAAGCCTTAACCATGTAACTATTGACACTACTTATTCTTGAGTACGAGTGATATATAAAATTTTAGTTTTCAAATCATACACTTCTGGAATGTTTGATATTTTTTACAAGTTTGTTTCTAATTAGTTGTGAATCACAAAAAATTCCAGAATCTAATACTTATAAAGTATATAATACTTCAGTGTTTAAATTCATATTTATAGAAACTAACAAAATAGAACTAAATTATGACTATTGTAAAATAATGATAGTCAATGATTGGACTAAAACTTCTCTCTAGGTGTAAATGACCCATTTTATTTGGACTTCCAGATTAAGATGATCTATACTTGCTGACAAATTATCAGTGATTATTCTAAAAAACAAAAAAAGTTATGCTTCAGTTTTGCAGCTATATTAAGGAAAAGTCTACCTCCTTATTACAATTCCCACTTCCGTCTTTAAAGAAAAAAGGAGGGGGCTTACCCAGTTCCTGCTGATTTACTAACCAGCCCATCTTGGTACTGACCAATAGTTGCTCTGCTCACTGTGAATGGGAAAAGATGGATGGTACCTGACCACAGGCTAAGTTAGTTTGGCAGAATATCAAGCAGGAATGTCAGTAACTGAATATTCCTGAAAGATCACTGAAAGAGTTCCCCTCCCTCAGTGAACCACTTACCACATATAAGAATAAGACTATTGGAGCCTTGTTGGATGGATTTCCTCCACAAAGTTGTTACCCGAAAACTGGGTTTGCTTCTTGGTGGGTGTCAGGGCAAAAAGATACAACCAAGCCAAAGATTGGAAGAAGTAATGATTTGTGAAATAAAAGTCATATTTTTATGTCAAGACAAGAGAGGTTTAAACAAAAAATCTTCTCAGCCCTTTGGACTCCTCTCTCCCCACACTGTGCATTGTATATCCGCATTATGCATCACCAACCTTCCCCTGGGAGGGGGAGGAATACCTGCTCAACATTAAAGAGGAACTTCTAGCATCAGCAAGACAACTCCTTAAAAGATAGCATTACTTCTTGATCTTGTAAGAGGTCACATGACCTACCACAATGACTCATTTGATGTCCAGCCCTCTGTCTCAAAAAAGCTTTGACTTCTAAAGGGTGGAACAGTTCCCAGAGCTTTCTGACGTGCTCTTCCTGGGTTATAATCCTCAAATTTGGCTCGAATAATATTTTCCATTTCTTTCTTAGATCGACTGATTAATTTTTCATCAACAGATTTATTACTTGCAGCAAGTAAGGAGAACACCAGAGATCTTTCCCAAAGCAGTGTCTCTCCAAACAGCAAAATGTGGAATTTTTAAGCTAAGGGTACATGCATATTCATGAAGGGGCTTGGGTGGTATATGCATATTCATGAAGGGGCTTGAGCAAGGGAGAATTCAGGCTAGAATTGGTGCAAAAGTCGACAGAGTCCAAGCTTTAGTTGATGGAAGTCAGAAAAGGTCAACATCATCATTCAGTCCTCCACCTGAGTGGGGCCCTCTGTTCCTGCACAACTCAGAATATCAGATTGTGATGTATACCCCTTGAGGGGGAACTAGGACTCTGTTTTATTGCTGAACTATTGTTTCCCGACTGCTTTTCTTTTGTTCCTCCATTCCCTCACTTCCCTTAAGATCATTAATTATTGAGACCCATTCAAGGGCAATCATTGTGGCCAGGCTTAGATCACAAAATGGCTTAGGCCAAAAATGGCTTCTCTTATGTCAAGAAAGCCATGCCTGGTTCTCTTTCTCTGGGGACCCCCTACCCTACCAAAGTCAGTGTCTCCTCCAGTAAACCTGTCCTGGCCCAGACTGGGTTAGGTGCATGGATTGGCTGCCATGCATAATTAAATAAATAGTGTTTAGGGCCATGACATCCAAGTACCAGGTACTAACAGAGCACATAGAGGCTTAGCAGGACTTGATGTAGTTCAGGTGGAGGCTTCCTGGAAGATGTGACATTTAAGCAGATTCCTGAAATGAGAACAAGCTGCCCAAGCAGAGTGGGCCTGTGTTGCAATGGGGGTAAGTACTTAGGCCCAGAAGAACCATTTAGGTACTTGGAACAGCACGTGGAGATAGTCTGAGACTGGAAATGGCCAATGTGGTGGAGCTGGTGAAAGAAGAGGTAGCAGCCCAGGTCAGGCAGCTTCTTATTGGACTTGTTAAGCAGTTCAAACATTGCCCTAAAAGAAATGTGAAGGCACTGAGGGGATTTTATCCCAGGAATGATGTGATCAGATGATCTGATTTGCATTTTTAAAAGTTGACTTTTTAAGGCCTCTAGATGAAGAATGGAATGTAGAGGAGCAGGAATGGGCAAAGGGACATTAATTAAGGCAAGAGATAATGGTGGCTTAATGCTTGTAGATAGAGTGAATGACAGAACTTTTGAATAAAAGTATAGGATATAAGGTCTGAAAAGTCCCCACAAATCCCTGCCAGGTTCCAGGTTTTATGTCTCAGTTAACAAGGCACCATGAATCATCCAATGCTACATAGCTTATTCATAGTAGAGATAGACTACAAACCAATTCATAGTAGAGATAGACTACAAACCAATTGCATTTTTCTCTTGCTACCTTTTTTTATGGACCTCCTCATATGACTCAGCAAGTTTTTGAATTTTAAAAAATACAGTGCTTTACTAAATGATGGATATATGAACTTCATTACACCAGTCTCTCTACTTTATGTTTGAAAATGTTATAATAAACAGTTCTATATAAAGCAGTGCTTTAAAACTGTTGGGGCATAGGTACAAATTCAAGGCCTTTGAGTCAGTTTAGCAATGGAAACAACTCCAGAGTTTCCTGGGGCTCCCATACTCACATGGTACCCTCTGGGCCCCAGACTGGTAGACTCAGCTGGGTAGTATTTGGACTGATTGCCATAGTCATAGATAATGCCAGATTGATGGACTCCATGGCACTTCCCTGGGGCAAGACATGGAACCTCTCTTTGAATCTTCTGTAAAATGGGAGTCCATACTATCAAATGACAAAGATAATACAATTTAGTAACGCGTTCAATGAACTGTATTGAAGGGAAAACCATCCATGAATTGGGGATGCTGCTCACAGAGAGTGGATCCCTCTTTCTGAGGGATTTTAGGCCAGATTGAGTTTTATAGCACTTAGAAGAGGCAACAGGAAACAGGGCGTGATTTCCTTATAAGCCTAGTAGGTCCTATTTTCCAGGGCAAGGTGAGCTAGCTAAAGCTCAGCTAGAGGACTGTGATCTCTGTGTGTTAGGTTTCCTTGAGAGTGCGGCGTTTCCTGGAAGTGCAGGCTGACTCAGGTTTAGATTTGTGACCTGGGCCGGGCTGCTGGGGCGGCCTCCATTTTCTGGGTCCCCATACATGAATTATCTTTATCCATACTTTCTATACAGGGGATATTGTGAGAACAAAGTGAGTCTGTGTTGGTCCCACATTCCCTAACCACTGAACGTCATTTCTTCTTAACTGTTCCTTGACGTTGAGTAATCAATGTCACCACAGCTGTCTGCATAAACCACCAAGAGTGACCACATAGTTGTCTCTCTTTGAGTTATATTACATGTTAAAAATAAACTTGAAGAAGTTCCGGGTTTGTTTTAAGCTGGGGACTGTTACTCATTTAATAGCTTCCGAATATAGAAAGCAAAGATAACAGTTTATATTCACTAAAACAATTATATGGAAGGTGAGTGAGTGGTGAGGTAATTCGATTGACTTTCAGTCTGAAACCTCTGGATCTTGGAGGGTGGTGGTTGACAGTTAAAGGAATTAGCTTTAGCTATTAATTTCTTTTCCAAAGTGGCTGGTGTGGCAGGTGTTCCTTAGGATTGTGATCAAGGAACTCTTCAAATAGCACCCTCTATTTTTTTTTTAATTTAAAAAAATTTGTTTGTTTATTTTTGGCTGCATTGGGTCTTCGTTGCTGCTCATGGGTTTTCTCTAGTTGCGGTGAGCAGGGGCCACCCCTCGTTGCAGTGCGTGGACTTCTCACCGCTGTGGCCTCTCTTGTTGTGGAGCATGGACTCTAGGCACGCGGGCTCAGTAGCTGTGGCTCGCAGACTCCAGAGCACAGGCTCAACAGTTGTGGCACAAGGGCCCAGTTGCTCCGCGGCATGTGAGATCCTCCCGGACCAGGGCCTGAACCCATGTCCCCTGCATTGGCAGGCGGATTCCTAACCACTGCATCACCAGGGAAGCCCCAGCACCCTCTATTTTATCTTCTACCCGGTCTTTCTGCACCATGTAGATTCCTTGGTACCCAGAAAACATTCAATTAGTCATCTCCTTATTTGCATTGGTGAGGGAAGATTCAAAAGAGTAAACCTGACACATTGTAAGTACTGAATGATTGTTGAATGAATGAAACAATTTATAAGCAAATTTGAGGCCTATAATTTAAATATAACATTATAAGCTGCATAATATAGAAATGCATATTGTAGAAAGTGAAAGTACCCTCCCATAAGCCCATTCCACAAAATAAACCTGGTTAATATTTTAACCACTAGTTTTATTGAAAACACTGGACTGAATATACTTGTATATCTATATACACTAGAAGATTTTGTTGGGTCAGAAGCCTTGTGTGTTTGTGTGTGTGTGTGTGTGTGTGTGTTTATTTTGGCAGTGCCAAGTTATTCTCCAAAAAAGTTGTAACATTTTTCACTCCCCCAAAATACTCTTATAAGACGTTCCAAGATTATTTTATTTTACTTTAAAAATTCTTATTTTCTATATTATAAAAGTACACATCCTTTTGAGAAAAATTAGAACAATTTGGGAACATACAAATTAGAAAATCATAGTATTTCCTACCCTCCATCAAATTTTGGGGGTTATTTTAGAATTAGACGATGATATGGTCAATATTATTAACCTCTCAAAATCAATTTTAGTTTATTATTTTTTTCTTTTTCCCCCCAGCATATGTAAACAACCTATGTCACTCCTAAGAAATTCTGGGAGAGACCTGCCTAGGCCTCCGAGACCTCAGGCACTCTTGCTTTTCAAGGCCCTACCTTACATCCTACCAATCAACTTCAAATGCAGCCACATCAAATATTATACATATGTATATACCCATACAAAATGGTAATAATTTAATATTTTTCTCTTAAAAATACTTGGGTGTAAGTAACTGATTTAATTTATCAGTTATGATTTCTCAATAACTGTTCTGCATACTCAGGATTTCTTGAGAAGTGAGAAAATATAGTGTGTAAGTTTTAAAAAATATATAATGACATTTAGTAAATGCTAAATTTATGAATTAAGTTGACATAATGTATTTGTAATCTTTCATTAAACCTTTGTCAACTTGTCTTACAATTCCTTTTTCAAAGCTTAGAGCATAGACCTTGTAGAGGTGGCTGATCTAGCTTAGAAAGAATCATACCAGAGCAGAAGGACAGGATTTATACTTTCTACACAAAACTATCTGGCCCAGCAATTCTTCAGAAAAATACTGTGGAGCTTAGTCTGAATGAGGGAATTTTCTGGAGGATACTATTGATTGTTTGGTGGCAGACAGTGCAAGAGATGTAACAGGAAAATGACTTGGCTTTTTGCAGGCTTCCAATCAGCCTACAACCCATGGCTATATCATGGTGCAGAGAGGGACAAAGAAGCGGAGTTTTCTGTACCAAGATTGATCTTCAGAAAAGTCAAGGCAACAAAGCAGTGTAACACCTAAGGCCAGTGGGTCTCAACCAGAACAACTAGTGCCCCAGGTAAGTTGCCAGATTTATCAAATAAAATTATAGGATGCAACATAGAAATATTACATGTGACAACCTTACAAAAATTATTTGCTATTTATATGAAATTCAAATTTAACTGGGTTGCTATGTAAGGCAACCATGTCACTAGGAGACATTTCCAATGTCTGGAGTCACAACTGGGCAGGAAGGTGTGCTACTAGCACCCAGAATGTAGAGCCCAGAATGCTGGTAACATCCTAGACTGCAAGGACAGTGACCCTAAATGAAGAATTATCCAGCCCAAGATGTCAGTGCTGAAGTTGAGAAACTCTGACCTAGGCTAACTGATACATAAGGCATTTGCTGGATTGGCCATATATTTACATTTCAGTTTTTGAAAGAGTAATTCTTGTTATAATAAAAAATTCAAATAGCAAGAAAATTATTATTTGAAAGCAGAAATCTCCTGTCATCCTACTTCCCAAATCACCACAAATAGTTTGAAACGTTATTCCAGATATTTTTTCAGACCAATGTATACTCTTTTTATTTTTTTATTTTTTATTTTTTGGCCGCACCGTGCAGCTTGCAGGATCCTAGTTCCCTGACTAGAGATTGAACCCAGGCCCATGGCAGTGAAAGTGCAGAGTCCTAACCACTGGACTGCCAGGGAATTCCCATATACTCTTTTTAAAAAATTAAAAACTGGTTCATACTATATGATCTGTTCTGAAATCTGCTTTTTAAAAATTGTACAGTGTGACTTAGATATCTTTTTATACCAATATACAGTACTATTTAAGCCATATTTATCTATATGAAACATTTATTTTTTAAAAAATTTTTATTGGAGTATAGTTGATTTACAGTGTTGTGCTACTTTCTGCTGTACAGCAAAGTGAATCAGTTGTACATATACATATATCCATTCTTTTTTAAATTCGTTTACCGTATAGGTTATTACAGAGTATTGAGTGGAGTTCCCTGTGCTGTATAGTGGGTCCTTATTAGTTATTTTATATATAGTGGTGTGTATATGTCAATCCCAATCTCCCAATTTATCCCTCCCCCCATTTTTTCCCTTTTAGAAACTATATGTCTATGATTACATCCAAAACCAACTCCTACTGATGAACATTTGGACTGTTTCCAGTTTTTTGCGATTGCAAATAGTGCCACAATAACCATCTCTCTCTCTCTCTCTGTATGTGTGTGTGTGTGTGTGTGTGTGTGTGTGTATATATATATATATATATTACACATACACACATATATATGTATATATATTTTTTTCCCCCAACTATTTCTGTAGAGTAAATTCTTAGAAATGGAGTTGCTAGGACAAAGTGTATGCACAATGAAGTCTTCAAGAGTCTACCCTCCCAAGCCGAATTACCCTCCCAAGAGTTTACATGGCAACTTAACCATGTATGAGCCTGCTTAGAGATTTCTTTATGAGGGTTACTAATTTATTTACTTTACATTTTTACCCCACTGGAACTGAAAAAGCAATGTAAACACCAGCAAATAAATATGTTATTTATTTTAAATTTATTTATTTATTTATTTTTGGCTGCACTGGGTCTTCATTGCTGTGCGTGGGCTTTCTCTAGTTGCAGCAAGCAGGTCCTACTCTTCGTTAACGTGCATGGGCTTCTTGCAGTGGCTTCTTTTGTTGCAGACCACGGGCTCTAGGCGTGCGGGCTTCAGTATTTGAGGCACGTGGGCTCAGTAGTTGCGGCACGTGGGCTCAGTAGTTGTGGCATGCAGGCTCCAGAGCGCGGGCTCAGTAGCTGTGGTGCACGGGCTTAGTTGCTCCACAGCATGTGGGATACTCTCGGACCAGGGATCGAACCTGTGTCCCCTGTATCCGCAGGCGTATTCTTAACCACTGGAACACCAGGGAAGTGGACTTACCAAAATTACTTATCAAAATTAACAAGTTGCTCATTAATACTTGTTTCAAGACCCTCACCTTGCTATGCTCACCAATGCTACACTATTATATTATAAACTCTGCCCATTCCCGACCAGTTCCCTGCCTTACCAGAGCAGCTTAAAGTCATCTGACCTGGGCCTGAAACCCTATAAACATCCTCCTCTTATTATTAAGTCTGTCAAGGTGCTGTTCCTTCTTTCTGCAGTATTAAACTTAGCTTTGCTTAGTCAACAAGTTTTTTGGTGGTTTTATGGGAGGTTAATGATTGACAGCAATAATCTACATCACAGGATTGTCATGAGCAGTGAGTGAAATCAAGTCCTGAAAGCATCTCTAAACAGTAATGTACTTTCCAATGCACAGAAGACAGTGCCTAAGATGGTGCCCAATTATCACTTCCCTCCTCTTCCTCTTTCTTGAACTGTCCAGGCCTAATGTGGCCTGAGAAACTTAGAAGAGAATGGCAAAGAACTGACATTTATTGAGCACTTGACACAACACTGTGCCAGGCACTCTGGTGGGAGTTCTCCATTTATGACCTCACTTTGTTCTCACATTAGACTTGGCAAGATGGTGTTATTATTCTGATTTTCCAGACTAAGAGATGGAGACTGAGAGAGGTTAAAGGATTTGGCTGAGGTCTAAGTAGCAAAGCCAGGATTCCATCCAGGTCTCTCTGACTCAGCTTGTACTTTCCCTCCTATTACTACTTTACTTCCCAGGCTTGTAGAGTTTTCATTGCAATTGTGGAAGGTCAGCCTGAGATTTCAGGGCAGGAGGCCACTCAGCTCCTTATATAAGAACCCCAAAGGAGAACATCACATTCTAGGGCAGCACTGATGAAATTGAAATATAATGCAAGCCACATATGTAATTGAAAATTTTCTAGCAGTCATAACTGAAAATAGTGAAAAGAAACAAGTGAAATTAATTCTTTAAATTTTTCAATTTAAAGTAATTATAGATTCACAGAAGTTGCAAAAATAGTACAGAGGGATTTGATGTCCTCCTTCGTCCACTTTCCTCCAGTTATAACATCTTATATGATTATGGTATAATATCAAAACAGGAAAATTGATATAGGTACAATCCACAGACCCTATTCGGATTTATCACATTTACATGCATATAGAGCTATTCCATCACCACAACAATCTCCTTTGTGGTGTCCCTGTATAATCAATCACAAGCCACCACCCCATCCCCCCAACCCCACAAACACACCCCCCTCTCCATTCTTAATACCCGGTCACATCTAATCTATTCTCCATATCTATAATTTTGTCAGTTTGAGACCATTACATAGATGGTATCATGCACTGTATTAGTTTCCTAGGGCTGCTGTAACAAATTGCCACAAACTGGGGCTTTAAAAAGAGAAATTTATTCTCTCACAGTTCTGGAGGCTGGAAGTCCAAAATCAAGGTCAGCAGAGCCATGCTGCCTCTGAATGGCCTCTAGGGTAGGATCCATTCCATGCCTTTTCTAAATTCTGGTGGTTGCCAGCTTCCTTGGCTTGTGGCCACGTCACTCCAATCTCTGCTTCAGTCTTCACACTGCCTTCTCTGTTTTCTTCTCTGTGTATCTCTTATAAGGACACCTGTCTTTGGATTTAGGACACACCCAGATAATCTGGGATGATCTCCTTATTTCAAGATCCTTCATTTAAGTACATGTGCAAAGGTTTTATGACAGCACTATGCTAGGCATGTGTAGCTGGAGCCCAGTGAGTGAGAGTGAAAAAAAGGAAAGAAATATAGCAGGAGATGTTAGGGAGAGAATAGCAGGAGGAGATGCAAAAATTAGAATACTAGTTGTTTAATGACTTAATTGTTGCTTGAAATCAAAGTATGGATGGTATATGTTATTAGCTATTAAGTGACTTTGTGAGCATGGACTTAATGTCAGGAGAGATAATCTTCACATCTATTCTGAGCCAAAAAATCCAAGTGAACTATGCTTGTCCTAAACCTAGATTATGCATCTCTGTCAGATTCAGTGTCTCAGTGCTCTGCGGACATTGTTAGGTAAACAGTGCCAATATTTCCCCCTTCATTTTCCTCTCTTCTAGATTACATGCAGACTATCTTCTTATGGAAACATTCTATCTTCTGAGCACAACATCGGAATTTAGATTTCATTTTCATCCAAATCAATACACTTGATTCAGTTAAGGTTTCACGGTGTTGATGCCGAAAGCTCCGCCGCTGTGCACCGGTGCTGAATTGAATCTTGGAGACAGAGTTTTGGGTAAAGTAGAAAAGAAGAGCTTTATTGCTTTGCCAGGCAAAGGGGGACACAGCAGGATTCTGCCCTTGAAAACTATGTGTCCTCTGGGCTTCCCTGGTGGCGCAGTGTTTAAGAATCCGCCTGCAAATGCAGGGGACATGGGTTTGAGCCCTGCTCTGGGAAGATCCCACATGCCATGGAGCAACTAAGCCCATGTGCCACAACTACTGAGCCTGCACTCTACAGCCCATGAGCCACAACCGCTGAGCCCACGTGCCACAACTACTGAAGCCCACGTGCCTAGAGCCTGTGCTCCGCAACAAGAGAAACCATCGCAATGAGAAGCCCGCACACCGCAATGAAGAGTAGCCCCCACTCACCGCAACTAGAGAAAGCCCGTGCACAGTAACGAAGACCCAATGCAGTCAAAATAAATAAATAATAAATATATTAAAAAAAAAAAGAAAACTATGTGTCCCAACACAGGAGGATTTAGTGAGATGTTTTATAGCAGTAGTTCAAGGGTGGAGTTGTGCTGACAAAATTAGGGTGTGTGCAGGGCCTGCACTCCTCTAATCTGGTCTTAGGTAATCTTCTTTTTTAAAAAATAATTAAATAATTAATTAAAAAATATATTTATTTTTATTTATTATTTTTGGCTGTGTTGGGTCTTCGTTGCTGCACACTGGCTTTCTCTTAGTTGTGGCATGCGGGCTTCTCATTGCGGTGGCTTCTCCTGTTGCAGAGCACGGGCTCTAGGCACACGGACTTCAATAGTTGTGGCACGCGGGCTCAGTAGTTATGGCTCGCGGGCTCTAGAGTGCAGGCTCAGTAGTTGTGGTGCACGGGCTTAGTTGCTCCACGGCATGTGGGATCTTCCCAGACCAGGGCTCGAACCCGTGTCCCCTGCATTGGCAGGTGGATTCTTAACCACTGCACCACCAGGGAAGCCCTAATTTATTTATTTTATTTATTTATTTTGGCTGCATTGGGTCTATGTTGCTCCATGCAGGCTTTCTCTAGTTGGGGCGAGCAGGAGCTACTCTTTGTTTTGGTGCGCTGGCTTCTCACCGTGGTGCCTTCTCTCGTTACGGAGTATGGGCTCTAGGAGCGTAGGCTGCAGTTGTGACTGCAGTTGTAAGTATGGGCTCTAGGAGCGTGGGCTGCAGTTGTGACTGCAGTTGTGACTCACGGGCTCTAAAGTGCAGGCTCAGTTGTTGTGGCACATGGGCTTAGCTGCTCCATGGTGTGTGGGGTCTTCCCGGACCAGGGCTTGAACCCATGTCCCCTAGCATTGGCAGGTGGATTCTTTACAACTGTGCCACCAGGGGAGCCCCCAGGTAATCTTGATGAGCCTCTCTGCTTCCTTTAATCTGACTTCAGGTAGTCTTCTCTGGTATGAGGAATGCTGACATAATCCATTTTAGGGTTTTTAATTCTATAAAGAGCTTAAAGACATTGTTATGTGTATTCCTTGAGAGGGAACCAGGACCCTGTTCCAAGGCTGCACTACTGTTTCTTGGTTGCTCCTCCTTTGTCTCTGCATCCCATCCCCTCCCTGATTAGCAACAGTTTGAACCTGCCCTTTGGAACTCAGGGAAAGTCATGGAGGCTGAAACCTATTCCCTACAAACAAGAATCAAGGGACACGGAAAGGCTTCCATGCCCAGAAGCCCCACAGGGTCCTGCTTGGTTTCACTATTGAAAGGGTCAGTAATACCCACTCACTGTGGCATAAAAATTATTTTATCAGAAGGCATTTGAGTTTGTGAAATCTCTTATCTTCCTAAAAGTAGAATTAAGAACTCAATTGTCATAAATCCCCTACCCTAGAAGCCATCCCTGGGATCCACCAGGGATGATTGACTCTTATCAAGAGCCATGAGAGTCTCCTCACCACATGTAAACAGACATTGTCACAAAACTATCCCATCTCCCATCTGTTCTCCTGAGGCCAATTTATCTTTCCAGAAAGTCATTTGTTTTCCCATGAGTTCCCTTTCTCCCTCCCTTTCCCTTATTGAGAACTCATTTGTTTCCCCATAAGTGTCTTTCTCTCCCTCCCCTTCCCCATTAAGATGGTATATAATAAGCCCTAAATTCTAACTGCCCCTTGAGTCACATTTTTCTGTGCACCCTCTACATACCTTAACAAAAATATGGTGATTGAATGTTATCTTTTGTTAATCTGTCTTTTGTCAGTTGAATTCAAAAGACCTGAATCAAGAAAGAATGAGTACAGGAAAAGTTTTTGTTGTTGTTGTTCTTTTTTTCTTTTTTATTAAAGTATAGTTGATATACAATGTTGTGTTAATTTTTGTTGTACAGCAAAATGATTCACTTATACATATATATACATTCTTTTTTTTTTTTTTTTTTTTTTGTGGTACGCGGGCCTCTCACTGTCGTGGCCTCTCCCGTTGCGGAGCACAGGCTCCTGACGCGCAGGCTCAGCGACCATGGCTCACGGGCCTAACCGCTCTGCAGCATGTGGGATCTTCCCGGACCAGGGCACGAACCCGCGTCCCCTGCATCAGCAGGCGGACTCTCAACCACTGCCCCACCAGGGAAGCCCTACATTCTTTTTTTAATATTCTTTTCCATTATGGTTTATCTTAGGATATTGAATAAAGTTCCCTGTGCTATACAGTAGAAATTTGTTGTCTATCAATTCTATATATAATACCTTACATCTGCTAACTCCAACCTCCCACTCCATCCCTCCCCCAACCCCTGCCCACCCTTGGCAACCACAAGTCTTTTCTCTATGTCCATGAGTCTGTTACTGTTTCTTAAATAGGTTCATTTGTGTCATATTTTATTTTACTTTTTTAAAGAAATTTATTTATTTATTTTTGGCTGCGTTGGGTCTTCGTTGTTGCACGCGGGCTTTCTCTGGTTGCAGCGAGCGGGAACTACTCTTCATTTTGGTGTGAGGGCTCCTCATTGTGGAGCACGGGCTCTAGGTGCGTGGACTTCAGTAGTTGTGGCTCACGGGCTCTAGAGTGCAGGCTCAGTAGTTGTGGTGCATGGGCTTAGTTGCTCCGTGGCATGTGGGATCTTCCTGGACCAGGGATCGAACCCGTGTCCCCTGCATTGGCAGGCAGATTCTTAACCACTGTGCCACCAGGGAAGTCCCTGTGTCACATTTTAGATTCCACATATAAGTGATATCATATGGTATTTTTCTTTCTGACTTACTTCATTTACTATGATAATCTCTATCTCCATCCAATTGCTGCAATGGCATTATTTCATTCTTTTTTAGGGCTGAGTGGTATTCCATTGTATATATGTACCATATCTTCTTTTCTTTCTTTTTTTTTTTTTTGCGGTACGTGGGCCTCTCACTGCCATGGCCTCTCCCCTTGTGGAGCGCAGGCTCCGGACACGCAGGCTCAGTGGCCATGACTCATGGGCCCAGCCGCTCCACAGCACGTGGGATCCTCCCGGACCGGGGCACGAACCCGCGTCCCCTGCATCGGCAGGTGGACTTTCAACCACTGCGCCACCAGGGAAGCCCCTGTACCATATCTTCTTTATCCATTCATCTGTTGGTGGACATTTAGGTTGCTTCCCTGTCTTGGCTATTGTGAATAGTGCTGCTATTCACATAGGGGTGCATGTATCTTTTTGAGTTATAGTTTTGTTGGTATATATGCCCAGGAGTGGGATTGCTGCATCATATGGTAATTTTATTCTTAGTTTTCTGAAGAACCTCTATACTGTTTTCCATAGTGTTTGCACCAACTAACATGCTCACCAATAGTGTAGGAGAGTTCTATGGGAAAAGTTTTAACTCCTAGACACTTCTGTATATTAAAATTTTATTCATTCGCTAGCTGGGCTTTAGGATTGTTTCTGTTCTTGGACACTATAGGGTTTTTTGCATGGCATAAGTTTTCAATTCTCCTCAGTTGATACCTGGAATGGCATATCTAGATTGTGTTCTACGTGTCTCTATAAGAAACTTTAAGACTATTTTCCAGAATGGTTCTTTTGGGGGATGTTGAACCAAAAGACAGGAGCAAGCCAAAGATTGGGAGAAGTGAGGATTTATTACTTGCAGCAAATAAGGAGAACACTTGGGATGTTTCCCAAAGCAGTGTCTCCCAAACAGCAAAACTGGGGAACTTTTAAGCTAAGGGTACATACATATTCTTGAAGGAGCGAGAGCAGAGAATTCAACACAGAACTGGGACATAGGTTGACAGAGTCCAAGCTTTAGTTGATAGAAGTCAGAAAAGGTCAATATCATCATTGCATCCTCCACCTGGGTAGGGGCCTTGGTTCCTGCAGAACTCAAAGATATGTAACAGATTGTTATTTATATCCCTTGAGGAGAAACTAAACTCGTCTTATCTCTGAACTATTGTTTCCTTACTGTTTTTCCTTTGTTCCTTTCTTTCCTAATTTCCCTTAAGATCTTTAATTACTGAGGCAAGCATGGTGCCAGTCTTAGATGCAGAAAACTTAGGCCAAATTAGTTTCTCTTATGTCGGGAAAGCCATGCCTGGTTCTCTTTCTCTGGGGACTCCCTACCCTATCAGTCGTACCAGTTTTCATTTCCCTTATCAATAGATGAGAGCTCTAGTTGCTCAGCTTCCCCATCAGCACCTTATATGGTTAGCTATGTTACTTTTAGCCATTCTGGTAGGTTAAGTGATTATTTGAAGACAAATAAGGAAATGTCCATTGAAGAAACATTTATTTATAAAACCACCACCTGGTTTTAGCTTTGGCTGGGTTGATATAAATACTTTGTTTGATTTTATTGACTGTGTCAGAAATAAGATCATGTGGAGAACACACAACACAATTCTTTATCTCTTCAGGTCCTCATGGTCAGGTCAGAAAGGGTATAAAAAGTATGTACAATAGTATACCTCTCATGGTACTCTGGAAGATTTTGCCTCTTTTCGGGAGGAAGGGAAAGACAGCCAGAAGTTGTATTTTGAATCAAGTCCCATTTCCCCTAAATTGACAATGAGCTTTGTAGGTTAAAAGGTCAATGCTGGGGCATGAGTGTTTTAAAAGCAATGGAGGACAATAAGGGTTTCCCTTGCCAGAAGGTAATCTTAATCTTTAAATAGGCTTAAGAGTTAAGGAAATGTGGATCTGAAGAGACTTCTTACCTCAGATATATGCTATCTGTATAGCCATTGAACAAAATAATTCACCAGGCCCAAAAGAGTAAAAGATGTTTTAGGTAAGGGCAGACTGCTGCCAGTGAAGAGAATTTAAGGCACGTGGGAAGGGCACTGGACCGGTTGGGAATCTGTGTCCCTGGATCCAAGTTCTGGCCGTGGCCTAACTAGTTGTGCAAATCTGGACAAGACAAATGCTTGCAGCCCTGTCTCTTTTCATCTATAAAACAAGAGCTTGGACCCCTAAGATCTCTTCCAGTTGCAACATTTTGTGGTCAGCATATGACATGGAGGAAGGATTCTGGGAAGAAGGACAATAGAGGAGGCCAGAACAAAGAGATGGAATGCAGGGGAGGGGCAGGGCTGTGCAGGGAGAGGGGTGTGGCTTGTATTTAAACAGGGGCAGGCAATTCCCTGGCAGTCCAGTGGTTAAGACTCCTTGCTTTCACTGTGGAGGGCCTGGGTTCAATCCCTTGTCGGGGAACTAAGGTCCCACAAGCCGCGTGGTAGTGGTGGCGTGGCCAAAAACAAAAAACCAGGGGCTTCCCTGGCGGTCCAGTGAGTAAGACTCTGCCCTTTCCCTGCAGGGGGCACGGGTTCGATCCCTGGTCAGGGAAAGTCCCACATGCCATGTGGTATGGCCAAAAAAAATAGAGGCAAAAACCAAAAAAACGGGGGCAAGTGGAAGGACCCTTGAGGCCCAAACGGACTCTTAAATTTCACCAAGGAAAATCCAAGGAAAGACTGGTGTGTGGAACTAGGAGTGTGCTAGCAGTACAATATGCAGAAAAGCAGGAAGGGAGATTTTCGACAGGAAGGCAGCGCACAGGGACCGGTGATCTGAGAGCATTTATTTGTCCATTCAACAAATAGCTATTGAAAAGGGGATATTTTAGGGGCCATTCAAAGAGGCAGGCCAGCATTTAGCATGAGGGAAGTCTGTGATGGGTATTGAGCTGGGGGTACCAATGGGGATATGAAGGGCCCCATTTTGAGAGACTGTGACACCAAGCTAAGATCCTGTAAACTTAACGAACACTTGTTGAGTAACTACCATGTTACAGGCATTGGAGATAAAGACTAATTTCTCTGCCCTTCTGCACCTTGGTTCTAGTAAGGAAAGATAAACAATAAAATGGTAAATAAAATGAATAAATAAAATACATGGCATGTTTGTTAGTGATAAATGCTAATAAGAAAAACAAAGCAGGGAAGGACAGTAGGATTGGGTGTAAAGGGAATGGGGCTGTAATTCTAAAGAGTGCGACCACTGAGAAGATAACATCGGACCCAGGAGGGGAGGGAGTGAGCGGGATGGACAGAGAGGTACTGGATAGTCTTTCAGAAAAAGAACAGCAAGTTGGGAGAGTAGCCAGGGTTCAACAAGGCCAGTGAGGTGAAGGGAAGAGGAACGAGGGGAGAGTAGTTCAAAATGTGGTCTGGGCTCCATGAGGAGGCAGGAAGGATCCCGGCTCATTCTGGAGCTCCCTTGCTCACCTCCTTCCCGTCCCTCAACATTTAGGGAACACCTCTGTGGCTCAAGCTGCAGATACTGTCATGGATAAGACACTGTGTTCCAGTTACCAGAACCAGAACAGAAGGTCGGGGCCCAATTGGCAGTGAGGGGAGATGAAGCTGCCATCAACAGCACTAGATCAGGCCGTAAATCCCTGTCTTCAGACACCATCATTCTTGAAGCCAGTGTGGCTCAAGACCTACTGGTGGGTCTCCCCACAGAGGTCAAAAGAAGCTGCAAAGAAGAAACTAGGACTGCCAGGTATATTGAACTAATATATATAATATATATATTATATATAATATATATATGTTCTAGGAAATACCTGCACAATATTCAATTTTTTAAAAATAAATTCATTTATTTATTTATGGCTGTGTTGGGTCTTCGTTGCTGCGTGTGGGCTTTCTCTAGCTGCAGCGAGCGGGGCTACTCTTCCTTGCGGTGCCCCGGCTTCTCGTTGCGGTGGCTTCTGTTGTTGCGGAGCACAGGCTGTAGGCGGGTGGGCTTCAGTAGTTGTGGTGCGTGGACTTCAGTAGTTGTGGCTCACGGGCTCTAGAGTGCAGGCTCAGTAGTTGTGGTGCCTGGGCTTAGGTGCTCCACGGCATGTGGGATCTTCCCAGACCAGGGCTTGAACCCGTGTCCCCTGCATTGGCAGGCGGATTCTTAACCACTGTGCCACCAGGGAAGCCCAAGATTCAAATTTTAACAGAATAAAAAGCACCTTATTGCTGTACAGCAGAAACTAACACAACATTGTAAATCAACTATATTCCAATAAAAACTAATTGAAAAGAAAAAGCACCTTAGACTACTAAGCTGCTGAGAATTTTAGCCATCAATAGTACAATCTCTTCATTTTACAGAAGAAAGTCAAGAGCAGTGATTTCTCAAAGCAACATAGGGAAGGAGAAAGCATTCTCTAGCCTATCTGGCCAGTGCACTGTCTAATCTGTTGCCGGAAAAATGGGGCAGGAGAGGATGGTCATGTCTCAGGTCTCCGGTGGGACGGGCGCCAAGTGAGGGTCCTTGGCTTCTCGCAGGAAAGAATTCAAGAGCTAGTAAAGTGAAAGCAAATTTGTTTAGAGAGATACACATTCCATAGACGGATTGGGGGCTGTCTCAGAAGGCTAGAGGCCCTGGGGTGTGCAGGTGTTTACTTTTTATGGACTGGGTAATTTCAAAGGCTAACAAGTGGGAGGAATATTCTAACTATCTTGGAGAAGGGGCAGGGATTTCCAGGAATTGGGGCACCACCCACTTTTTGGCCTTTTATGGTCAGCCTTGGAACTGTGATGGCACCTGTGTGTGTTTCATTTAGCATGCTAATGTATTACAATGAGCATATAATGAGGCTCAAAATCTACTGGAAATCTAATCTTCTGCCATCTTTGGCCTAGTAGGTTCTAACCCGTTTCTGTCATGTCCTGATCTTCTTAATGGTTATATCATTCTTTTATTTGTTGTGCCCTGAACCCTTCCTTTTCTGTCTCAAATCTATCACAACTTTTGTTACCATCACCAAAAGTTTCAGAATAAGATTGTAGAGAGCACAAAGCAATATTTTAAGTTACTGTAAGTTATTGTTAAGTTATTATAAGTTATTGTTAAGTTATTGTAAGTCACTGTGAACTAAATGAGAAATGGAAATTGTGCTGACTCAGAGAACACAAATTTCAGAGCCAGATTTTAATCCTTACAGGATCAGTTATATCTGGAGGAGACTCCTGGAGGTGCAAACTGGAAATGTAGGGAAAATGGGAGAAAGGCCCCAGGTATTCGTCCAATGTTACCTCTTTGGCTGGTGATAGTGGAACCATAACGTTTCACCATCAGGATGGAGATGTTGTACCCTAATTTTTTTTTTTTTTTTTTTTTTTTTTGCGGTACGCGGGCCTCTCGCTGCCGTGGCATCTCCCATTGTGGAGCACAGGCTCCGGACGCGCAGGCTCAGCAGCCATGGCTCACGGGCCCAGCCGCTCCGCGGCATGTGGGATCTTCCTGGACAGGGGCACGAACCCGTGTCCCTTGCATCGGCAGGCGGACTCTCAACCACTGCGCCACCAGGGAAGACCAAGATGTAACATTTAAAGTGGATTATTGAACTTCAGTGTAACATTAAAAAGAGCTCAGTCAAATTGAGCTTTTCCTGAAGAAAAAGCGAATCATGGTCAGGAATAAAAAGCATAGAAGCTCAAAAACAATATTTAACCAAACTTATGAAGTGAATCTCTAGAGAAAAATATTACTAAGAACATATGACAATTAAAAATTTTTAAATGATGAATTAAATTTCTGGGAAAGAATCCATGGGCTCAGATTTTAAAAACCAGAAGTCAGTGACAGTTTAAAGTCTTTATTTTGCAGAAGATCTTAAATTTTGGATGCAGCAAAGTAACACAGAGCTTCTTGAAAACAATTAATAATTAGTTTATAGAACCAGCTTCTCCATGGAAAGTTTCTATTGATTTGTAACTTGGCTTTGAATTTGACCTGTGGCCTTCATGTCATGATAATTTGGGTCACTCTGAATATGCCATCTCTTGAACAAGGGCCTCCGCTAATTTTAAATGAATGCAGCTGCTGATTTGCCATTCATCTATTTGCATCACAATATGTGGGAATAAATTCCCAATTAATAAAACATTTCCAGTAAGCAGTCAGACTGAGGAATGAAGGACATTTATCTAGTAAGTTTAAAAAGAGATGTTGCCTTTTTGGACATGAAAAAGGGAAAGAATGTTAACATTTTTGAGGGCTTTGTAGAGGACAGAATTGTTCCCTGGGCTACAGCATCTAAAAAACCCATGCAACCTCAACTTAGATTTTAGTTAAAAAAAATTTTTTTTAACTGAATAAATGTAGAAACGTTTGGGGGATTCCCTGGTGGTGCAGTGTTTAGGACCTGGCGTTTTCACTGCCAGGGGCCCAGGTTCCATCCCTGGTCAGGGAACTCTCGATTCCTGCAAGCCATGTGGTGTGGCCAAAAAAACAAAAAAGTTTGTTAGCAGGCCTACAAAGGTTTTCTTCCTTCTTTCCTTTCTTCCTTCCTTTCATTCCTTCTATACTCCCCCCACCCCCCATTCTCTTTTTTTTTTTTTTTACCGTTCCCTTCTGCATTTTTCTTTTTCTTTTGGGATCAATGAAGGTGAATACTTCTTGATTCATGGGGAGAGTTTGAATTTGATATTAAGTATCAAAACCTTTTGTGGTTAAGCACCATAGGACCTTCATTCCATTTTGCATCTGACATTGCATTAATTAATAACATTGTCAACAGTTAGGAAAAGAAGTCTACTGAGGAGTAGACCAGAGAGTCTGGAAGCTCTCTCATAAGAGAAAAAAGTGAAGGAACTTTAAAGAGAAGGAACTGGGGGAGCCTGAGAAGGAGGTAGGGAAGTCTCAGGTAGGTTTTTGAGCTTGCTGTTTTCACTGTGTATAATGTTCCTTCCCTTATTTTCTACCTGTTGAAATTCTCCCAGTGCTCAAGGCCAGATCAGATAATCATCTACTGTGACGTTTCTAGATCCTCTTAGTTAGAAACTATCTCCCTCCTCTAAACCCCCAAAGCACTTGCTACTACTTCTTTTATAAAACTGATAGTCCAACTTATCTAGATCTGGGTAGTCAGGATCTCGAATGCCACACTAGGGGGTTTAAGGGAGCCATTCAATTTCTGAGGACAGCTGTTATTTAAGACATCTAAGGCATTTCTGGTACAAAAAGAAGGGAAGGGGGCATGAAACTACACTCTCTCTCTCTCTTTCTCTCCCTCTCTCTCTAGCATATTACTATGTACCAGGTAGCATGCATGGGTTACCCCACTTTATAAACGTGGAAGCAGGTTACTCTCCAAAACTTGCTCAGGAAGCAGCCTCCATGTCCTCACCACCCTCTATACCCTCTGTAATCTGAGGGTAATTGCTACACTGAAATAGTGCTTTGAAGGCTCAGCAATGACCTTCCACGTCTAGGGACTTGTCCCCTCTGTCCTCATTCTCACAATTTTGAATCCACAACCTTCCTGAAACATTTTCTTTTCACAACTCACTGATTGCATTTTTTTGGCTTACATTTTAAAATTTGGAAGGCATTTTTTACGTAGAAGCTTAAAATGAAGCTTAATTAGTTAAGGGTGGCGACTTGAAGAGATTCTTAAAGGTATTTTCAAGCACTTTAGACTTGAAAGGGAGGGTGACAAAGCTTATACATTTTTCTTTTAACAGTGCTGTTCTCATGCATGCACGCCAGGGCTGGGAGTTAACTTTTCCGTTTATGATGGAAATCAAGAAAGGGAGGCGGCCTCGCTTCTCTTTAGACCTAAGGGTCAGAGTTGGGGGTCTGAGGAGTTTAGGGTCAGCTATCCGTGGGCGCGCCCCTAGCACGGCTGGGGCCCAGAGCAACCTCCTTCATCCAGGGGCGGGGCGCGCCAGGCGGCCACGCGCGGGGGCGGTGGAGAGGGCGTGTCCCGCGGGCGCGCGCGGGAGGCGGAGGGGGCGTGTCCCGGGGGTGGCGGCGGCGGCTGCGGCGGCGGCGGCGCCGCGGGCCGGGTGCGCGGCGCAGCCTTCTGTGCTGGAATGTGCGGCTCCCGAGAGCTCACGGCGCAGGAGCAGAGCAAGCGCCGCCGAGGTCCGGGGCCCCAGGCGGCGGCGGCTGGGACGGTAGGGCGAGAGCCGGAGGCCTGAACATTCTCTGCAGCCCCTCTCCTGGGTCTTCGCGGGCCTCGACTGCCCCAGCGTCCAACTTTTCCGCCCTCTCCCTCCCCTCCCCCGAAACTCCAGCAACAAAGAAAAGTAGTGCGAGAAGGAGCGGCGACGCGGGTCTTCGCCCCTCCTCGCCCAGGAAGACCGGTAAGCGTGGCGCGGTCTGGGAGACGGTCGGGTGGGGGCGGCGGGCCGGCCGGGCGGTCGTGGCGGCGGTGGCCGCGGGAGGGGGAGGGCGCGGAAGGACGCGGAGCGAGGCGCTGTCCAGGGCTGATTTGCAGATACTGTGGCTCCGGCGGTGGCGGCCGCGTCGGGCGGGGACTGGCGGCTGAACGGGATCGGGTTACACCGTCGCGGTCCGGGGGCTGGGCCGGGGGCGTTGGTGGGGAGCGGCGCGGCGCCGGGACCCCCTCCCCAGTTGAGGCCGGGCCGCCGCCTCCGCGCGGGCCCGGGCGTCCCTGGGAGTCTTGTCCTGAGGCCAGGAGCGGAGCTGCTTGGGGCCCTAGTTCTGAAACCACCTCTCGTGCTCCTGCTCCAGGTCCCGCCGCAGCTCCTTGCCTGCCGGCGGTCCTCCCGCCCCCTCCCTCTGCGGCCTCTCCCTTTCGCCGGAAGGCGCCGTTGAGTGCGGCCGGGAGGGTTGAGTCAGCCTGGGGCTCGGGTGGTTCTGCCAATGGGGCTGGACAGCGATTTCTGCGATCGGGCCGCCCCGCCGCCGGGGCCCTCTGCGTGGGGCCACCTATCCGCCGCCGTCGGCGGGGCCGGGGCGCGCGTCCCGCGGGTCGCCGTGGGGGAGTGAACCCGCAAACTTCCGGGGCGCGGGGGGCCCCCTCCGGCGCTCGGGGCCCGGCGCCTCGGGAGGGCGCTCGCGGCGGCTCCTCGGCCCCCTGCGGAGGGCGAGCCTGGGGCCGGCGAGCAGCCGGGACGGCGGCGACGTAGTAACTTTCCTTCCTCTTCCCGGACTCGGGCGCGCGGGCCAGGAGGGGGCAGCCTGGACTGGGGAAGACTTGACCTGGCCCAGCGGCACCCCGAGTTTGCCCGTCTTGGAGTCTTTAGTGTTGGGGAGCCCAGGGAAAGGTTCAGGACGAGTGTGGCGGCAACTGGTGTGTCAGTGGTGCAGTGAGCGGGCCGAGCCGAGAGGAAGCGAGAGCTCCCGAGTTTGCAAAGAGCTGCTTTGTGTTTGGTACGTATTTTGAGAAAATGGCCGAATGCCTATTTGAGTTAGGAATGCCGCCGCCGAGGCAGGCGCTGGTGGCAGCAGCACGTAGGAATTCGCGTAGCACGTTGGGCTTTCGGACTGTGCTTGGACAGTCTTCCCGACCAACGTTAAAATCCCTTTGGGGATGGTAGTTAGAGTTTGGGAAGAATTAGAAATTACCGAGTAGTCTGGGCTGTTAAACCCTTGGACAGCGTTTGCTTTGTGTGATGGCATTTGATTCCAACTTTTGTTGGTACCTATGACTCAACCGGTTTGTGTTTATGCACTTGGGTGAGACAGGATTACTTTTTGTATTTTGGGTTTAACATTCTTTTTTAGCCTTTGCCACCTATTTTGCTTTTTCTAATTTGCAGGAGAAGACCTAATTTGAGAATTACACCTTTTAGATTGGAAAGTAGCATGGTTAAGACAGTTTATAAAAAAGCCCAACATGTTTTCAAGGTGATCTTGTTATGGCTCCGCCAGGCAAGTGGGCCAAGTCAAGCGCAGTGCAAGAAAGTTGCTGATTTGGAGATGAGTTGTCCAGTTATTTTAGTAGGGGGTTTGAAAGTTTCTGTATTTTCATTTGTGTATTTTTGAATACACCAAACTTCCCTTTTTACAGGAAGAAAGGTCCATAACTTTTGTTTACTTTGAAACAGGTCATCAAAAAAAGAAACTAAGTGGTACTTTAATGGTACTAAGTACATTTTCAGAGTACATTGGACCCTTGAACAACAAGAGTTTGAGCTGTATGGGTCCACTTATATGTGGATTTTTTTTTCAAGAAATATATTGGAAAGTTTCTTAGAGATTTGCAACATTTTGAAAAAATTTACAGATGATACACATAGCCTAGAAATATCGAAAAAATTTAGAAAAAGGTACCTCATGAATGCCTAAAATATATGTAGATAATAGTGTATTTTATCATTTGCTACCATAAAATATATACAAATCTAATAAAAAGTTTAAATTTATCAAAAATTACACAAACACAGACCACCCATGGCACCATTCCAGTTCAGAGAAATGTAAACAAATGTAAAGATGCAGTAGTAACTCATTACTGCATAATATTAACTGTAGTCCATACTGTAGTACGGTAATAATTTCATAGCTACCTCTTTTTGCTATTTTGGTGAGTGCAAGTGTTGCAGGTATCCACTCAAAACGTTTTGTGAGTCTAATCATTTCCGGGTGAGCAGTTGGTCTCTCCAGTAAATTGTGTTTGCAGTAAAAAAAAAAAAAAAAGTCACCTCTCGTAGTTCCTGAGTGTTTTTTATCGTGTTTAGTGTGATACCAGAAACCTTGAATAACACCGTGGGACCCATATGAAGTGTTCTAGTGATGCTGGAAATGCTCCCAAGAAGTAAAGTCATGACATTAGAAGAAAAAGTTGAATTGCTTGATATGAACCATAAACTGAGTTCTGTAGTTTCTGACCCACCATTTCAAGATCAATGAGTCCAGTGTAAGGATTGTTGTAAAAAAAGAAAAGGAAATTTGGAAACTGTCTCTGCATTTTTGCCAGCAGACATGAAAGACTTGCACTTTTTGCAAAATGCCTTTCTGTCTCATATTGAAAATGTATCTTTTACGTGGGTATAGTATTACTATAAGAAAGGCATACCTATAGAGTCTAATATGATTCGAGGAAAAGAGAAGTTATATGACAACTTAAAGCAAAAGGAAGGTGCAGTTTCTAAATCTGGAGAATTTAATGCCAGCAGAGGATAGTTTGGTAATTTTAGAAAAAAATATCAAGATACCAGAACCGGCTTTGAGTTCCCAGATGCGGTGAACACAGTTATTGAAGAGAAAGGCTGTCTGCCTAAACCAGGTTTTTAACACAGAGAAATGTGCCCTACTCTGGAAAAAATTGCCGAAAAGGTCATTCATTAGTAAGAAAGAGAAGTGAGCATCAGGATTTAAGGCTGATTGAAGACTAACATGTTTTATGCGAATTGATTTTTTGATCAGGACTGCTCTTATCTATAAAGCTGCTAAGCCCACTATCCTTTTTTTTTTTTTGGCCACGCCATACGGTTTGCGTGATCTCAGTTCCCTGACTAGGGATTAAACCTGCGCCACGGCAGAAGCCTGGAATCCTAACCGCTAGGCCTCCAGGGAACTCCTGAAGCGCACTATATACTTAGGGAAAAAGATAAATACCAGTTGCTATTCTTTTGGTTGTACAACAAGAAGGCCTCGGCGATGAGAACACTTTTCTGGATTGGTTCCATCAGCGCTTTGTCCCTGATCACGAAGTACCTTGCAGTAAGGGACTGCATTTTAAAGTTCTTTGGTATTGGACAATGCCCCTGGCCACCTAGAACCATGAGTTCAACATTGAAGGTGTCATAGTGGTATACTTGTCCCCCAACACAACGTCTTTGAATGAAGCCTGTATTGAGGTGTTGTAAGGACCTTGAAGGCTCATTACTTGTGGTACTCTTTGAAAGGATTGTCAATGCTATGAAAGACAACCCCGATAGAACATCATGAAAGTCTGGAAGGATCACATCATTGTGATAGAAAAAGCTGTGAAAGCCAGCAAGCCTAAAACAATAAATTCCTGCTGGAGAACACTGTGTCCAGATGTGCATGACTTCACAGGATTTGCGACAGCCAATCAAGGAAGTCATGAAAGAGATTGTGGGTATGGCAAAAAGGTGGGGGGGGGCGGTGAAGGGCTTCAAGATACAGATCTTGGGAATATTCAAGAGCTAATAGACACCATACCAGAGGAATTAACGGAAGTCGATTTGGAGTTAAGTGTTTCTGAGCCGGTGCCAGATGATGAGGAAAAAGACATGGAAATAGCAGTACCAGAAAACAAATTGACATTAGACAGTCTGGCAGCAGGGTTCCTTTTGTTGAAGACTACTTTTGACTTCTTTTATGACTTGGACCCTTGTGTGATACAGACACTAAAACTAAAGCCAGTGGTTGAAGAAGGATTAGTACCCTATAGAAACATTTTTAGAGAAGTGGAAAAGCAAAAAAGTCAGACAGAAATTAAGATGTATTTCCCTCAAGTTACACAGAGTGCCTGCCTCCTTCCACTTCCTCCACCTCTTCTGCCTCTGCACCTCTTTCTTCCTTCCCTTCCACTTCCTCTACCTCCTTCCACTCTGCCACTCCTAACTCAGCAAGACCAACCCCTCCTCTTCTGCGCCCTCCTCACCCTACTCAACTGAAGACAGAAAGATGAAGACCTTTATGATGATCCACTTCCACTTAATGAATAGTAAATAATCATGCCATTCAGTTAATAAACTTATCTGTTGGATGTGTGTGTGTCTTGTGAAAATCTAGTAATCATTTAACAAGAGCTGGGAGACATTGTGTCATCATCGTCATTACCTAAGTATTCATTGTGTGCAAGACTTGTACAAAGGTATAAGATGATATTTAATAGGAAGTTAATAATGTATTAGTTTTTCTACTGCTGTATAACTTTGCTTTTAAATACTTAACATTAAAATACAGTATGCCTCTTATAATTTGAGAAAGCGTATCAGCCTATCATCACATGTATGCAGTTTTTTAAAACAAAACAGTATTTCCAATACTATATTATGAATATGCCTTATACTATATGCTTAAAAATTTTGTGATTAATTCATTTGCATATAGGCTAGGCTACTGTGAAGCAGTCCTATTGATCACAATAGACTACCATAAAGCAATCATTGTTGCTGCTTCTTTATCAGTGCATTAATCGTTATACCTGTAAATAAGTATGAATTTCTTTTCCACATTATCTTTTCTCTTTTGATGCCTAATGTTAGTAATACGTGTAACATCTACAGTATTTTGCATCATATGATACAATATTGATAAAGATACTGACAAGCACAATTCATCTTGTACACTATTATATAATGCACATAACATGCAAAATATGTTTAACTGATTGTTAATGTTATCCATAAGGCTTCCGGTCAACAGTAGGCTATTGGTAGTCTAGTTTTTATGGAACCCAAAGTTACATGCAGATTTTTAACTGCACTGTGGGTTGGTGCCCCTAACCCTCTTGTTCAAGGGTCAACTGTAGTTTATTCTTTTGGAGCTAGTTGAGTTCATATGAACTTCAATTCACTAACTATAGGCTTCTGCTTTTCAGGCTGTTTGTACTTAATAAATGCACAGGTAGCTTTTGGATTTTTCCCCTTTCTGATTCAGACCAGTAAACTTTTGAAGGGGGAATTGAGAGGACAGCAGTTTACTGTTCATATATGGAATTTAAAATAAAATTTTAATTAGCACTAAAAATGAAGGTTACTTATATTTTTCCACTAGAAAAAGTAAAAGTGCTTGAGGGAAGGCAAGCCAGTGGTAGACCTAGTTGATGGATGAGTTGTGTCAAACGCTTGATAGAATTTTTTGTAGGGGGTCATAGAAATATTTTTGATGACTGCAGTAAAGAGAATTTGGAATTACAAAAATATTGTAAAGGCTTATTTTCAGTAGTTAATGAGGCTGATTGAGTTTAAAGATTATATGGGAAAATGTATTTTTTTTAAGTTACGGAGAATTACAGTGATGTTATGGTTTTAGACCAGTAAAAGTTGTGTTTAAAGTGGTGCTTTCGTGTTATTTGTTTTGTTTTGAATGCAGAACACCGTTATGGCCACCCAGGTAATGGGGCAGTCTTCCGGAGGAGGAGGTCTGTTCACCGGCAGTGGCACCATGGGCATGGCCTTGCCTAACGACATGTATGACTTGCCTGATCTCTCCAGAGCTGAACTGGCTGCGCCTCAGCTCATCATGTTGGCAAATGTGGCCTTAACGGGGGAAGTAAACGGCGGCTGCTGTGATTACCTGGTTGGCGAAGAAAGACAGATGGCAGAATTGATGCCTGTTGGGGATAACAACTTTTCAGATAGTGATGGAGAAGGACTTGAGGAGTCTCCTGAGGTCAAAGGCGAGCCCAGTGCGCTGGAAAACATGGAACTGGAGAGTTTGGAACTCAGTGTTGTGCAACCGCGGCCTGTGTTTGAGGTGTCAGCTGCCTCAGAACCGTACAGCGCAAATAAAGATCTTCCTCGGGAAACACCTGTAGCAGAGGACAAATGCAAGAACTTGAAGACCAAGCCCTTTCGCTGTAAACCATGCCAGTATGAAGCAGAATCTGAAGAACAGTTTGTGCATCACATCCGAGTTCATAGTGCCAAGAAATTTTTTGTGGAGGAAAGTGCAGAGAAGCAAGCCAAAGCCAGGGAATGCGGCTCTTCCACTGGGGAAGAGGGAGATTTCTCCAAGGGCCCCATTCGCTGTGACCGCTGCGGCTACAATACCAATCGCTATGATCACTATACTGCTCACCTGAAACACCACACCCGAGCCGGGGACAATGAGCGAGTCTACAAGTGCATCATTTGCACGTACACCACAGTAAGCGAATATCACTGGAGGAAACACTTGAGAAACCATTTTCCAAGGAAAGTATACACATGTGGAAAATGCAACTATTTTTCAGACAGAAAAAACAATTATGTTCAGCATGTTCGAACTCATACAGGTAAGAGGACCTTTCTTGTTTATAAGTGTACACTACCCCCCAAATGAAACACTTTAAAAATGAAAACTTTCAAACATCTCAGAAGTAAAGAGGATGCCCCACTGCACCCATGGGTCCCCATCAGCTATACTGAAGAGTTATTAATATTTTGTCATATTTGGCAATTCAATTTTTTAAATAACAGCTTTATTGAGATGTACTCCACTCCCACACAATTCATCCATTGAAAGTTAGAATGCATTGGTTTTAGTGTGTTCACAGAATTGTGCAGCCAACACCACAGTCAATTTTAGGACATCTTCACCCCAAAAGGAAACCCCTCTCAGTGGTTGCTCCCCATTTCTCCCCAACACCCCTTAATTATTCACTTTTAAATTGACTTTCATTAAGGGGTCTCATTTTTTTTTTTTGAGGTCCACGGGCCTCTCACCGCTGTGGCCTCTCCCGCTGCAGAGCACAGGCTCTGGACGCGCAGGCTCAGTGGCCATGGCTCACGGGCCCAGCCGCTCCGCGGCATGTGGGATCCTCCCGGACCGGGGCATGAACCCGCATCCCCTGCACCGGCAGGCAGCCTCCCAACCACTGCACCACCAGGGAAGCCCAAGGGGTCTCATTTTTTAAAAGCAGTGTTTGTAACTACTGATAGTTACATTAACATTTTCCTGATGTGAATTGGTACCTTTGAGGATTGATTACTGGTCTGAACAAAATGGTTAGGGTAACCTAGTACTCTACTCTGTATCAGAAGTGAAAAGGGGCTCTGGAATGCTGTTTGCATCAGATCCCTTTTGCAGTAGTTGTCACTCTGCAGGACTGAACCCCATGCTGAAGTGAGTCATACTGAGGAGAGGAATTGATGTTGCTTTGCTTAAGTGGTAGACATAAACAAGAAAGCTTGCAGATGAAATTCCATTATAAGAAAGACCATGTGTAGCAAGATTCCTAAGCTCTAGTAGATGGCTTCTGTGTAATTTAAAGCTTTAAAATCTAGTTATGTAAAAGAATTTGCAATCTCTTTGGAATTTGTTATAATCTGTGATTGATTGTCTCCAGGCTTCAAAACCATTTTATTACAAAAGTAAAAAAGTACACACACTTCACAGTTACATGGCATAGGAAATGAGAGTTACTTGGGAATTCTACACCATTAATCACTTAACAGTTTTAATTAAACAAACTGTTAGACTAAACTAACCTCACCTGCAATATCATAAAACAAATCCCAGATACCATATATTCTTTAGCCCTAAGTACTTTATGTCCTTTCACAGTTTTGTGAAAACCTTGGGGCCTAATTTAGAATCGGCCATAATCTGTAGAGCTTTCAGGTAGTAACTGTGACATATGGTAAAAGTGCATGACTTTTATGTGTACACCTTTATGAATTTTTTTAAATTGAGGTATTATTGACAGTGATGAAGTTTTACAAATATATATACTCATAGCCACCATGCAAGTCAGCATAAGGAATATTACCAGTGTTGGGACTTCCCTGGTGGTTCAGTGGTTAAAACTCTGTGCTCCCAATGCAGGGGGCCTGAGTTCGATCCCCGGTCAGGGAACTGGATCCTGCATGCTGTAGCTAAAAGATTCCCGCATGACGCAACTAAGATCCAGTGCAGCCAACTGAATAAATAAATAAATATATTTTTTTAAAGTATTAAAAAAAAGAATATGACCAGTGTCTTTGTCTTATTAAATTTTGATTTTTTGGTGTCAGTTATATTTTGATACTTTCAAAATTGTTGAGTCACTGAACAGTTTAAAAATTTTCCCCAAAATCTAAAAATGTTTTCAATAATAAGTCTAAATTAGTTGATTTAAGAAATTTTTAGAATTTAAAAAAAAGGAAAATGGAGAGAACTGGGAAAATTTCAGTTTTGTTGTATATTTTCAATTTTTTATGTATACTTTTTAAAAAATAGGATCTCTACTTTTTGCCATTTCTTAATTTTACAGTGGTTTCTTTTCATTTAATTACTGTCTAGGTGACTAATTTTAATGGCTGTATTTTATATATGTCATCATTCATTACTTAACTTTTTCTCCACATTAAAGTTGCTATTTCCACAATAAGGTTATGACTTACATAGCTAACATTGGTTGTACATATGTCATTTTAGTGTTAAACTTATTTGGTCTTAATACATTTTTTATTAAAAAAATTTTTTTATTTATGTGTTTTTTAAATTAATTAAATTTTTTGGCTGCGTTGGGTCTTGGTTGCTGCACACGGGCTTTCTTTAGTCGCGGTGAGCGGGGGCTACTCTTCACTGCGGTGCGCGGGCTTCTCATTGCGGTGGCTTATCTTGTTGCGGAGCACAGGCTCTAGGCGCGCGGACTTCAGTAGTTGCAGCACGTGGGCTCAGTAGTTGTGGCTCGCGGGCTCTAGAGCGCAGACTCAGTATTTGTGGCGCACGGGCTAAGTTGCTCCATGGCATATGGGATCTTCCTGGACCAGGGATCGAACCTGTATCCCCTGCATTGGCAGCCGGATTCTTAACCACTGCACCACCAGGGGAGTCCTGGTCTTAATACATTTTTAAAAAAAAATTTATTTTATTTTTGGCTGTGTTGGGTCTTAGTTGTGGCATGTGGGATCTTTCGTTGCGGTGTGTGGGCTTCTCTCTAGTTGTGCAGGGGCTCCAGAGCGCGTGGTCTCTGCAGTTGTGGTACATGGGCTCCTTAGTTGGTGGGGCTCAGATTGCGTGGGCTCTGCAGTTGTGGTACACGGGCTCATTAGTTGGTGGAGCTCAGGCTCAGTTGCCCAGTGGTATGTGGGATCTTAGTTCCCGGACCAGGGATCGAACCCACGTCCCCTGCATTGGAAGGTGGATTCTTAACCACTGGACCACCAGGGAAGTCCCTGTCTTAATACTTTTTAAAAGCTTTTCCCCCCAGTATTACCTAATTTGTGGTTTTTTAAAAGAAAAAAATTTCAAAACAATTTGTTGGTGTATAAATAGAAGGATAGTATTTATTATGTAAATTCTGAGAGTATCAGTGGTATTAAATGCATGGGTCTGAAAATGATATTTATGGAAAAATTAATTCATCTAGTGCTGAAGAGCAGAGGAGATAAGAAGTGATCATCAACAGGAATCACTTGTTTCTTACTTCTCCCTTAGGTAGCCTACTTTTCAGGTTCACTTAGTGGGTGTCTTATGTTCCCGTATTGAGTGCTCAGTGTTAGGTGCTTTCTTCTACTCTCTGCTAATCTTCAGAACAATTTACTGAGGAAGACGGTGTTTACTGAGGGAGAACTTCAGGCTTGATAGCCTAAAGTGATGTGCCCATGGTCACATACAACTAAGATTCAAACTTCTGAATCTCATTTTATAGGTAATCATCATGGTAGGGGGCTGAGGATTTCCATTTGAGCCTCCAATCAAAAGAGTTTTCATTTTGTGGTTTTGATATCTAACCAGTTCACAAATTTTACTTTAGTGCATTCATTTTTTTCTTAATGTATTTGTTTATTTACATTTTGGCTGCATTGGGTGTTCGTTGCTGTGTGCTGGCTTTCTCTAGTTGCAGCGAGTGGGGGCTACTCTTTGTTGTGGTGTGTCGGCTTCTCATTGTGGTGGCTTCTCGTTGTGGAGCACGGGCTCTAGTCGCGCGGGCTTCAGTAGTTGTGGTTCTCGGGCTCTAGAGCGCAGGCTCAGCAGTTATGCACGGGCTTAGTTGCTCCGCTGCATGTGGGATCTTCCTGGACCAGGGCTCAAACCCGTGTCCCCTGCATTGGCAGGTGGATTCTTAACCACTGCGCCACCAGGGAAAGCCCACATTCAACATTTTTTAAGCTATCTTAAAATTCATCCAGGCTAAAGTAGGCATTCTGTTACCATGAGCTATTTATGTCTAATCTATAGTACCAGCTAATAACAGCTGAACAGCTATTAGGAACACATTTCACACTTATCACCACATTCTTTTTATTTTTCACTCTGTCTATTCCTTTCCTTGTCTCATGTTATTAAATACATCTATTACTGTAATGTATAATATAGACAAAATAATAACTGGTGTTTATGTGCCAGGCACAGGGGTTGAATGCTCTACAGGTATTATCTTAAATTCTCACAATTCTAGAAAACGAAGGTAGCGTTACTGTTATAGATGAGGAGGCTTGCCTGAAGTCATACTTATTATCTTGTGGCCAAAAAATAGACAAAAACAAATCGTCAAGGTGTTTTTTTCAGTATATTTTGTGGTTGACAACCCGTGTCCAAAAAACACACATGTTCTGCCTTTGAATCTTAAATTCTTTAGTAGTAAATCACTGGTCTGTTATTGTCAGCTGGTCGCTGTCCCTGTGGCTTTATGAGTATAATTTAAAACTGACCTGAGTCTGGGACTTCCCTGGTGGCGCAGTGGTTAAGAATCCACCTGCCAATACAAGGGACATGGGTATGAGCCCTGGTCCGGGAAGATCCCACATGCCGCAGAGCAACTAAGCCTGTGCGCCACAACTACTGAGCCTGTGTGCTAGAGCCCGTGAGCCACAGCTACTGAAGCCCGCGTGCCTAGAGCCAGTGCTCCGCAACAAGAGAAGCCACCGTAATGAGAAGCCCGTGCACCACAACAGAGAGTAGTAGCTCCTGCTCGCCGCAACTAGAGAAAGCCCGCACGCAGCAACGAAGACCCAACGCAGCCAAAAAATACATAAATTTGAAAAAGAAAAAAAAACAACTGACCTGAGTCTTCTATAAAACTTCTAAGTATCACTTGAAATTTTTAGCTTAAAACAATAGCCTCCCCACTCAAAAATGTTATTGCTTTAAGCTAACAATTTAAAATGGTAGATTTATCATTTACAAGGATCCAAAAAATTACCCAAGCCATAGCATCAGAAAATTTGGGTACATGGTTTTTTTAAGGATAATTCTGATTTTCAGAAGTTGATTGATACCTGATCAAGATAATTTTTCAGTTCTTAATATTTGCTATTACACATGTAGCATTACTGTGAAAATTAAAAGGGCTGTAATTCAGAAAGCCAATGATACTTTTTCTTCAGCAAAGCAGAAATAATGTAGTTATGTGTATTCTGAATTAAATCATTTATTGTTTCAATAAATGATAAAAACTGGCCATTTTGCCAATAATAGGGAGAAAAAATTCTTGGTTAAAAAATTTTTGCTCAGTATTGAATAATGTATGTATTGTTAGTGAGAATTGTATTTGCCTTATTTTATTATTTGAACATTAATCATTATATTTTTGTAGGAGAACGTCCGTATAAATGTGAGCTTTGTCCTTATTCAAGTTCTCAGAAAACTCATCTAACCAGACATATGCGTACTCATTCAGGTTGGTAAGAAATCGGAATTTTTCTATCATTTTTAGTAAACTACCATTATAAGGAAGTTCTTCTAGACCTGGAACTGGGTCATTATTTATGATTTATTTTTAATATAATTTGGATATTTATATACTTTTAATAATTTCAGTGTGTGGCTGCTGGGTTCCAGGGATTCCTACTTAGCTGCTTTCCTGAAATTTGGATTTGTGCTCTTGAGAGTTGATAAGGTTTCTGAGGATTGATTAACAAAAGCCAAACTTTAAGGAATGATTGATAATCCAGGATCCCAATTTATTAACCTATAATAAATAAAATACAGGACTATAACAAGTGAGAGATTTATCCACTCTAGAACTGAAATAATCATTGTCACCATCCAGAATTGGTCCCCATTATGAAGGTATATAGATGGCAAAGTTAAAAAGCCAATATTAGCATAGGTGGTCTTGAATGGATAATTATTTCATTTTGGCCACACTGACCCTTGGGTGATCCTAGAGATATTGACATGATCCACAACTTCCTTTCCTTTTCTCAGTAGATATGTTACCATTTCATCTTGCATGAAATATTTCGTACTGGAGGAAATACATCCAGTTTGTATTTGCCTTTGTAATATTTTTGTAGGTATCACACTGGATAGTTCCCCCATCCTGCTAACATAGGAATTCATTTCCCATTGTGAGCACAGTGAATGTTTGTTAAAGGGAATTGACATCTTACTAAGTTTTTTCACAGACTACTCTTTTTTTTTTTAACATCTTTATTGGAGTGTAATTGCTCTACAACAGTGTGTTAGTTTCTGCTTTATAACAAAGTGAGTCAGCCATACATATACATATATCCCCATATCTCCTCCGTCTTGTGTCTCCCTCCCACCCTCCCTATCCCACCCCTCTAGGTGGTCACAAAGCACTGAGCTGATTTCCCTATGCTATGTGGCTGCTTCCCACTAGCTATTGATTTTACATTTGGTAGTCTATATATGAACATGCCACTCTCACTTCGTCTCAGCTTACCCTTCCTCCTCCCCACGTCCTCAAGTCCATTCTCTATGTCTGCGTCTTTATTCCTGTCCTGCCCCTAGGTTCTTCAGAACTTTTTTTTTTTTTTTATATTCCATATATATGTGTTAGCATATGGTATTTGTTATTCTCTTTCTGACTTATTTCACTCTGTATGACAGACTGTAGGTCCATCCACCTCACTACAAATAACTCAATTTCATTTCTTTCTGTGGCTGAATAATATTCCATTGTATGTATGTGCCACATCTTCTCTATCCATTCATCTGTCGATAGACACTTAGGTTGCTTCCATGTCCTGTCTGTTGTAAGTAGAGCTGCAGTGAACATTGTGGTACATGACTCTTTTTGAATTATGGTTTTCTCATGGTATATTCCCGGTAGTGGGATTGCTGGGTCGTATGGTAGTTTTATTTTTAGTTTTTTTTAACTTTTTAAAAAAAAATTTATTTGTTTTATTTATTTATTTTTGGCTGCATTGAGTCTTTGTTGCTGCGTGTGGGCTTTCTCTAGTTGCGGTGAGCAGGGGTTACTCTTCGTTGCGGTGAGCAGGCTTCTCATTGCAGTGGCTTCCTTGTTGTGGAGCATGGGCTCTAGGCACACGGGCTTCAGTAGTTGTGGCTTGCGGGCTTTAGAGCGCAGGCTCAGTAGTTCTGGAGCACACACTTAGTTGCTCTGCGGCATGTGGGATCTTCCCGGACCAGGACTCGAACCCTTGTCCCCTGCATTGGCAGGCAGATTCTTAACCACTGCACCACCAGGGAAGCCCTATTTTTAGTTTTTTAAGGAATCTCCATACTGTTCTCCATAGTGGCTGTATCAATTTACATTCCCACCAACAGTGCAAGAGGGTTCCATTTTCTCCACACCCTCTCCAGCATTTATCGTTTGTAGATTTTTTGATGATGGCCATTCTGTGAGGTGATACCAAATTGTAGTTTTGATTTGCATTTCTCTAAGGATTAGTGATGTTGAGCATCCTTTCATGTGTTTGTTGGTGATCTGTATATCTTCTTTGGAGAAATGTCTGTTTAGGTCTTCTGTCCATTTTTGGTTTGGGGTGTTTGTTTGTTTTTTTGATGTTGAGCTGCATGAGCTGCTTGTAAATTTTGGAGATTAATCCTTTGTCAGTTGCTTCGTTTGCAAATATTTTCTCCCATTCTGAGGGTTGTCTTTTGGTCTTGTTTATGGTTTCCTTTGCTATGCAAAAGCTTTTAAGTTTCATTAGGTCCCATTTGTTTATTTTTATTTCCATTCCTCTAGGAGGTGGGTCAAAAAGGATCTTGCTGTGATTTATGTCATAGGGCGTTCTGCCTGTTTTCCTATAAGAGTTTTATAGTGTCTGGTCTTACATTTAGGTTTTTAATCCATTTTGAGTTTATTTTTGAGTATGGTGTTAGGGAGTGTTCTAATTTCATTCTTTTACATGTAGCTGTTCAGTTTTCCCAGCACCTCTTATTGAAGAGGCTGTCTTTTCTTCATTGTATATTCTTGCCTCTTTTATCAAAAATAAGGTAACCACATGTGCTTGGGTTTATCTCTGGGCTTTCTATCCTGTTGCATTGATCTATATTTCTGTTTTTGTGCCAGTACCATACTATCTTGATTACTGTAGCTTTGTAGTATAGTCTGAAGTCAGGGAGCCTGATTCCTCCAGCTGTGTTTTTCTTTCTCAAGATTGCTTTGGCTATTCGGGGTCTTTTGTGTTTCCATACAAATTGTGAAATTTTTTGTTCTAGTTCTGTGAAAAATGCCAGTGGTAGTTTGATAGGGATTGCATTGAATCTGTAGATTGCTTTGGGTAGTATAGTCATTTTCACAGTGTTGATTCTTACAATCCAAGAACATGGTATATCTCTCCATCTGTTTGTATCCTCTTTAATTTCTTTCATCAGTGTCTTATTGTTTTGTGCATACAGGTCTTTTGTCTCCTTAGGCAGGTTTATTCCTAGGTATTGTTTTTTTGTTGTTGCAATGGTAAATGGAGTGTTTCCTTCATTTCTCTTTCAGATTTTTCATCATTAGTGTATAGGAATGCCAGAGATTTCTGTGCATTAATTTTGTATCCTGCTACTTTACTAAATTCGTTGATTAGCTCTAGTAGTTTTCTGGTAGCATCTTTAGGATTCTCTATGTATAGTATCATGTCATCTGCAAACAATGACAGCTTTACTTCTTCTTTTCCAATTTGGATTCCTTTTATTTCTTTTTCTTCTCTGATTGCTGTGGCTGAAACTTCCAAAACTATGTTGAATAATACTGGTGAGAGTGGAGAACCTTGTCTTGTTCCTGATGTTAGAGGAAATGGTTTCATTTTTTCACCATTGAGAATGATGTTGGCTGTGGGTTTGTCATATATAGCCTTTATTATGTTGAGGTAAGTTCCCTCTGTGCCTACTTTCTGGAGGGTTTTTATCATAAATGGGTGTTGAATTTTGTCGAAAGGTTTTTCTGCATCTATTGAGATGATCATATGGTTTTTCTCCTTCAGTTTGTTAATATAGTGTATCACATTGATTAATTTGGGTATATTGAAGAATCCTTGCATTCCTGGGATAAACTCCACTTGATCATGGTGTATGATCCTTTTAATATGCTGTTGGATTCTGTTTGTTAGTATTTTGTTGAGGATTTTTGCAACTCTGTTCATCAGTGCTATTGTCACGTAGTTTTCTTTCTTTTTGACATCTTTGTCTGGTTTTGGTATCAGGGTGATGGTGCCCTTGTAGAATGAGTTTGGGAGTGTTCCTCCCTCTGCTATATTTTGGAAGGGTTTGAGAAGGATAGGTGTTAGCTCTTCTCTAAATGTTTGACAGAATTTGCCTGTGAAGCCATCTGGTCCTGGGCTTTGTTTGTTGGAAGATTTTTAATCCCAGTCTCAATTTCAGTGCTTGTGATTGGTCTGTTTATAGTTTTTATTTCTTCCTGGTTCAGTCTTGGAAGGTTGTGCTTTTCTAAGAATTTGTCCGTTTCTTCCAGATGGTCCATTTTATTGGCATATAGTTGCTTGTAGTAATCTCTCATGATCCTTTGTATTTCTCCAGTGTCAGTTGTTACTTCTTTTTCATTTCTAATTCTATTGATTTGATTCTTTTCCCTTTTTTCTTGATGAGTCTGGCTAATAGTTTATCATTTATCTTCTCAGGACTACTCCTTTTAAGATTAAAAAAATATTTTCTTAAGCAAAAATTATTTTCCTCTCACCAATACTTGATGGTTACTATGGAGGCACTTTTCTTTTTTTGGCTGCACATCTTTCAGGATCTTAGTTCCCCGACCAGGGATTGAACCTGTACCCCCTGCAGTGGAAGCGCAGAGTCCTAACTGCTGGACCACCAGGGAATTCCGTGGAGGCACTGTTTAATAGCTGGGTCATTTGACACATTTTATGGTTTGAGAGTCTTTTTATGAATTTTAGTTTTTTTTTTTTTTTTGGCCACTCCAGGCAGCATGTAAGATCTTAGTTCCTCCACCAGTGATCGAACCCGTGCCCCTTGCATTGGGAGCTCAGAGTCTTAACCACTGGACTGCCAGGGAAGTCCCTAGAATAATTTTTTAATAATTTTTATTAAGGTTTAATTTACACATACGAAAATGCACGCATCTTAGGTATATGGGGCAGTGACTTTATGTTTTCTCTTGTTTGACTACACCATCTAGGTGGAGACATGAAATGTTTTACCACCTTCAGAAAAGTTCCCTCCTTACCCTTTCTAGTCAGTACTCCCATAGTCCCCCCTCAACTGATACTCTGACTTATGTTAAAAAATGTAACATCTTTCTGTAAAATATTTTTGAGATAGATTTCATGCTGTATTTTCCCAACTCTAAATTTATTGCTGAGTAGTATGCCCCTGTTACTCACTAATTAAAATTTCCCTTGTTACTCTTTCTGGGCTCTTCTTGATAAGCATGTGTAAAGCTGATAAAACTCCCTTTTTGAATTTGCCTTACATCTATAAATTCATTTGGGAAGAATTAAACAGACATCTGACATTTATAAAGATGAAAAGCAGATAAATTTTACCAGAACTGGAAAAGGGAATTAAGTTAAAACTGTTGGTACAGGGCAAAAGAATTTTCATTCAGCTAGGTATTAATAAGCTAAACTTGATGATTTGATTTTCCAATACAAGAAAGATTTGATGGCAATAAAGCAAAAATGGGGGTGGGGTGAATGAATCAAATAAATGATGTCACAGTTTTATACAGACTCCTAGGAACTCCCATTCTCTGACCGTTTCACAGGTGGGGGCTTGCATCTTGTTTGATGCTGCCTGTGAAAATACTCTCATTCTTTAGGGCTTATAAAGTGATGACATTTTCTTTATAATTCTTTTAAGAGAACAACTATTTTCCTGAAGAGATAAACTCCATTTATCAGCTGTTTGTTTACTCAAAAGTAGGATTTATGTACTAAGGCAGGATAGGCACATGAAATCTTCCCTTTTGTTTACCTATTCTAAAACTTACCAGTTCATTCCAAAAGTGATGACTTACAGGTAATGTGTATTGACTGCTTGGCTATCTGTGCTTTGCTAAGAGCTCTATGTGGATTAGATTATTTACAGTTCACAACACTTAAGAATACTTTACAGATGAGGAAATTGAGCCTTAGAGAGTTTTCAGTATCTTGCTCAAGACTTCACAGTAAGTTGCAGAGCCCATATTTGATCTCCGCACGTATTTTTACTGTAGGACGAGTTCTTAACTGTTATGTCACATACCTTTTCCCCATTCTGTATCTATATATGTTAAGTAAATGTCTCCATTCAAGTCATTCAATGGAGAGGACAAGATAGGGCGAAGTATAGAGTAATGTAGCGTATTGTTAGAAACCTCTATTTATGAATCTGTTAGTGGACTAATATGGAAAAGAGTTGTGCAGTTAGCTGCCTTTACAATCTGACATGGGCGGATAAGTTTTTGTTTTGTGATCGAGTATTCTATCATCAGACATTTTTTAATCATGTAAAACTCACCATCTACATGGTTTTACTTCATGTCTGAGTAGTTTTGCTTTATGAAAAAAATAAGATTTGATGTAAATTTGAGAATGTTTGAGAGATGAATTTTCATAAATGTCAATTTCCATTTTTCTGCTGTGCATTCCATTGGACCAGTGGGGTATGGATACCATTTGCTAATATTTGCTAGAGTGGGATCTAGATGGGTATGTATTCAGATAGAATGAGTTAATCTTAATGCCTTTAATTTGGGGGTTGGGGGTGGGCTTCTAGTCTTGTATGTACGTGTGATTACTTTCTTTGCTAATTTTATATACCATATATATTTGTATGCCCCTTTTCATTTACCTAGTTTCTTTGCCCATTCTTTAGAAGAAGGTGGGAGAAAATCAAGAAAAGACTTCTGACTTGTTATATTTTTGCTGCAGAATAGAAACTCCAGCAGCGAAAAGGTTTGCTAAGTGAAACTTGACTCAGCTCTTGCCACGATGCACAAAAGGGTTAAATTTAAAGAAAAATCCTTTTGCTCCCTGAAGCCAAAGCATTCTTTTAAAACTTTCACACGGAAGGTCTGGGAGTGTAGCCTAGAGTGTATAATATTTCTTTTGAAGTCTCAAGGTTTATCTGAACTGTATGGGATTTTTATGTTCTATTCCATTATACATTTGTTTTAACTAAACATAAAAACTTTAAAATTATCTTATCTCTTTGAGTGCCTTTGCCCCAAAATTAACATCAAGAGCCCAAGTCACTTTTCCAGTAATTGTGTATTTCTTGATGAATCTGTGTCCTTTATTAGTGCGCGAGAGCCCTAGCTTGATGAACTTTTTTGAAGATGGTGATTAACTGTTATAATTATTCTCCCATTTGTTATGAGAATCAATGTCAAGAGATAGAGGAAGGATATACAAATAAATATGGTAAATGTAATTTGCATGATAAAGTCTTCAAGAAATAGTTTTGGTGGTTTTTTGTTTGTTTGCTTTTTTACATATGTCCAATTCCTTGTAAGTATGCTTGAGTAAATCTTGAATTCGTTTCTTAATGTATGCCTTCTGCAACGTCTCTTGCTTACCTTCAGGTGAGAAGCCATTTAAGTGTGACCAGTGCAGTTACGTGGCCTCTAATCAACATGAAGTAACCCGTCACGCAAGACAGGTTCACAATGGGCCTAAACCTCTTAACTGCCCACACTGTGACTACAAAACAGCAGATAGAAGTAACTTCAAAAAACACGTGGAGCTACATGTTAATCCACGGCAGTTCAACTGCCCTGTATGCGACTACGCAGCTTCCAAGAAGTGTAATCTGCAGTATCATTTCAAGTCTAAGCATCCTACTTGTCCTAATAAGACCATGGATGTCTCAAAAGTGAAGCTAAAGAAAACCAAAAAGCGAGAGGCTGACTTGCCTGATAACAAAATCACCAATGAGAAAACAGAAACAGAGCAGACAAAAATGAAGGGGGATGTGACTGGGAAGAAAAACGAGAGGTCTGTAAAAGTGGAGAAAAAAGATAATGTTTCAAAAGAGAAAAAGCCTTGTAGTAATGCCTCAAGCCAAGTGACTACCAGAACTCGCAAATCGGCACTGGAAGCTAAAGAGATGGATGTGCACCCAGGAAATAATGCAGAAAAAAGCTGTAAAAGCAAGAAAAGCAAAAGGAAGACAGAAGCTGAAGCCCGTTCCTTACAAGAACCTGTGAATGATGAGGAACCTGTGACAAAAAAGAAAAAGAAGGCAGAAAGCAAATCCAGAAATAGTCAGGAAGTGCCGAAGGGTGACAGCAAAGTAGAGGAGAATAAAAAGCAAAGTATTTGCATGAAAAACAGTGGAAAGAAGAAAACTCTGAGAAGTAAATCATGTAAAAAAAGCGGCAAGCCTGCTCAGAGGAGGGCCACTCAGATAGAGCCTCCTCCTCCCATGGAGTCTGCTGAGGGGGGGCCTGTTCAGACGGAGCCTCCTCCCGCTGCCCCCCCATCTCCTCCCCCTCCCCTTGCCCCCGAGCGGCATGCTGAGGTCGAGGTTGTTCAGGCGGAGCCGCCGCCTCCTCCTCCCCTTCCCCCCCCATCTCCTCCTCCACCTCTTCCCCCCGGGGGGCATGCTGAGGTCGAGGTTGTTCAGAAGGGGCCTGTTCATGCGGAGCCTCCTCCTCCCGTGGAGCCGATCCCCAAAAGGTCTCCTCACAAAGATAATGGCAAGGAAAAGTCCAACATGCAGAGTGAAATGGCGCAGAAGGAGCAAGTCCTTATTGAAGTTGGCTTAGTGCCTGTTAAAGACAGGCAGCTTCTAAAGGAAAGTGCCGGTGCACAGGATCTCTTACCACCATCACCACCTCTGCCAAAGGAAGACTTAAAAGAGGAAGAGTCAGAAGACCAAAAATTAGTCCCTGCAGGCGAAGGACATAAAGAAGCTCCTCTTCAAAAAGTGGAAGCAGAAGAGGCAGATAAGAGTCTAGCTGGTCTTGCTGCTGTTACCAAGGCATCTGCCAGTATTTCATCCTCTGAACAAAACTTGACTATGCCAGAGGGTGAAACTTCAGATGGTAAACGTCAGGCTGACGCTATGCTTTGTGAAATGAAGATGGATGCTGATGAGAAGAAAACAGAGAATCCCCCCGGCAGAGACTCGGTGGTTGAAGAACCAGCTTCACCGCCACTTCTTCCTCTACCGCTAGAAAAATGTGAAGCAGTGTCCACAGCTACTGTGGCATCACCTCCTGTCACCGTGGCAGTAAATGAGTCTCAGGAAATGGATGAAGACGAAGGCATCCACAGTCACGATGGAAGTGACCTAAGTGACAACATGTCAGAGGACAGTGATGACTCTGGATTGAATGGGGCTCGGCCAGTTCCACAAGAGACTAGTAGAAAAAATGGAAAGGAAGCCTTGGCAGTCAAAGTGGCCGAGGGAGATTTTGTTTGTATCTTCTGTGATCGTTCTTTTAGAAAGGAAAAAGATTACAGCAAACACCTCAATCGCCATTTGGTTAATGTATACTTCCTTGAAGAGGCAGCTCAAGGGCAGGAGTAAATAAACTTTGGGCAAGGCTTCAGTTCTTAGTTTGTAAGGTCTGTGACATTTTGTATTCATTTGTAGTAGTAGACAACCTTTTGTTTTTAAGATTGCCTTAATTAGTATCCAATCTTGATTGTTAAGTGGCATTCTTTTCCTTAGGAATCCGTGTACCTATTGATGTACACATTTTAGCAAAGCCAAGGGAGTTAGTGTAATAAACCAGCAGACATCTAAATCTGTTAGCTTTTGCTTTTAATTGAACCCAGAAGGCCAAGGTGGTATTAGAGCATTCTATCGATTTGTTCAGCTATAACTTGTGAGTTTTTTCCTCATGTCTATCTTCCTGTTTCACGTTAGTTTATTCTTAGTTCCTTGTTTAGCTCTGTAAAAATTAGCATACTTAAATAGCAAATTACTTGAAGAATTTGCCTGCTTTATATAAAGTTAGCACTTTAAAATTGTTTTAGAGATGAGAAGAGACATTTAAATTGAAGAGAAATTCTCCCAACAATGGACGTTATATCAGTCCAGGTATTTACTTCCTGAGTTTTGATCAGTATATGTGTTTTGTGTATGTCAATCGTCATAAAAAGTGGTTTTGGTGGGGTTTTTTTTTTTTCTCGGTGCTTTAATGCCTTAAGATGTTGCACATTGTTGTTTTTAACCTATGCAGTTAAATTTTTTCTAGAAATAGCATTTGTGTTGTAACACTTTATATCTATATATGCATGTTTATTTTGACCTCTTTGGAGGGATGCTTAAGTCTTGTTTGCAAAAGAGCAGTTTTCTTTTCCCCTGCTGCAATTGTCTTTTTTGCAGAATATTAGTCTGTTCAAATTTGTGAGCAAATGAAAGATGCCGGTTCAGTCCATTGATTTTGATTTTAACATCTTATATCTATGCCAGAATCTGTATTTCATATAAGTTATTTATTTTAAATTGATGTGGTGAATCACAGCTCTCAGTTTGAACTTTACAATAAATAAACCACTAGGCTGCATACTGAATGGATTTTTATCTCAAGTACCAACCGTAAGTAAACTTTTGGCCTGTTTTAGTAGATTTACTTCCTAAATGTATGGTGTTAAATCGTATCTTAGAGGAAAACCTCTTCTCATAGATGGTTGGTGTTTTTATGGCTACTCGCTGAATAAAGAACTGTAATTTTTATCTGGAAGCTGCAAATCTGGAATTAGGAGGCATAGTTACTCCTTCAAGTTATACAGGATTATCAGTTTGTGAGATTCCAAAGCCATAGCAATTATGTGGAAAACCTAGGATGAGAAAGGGTAGTATGAGTGCTGGTAGACCAGCTGCTACTTCCTGTGAATTCAATGAAAAAGGCCTGGTGAAAGTTCAGTTCAGTCCAGATTAAAAAATCATACTTTCTCAGGGATGTCCTGGCTGTTCCCGGGACAGCCTTTTTCTACAGGTGAGGCCTCAAATGAATAGAAGCTATTCTGGTGTTCCTACAGGACCACTTTGTATGGAAAAGAGTATGTACCCCATATTTGTTAGTAGGTTCTTTGGCCAGTCACCAAAGAATATGAAAGACTCTAACATAGGTTTTTTTCCTTGCTGATAAGTTATTCATTACAGTAAAATAAAATATGATCCCAGTAGGGAACTTTGATTCCGATCCTCCCATGTTCTATTCTGAAGTAACCACTTTATATTTCATTTATTTTCTTTTGTCTGGTGATCTCTGAGGCAGGTTTCAGAGTTTGGCAATGCAACATGAAAGATTAGGAAAAGTATTAAAGTGTGGGTAGAAAACTTATTAACCTGAGAGTGAAATTTAAGGTAAAAGACATTTGAACCTTGGAATTGGCTGGGAGGCCAAAGATTTAAAGAAGCAGAAGATTTTCTCAAGACATGAGTAAGTTGTTTGTTACTGGTGTGTGTTTTGTTGAATTGTAGGTGAATTCTCAGCTCTGACAATCATTGTCAAACAGATCAATCTGCAAATATTTATGTTTTAAAACTTAAATTATAAAGCTAGTTAAACCTTTCTAACAACTAGATTTAATATTCATGGATACATTTTATGTTAAAAAGTTACCTTTTACAGTACATATGAAAATATTTGTGTTAAGTTCAAATTGGAGATTGGGAATCAGTTTGGGGAAGAGGTTTTGTGGATTCTTTGACACTTCAAAAGAAAAAAATATGACTTCTGGGGAATTGGACTAATTTTCTTATTTAGATTTAAAACTAGAATTCCAAAAACAAAAATGTGAAGGAAATTAAAACCCCTTATTATTAAAGTGATCTGTGAAAACATTGTTACTGGAAATTGAATGAACTTGAGGCCTTTCCTCCAGAAAACAAGGACTTGATTGTCAGGCCTATATTAGGTTCTGAACCTTAATGCCATGTATTTGTTCTTATTAAAAATTGTTTCATTGAAAAGTATATTAGTAATATGAACTTCTGGTCTAGTTGGGAGTTCTTCCATTTGAAAAATGTGCTATTTGCATGAGACTGTTTGAATCTTTTTGTTTTCTCAGTTTCCCCTCCACTGGATAGGATTGAAGCTAGACTTTTCCCTTTTGATAACAGAATAAAAAGTGAACATCTTGTTTATAAATTGATGTTTAGTATTAGAGTGAAAGTTGAAATACTTAGAATACATTATAAGCCTAATGCTAGGTAGCCTTGTAAAAATAGATCTCTTTTAACTATCTTCTGCACCTATATTCACGTTGCTTTTCAAGATATTTTAAGTTATATTTTTTTCCTCTTTTCAGAGCTGCTGCTTTGGGGCTCTTTTTTTTAAATTGAGGTGTAATTCACAAAGGGCTACATTTTATTGATAAGACTTCTTATAACTATTGCTAGATGTTTTGCTCTAGTCTTCCAGGAAGGGCCATTTTATTTTTTAGAGTCACTTCTAAAGTCATGTCCTTAATTTTGGGGACTCTTGCATCTGAGTGCTAATTCAGATTTAAGCCTAAGTAACCTCATTGCCTCTCACCCCATGAATGTTGACAATGGATGAAATACTTTGCTGTAGTTCTGGACTAAAATGCTGGGGAAGAAACTTAATTTTCTTTTTTGCACAAATCAGGAAAACAGCTACTGTGCAGAGTTTCCTTTTGACCTCAGCAGATGAACTGGACTGATAGTGTTAATTCAGATTTAAGAAATTATCTGAATCTTGGTTTGAGTTGATTCGGGATCTACATGCAATATTAACTAGATCGGATACCTTTTATATTTTCACATGTATACATAGGCTCTCCTCACCCTCATCAACATCCATTAGTTATTGAACTTTGTGAACTGGCATTGAAACATTACAACAATGTTTTGTTGCACCAGTTTTGTAAAGTTTTACAGTGCAATACCTGTTACTTTTCAGAGACAAACCAAAGGTTAATTTCTCAAGGATCTTGCTGTTTGCTTTAGCAGCATTTGATGGAGCATCTTTTTTATATATATATACATTTGTAATAGATGAAAAATAAACCAGATTGCAAATCCTTTTTTTTTTTGAAGCAAAACCATGTACCAGGTTTTTGGTCCAAATTGTGTAGGATAAGTTAAATTGCATTCTATTAACCCATATGAGTGTATTTCTGTATGCATAGTTATGTTGAAATAAAGTTTTAAAAAGCATTTTATGCCTTTGTTTATTTTTGGTACATCAAATGTCAAGGAAGCCAAATTTATTTGGCCGGAACTGCAAGTGTATTAATAATTCTCAAAATATTTTCCCCCTGATAACCTAGGTAAGTAGAAAGGTTGTGGAAGTCTATTTGGGGTAAACAATCCAGTGGGTAGTAGTCCAAATCCTCTCTTCCTATAATCTGCATTCTGGGAAGTGGATGTGGAGGTAGGGGAGAAACAACCTGAAGACAATTTTATAGGAAGTTTTATGTGGTAATATTTTCCAAACCACAGGTCCCCTTAACAGTTGTAATATACATGTCCATTCTCAGTAGCAGGCCTGGTATCAGTAAATTTTCACACGTAATTGGAAAAAGATGCGTTGAAGGGAAAATAAGATTAAGTTACATTGAATGTTCACTGAATGCTAGGGCAGTATTTTAAGGATTTTACTCTACTAGTGGAAGTCTGAGATGAAAGTGAAATCCAAGGGAAAGTGATAAGCCATATTGTAGTAAGGTTCTGCTTCCTTTGTTAATGGAAATAAACAGTTGTGCTTTATGTTGAAGGCTTAGGTATTTGTGGACTTGAGAGAAAAGGGAGAGTGAGTTGGAGAAACATCAGAACAACTGGATTGCATTCTGTCCTGATGCAGCAGGTGACCTAGAAGATCGTGAGTCAGGAAAGAACGCATATTTTTTGTTGAATTGATGAGTGATTCACCCTCTTTCCCCTCCAGCAAGACTTTATCAGCGAAAAGCAAAATGAATTTCCACCATTTATTTTATTGGCATGGTGGAATTGATAACAAGAAGTGTGAAAATTTCTGCCTAACTAAGGATATATGGGGAATTTATCACGAATATATAAATGTTATTGATGTGTGACTTGGTTTGTTACCCTCAAGTTACAAGTGTGTTTGGTTACAAGTGTGTTTCTCCAGTCCTTTGCTACTCCTTTCTCAGTCATCCATTTTACGTTTACCCTTTGGCCATGCTTGTATTCTGCTCATGTCTCACTAAGGGCTTGACCCTAGTTTGTAGGCAGAGTTAACGGTACGGTAGTATGAGCTCCCCTCCAAGAGTACTTCAGAGGTCTCGTCCTCAGCTCCATAAGGGCAGGTTGGTGAAGATGCTAAGGATAATGTACTGATCTCTGGTAATCGGGAAGTTTCAGTGTCACAAAATGCCTTTTTAAAGGATTTTGATGCTTGCTGTACTAAGTGCTTGGTTGGCCTTGCAGTTAGAGCTGGTTCACGATGGGCCTCTTACTACTGTAATTGGGCAAATCATTTTTAACTTTACTGAACCTGTTTCTTCATCCAGAAAATGGGGGCATATGGTACTTCTACCCATAGAGTGGCTTTTGAGTGTTAAATGCTTTTGTTGGTTTTTTAAATATTTTTTTTGTCTCTGCTGCATGGCTTACGGGATCTTAGTTCCCCGATCAGAGATTGAACCTGGGCAATGGCATTGGAAGCACCGAGTGCGAACCACTGGACCGCCAGGGAATTCCCGAGTCTTAAGTGCTTATTAAGCCCTTAGCCTAGTGCTTGGCATGTAGTTTTAGTATTAAGACCTTTTCCACTAGATAACAAAGCAAGTAAGTATCCTTAAATATATAAAGTGCTTCTTCTATTTGGCATCGATTAAGTTGTATAAGCCACCTGCTTCTCTTCCATGTCTTGCAGAATAGCTTTTAATGTTAAGGTAGTATGTGGGTTTTTGTGTCAGATGGTACTGTAATCTCCCCTAGAGTCAGAATGCTTTTGTATTCACTGCTTTACTCAAGTACCTAAAACAATATCTGGCCCTTAGAAGGGCAGATAGTTGATTGCCCAGGCCAAGGATTGTGTTTGTGGTGTTTTTCTGTGTGTGTGCTTCTCCTTAATTTCAACTAATTAATATACAATGATTGTTTTACTGTAACTTAAAAATTCTGGTAATACAGAAATCTTGGTTCATAGACTTCGGTATTGTCTGGATGCATTAGCAAGGCAAGGAGGAGAGTTCACCCAAGTAGCAGGAAATAGCAAGTCTTGAGAAAGCGACTTTAAGAAACAGAAATGTTTAAACTTACAGAGAAGTTGGAGGAGTGGTACCCTGAAATCTTGTGTACCCATTATTTGGATCCACCACTCACATTTTGCCTTCTGTATATTATGTGTGTCTTATGTGGTGGACCCCCAGAAATTAAGTTGTAGGCATACCCCTTCATCTCTGAATACTTCAGCTTGTATCTCCTAAGGATAAGGGCATTCTCTTGTACAATCATACTGTAAAAATCAAATTCAGGACTTTAATTGTGCCAAATCGCTTAATACTAATCTTTAACAATCTCCCTGTTCCTAATCCCTCATTGTATTTAGTTGTCACATCTCTTCAGTTTCCTTTAATTTGGAATAACTCCTTAGCATTCGTCCTTCACAGCATGAAGAGTTGGAAGCTGTTTAAAGAATGCTCCTTAATTTGGATTATTCTGATTGCTTCTTCATGCCTCAATTCAGGTTATGCATCTTGGCAGGAATAGTAAGTACTGGTGTATTACATCAGAAGGCACATGATGTCGTTATTGGTTGTGTTAATTTTTACTATTTGGTTAATGTGTTGTCTACCAGATTTCTCCACTAAGTTGTTATTTATTTCCCTTTGTAATTAACATTCTGTGGGATGATATAGTGAAATTATCTTCAACAAACCCAGTGATTTTAGCGTATATTGATTTTTTGCTTGAGTCAATTATATCTTTTATGGTAACTGATATTCTCTATCAAAAAGAGCTTTCTTTCCCCTTTCCCCATAGACCCAGGTTCTTGTTTCTGTGTTATCTCACAGTCATTTGTTTACCCCCATTCATCCTGTGGGGTTGGGGGAGGGTGCCCTTTCAGGCTCCCTAAATGAGACTCTCGTGAGACTATTACACTGAACGAACGACTGAAACTCAGATTTATCACATTTCTCTCTGCTTATCTTGTAACAGTGCTATAAAATTTATGAAAGCTTGATGGAATGCCTTAAGGATTAAGTTGTGGAAATTTACCAGTGGTCAAGATTCTACCACCAGAAGGGGCAATTTTAGAGAACAGAATCCTAATTCTTATATTGATTTTGAAATACCACACTTTTCATTTTTTTTTTGTGCTCTAATTACTTTTTAAAGATCACATAATGCACGTACAACTGCATACTTATAAAACTCAAACACGTTAAAATCTATCTTGACTAGCTCTCTTCCTACTAGTCTTCTTACTCTCATTTGTTTCTTAAGAATTAACTACTATTAATGGTTAATATTAACTCTTTACCTCCATATGTGTATGCATGTTAAATGCTTGATTTCTATGCATTTTACATAACTGAGATTATTGATACTCTGCAATGCGTAGAATTTGGAGATCTTTAGTCAGTATTTAGGACTATTTTCATTCTCTACAACTATCGCATCATGTTTTATTGTATGGATATATCTGGTTTTATCACTTTAATTATTGCCAAAATTGGTTGACACTCTGGAAGTACTTTGAGAGTGGACGCCATGTGAAGTGAGTGATTCAGGGAACCCATAATATCTTACAGCCTTACAAGTTATGTTTATACTTGTGTTCTTAAGATAGAACTTCTTTCAGGGCTTCCCTGGTGGAGCAGTGGTTAAGAATCCGCCTGCCAATGCGGGGGACACGGGTTCGAGCCCTGGTCCAGGAAGATCCCACGTGCCGCGGAGCAACTAAGCTCGTGTGCCACAACTACTGAGCCTGCGTTCTAGAGCCCATGAGCCACAGCTACTGAAACCCACACGCCTAGAGCCCATGCTCCGCAACAAGAGAAGCCACTGCAATGAGAGGCCTGCGCACTGCAAAGAAGAATAACGCCCACTTGCTGCAACTAAAAAGCCTGTGTGCAAGCAACGAAGAACCAATGCAGCCAAAAATAAATTTCAAAAAAAAGGTAGAACTTTCAGATTTGCTAATAGTAATCATGTCTTGCACTCTTGATGTTCAATTTTTTTTTGTTTGTTTTAACACAGAAGATGTATATATTCGGGATGTTTAATTTAGTGTTGCTTATAATAACAAAATGATGGATAACGTGTTCATTTAACATTCATCATTGATGTGGTAAGGGAGTGGAGATAGCCTAGATTTGCATCTGAATGGAGTTTTTGGTCATTTTAAATTTAGTAAAGTAATACACCCCCAGTTTAAAAAAACAAACAAACTATTCCTAAAAGATTTATGATGAAATCAAAATCCTACAGCCTTGTGTTCCCTCCTTTTCTCAGTCACGTAGCTGCTCTATGTATCAGACTCCTGAGGTAAATTTAAGTTAGCATCAAATTTCTTATTTGATAAATTTACAGTGGATTCTCTTCACCTAGGTTAGAATATATAGCATGTTATACTGCATTTTCCTCAAGGGGATGAACATGCTTTAAACTTGTGGTGGATGAAAGTGGCCACAGATTCTTTGCAGCCCTTCCTATCAGCTTGAGTCTGCGCTGCCATTGCGACTTGCTTTGACCAGTAGAATGCAGAAGAGTGACATTGCGCGATTTCTGAGTTTCAGCCTCCAGAGGCCTTGCAGCTTCTACTCTCATGCTTTTTCTGAACATGATGACCTTGTGAACAAGCCTGAACTGGCCTACTTTAGGATGATATTCTAGGTAGAGAGAGGGACCCATGGAAAAAGGTCCAGGTTTCTCACCTATTACAGCCATCGCAGCTGAAGCTTCTGACATGGACTGAGGTCTGTAAATGCATGTCCCCATAGAGCAGAAGAAACACTGAGCAGAGCCCAGATTAAACTGCCCAACTAAAGAGACAAATAGAAGCTGTTTCAAGTCACTAAGTTTTGGGGTGGTTAGCTGCTCAGCAACATATGTGGATACAAACCTAATTATGCCCTCAATCTGGTTAAAAAAGAAGCGTTTCCAATTGACAAATGAGTAACTGTACCTAGAAGTTACTGAAGCCACGCTGAATGGTAGAGTTGGTGGGTTAGTGGGACTGCTAAGCATTGTTTTCTTTTATTGAACAGTCTTAGCCAAGTCCCTGTGTTGCAGATCTTCAACACATTCCTCAGAATTAACTTTATGTAATAGCCTTAGTTGTCCAGTGAAAAACACATTTTCTTTAGCTAGTGCTTCAATAAAATACATCTTTCATCTGATATTTTAAGGGACAGTCGTCCCCATTTTTCTAATTTTCCTTCCTGTTGAATATTTAACCATAGTTTAAAGTCAAAGACAGGAAAAAAATCTTTTTAGGCCAGATGTTAAATGCTGAGGAAAACTGGAGATTAATAAAAAGCCTTTAAGTGGGCAACCAGGATCCCCTTTTAGTGAAAGTAAGATGTGAAAAGGAACAGGAAACAGGATGAGTGCTACACAAGTACAAAAGACAAGGCCACTTAAGTTCAGGGCCAAATTTTGTTTTTGAAGCTATTGGTTTTGTGAATAAATATGGACCACCAGTTCTCCTATGTCACTAATAGGATCAGGATTTTAAATAGGTTTCTATTTTAGGATAGTTTAGTGATCTAATTCTTTGGATGTTTGCATTCCAAATTTCCTGTGTATGTAATTTCCTATTTTCTTTTCTTTTTTTTTTTTTTGCGGTACGCGGGTCTCTCACTGTTGTGGCCTCTCCCGTTGCGGAGCACAGGCTCCAGACGCGCAGGCTCAGTGGCCGGGCCCAGCCGCTCTGCGGCATGTGGGATCTTCCCGGACCGGGGCACGAACTCGTATCCCCTGCATCGGCAGGTGGACTCTCAACCACTGCACCACCAGGGAAGCCCTCCTATTTTCTTCATCAGGATTGTGGGTTAGGATCTCCACTCATGCTGTGATCTGTCCGTGGTACTTGACAAAGCTCACTAGCAATGTGAAAAGATTCCCAGCCAGCTATGAAAGCACTTTCGTTTTAAAGCTGCCTGAGATGGTAAGACAGCATGGAAATCACAGTGGGACACTTGTTTAGGTTTGGGCAGCATTGCTGAAGTAAGACAGCAAGGGTGCAGCACACCGCGTGCGTGCGCATGCGCGCACACACACACACACACACACACACACACACACACACACACACACACCAACTCTGAGGAATTGTTTTTAGGAATATTCTTCTCAGGCTGGAATTGTATATGGGAGGATTCAAAGGAAATTAGGAAGGGTCAGTAACACAGAGTTTACAAGAAAATTGTGTCATTACCTTCTTTGGAGGTCTTCAAAGTGGTTTTCTTTTCTAAGATAACACATTTCCCTCCTAAGGTTGAAAAGTTCTCGCTTTTAGATTTGTAATGGATTCTAGTAAATACAGGAAGTATTGTTGGGTGGTTAAAAACCTGGGTGCTGTTGGAACTTTTCTGTCCTGATTATGATGGTTGTTAAATGAACCTATATGTATATTAAAAATCCATAGAACTGTACATTGAAAGGGGAAAAAAAAAGTCATTTTTACTGTATAATTAAACCCACAGGGTACTGGAGCTTGTGTTTGAATCACGGCTCTGTCACTCATTAGTTGTGTGACCCTGGGCAATTACTTTTACCTCGGCTTCATCTCTAAATACAGGTAATAATAGTATATACCTCCTACATGGGGTTTTTCTAAGGATACAGTTAACCTATATAAAATGCTTAAAACAGTGCCGGGCTCATTGTATGTGCTAAATAAGGGCTAGCCACTAGTATTATTATAAGAATGTAAGGAATTAAAAGAAGCTATATGGGCTATCATGTGATCATAGCAGCTAGGAATAGTCTCAAATACAGCTATCTTAAGGTATTGCATTTAGGCAGGACGGGAAGAAACCCTAGAAAAGTGTCAGTGCTACTAAGCAAATTTAAGTCTGCTCTATTGCTATTTTTCAGGGAAGGCAAAAAACAACACCCCAAATGGAAAAGTCCTCTCGTTCTAATTCATTCATTCCTGCACTGAATGCTGGCTGTTTTCCAGGGAATTACTGAAAAGAGAGGATCTTGGCAGTCTCTCATGTCCAAAATTACCTGATGATGTGTTCTCTAGCACATGTGTCTCTGTGTGGCCTCAGTTTTCTCAGATTTACCAATGCTCCCGGCCAGAGGTACTGACTGTGATTAAGCATCATACCTGTTGCATCTACCAGTGAGAATATTATGACCAAATTCTTCCACTAGGTTGATTAGCCAGAAGGTAAATTCTGAGAATTGTTTGAGAAGCAAAACGAAGCTTCTGCAAAACAGGAACCTGGGGCTCCAAGCCATGGGTATATTAAGTATGCTCTTAGGTATATTCAGATCATGAAACTCCTGTACTAAATGAGAGAATATCGATGGTCTTTGACATGAAGGGGAAAAGTGAGGCATCATTCCTATATGTTAAAACGTTAATTTTTTTTTTTTTTGCGGTATGCGGGCCCCTCATGCTGTGGCCTCTCCCATTGTGGAGCACAGGCTCTGGACGCGCAGGCTCATTGGCCATGGCTCACGGGCCCGGCCGCTCCGTGGCATGTGGGATCCTCCCAGACCGGGGCACGAACCCGCGTCCCCTGCATTGGCAGGCGGACTCCCAACCACTGCGCCACCAGGGAAGCCCCTAAAATGTTAATCTTTAGCCATTCCCACCCACTACAGGGCATCAGTGGGGCAGACAACATGACAGAGACATTAAGAGCAGGCAGAGGTGCTATCTATTGGATTCACGTGAGTCTGAAGTTTTGTTTTTATTGTTTAAGCACTACTCTTTGACAGTTGAAAGAAAACAATCCCCCGGGGAGGAGGAGAGCTGCCAAGAGAAAATGGAACATTCTGAGAAAGAATGGAAATGATTCTATTGCTCCACAAGACAGAGCCAAGTGGGAGGGAAGCCAGGGTAAATGGTCAGAGGCCATCGACAAAACAGCTCGCCTCAGCTTCAGTGCTGGGTGCCTACTCAGTGATTAACAGCTCTGCCATGTCTGGCACAGCTGGAGCTCCAAGTTAGTCATCTGCAGGAAACTAGCCTTGATTTCCATTTTGCAAAAAGCGTCTGAGTGATCAAGAAACACAAGCACACAGGATTGCATCTTGTGCTCCACTTCTTGGTTGTCATGGGAAGTGTCCCAAGTATCATAAACACATTTAGACTCTGGGGAACTACACAGTAAAGCCCTGATGATTGGTAGGGCTTGCTGTTTATGGTAATTAAAAAAATACAAAATGTGTTAAGCTTCACTTTGTAACTTTGAAGAAAATGCTGCTGTTTTAAAGGTGACGGCAGGGTTGGTGGGAAGAGAGATGGGGGTACTTCAGCCTCTGTCCTGTGGATAGGAGGGGGCTGTCCTGACACCTTGCCATTAATTTCTACCCTTTACTAATTCTTGCATGCTGCCACAGTGTAAATGATTAGTGATGGAAGGGCAGTCTTCGCACTTAGATCAATGGATTAATAAGTGTCAGTAAGCTGGGCTTCCCTGGTGGCGCAGTGGTTGAGAGTCCGCCTGCCGATGCAGGGGACACGGGTTCGTGCCCCGGTCCGGGAAGATCCCATGTGCCGCGGAGCGGCTGGGCCCGTGAGCCATGGCTGCTGGGCCTGCGCGTCCGGAGCCTGTGCTCCGCAACGGGAGAGGCCACAACAGTGAGAGGCCTGCGTACCGCAAAAAAAAAAGAAAAAAAAAAAAGTATCAGTAAGCTGACTTAGAAACCAACACAGTAAGAGAACTTTCTTACAGCAAATCCGCTGTGGATCAGTTGGATAGACCGGCAGTGATCCTGGGCTGCATTAGGTTGGCAGAATGTAAATTAATAGCAGATTCTAGCAGCAGTTCACTGTCTTATGCTCAGAGTGCCTTTTCCTTTTTTGTCTGAGGTATTGTAACCACTCTTTCCTGGCTTTCCTGCCTGTTTTTGCTGAGAATCATAAAAGGTGAGGACTGAGAAATATATAGTGTAATTCCCTCATTTTATAGATGAGAAAATGATGACCCAAAGAGACTGATATAACCAGGGAAACTGAAACTTACTTAGTAAATTGCACTGTTTGAAACTGCTAGCAAGGTACATTGGAACATTTTTTAGATACGCCTCGGTCAAAACGTAACCATTGAATTTTAGAGGTAAGAGAAACCTGAGAATATAAGTTATGAACATTTACAAATGGAATCTTTGCTGGTAGAGAGGTGTAAAAGCCTAGAGAGAAGATAAGGAGGGAGAAATGTTCTGCTCTCTAAAATACATTATAAGTTTTCAGGGTAAATACAGCATCAGTTTTGGGGTTCTGTATTTTTCCACAAATGCCAAGTTTACCATATTTTCTTCATTTAATCTAAAGATTCAGGCCTAAGCTCCAAACTATGAACAGTACATAGAAATATAATGGTCACAGCTTTAACTTGTAAAATTAACAGTATTTTATTCTCTCCAAAATCATCTAAAAATCGACTACCAATCATTTTCTCAATTTGGGAAGCTACCGCCCTCTAGAGGGTGGGTCTGGAAACGTCAGGGGTACTTCTCAACTATCACGATGAGGGATGGGGCTGGGAAGTTGCTCCTGGCCTTTCATATCTGGGAAGGATGCACATAAAGAACTACCTTCCCCAAGATGTCAATAGTATTCACTTTGAAACTCAATGAAAGTGAGATCTACAGAGTTTTGACAAGTTGCATTTTAAAACATTGACCATTTATCCTACAATGACTTACTTAGAAGGGAGCTAGGGTGTACACGTTGACAGAGACCATGGGACTATTGAGAAGTTCATGCTAAACCTGAGTCCATAGGAAGCTCATAGATCTGCGTTTCAGGCCACCTTACTCCACGAGCGTTTATCTCAACATTGGGATCTGGGACTTGACTGGCCAGTTCATTGTCCACAGCTCTAGTGCCACTTACTCATTTAGGAATACATAAAGGTAAAGACTTCTGACTGATGTAATGTTATACAGTTTACAGGCAAATGTTGATAAAATGGTTAAAGTGCTCTGATCCTTGCAGAAGAAACTGAATGCCAGAAAAACATAACATGAATTCTTTTCTAAGATTTTCAGGCCCTTTTAGATTATGTAAGAGAAACTTCCACTTGTTTTCCAGTTTCCATTCTCCCTTTCTTCCCTTAAGTAATACAAGTCCGAAATCCCCATTTCCCTCTACATCCTCCAGCTTCCCCATGGCGGGTGTGGCCATGTAAGTGTTGACCAATGGACGCTGTGATGTGGGCAACTTCCAGCACTTCCCCCTTCTTTTCAGTAGGGGAGCTGCATGTTCTTCACTCTCTTCTCTTTTTGCCATTGCGAAAGGATGACAACTTGAGCAACCACCTTAGACCCAGAGATGGAAGCTGCGGCATGTTCCCCCGGTGGGGTCCCTGGATGACTCTGTGGAGCAAAGCCACTTACTCGCTTTTATCTCATTTCAGCCCATGTATTTTGGAGACATTGATTTTCTGCCATTTTTTCATATGCCAACTGCTAAGCTGCTCTCTCAACTAGACTCCAAATTAGAAATGCCATCTGGTTTCAAAAAATAGTAGTGGGAGAAACCTGAGTGTAACAGAACTCCATTTTAGGTATATTTGAACCATAGATACACACATATACATACCCTACCAAACAATAACTTGTGTTTACAAACTAAATTCATTAAAAAGAGGCACGGTCCTTGGTAGCTTAAAAAGGGTGGCAGAAGGTTTTATTATAGCAATATTTAATGCAATGCAATATATACAGTATGTTCTATATCGTTAATCTTCAATATAAACAGGTCAGCTTCAAATATTTATCTTTTTTTCTTTTTCTGCAGATTGTACACAAGGGCAGGAGGCTTTTTGGTTTTATAGGCCACGCTTCTCCGGACGCGCTCTCCTTTGACGTTAACTACATGTGGCAAGAGTGGGCGCCGGACCGTCAGAACTGTTCCTTGAGGTGTGTAGCCTCGGAGGTGCAGTTTGTCCTTAAACTGCGGCGTTACTGCTACCCAGCCTATGCAAGAACACGCAGAACACAGGTGGTGTTAGCAACTATCTTATTAAAAACACCAAACACAGCTCAAAATGGAAATCCAAGGGAGGCTACTGCTGTCTTTCACTCTATTTTTTAAAAGCATACAATGCATTTGTGAAAAGGTACAGATTTATTTTCAGAGTAGGTTACATCTTATGAATAACCTAGTATGTATGTATTAAAATATTCAGCTTATGTCAGTTAAGGCATATCTGTATAAAAATATACTAAAGGTCAGTAAGGCTACTTTATTCACCTTTTAAAAAGTGCTTGGTGTAGGGACCTCCCTGGCAGTCCAGTCGATAAGACTCCGTGCTTCTATTACAGGGGGTGCGGGTTCGATCCCTGGTCAGGGAGCTAAGATCCCACATGCCGCATGGTGCGGCCAAATTAAAAAAGAAAAAAAAGTGCTTGGTGTAAAATTACCTGCAGAGGAGAACTTGATGTCAGCCACTGCTTCAGATTCCCCAAGTCCTTCATCTAATGTGATGTCTTCAGCCACAAGAGGAGGAAATCCTGCCATTCTTTCTTCTCCACCCATTGGAACCTTCCACATTGGGAGGAGATGAAGATATTTGGAGGTTCAAATTAAACCCCTGATAACTCTAATATTAAGTAAGGCACTGATAAGATAATACTCTACAGGTATCAAGAATAAAATCCTTTTAAACATTCAACTGTTGAAAAAAACCCAAATCACACTTCTAGGTCAAATGAAAAGCCCAGGAGCTCTGTGATGGATGAAGCCTATAGATCCCAGTGACAAGGGCCCCATGTGGGCATCCATCTGGTGGTAACCTCCAGACACCAGAATCTTGCTTTATTAGCTTACAGTTTTTACAGTCCTCCATAAAGCTTTAGACACGATAATTTTGGGCAATTAAAGCAACATCCTTCCAAATACCTTAGTTCTTACAGGCCTGCCTGGACACAGAGATTAATCCCTGCCTCATCACCTCTCAAGGGTACATGGATAATGGGTAAGATTCAGCTTCTATGTTTACAGGTGTTTCCATGAATTGGAAGTAACTGGATAATAATTTACCTGTTTATTAACAGATCTCTCTGTGTTTAGCACTAAGGACACAAAGATAGCTATTACAGTATGTTCTGTATGGTCCCTACCCCCGAGGAGATGAGAAGGTGGAAACAGCAAGTAAATAAATTACAAGGTAAGAAACGTGATGAGAGGCATCTACTAAGTACTGTGATTGTGAAGGAAGTAATGAACATGGTTTGGTCAAGGAAAACATTAATGAAGAACAGAATTTGAAAAATAGATTAAAGTTATTCAGTGGGAAGGTATCCTGGGTTAGTATCATGTACAGACACCGAAATTCGAAAAAGGATGAGTTCAGAGAACTGTAGTTTAACTGTGCAGAGTATGTTATGTGTGTGTGTGCATTAGTGATGAGGCTATCAGTTTAGACTTCTCTCAGTAATGTGGAACTACCAAGGAATTATAAGCAGGAAAGAGAAAAGAATCAAAAAAGAATACTGTGGTCTGCTTTGTATTTTGGAAAAATCTGCATAGTGCAGGGTTTCTCAACCTCAGCACTATTGACCTTTTGGGCCAAATAATTCTTTGTCTCGGGAGGCTGTCCTGTGCATTGCACAATTTTTAGCAGCCTCTACTCAGCATCCACCAAGTTGTGAAAACCAAAAACGCCTCCAGTCTTTGTCAAATGTTCCCTTGAGGTAAGAGTCAACCCTGGTTGAGAACTACAGCTGTTGTGGGGTGAGGGTGGGCAGAAGGCAGTAAAACTGGGAGCTGGGAAAATACCTCAAAACAGGATCTCAAAACAGCCTAAAGAAAGTAGATTACAGTTTGGACTATGAGGCTGGACTCAGTGATAATTAGGAGGCAGGATTGACTTTGACTTGGGAGGTGAGTAAGAAAACCAGAAGGCAAGGATGAGCCACAGAGCAGCCCAAGAAACCATTTGTATTACACCGGGAGAGAAGCCTCAGTATTGTTTTGAGAATTATCAGTGAGTCTACTCTGAAGACTACACAGATGCATGGGGGTGGAGCCCTACCCTGAAAATCTCACATGTCTCTGGAGTATTAACTTTAGGGCAGTTATTTCGATGGAGTTTTAATTTCACTCTGGCTTTCTTAGGAAATCCAGAGAGAAAGAAGCATTTACTTCCCAAGTCAGGTTGGTTTTATCCTTGTTGAAGGGCGGGTGTGTATTTTGTGTTTTGACTTATTTTCAGTTGTATGAGCATTAACTAATGGTAAATCACCTCTGCATTGGACGTACCCGCTATTTTTGCAGTAGGTATGTCCCATAACCTTCATCACCACAAATACTTACGAAGCAGTGACAACAGTCCCCTTGCACTTGATCTTCTCCACAACCTCGTGGTGTAGGTACAACAGAGAGAGGTAAAGGAAACTTACCTAAAGTCACACAGCTTCGTTAAGTGGTGGAGCAGAGCAGGATTTGGACCCAGCCTGGCTCCAGAGATCTTAACTATCATACATTACACACCAGCCACCAGTGTGTACCCATGTCTGGTTAAAAGATCTGTAAACAGGCCCCATTCAGTCTCTGGTGAACTTGGAACAATTTCAGTGGCATAGAAAGGGCACAACAGGGACTGCAGAGCATGGGACGTGAGGAGTAAACTTGATTGTAAAGAGGAGGAATGAGCGGGACACTGAGTTTTGTTTTTTAAAGATTAGAGAGGGGGACTTCCCTGGTGGTCCAATGGTTAAGACTCTGTGCTCCCAATGCAGGGGGCCCAAGTTTGATCCCTGCTCAGGGGACTAGATCCCACATGCATGCCGCAATGAAGATCCCAAGTGCCACAACTAAGACCCAGCGCAGCCAAATAAATAAATATAAAAAAAAATAAAGATCAGAGAAATTTTAACACACTGCTTAACAGGTCAAAGGAAGGAGCAAGTAAAGCAGGAGAGGCTTTACCTCTTAATCCCAGGCACCTCTAAGTGCCTGGGATTAAGAACCTGGGAGGAGAGCTTTTTCACTCATACAAGGGCTTCTCAACTCAGCACTTCGCATGTTTTGGACCTGATAATTCTGTGTTGTGAGGTGCTGTCTTGTGCATTGCATCATGTTTAGCATCATCTCTGGCTTCCACCCACTAGATGCCAGTAGCATCACCCAGTTGTGAGAAAATCTGTAACTTAGAGCTCTTCACTCACAGTATACAGCACAACTTTCTGCAATGATGTGACCGCTGGGCAGTTGAAAAGTGGCTAGTGCAAGGGAAGAAGTAAATTTTAAAGTTTATTTCATTTTAAATAGGCACATGGGCCTACCGTATTGGACAGTATGACCTAGAGAAAACCCAGCTCTGTCACTATTCTAGGATCGGTCCAATCCAACATCCCTTTTCTATAGGAGCCCACCTCACAAATATAATAAAATCCTCAAGGTGAACAAGGTCAGGGGAGAGCTAGCTGATGGTGTAACAAAGATGGTTCTGTCCAACAAAGGCATTTTTAGCAGGGTCGTGGGACTACCACAGGGTGTGTTAACCTAACTATGCAACCATCAAAGCGTGTTGTCTCACCTTAAGTAACGTATGACCCCCGTGCTTCTGATATATAGTGTCTGCCTTGTCCAACGAAGTAATGTGAACGGGAAGGAAGTTGGAAGCCACAACCGTAAACCAAGCTGACTGATTTCCCTTAAGAAAGGAAGAAGGAACTTATTTTATATAATGAAAAACTTGCAAAACCAGCACATTACAAGGTTTGATTAAAAAAAAAAAAAAATGGGGGAATTCCCTGGTGGTCCACTGGTTAGGGCTCTGCACTTCTACTGCACGGTGCACGGGTTCGATCCCTGGTTGGGGAACTAAGATCCTGCATGCCGTGCAGTGCAGCCAAAAAAAACAAGGTGGGGGGGGCAAAATATGGTAGAATACTGCATTTCACCCACTTATATAAAACTATGATTCCTTCCATAGGTTTGTTGATACTTAAAAAAAACAAACATCTATTATAAAAAACAAAAGAAAATACTGTCTGCTTTAAGCGTCCCTGTGTAAAGTTTGGTTTAAAATGTTAACATTCTATGGTCTCTATGGAAATACATAAGGTTTTAAGTGTGTAAGCCTAAATTTCCAACAAATTATGAACAAACACAAAACCAAGAAGTGTGCTAAGGCAATGGCTTGCAGGTTGCATTTAGTGTTGTTGGACACATCCATGTTTCATTTTCCATTTTTCTCCTCACTTTGGTAAAACGGGGATCAATTCTATAGATGCTCTAAAATCTCTGAGTGATGCTATGTAAATGAATACCAAACCCAAAAACACATCTATAAAAGTATACACATCATGGAATATAAAGAGCATGGAATTTATTTAATGCATATTAACCCTGCACTTAAAGGTACGACCTCTGATTTCCATGTAAGACAATACCACAGGAGAGGGAAAGTATCTTTGCTTAATGCCAAGCTGTATGGGGCACTCGACTGCCTACTGAAGATACAGTTTTTTAAGACCTATTACTTTTTTTCCCCCCATTTCATTATCCCAGGTTTTTACTATAGACATTTTCAAACACACACAAAAGAATAGTATACCAACCCCCACATAGTCATGACCTGGTTATCAACATTTTGCTAGTCTTGATTGTATATCTGCTTCCTTAAAGTAAGTCCCAATACTAAAGTCATTTTTCAATGGTACGGACTTTCCTTACCTTCAGAAAATCTATGCGGCCTATGGCACCCAAAAATAGAACCATTCCTGGTTTAAGCACGAAAGTTCTTGGAACAATGGAATGTGTTGGCAAAACAATATTTACTTCTTTTTCTGTTAGAAGACTTAAAATCTATAAAGCAGAGGGCAGATTTTTAGAGAATTACTTTCAATGAACGTCTGATATGTCATGCTTTACCTGTAGGATAAAAAGTTATTATATATTCCAGGCTTCACAATAAATCAAAGTATGTATTTTAGAATTTTCTGCACATAAAATTCATATATTCTTTCTAAATGAATCAATTTATAGATGGCTTTACTCTTGTTTTACAACTTAATCTTGAGTAATGGCAAAATAACTTTACAGGAATATGAAACAGCAGCATCCTCCGAATTCTGTCAAATTTGCTGTGAACTGAAAACACTGATGATTCAATCCCAGGAGAAAAAATATGTTCTCTCGTCAAGCCTTCTAGGGAGCAGTAGTTTTCAGATAAAGGTAAGGTAAGGTAACGTGCTATATTCTGTCCTAGTGGCAGAATTAATGCATGCATTAAATGAAAATGATCACCCCGTTCTTGGAGCAGGCAAAGAGCTTGAAGAAGCTTTTCTAAATTCCAGTCTTTGGTTTCCTTATTTCCTCCAAATACTCAGCAAAAAAAATGAGAGAAAGTTATGAATCCTGTGGCTTCTAAGGATGAAGAGTTCTTAAATAGACTAGAGAAAATGGAAAAGAAAAGCCAGGCGGTACAAGATTCTGGTAAGACTTAGGGAATCAAAATCTGATTTAAAAATTTTTGAGAAAGTAAAAAATGGCCAGAAGTCTTTTGTGAACTTGCTTCTTAAGAAAAATAACAAGGAGATAACAAAATATGTGATATCTAGGGAGAGTCACAAGAGAATACGTAAGGGGGCTGTGAGTAGTTTTCTTCAGTATTTGTGCTTGAAAAAGCACATTAAAAGCCATGTGCAGTAAAGAAATATTTTAACTCTTTTAGCAGAGACCCTAATACTTCACAGTAGAGTTCCTTGGTTCAGTTTGGGAAACACTGGTTCAAGGCATTAAATAAATATATCAATAAACGGGCAGAAAATCAAACTGCCTGAGAGAACTCTTATATCTAAAAACTTGAGGGTCTCACTGCAAATTAGCAAATCTGAATTTGCGAGTTAGCAAAGTCTTGCCTTTCTGACTAATTGACAAGAGGATATACATGACTGAAGTAACTGCTATCCCTGACCTAACTGAGCCTAAAACTGAAGAATGAGTTGGTGAAGTTAAAGTGATAGAACATTACTAGGAAGCACTACAGTTACTCTGAAGTTCTGGATTGCTAAGGAAGTAAAAACTGGACACAATTATTCTAGGAGAGAAAAAAAAGGTACATCAAATTCTGAGAATGAAACATAAGTGATTCTGATGAGGCAAAGGAAGGAAAAGTATTTAAGAATCTAATGTTGTTTCATAGGGATATACAGAGATAACGAGGTGAATTAGAACCTGGTCACTAACCAGATTCAAAGGAAGCTGATTAGTGGATCTGTTGAAAGGCAGTATCCTGGATACACACTTGATTCAGTCAATGACTTGGATAATGATCAAAACTGCAAATGAGGGCTTCTCTGGTGGCACAGTGGTTAAGAATCCACCTGCCAATGCAGGGGACACAGGTTCAAGCCCTGGTCCGGGAAGATCCCACATGCTGTGGAGCAACTAAGCCTGTGTGCCACAACTACTGAAGCCCGCGTGCCTAGAGCCCGTGCTCCGCAGCAAGAGAAGCCACCGCAATGAGAAGCCCACACACTACAACGAAGAGTAGCCCCTGCTTGCCGCAACTAGAGAAAAACCACATGCAGCAATGAGGACCCAGCCCAGCCAAAAATAAATAAATTAAATAAATTTAAAAAACAAAAAAACTGCAAATGAATAAAAGGTTCTGAGATATAACAAATATGTAGGATATAGGCTGAATTTAAGATAAAATAAAAGTTGCCTGGGAGATCCTGCAACTGGACTAAAAAGATATACAAGGGCAAGATAGGTAGAGTTGATCCTATTCTAAATTAGGTTCATCTGAGGGCACTTACATAAGAAAGTTAGTTCTTTGTGTCATACTTTCAGGAACAAAAACAAATTAGAATTCATTCTGGAAAGGGTCCTTTTTTCATAACCTGTTCTCAGAATAGCTATAGGAAATGAAGACAGACCATCTGGATTATGTCAGCACAGTAAGTGCTCCATGTTTGTTGGCTGAACTAATGAAAGAGAAGAAAAGGGTAGAGTGAGGAAGAGAGAGGATATTATACTCTAAAACATTTCAATGTCTGGCAAAGGGAACTAGACATATTTGTTCCATACACCTTTGGGGAACAATAGGTACAAATTACAGGGACACTGCTTGGCTCAATATAAAGAGCAGGGTTATCTTGGGAGGTGAGGTGACACTGCTTCAGCTGATGGTGAGTCACTCCTTCAATTCAAGGTGGATGCACCTCCTGGTGCACATGTTATAGAGGGAACTCAAGCATGGAAAAGGTGGCTGGACTGCAGTGATATTTATGATTTCTTCCAACCTCAAAATCTAGGATTCTGTAAATGTCTTCCTAACTAAGGTAACAACCACAAGGATAGAAGTAGGTTGTTAGCAGTGACGTCTACCAAATGGCATACAGTACTTGATGGCATATAGATTCATCCCTGAAACGCTTCTATGCATGAATCAGAACTGAGTCTAAAATGAAAGGATACCTTTTTTTCTGCCAATTAAGACAGTACTCTTGCAATTGAAAGTTAATGTTTCTAAAAGACATTAAATACCTACACAATTTTCTTTTGTAATTCCAGGGGTGTCATAAAACCAGTGGGCATCTTTCACATCTTGTGGGGTCAGTTCTACTCGTTTGGTGGATTTATCTGCAACCATAACAGGTTCATTTCCCATGTCAAAGGCAAGTGAATCGGCATCAAACTCAAAGGCAGCTTTATTCTTCTGTTCTTCTGAATACAAGAATGTTCTTCCAACTCTTCCTAGAACAAGTTATACTGAAGTTAGTAGTCACTCCTTTAAAGCTTTTGACTTGAGACAGGTAGTTCTTAAGTTTGCCTCGTAGAAGTTACTAGGACTAACAATGGTGTTTGGAAGGAAGTGAGACCACAATGATACTTTTGCTTTATTTCTAAATGCAGTGGGAGTCGGACTCTTGCATTGATCAAGTATGTGTGGCTGGCTGTGCGAAGGGGGAGAGTGTTGGGAATCAAACTGTTTTTAGTAAAGAAAGGTTGTAAAGAGATACCAAGGAAAGGGGGACAATCCAATTTAAACCTGCTGCAGGTCAACAACTTGTACTGGTGTGTAAGGAGGGGGCTGGTATCTTAGTGAAAATGCTTGTTGCTGACAATGGCCAGAGAGGCAGTTATTTGCATTTCCTTTCCTGGATTTCTCCAAGTATCTACTGTCTCAATTTTCCCAACACAATGAATTCTGGGTTTCCAAACAGTAGCCTTGCCTCTAAAAGGCCTCTATGTTCCAGAAAGAGGGAGTGTCTCTCCCCACAAAAACTGGCTAGCTCCAGAGAGCTCTATTTCAGGTTGTTCTACAGAAAATTTTTGCATAGACCTAAGGAAGAGTTTTCCTACAGAAGATGCTTACCTACTACATAACCATGCTTTTTCAAGAGATTAAGTTTATTTTGTTCTTGCTGACTAAGATCTTCTTCTGCTTCAGTTGCATCTCTTTTAAGCCTTTTTTGCCTTTGAAACATTCTGTAAGGAGTTGGGTTACAAATAGGAAACTTCAGAAGGTTTAATGTAGTACCTGAAATACCAAAGAATACATACATTCTTATAAACGTTGTACAAGAAAATGGAATAAAACATTTATGAGGATCTACACTGTCTTGGATACTGTGATTATTTCTCTTAACTTTCATGACAACCCTCCACAAAATTATTCTTACTTTACAGATGAGGCAATAGGTTCAGAGATTGGCCCACAAGCTCAACCAGGATTTGCATGCCAAATCTACAGGCCTGATCTTTTTCCATCTTCTGCATACTCCTAACCGGTATAAAAGCACTTCTGTGTATAAGTCAACCAGTGTCCCTGACAGAGAAGTACAGCTTATCAAGCAAAGTTCAACACTGGTTTCAAAGAATCAAATGAAGTAGTTCGCTTTGCCAACTATTAGATACAAACAGGTCACAGAAGGACCCATTTTGCAATTACTACAGACGTTTCTTAAAGTCACAAAGTTGATATTTCTTTGCAACAAAGCCACATATATTGCATTAGTGAATTATTCAAATGTTAAATCTGTATAGTACTCTCCTGACTAAACTCAAGATATGAAGAGTGAGACTGAAGAGTGGAGGGAGGTTTAGAAAGTAAAAGGACTTTCTGGAGAAATATACAAAGAACTAAAGTTACAAGGGAAACCTCCAAGAGAGCAGACACTGCTTTGTCCCCTGGTTCATCTACAGTGCCTAGAACAGTGACTGGTACCTAGAAGTACTCTAATTATTTCTATTGGAAAGTTACTAAAACACGTACTGAATTTCCAAGCATTAAACTGACACAAAAGAGAAATGTGACCGAAGTAGGTAGAGAATTTTTAAAGGAAGCCTCCAGCCAGCCCCTGGTGTACATTAAGGAAGGATATAGGACTAGGTGCCTGCACTACGGTCAGACTTCCAGCTTCTCAGAAAACGAAGGAGGGTACTTCCGTGGTGGTGCAGTGGGTAAGACTCCACGCTCCCAATGCAGGAGGCCTGAGTTTGATCCCTGGTCAGGGAACTAGATCCCACATGCATGCCACAACTAAGAAGCCAGCCTGCCGCAACTAAGGAGCCCAAGTGCTGCAACTAAGGAGCCTGCTTACCTCAGGACCAGGCACAACCAAATAAATATTTTAAAAAAATAACGAAGGGGACGGGTATCCTAAGGCTCACCAGGCCAAGAGGAGATGGTGGCTCTGTCGATAGCCTCAGCGCCCTTGGCGATGCAGTAATCGGACTCCAGGAGCGTGTTGAAGAGAGTGGACTTGCCAGCGTTGGTGGCGCCAACCAGGTAGACGTCGCCGCGGTAGCGCCAGGAACGCTGGAGCGCGGAGATCAACTCTTCGACTCCGTAGCCAGTCTTGGCGCTGATGAGCCGCACGTCTCTGAGCACCGTGCGGGACCTGGGCGAAAGACTCGCATTCTCCTCCCCGTCCCGTGGCCGGTCCCCGCTGGGGTGTTGTGGCCTTCGGTAGCCAGGGGGCGGCAGGAGCCCGGCGCGGGTACAGTCGTCCCACAGTCGCTCCCGGAGCCGCTGTCGGTAGCCGGGAGTATCCTGGGGCAGCAGGTCCACCTTGTTTCCCAGCACGATCAGCTGCTTGGGGCCCACCAGCGCGGGCAGGTGGGGCAGCAGGGCGTCGGGCAGATCAAGCAGGTCCACCATGTACAGCACCAGGGCGGGCTCGGGCCGCCGCAGCGCGGCGGTCACCAGCTCCAGGTACTGCTCGCGACACACCTGCACGTGCAGGGCGCGCCGGTGATGCACCAGCAGCCAGCAGCGCTGGCACACGGTCTGCGCCAGTCCGCCGTCCTCCTGCGCCGCCGCGCTGAAGAACTTCTCGCTGGGCAGGTAACCGGGCAGTCCCGGGTCCTGGCAGTGCAGCTCCGCCCCGCAACCCGAACAGTTCAGGCCGCTGGGCGGCACCTTCGCGTCCGGGTGCCCCACGACCGGGTGCACCCGCCGGCCGGTGCGTAGTTTCTGCTGCCGCCGCTCCTCCCGCTGGTGCAGCACCCGTCGCTCCTCCTCCTCCTGACGCTGCTGCAGCTCCCGCAGCTGGTCTTGGAGGGTCACTATGGGCTCCGAATCCGGGACGTACTCGGGGAACACAAAACTCTCCTCCATGTCAGCCCTTCCTTGGTTATCCCCAGTCGCTGTCGCGCCACGGGGAAGCCCACATCCCAGGCCGGAGGAGTGCCGGGAGGTGGAGTTGGCCGCACATCTCCTCTCGAGGAGCGTCTCCCGGAGGCCATGGCGCGCTATCGTGGGAGTGGATCCCCGCAGGAAGCTGCACAGCAGCCTACGAGTGAGGCCCGCGGGCAGCATGAGAAACGCGGGCGTGGGCAAAGGGGCTGAGCCACCTTTTCTCACGTGCTCTGTGGCCCCAGACGTGCGTAAAACAGTAGCGACAGCCCGGGACTACCTGAGAGGGGTCATTTTTCAGCGTCGCACTTCAGCTCCTCCCGAGTCTAATCTCGTGAGTTCTCGCGATGAAGGCTCTGTGGTCAGAGAGCCCACTTAAAGCGGAGATAAAAGCTCCGGGCACCTTAACTGGGGTGGGTTGGCCCAATAGGCTAGTGAGTGAGGGTTTACCAACTTTCAGGCTTCTTCAACGCGCCGCCGCTGGCACTACTTGCCGTTAAGAAATCACATTTTTTAAAGCTTTGTGTTGTTTTGTCTTTCGGACTGGAAAATAGAAAATCTAATGCCGCAGACTTATGGCCACAATTAAAACCTTTTATTAATACATCTTCCTGGCTTTATTATTTTTTTGCGGGTGTCAGTATTTGTGCAACAACATTAAAAATATTTCTTAAACATTTTGAAAAATTGACTATGGTTTATGTACACAGAAATCTTTTTTTTTTTTTTTTTTTTTTGCGGTACGCGGACTCACTGTTGTGGCCTCTCCCGTTGCGGAGCACAGGCTCCGGAACACAGAAATCATTTTTTAAATCTTCGTGTTTTTAAGTCTTTGGAACCGAAAAAAATAAAGCATGGCTACAACTAAACCCTTTATTATTAAATCTTTTTGACTTTTTTTTTTTAGGTGCCATTATTTGTGCAACAACACTGAAAAACAAAGTTTCATTGTCTGGATCCGACTCAAACTGTAAGGAACAGTTCTCATTCTCAGGCACGGGGAAACTTCGGCCCCCAAATCGCGCATGCACAATACTAACCCTTAACACAGCTTAACCGACCCTTCGCGCAGGCGCAGACCTTAATTGGCGTCTTTGTGGGCGGAGCTTCGTGTGGGACGCAGAGTATTCTGGGAACGCCGGAGACGGAAATTACTTCGCCTCTCGCTGCGGAAGTCGTTGTCGTTGCGCGCCTTTCCGTCTGTGATTTCTAGAGTTAGGAGCTCAGGAACCGTTTGCCAATATGTATGACGCGGACGAGGGTAGGTGACCACCCAGAACACTCAGTGGCGGCCCGCCTAAGGGGGGAAACGTGGGTAGCTAGACGAGTTGAGGATTTGCGGTCTCCTCCTCGGCCCGCCGCACCCTGGCCCCAGTCGTTTCCCCACACTCCCGAGGCCGGGAACGAATCCGGGATTTTGAGAGGTGGAGGGTGCAGGGAACGTAGCCTTTATCATCTCAGTCAGGGTGACTCTTGTTCTCTCCTCTGTCTGCCCCTGGGTGAGTCTGACACTCCCTTCCCGTGTTGAAAACAGCTCGCAGAACCATGCGACAGGTTCCGTTGTTCCGACTTTGAAGCAAAGGACTCCTTTCTTGATTTCCCTTAAGGCGAGAGTTAATGAATTTATGAATAGTTGAATTTTTGAGCATCACCCTGTGCCAGGCATTGTGTTAGGCTCTGGAAGAACTCTGGGGACAAGGAATATAGTTTCTGTGTGTGTGCGGCGCGGGGGCAGGGTTTGGTTTAGTTTGGCGTTCCTTCATGCTGTCATATGCCTAAGTAAATTATCTTAAAAGATGACCTTTACATTTCCTCTATCCGCGAGATGACACAGTTCTAGATGGTATGTATTTTAACGAACAGGGACTGTATGTCTTTTTACATGTAGAGTTCGTAGTCACGTGTCGTGTATTTTCATTGTATATTTTTAATGCTCCCTCTTCCGTTCTCCAAAGCTGCTATTTCAAAGTTCGTTTTCTTCTAGCTCCCAATCTCCTGGCCACCGCTTACATTCCTCTTTATTCCCTCAGCTACTTCATGGAGAAAATAGAAGCAAAAACTTAAACTCTACTGTTTAAACTTGTCTCATTTTTATCTTGCGTCTAGAAATTTATTAGCATCATTGTATTCTTTTTCTTAACTCCTGAGAAAAAAAAGTTTTTTCAGCTTAATTTTTTGAGTAGGTAATACAGTCTCATTTCTCAGAGGCTAGAAAACATAAAAATGTTAAAAAGGATAAATGGTCTATAAGTATAACTAAAACTGACTTCATTATTACCTCTCATTTTCCAACCTTCCTACTTCTCCTGGGTGGCTGTGATAATAACATCTAGTGTGCCATCAAAGCTAGAAATCTCCAAGCCATTTTAGATACCTTTGTCTATTTTACCTCGCCCCCCATGTGTAGGAGTCAGTAATTCCAGACCATTCAAGAAGCACTTATTAATAATTTATTTTGGATATGTATCAAATTTTGAATCAAAGTTGTTAAGTTTTACAGACTATGTATATAGGTCAGAATAGAAAAACAAAAATAGAGCACATTTATTCTTTTGCATAAGAAGATGAGACTAATATTAGCACCAGTGCACACTGATTTTTCAAATGCCCCATTTTATAAATTACTGTTGCTGCACAAACTCCCCAAAGTTTTGCTGCTTAAAAATTATTTAATATGTTCATGGATTAAATGAGTCAGGAATTTGGACAGGCATAGTAGGAATGGCTTGTCTGTTGCCTGATGTCTGTCAGTGGTTGAACTGGGAAGACACAAAGGCTGAGTGTTGACTGCTGGGGGCTGGGTGATCTGGAGTGTTTACTCATGTGTCTGGCATCTAGCCTAGGAAAACACAAGGACTAGGATTGCTGATTGCAGCATCTCATAAGTGGGCCCACCGTTTAGATTTTCTCACCTAAGTAGTAGGAGTTCTTAATGGCAGCTCAGGGCTCCAGAAGTAAGTGTTTCAATAAAGAAGGTGGAATTGCATTGTTTTTCCTGACCTAGCTTCTAAAATCATGTAGCATTGCTTTAGCTGTATTCTCTTAGTTATGGGAGAGTCAAAAACCCACCCAGATTCAAGGGGAGGAAGCATAGACCCTCTATATTTTGATGGTAGGAGTGTCAAGATCACTTTATAAAAGAGCATGTGAAATGGAAGATAGTTGTGTCCATCTTTGGAAAATACAGCCTGTCATCCCTGTCCATGTGTGAAATGTTGCTGTAATAGACAGCTCACCTTAAGGTATTGCCCAGCTATTGGAGTCCTTTGCTGACTCCTCCCTCTTAACCTGATCTCTGACTCCAGTCTCTGAGGAGCCTGTTGATCAGAGGATTATGAGCTTGCTCCTAGTTATCATTATAGTTAGTTATTAATGAGAATTATATGGGCTTCTTGGAGATGATGGAACAGTTACAGATTCACACGACTTGCACTGAACCTTTCTTACGAGGCCTCTTTGTGTATTGGGAGAATACTGTGACGTAGACCTATGTATGTGTACATATATACCTATGTATATTGTTTCATTACAGTTCAAGTAATGTGATGACTGAAATTTTAAAGAAGTGGGGTAAAGCGATTGTTTTTTATTTAGTAAAGAGTAAATGTGTTTTTGCTACTTCACATCATAGTAAGATGTGAGCTAGTAGTATTTATTGCAAGTGAGAATGATTTTTTTTGTTTTTGCAGATATGCAATATGATGAGGATGATGATGAAATCACACCAGATTTGTGGCAAGAGGCATGCTGGATTGTAATTAGGTAACTTTTTAGACCAAACTGAATAAATTTTAAAAGGCACTGTAAACTATACAGGGATTTCCTGCTTATTCTGTGTTTGAAAATTAGATGTTCTGTGTGAATATGCTGCATGAGAGCTGGTTTGTCATTTTATTTATTTATTTAACTTTTAAAGTATTTTGATATACAGAAAAGTTACACAAAGAATTCATGTACACTTCACCCAGATTCCCTAAATGTTAACCTTATGCTGTGTTTTCTTTGCCTTATTCTTTCTCTGTCTACGTATTTTTTTTCTGAAATATTTGAGTCAGTTGTTTACCTAGGAATATTCTTTTACAGAATCATAATCTTATTAAAATAAGGAAATTAATACAGTAATCTTATTTAATCTAGAGACCTTACGCAGATTTTGCCAGTGTCCCAGTAATGTTCATAGCAAAATAAAAATTTTCTTATCCTGGATCCAACATAAGATCATATATTACATCTTGTTTTCATGACCTATTCTTTTGTCTCCTATAATCTACAACAGTTCCTCAATCTTCCTTTCTTTTTTTTGTTTCTCAAACTCACCATCTCTCCACAGCTTCCCATGACCTCACCTTTTTTTTTGACCTTGACATTTTTGAAGAATATAGGCAAATTATTTTTTAGACTGCCCCTCAGTTTGGGTTTGTCTGATGTTTCCTCATGATTAGATTCAGATGATTACTTTTGGCAACACTGATGTTCTGCTCTCAGTGCATTGTATCAGGAGGCACATGATGCCCATTTGTTACATTACTGGTGCTGTTAATTTGATTCCTCTTGGTTTTCTCCTTGTTTTAAATGGATAAAGTTATAACAGGTGGTATTTCGACCCACATTCCCATCCAATTCTAAGTGTAATTAAACTGTAATAAAACTCAGCAGGAAGCCTTACATATAGGTAAGAGAAGTAACTTTTAAGTAATAAAATAACATCCTGCTATGTTAGGATATAAAATGCTACAAGTCTCCTCACTTACCAAACTGACAGGTGCTTTGTATATAGTAACATTTTGATGCCTGTTTGAGCCCCACCATCTCCAAGATGCACATCCTCTCAGTTGACACTCTCAAAGAGCACAAGTTTCTGACATTCTACCAGTTGTGTATGGAATAAAACTGAACCTTTGCTGAAGGTTGTTTTGTTAAAAATATGAGTTTTGGGGATGTAAGTATGTGTTTATTTTTCCTATTAAACATGGGCTATAAACACTTTGTATTGAGACACTTGAATCTTCTATGATTTTGAGTATTAAACATGAAGAGACATTTTTAGCCAGATATTTGGAGTATGCCTATATTTTGTGATTGCCAGGGAGAAAGAATATTTTGATCTTAGCCAAAAAAAACAAATTGTTTCTTATGTGACAAATTGCTCAAGGTTTATATATGCTATTTGACAAGTCCTTGCATTTAACATTTGTTACAGAATAAAATGCCGTTTGATCTTTATATTTTAATTGATTATAGGTGCTTTAGTTATTTGTGATATGACATTTTGTTTTTTTCACTATTTAATATCAAGTGATCTTTCCCAAGCATTGTGAATGTGATATTACTTAATATATAGTGACTTCAGTAAGATGTCTCTTGGACAATAGTCATGGTAGTAGATACCATAAATAAGAACTATTCAAATAGTTTAGGTGTTTAAGGGATGGCATTCTAATGAAGTACTGTCCTAATGATTTTGGGCAGAGTAACTATGGTTCAGCTTCCTGGGAGGATGAAAATTGTCCATAGTTTTTTAAAGATTTTTCATTGTAAATTGTCCATAAAAACCATTGCTGTTTACCTTACAGATTGTGCTTTCCATGTGCTTATGTACCAATGGCTGACCCAAATGGTTGTGAGAAATTTCTTTCCTGTCAGCTCACAGTCTCTACTGAAGGAAGTTGCCTCCACTCTTCTTGAGTCTGTGCCTTATACAGGGATGAATGTGTACTGTGTTCTCTGCCATAGAGAGCTTCTAATATTGGTGGCCACGGTTGATTGAATCAGGGTGGAACCTTGACCCAAAGCCAGCCAATCTGTAGGCTGGCCAGTTACATGTGAGGTGATCTGATGATGCCAAAATGGAAGGCTGATGATTAGTTGGGCTACGAATGTTGTCTCAGAAAATTGATGTGAGGATGGGGGGAGTTAGTTACTAGGCAGAGAGGGCAAGGAGCTAAGTCCAGCTATGCAGCTTTTCCTGTGTGGTGGTGAGGGGAGAGATTCCTCTTGCAAACAGTGTGTCTACTCTTTTCGAGTCTCTGTCCTTCTTTAGGGCTTCAGTATTTGATTTCTGTGTCTATACTAATAGCTTTGATCTCTCACCCTTGCTCCATTTTTAATCAGTCATTTGCTGAGTATTTTCACTTGAATGACTTAGTCCCATCTTACCTTTAACATATTCAAAGTAGAATAATCTTTAACCTAAAATCGAAGTTCTTACACATGCTATATTTTAGTCATTGATATCATTTTCTTCCCTCTTATTCAAATTAAAGTTCTTATTTTTATCTTTTTTTCCATGCTTTTTTTTGTTATATAAGTTTTAGGTGGACAGCATTATAGTTCAACATCTGAATACACTACAGAGGGATCACCACCACAGTCTAGTTACCATCCATCACCATACATTTGACCCCCTTCACCCATTTCACCCACACACTAACCCCCTCCTCTCTGGTAACCACTAATCTGTTCTCTGTGTTTGTGAGCTTTTGTTATCTTTTGTTTGTCAGTTGGTTTTGGTTTGGTTTTTTTTTTTTTTAAGATTCCACATATGAGTGAAATCATGTGGTATTTGTTTTTCTCTGACTTTTTTCACTTAGCATAATATTCTCTTCGTCTGTCCATGTTGTCATTTATTTTTCTCTTTGACTATGCATTTCATTAGTTTTGAGAAATGTTTCAAGAGGTTGGATGAAATTTATCTATAAAGGACATTTATAAATTAGGGCTTCCTTATAGTTCTTATGTTGTGCTTTAATAATTTTACCCACAAGTATGTCTCATTTCCCCAAACTTAACAATAAGTTCTACAAAGAGAGTGTTCCTAATCTCACCTCTTTTTTGGACACCTCATAGTATTTTTTGTAGTGATGGGTGCAGAGTGTTGGTATTTAATGATTAGTATTTGTCAAAATTGATGATAATGAAAATGGGGAAATATGCTAGAAAACATCAGTGGGTGTAACTGATTATGAACTCAAATATTTTCCCAGTTCCTATTTTGATGAGAAAGGCTTGGTCAGACAACAGCTGGATTCTTTTGATGAGTTTATTCAGATGTCTGTTCAAAGAATTGTGGAAGATGCTCCACCTATAGACCTACAAGCCGAAGCTCAGCATGCTAGTGGAGAAGTTGAAGAACCGGTAAGATGGTTCAATAAAGTAACATAAATAAGGGTATTGATTTGAAATTTCAGTCCTTCTGTCACCTGGCTTAAAGGTTAAAAAAAGAAAAAGTTAGGAGGTGTTTTTATGAGTGTACTTATAACGTTTCAGTCAGCTCCTGATTTATTCTTACTAATGGAGAGATGCCTTTTTGCAGGTAATGCAAAACCCTAATTCTTTTTCAGATAGTATGTGTTTAATAGCCAGGAAGAGGAAACTCAGAGGTATGATGAACTACAAAGAGAAGCAAGCCAGAAATAGTCATGTTGCCTCAGAAAATCCCACTTTTTTCTTTCACAGAGTAAGGAATCAAAAGAAAAATAGGTGAAGGACCTTTTTCCCTTGATTATTTGTTGCATGAAATACATTATTATATCAATATAAGAGATAATAAGGGAAAATCACCCAAATATATTAGCTCTTTTAACTTTTCTAAGTTCATTGTAGTCTTTTTTTTTTACACATATGCATGTTTTCAGCATTGTTAAATCATAGCAAGGCTATCATTTTAGAATCTAGTTTTACATGAGTGATTGTAAATAACTGTGTAGTCCAAAAAATGACTGTCCCTAGTTTTTTTGTTTGTTTGTTTTAACATTATTTATTTATTTATTGGCTGCGCCGCCTGGCTTGCGGGACCTCAGTTCCCTGACCAGGGATTGAACCTGAACCACGGCAGTGAAAGCCCAGAATCCTAACCGCTAGGTCACCAGGGAACTCCCATGTCCTTAGTTTCTGAGTAGAGAGGCAGCATGATGGGCCTTGAGGGACAGGGAAAGCTAAAAAAAAAATGAGGTAGAGAAGAAGTAGAATTAGACAGAGGGAGAGATTATTTCCTGCCAGTTCAGTCCCTCTTTTCTGTAGCTTATCTTGTAAGGGCTAATGTATTATTCTCATTCTGGTTGGAGGTGCTGCACAGACTTTTGCTGTTAAGAACAAAAATAATTGGCTCTTCTGGCACTGTGTTGGAAAAATGGGTGTAAAATGCTTTTCCTATACTTACGACGTTTTCTCTTCATGGTCTTTTCAAAACAAGAGAGATAACAATATAACATAGCAGCTTCATAGTGCCAGAATAAGTACTACCAAAGAGATCTCTCAAGCTTGGCTATCAGAGCTTAGTGGAAAAGATGGGAGGGACTTAAGCTGACTGTGAAGGGTGTTTGTCTTAGTTAGGGAAAAGATATTTAATCATTTCAGCAAAAATACTTTGTGTTTTTGGCTTATGGCTGGAATAGAGGGACCACAGTAGTCAGTATATTGTTTTTGGTTTGATCTGTTTTTGATAGGTGTTCGTGGAAGATAGGATGGAACCAGATTGTCACATGCTTTGGATGTCATGGGGCATTGTGGAAAGATTGTCAAAGAATGTACATGAAGCATTATTTTTAAAAGGTTACTTTGGAAATGGTGTTTACTTGGAGTGGGAAGAGGCTGGAGTCAGATTAAAATCTTGGAATAGCTGAAGTTTCAGATAATAATGTCCTAGATTAGGGTAATAGTGGAAATGAGTAGTTGGATGGCTGAATTCCTTTTGGTTCATTATCACCACTAGTTCTCTTTGCTCTTTACCTACTCCAGTTTGGGAAACTTGGGTATTAATAATTTTCCTTTAGTGGTCTGCTTAGTCCCGTCTTTTCCTTTTCTGATATTTGATTTAGAGAGAAATCCACTATCCATTTAGCTCTGGAAAGTTCTCATGGATCTTGTTTTATTGGGTAGCAGATAGATATTTAATTGAAAACTTTTCTTTCTCCTTTCTTCCTTTCTTTCTTTCTTAACTATGGACTGAGCTAAAGTCAGCCAGGGTTGGAAATTCTCATTCCTTTATGTAGAATAGTAATTAGGATTTTCTGTGTGTTTTTAAATTCCTCTTTGCACAGAGCAGTATATGAAGGTGGCTGTCATCCTGACTCTATACATCCCTTACACAAAAATGCCCCCCAAGGATGCCCAGTTATCCACCCCACTTCCGTTTTGGAGAATTGGCAGGTGGGGCAAAACACTAAGTCTCAGGAGGGTTTCTTGAGACATTTTTGTGGGAAGTTTTGGGTCAAGGGGAGAGATGAGACCCAACAGTGGGTGTGCCATCCTCTGCCTTCCTGGGGAAATCCAAATCCCAAAAGTTTTCTGAAGAGAGGCACCTCTCTCAGTGACCTAGGGAGGGGAGGTGACTAGATGACCAGACCTACTGCCTGGATGTAAGGCTGAGGCAGAGAGAGGACAGGGTTAAGCAGATATCTCAGACCCAAGACAGAAGAATGAAATGCCAAGAGAGGGGGAGAAGGGGACTGAGAGATCCCAGAGGCCCAAGTCATCAATTCCACCCTGTCTCCAGTTCTGAGCAGAAACTCTTCTTCCCAAGACTACAATGGAGTTTTAGTTCAGGGACTGGCTTTGCTCCAGGGCACAGAGAGGACAAGCCAGGCAGAGATTCCACAGGTAATGAAGGTGGAGAGTTAAGGTATCGGACAAAAAGATGGACGCTCCCACAATGGGTACGCACAGACCACAGCAGTTTTGAAACTATAAGCCAGGATCAGGGTAAAACATGCAGCTGTGGCTGAAATATAGAATGTTATAGGCCCTCTCCATTAAATTTAAATCACTGCTTATTCCACTCTGTCCCCTGCCTATGAGCTGCTTCCAAGGTTTTTTCCAAGGCTGGAGTCCTGGACAGTAAGAAGGAATGGGAGAAAATACTGAGGCCAGCATGTAGGGCTGCGGCTGAGACTTGATATGCCTCTCCCCACCCCCACTCATTCTGTAGAAAAGAATTTGCTCTCCCTCCCCTTGATGGGCTGTTGGGATGAAGGCAGGGTAAAGACAAAGGGAGGAAAACACTCAGCACATTCTTTCTCCTGCTTTGATCTGAAGTGTAGCTGCAGCCAAAGGGCACAGAAGTGGGGGAGAAAATATGAGGGATAGGAAAGCATGGGAGCATAATCCAGTTGAGAAAGGAAGAGGGTTCTTCCACTGCCCTGTGTCCAAAAATCTGCTGAGAGCTTTAGTCCCGGAACTGCAAAAAAGAGTGCGAAGGAATGGGAAGCGTATATGGGTTTGTGGGGGAGGCAGCCACAGACAGGATGGAGATCTAAGGATCCCTGGGATCCCCGAGCTGACTCTGAGAGCATTAGTTGGGGGACTGGATGAGAAGTCACAGTAGACATGTGGATTTTTTGAGGGGGTATGGAGCCAGGAACAGTGAGGTCTTCACCGAAGGAGTGACCACTTGATCTGTTCTTTGGCTGACTGCAGCACCTGAGACTCAGTCTGCTCTGTAAGGGGGACATCTCCCCTTAATGCCACCCGCTGTACCGCTTGCTGGGGATTGCTCTCTAGGATCACCCCTCAATCTACGATTTCATCCACAACCAAGAAGAACCCCTCCATGTTCTTCAGCAGAGCTCACTTTTCTACATTTTTCCTCAGCATCTGGCTCAGTGAGTCGAAGAAGAGGCAGTTCAGAATAGCCATGAGCATCATTTCATTTTCGTATGAGCTGCCAATCCTATAGAAATAGAGATCGATAACTGCTTTTGCATACCACTGTCAGGCCTCCCAAGAGGGCAGTTTCAGTGTCAGTCTGACAGGTCTTGTTGAAAGTGTTCTTCTCAAAGGCCTTTTGCTCCTTGACACCGAGGTAGCTGTCATCGCAGTACTTGGCGAAAAATCTATTTCCATCATTGTCCAGAGTCAGAATGGCTTTAACAGTGTACAAGGAGGGGTCCAAAATCAGTGCATCTATCTTGCCCCATAGCTGGTACCGATGTCTTCTGTACCTTTAATTGAAGAGTTAGGTTTTCTTTTTTTCTATCTTCTGTTGATTAGTTTAGAACACACTTCTAATTGTATGAATTTATCTTTTCTTTGTTTTCTGATAACTTTGTTAACCTGGCCTAAACTAAGGAGAGGGCACATGAAACAGCTATACAGATCATTAATGCAAATTCATTTCAGTTGTTTGATATGAACTCAGAGCTTAGTCTTTATTTACTTGTGATACGTTAAATCTCCTTTTGTCTTCCACCTTAAAAAGTGATGAAGTATAAAACTTGACATTTGTGGAGTATGAATGTTGCCCTGGGAGAGTCACCATTTTAGTAAAGTGGATTAACTTTGGCATTTTCTAGAGCTGTTTCTACTCAAAATGTTAATGTTGATTAAAATGGAATCATTAAATCGTTTATGGGAAAAAATTATTTACCCTTTTCCATTGTTTTTGTTTTCATTTTAGCCAAGATACTTGCTGAAGTTCGAACAAATTTACCTCTCCAAGCCTACCCATTGGGAAAGAGATGGTGCTCCATCACCGATGATGCCAAATGAGGCCAGATTAAGAAATCTCACGTAAGAAAGATATTTCTTTTCCAGTAGCTGATATTGAAATAAGATTCAGAAAATAAAATTTTAGCCAGTTGAGAGTTTTAGTCATCACCTTAGTATTCACTTGTGATCTACTTTTATTTTCAAAGGTACTCTGCTCCACTTTATGTTGATATAACAAAAACAGTCATTAAAGAAGGCGAAGAACAACTTCAGACACAGCATCAGAAAACTTTTATAGGAAAAATTCCAATTATGTTGCGTTCAACTTACTGCCTATTGAATGGCTTAACAGATCGTGATCTTTGTGAGTTAAATGAATGCCCCTTGGATCCTGGTGGCTACTTCATTATTAATGGATCCGAAAAGGTATAGTAGCATAATTTTTTTTTAATTACCAAATGATGATTTAGATTTTAATCATGAAAGTTGAAATCAAAAAGTAAACTTTTGTATAATCTGGAAGTAGCAGTTGAATTATTGAGGTGACAGCCGAATTTATATTAAACCAAAACTTTGTTTAGTTATATATATTGGGTTGGTCAACCCAATAATATACACTAGAAATTTGGTCAGTTTGAGCTTGTATGTTTTGGTGAAGCGTTTATGCAAAATGGAGTTTGTAAAGTTCAAGAATTGATGTTTCAGTGAGCCTGTACAGTCAGACTAAATAAAGATGTAGCTTTCACTGTTCTTTCTAATTCAAAGACCTCGTCGGTTTTATGGCTGTAATTTTATTGTCCATATAGGTTCTGATTGCTCAAGAGAAAATGGCAACAAACACAGTCTATGTGTTTGCCAAAAAGGATTCTAAATATGCCTACACAGGAGAGTGTAGATCATGTCTGGAGAATTCTTCTCGACCCACCAGTACCATCTGGGTTAGCATGCTGGCAAGAGGAGGACAGGTATGGACTATTATATGCTATTTGGGTTTATTCCTTTTGGTCTAGTTTTGTAAGTTACCAGGCTGCATGTTTAGTCAGAAAGTTTTTCTGGAGCATATTATCAGTGTTGTATGGTAGGCATTTTATTATTTACTTATTACTGTGTAATAAATCACTCCAGTAGCAACATTTATCATCTCACAGTGTCTGGATATGGATTAGCTGGGTCCTCTGGTCACAGGGCTGCAAACAAAGTGCTTGGGCTGCAGTCATCATCATAAGGCTTATTTGCATGGCTGTCGGCAAGATCCAGTTCCTTGCTGCATGGCTCCCCTCCATACAGCCCCTGACAATATGGCAGCCTGCTTGTCAGAGGGAGTAATTGAGCAGAGCCGTAGAGCATATGAGCAAGGTGGAAATCACCATCTTTTACACCTTAATCTTGGAAGCAACATCCTATCATTTTTGCCATGTTCTTTTTGTTAGATACAAGTCAGTAGTACATCTAGTCTATACTCAGTGGGGGGACTACACAAGGTAGTAGTAGTAGACAGGGATCATTAGGCACCATCTTAGAAGCCACCTACCACAGGCATGTTACTTACAATAATGTAATCTAATAATAGCATTTCTTGACTGTTTGCTATGTGCCAATTATGTTACTCAGATTGCTTGATTTAATCTTTGCAACTATACTGGAAATTTGTTGTAATTAACTATTTAATTTCATGTACATTTTTATTTGTAAAATTTTTTTAAATAAGTCATATATACACATTAAATAGTTCAAAAAAGTACAAAAAAGTGTACACTATAAAAATTAGTCTCCCTTTGACCCCCAGATCTCTTCTCTAAGAAGCAGCTGATTTGATAATTTCTCATGAATCCATCCAGAAATAGTCTTAATTAAAAAATGCAAATGGGGGCTTTCCTGGTTTTACAGTAGTTAAGATTTTGCCTGCCAGTGCAGGGGACACGGGTTCGATCCCTGGTCTGGGAAGATCCCACATGCCGCAGAGCAACTAAGCCCATATGCCACAACTACTGAGCCCACGCGCCGCAACTACTGAGCCTGCATGCTGCAACTACTGAACCCTGCATGCCTAGAGCCCGTGCTCTGCCACAAGAGAAGCCACTGCAGTGAGAAGCCCGTGCACCGCAACAGAGTAGCCCCCGCTCGCCACAACTAGAGAAAGCCCACTTGAAGCAATGAAGACCCAATGCAGCCAAAAATAAATTAAAAAATTAAAAAACCAAATGGGAGCATACTATGCACACTGTTTGAACATTGCTGATACCTTTTAAAAACAGGTTTAAATCAGCAGTTGATCATTGTTTCTAAGCTGTGATATTCCATGCATAGATATAGCATAATTTATTGAGCCATTTCCCTTGTGATGGATGTTTAGGTTTCCAGTTTTGTGCTCTATTATAAACAGTTCTGCAGAGTCTAATGTCACTTTAATAAGTTTTATAAAGAAGAACTTGAACATTAGAGAGTTTTAAGTGCCTGAAGTTAAAATCCTATGTGGAATAGGTGCTTTAAAGAATTAAAATGGTTTTTACTTGTGAATGGGGGTAGAATAGGGCCCAAGTACAAGTGTTTGGAAAAGATCCCCAGGTGATTGTGATGTGCATTCTTTGTTGATAAGCATTGGCCTGGATTATGGAGGGCAAAAGAAAGGAAAATCATCTAGATTTAGTGATAAGTTTGATATGAGGATGAATCAGTTAAGATTCTTTGGTTCTTTCCAGAATTTTCATTTAATCAATTTAGGAATCGGGCCTAAATTGCTGTTGGTGCCCATGTTGCTGTTGTTTTTAATTCCCCAGAGTACTCTAATGCGAAGCCAGAGTTGAAAATCACTGAGCAAAAACACAAGGTCTTTGTCTTATAATCATGGGAAATAAAATTAAAAGGATAATATTTTAAAGGGAATGAAGTGAACAATCAAGGTGTATGGTCTTTATTTTGTTGAAATTCAGTATACATGTATATTTCTGTGTAGGTTTTTTGTTTGTTTTTTTGTTTTGACCTTGCCACTAGGCTTGCGTGATCTTAGTTCCACGACCAGGGATTGAAACCAGGCCTCGGCAGTGAAAGTGTTGAGTCCTAACCACTGTACCACCAGGGAACTCCCTCTGTGTAGTCTTCTTACTTTTTTTTAATTCACAAACAGTTGTTCATAGTGGTTCTGTCGACTTGGACGTTGTGGCTAAAAGATGTAGCCAACTGCCCATTCCCATACTCTGTGTGCTTTCGGAGTGCTTTGTAGTCAACCCTGGCTAAGTATGGGACAGTTGGTATCTCACAACTCCTTGTATCCACCAGGCTTTGTGTAATCATTGCCAAGGGCTTCATTATCATGTCCATTAGTGCCCACAGTAGCTATTTTAAAACAATCTGAAACCTTCCCTCACCTTTCCAACTTTACAAATTACTTGCCTTGGGCCTTGAGGCTTGCTGGCAATGGAGTGAAATTAGGATTCTCAGCCACTGAATTTCCTGTATTTATTAGGCTCCTAAAGTGTGTGCACCCAAAAAGATGACTAGTCTGCCTGAGCTGCCAACATTGTGATTATAAGTATCAGCAGCATGTGGACAGCCGTGAAAAAAAAGAATTCTATCGTTCTCTCCTGAGGTTCTAGATAAAATAGAGAACGTCCAAGAATTGATTTTTAGAAAGAACCTAGTGAGTTCATTTTTAGACAGAAGGTTTGGAGGGGGCGTGGTGCATGGTGTAGGCATTCTTTTTTAATGTTTTGTGTATTCTGAAAAAGGTCTATGATGAAACAAATGGAATAATTGAAAACTAAGTTGAAACAGCCAAATGGCAGTTGGGATGGGAGGGTTGAGAGTACAGGAAAAAGGTCAAGATGAAGATTCACCTGTCCTTTATGTAAAGTTGTTACTGAACATCCGTGAGATAGGTTAAGGTTTCTAAGGAAGGAGGCCTGAAGTAGGGGGAGGAAGGCAACAGAAACTTATGAGATGGACCATGATAATGTAGGGTTATGAGGCCAAGAGAAGATAGAGTTTGATATTGAAGGAAAGAAATTTGATTAAAATTGAGAAACCAGGTGTTTGTATGCCAGTGTAGTAACTTTTATTTCACTTCTGTGTTGCAATTAAAGAGGGAGAAATTGGAAGAGAATCTTATGTGAGAGAGGCTGTTTGTTGATTTTGAAATGTTATTTATATTTGGAGATATGTCACAGACCAACTCTGAGTTAGTATTTATTTTTCATTCTGTGATTAGCTTTTTTCCACATTTGTCTAGCTATATTCTCTCTTATTTTCCCCTCATCTATTTCTTTCTTCCAAAATTTTTAATTGTTTTGGTTGGGGGAAAGGACGAGGGGGGGGGTCTGTGTTCATACCTGCAGCCAAAGGTCATTTCCAAATACAGTCTGGGGCAGTTCTAGAGGATCTTGGCAGACAGAGAGTAGAGAATGGAAGTCCTCTCAGGTTCAGATGACCAGTCTATCCATCAAATAAGTAAACCTCTTGCAGTGGTGTTTGAAAAGCAGCCATAGGACGTTCCTTAGAATATGAAAGGCATGCCTCTTTTGAAATACCTACAATGAACATGTATGTAAAATGGTTCTTTTGATGTTTATATATGGCTATAACGTCTGTATTCTCATATTCTAATGATTTTTTATTTTTCTAGGGTGCAAAAAAGAGTGCTATTGGTCAGCGCATTGTGGCAACCCTACCATATATCAAGCAAGAAGTTCCCATCATTATTGTGTTCAGAGCATTAGGTTTTGTGTCTGACAGAGATATTTTAGAGCATATTATTTATGATTTTGAAGATCCAGAGATGATGGAAATGGTAATGTGCAAGCAAAATGTATTCATAGTATTTTTCAAGAGGTTTAAAGTTACTGTTGCTAATCCAAAAACATAGTAGAAAGCTGCTCTGAAGATCAGTTTAGCTGTTGCAAACCCCATGCTGTTTACTGTGTAGTGAAAGCCTTCAGCCCTGCCTTGGCTTCTTTCTTATTTTTTTTTTTAAAGGCATATAAATGCCAGAATTTAATGAATTAATTTTCTGTTTTACCTTTTTTTTTTTAACACCTTTATTGGAGTATAATTGCTTTACAATGGTGTGTTAGTTTCTCCTTTATAACAAAGTGAATCAGTTATACATATACATACATCCCCATATCTCTTCCCTCTTGCATCTCCCTCCCTCCGACCCTCCCTATCCCACCCCTCTAGGTGGTCACGAAGCACCGAGCTGATTTCTCTGTGCTATGTGGCTGCTTCCCACTAGCTCTCTGTTTTACATTTGGTAGTGTATATATGTCCATTTGGCTTCTTTCTTGACAATTCTCTGTAAAATCGACATGAAAACTAGAGGCAGTCAGAGTTCATTGACAGCAGCAAGAAGAAACAGTAGTAAGGAAAATCGTAAAAGCATACTAGTCTGATGCAGTGTAGTAAAAAGGGAAAATGTAGTTGATATCTTCTTTTTTTAAACAACTTTTTATTTTGAAATCATTTCAAACTTACAGAAAAGTTGCAAATAGCTCCTGTATACTCTACACCTATTTTCAGCAGTTACCTTTGCTGCATTTGCTTTAGGATTCTCTTTATCTATATATACACATTGTTTTCTTCGGGATCATTTGAGAGTAAGTTTTAGGCATCATTCCCTTTTACTCCTAAATACTTCAGTGTATATTTCCTAAGAATCAGGATATTTACTCACATAATCATAGTATTACAATTTTTAAAATTGGTACTTCAGTGCAGTACATACAGTTAACTTGGAGATCTTATTTAGGTTTATGTCAGTGGTCCTGATCATGTCCTAATGGCATTTCTTTTTTTTTCCTGGTTCAAAATCCAATCTAGGATAATGTATTACATGTTGTTTTTATGTCTCTTTAGTCTCTTTTAATCTTCCCTTGTCTTTTTCCTTAGTGTTTCATGACACTGAAGTTTTTGGATAGGATAGGCCATTTATTTTGTAGAATATCCTTCAATTTGGGTTTTTCTGATATTTCCTCATGATTTGATTCAATTTATGCATTTTCTGGCAGGACAAATACAGAGATCATATTGTGTGCTTCCCAGGGCATCACATCAGGAGTCATATGATTTTATTTTGTCCCATTATTGGTAATGTTAATTTCACAGTACCGTCTGTTAGGTTCCGCCACTGTAAAGTTATTATTTTTGTGGGAAGGATTGTTGAGTCTAGAGAAATATGCATTTCCTTATCAATCTTTTCCATTGATGATCCTTGGCTAAGGAGTAGTTGATATTCTTAAAGTTGTCCTGAATCATCCAGAGTCTTTAAGACTACAGAGAAATAAGGTAAAATACAGGCTAAACATCGGTCACAAAGAAGGTGGAGTATATTTTAGTTATTAGAGTATTTATTGATATGGTTACATGACAGAAATGGATTCTGGTTAGATTTTTGGCAATAGTCATATGCTTTTTTTTTTTTTAAACTTAAAGATAATAAGTATTTAGATACTTAAAAGATAACCTTTTAAACCAAGGCTGAAAACAGTATGACACATTTATTCATTTGAGACTTAGTAAATTTTAATTTGAGTGTTAAACTTCTCTAAATTGATTTTAGATATTTGAAAGGAACTTTTTAAAGCTACCGTTCATTAAAATGTAAAAAACAAAACATCCCCAAGACTCACTGTGCTCTGTTATAATGGAATTATTTGTATTTTTCTGGAAAGTATAATTGTGCTCATGAGTGGATTTTTTTCAGAGGTCCCTAGATCTCTAAGGTGTCTTCAAGTTCTAAGATTTTGTGATTCCTTGAATTTCTAAAAATATTTGCATATTCAGTTAGATTCATAGGGATATTTAACATAAATTAAGTGACAGTTGCCTTATTTTAAAGTAAGGATATGAATTTGAAAATAATTTTTATTTAAATTAACTGCTAGGTTAAACCTTCTCTCGATGAAGCTTTTGTCATCCAAGAACAGAATGTCGCACTAAATTTCATTGGTTCAAGAGGGGCAAAGCCTGGTGTCACCAAAGAGAAAAGGATTAAATATGCAAAGGAAGTATTACAGAAAGAAATGCTCCCTCATGTTGGCGTCAGTGATTTTTGTGAGACCAAGAAAGCTTATTTCTTGGGGTATGTCAAATTTCATCGTTTTAAGTTCTTTGCCAAGCTGTGGTTGAGATAAAATTTTTCTTAAAGCTAAAAATGTCAAAATTGATGTTTTTAATGTGTAAGTTTAAAAAAAATCCCAAACCATGTGTTTTCTTTTTTACTTCTTTCTTTTCTTTTTTTAAAGGTACATGGTTCATAGGTTGCTGCTAGCAGCTTTGGGTAGAAGAGAATTAGATGACAGAGATCATTATGGAAACAAAAGATTGGACCTTGCTGGACCACTACTTGCATTCTTATTTAGAGGGTAAGGAATTACAGAATGATATTGTTAAAAGTAGAGAGATATCACTTTAGATTGGTTATTGCACTTGAGATGCTAAACTATCTTGGCATCCATATTGGGTACACATGAAGGTAGCTACATTCTTTGCCACTTGCCCAGTTTAGTTCTATTGATACTTCACATTTGAGAATTTCAAGATTGTGAGGAAATTTATAACTTGTTTACGTTTTCTCTACCTTTACAAAGCATTTGAGAAAGCTGAATTATTGCCTTGATTTTCTAAGTGCTGATACTGGAATTTTTATTAGTTCTGCTTTGCAGTTTATAAAAACAAAAGCTGGAAGGAAGTCTATCAAGGTATTAGCAGTGGTTGTCTCAGTATTGGGGTTATATGTGATTTTTATCTTATTCTTGATATGTTTTTATATTTTCCATATTTTCTATAATGAACATATAATACTTCTATAATTAGAAAAACATTTGTAAAAATAATGTGGGTAATTTAATACAGAAATAATATTAGCAGTGTTTTGTACGTGTTCTGTTATTTATTATGTTGTATATTAGTGTTTTTCAACCTCGTTTTGTTATTGCCCCACTAAGGGGCCTCTTTTGACTATTTTTCTCTAATTGCTTTGCTTGTATATGTTTATGTACCATATGTATGTCTGTGCTTTTTATATAAAAAGTAATAACGCTTCCCTCCCTCTACCTCAACCACTTTTTGCCCCCTTGTGGGCAATATTGTCCTTGTTAAGGATGCATATTGTAGACCTTTACATGTTTAAAACATTTTATTGGGCAGAATGTTTAAGAATTTGCTTAAAGAAGTACGGATCTATGCCCAGAAGTTCATTGATCGAGGAAAGGATTTTAACTTGGAGTTGGCAATTAAAACAAGGATTATATCTGATGGCCTAAAATATTCTTTAGCTACTGGGAACTGGGGTGACCAAAAGAAAGCTCATCAAGCCAGAGCTGGAGTGTCTCAGGTACGGATGTTAACTGTGACTACAGGTTTGATAAGAAAATGTTATGGGACTAATAGAATCTTTCATTCACTGAATGTAAATTGTTTTGCCTTTTTTTTTTTTCTTGGTCAGATATAAAAGTACTTGGGGGCTTTTGAATTATGAAAGTGAAATTTTTCTTAAATTAGCTGTTAGCATTACTAAGAGAGATTTAAAAGTTTTGACTTGCATCAAGATATTTAATGAATTCGAGTAGCTTCTTGGGAGGTGAGACAGTCCATGTTTGTGAAATTTTTCTGTTTTTTTTAAATGCCTTAAATATTCTTTTTTAATTAATTAATTAATTTATTTTTGGCTACATTGGGTTTTCGTTGCTGTGCACAGGCTTTTCTCTTTAGTTGCTGTGAGTGGGGGCTACTCTTCATGCGGCGCGTGGGCTTCTTGTTGCATTGGCTTCTCGTTGCGGAGCACAGGCTCTAGGTGCGTGGGCTTCAGTAGTTGTGGCACGCAGGCTCAGTAGTTGTGGCTCACAAGCTCTAGAGCACAGGCTCAGTAGTTGTGGTACACGGGCTTAGTTGCTCCGTGGCATGTGGGATCCTCCCGGACCAGGGATTGAACCCATGTCCCCTGCATTGGCAGGTGGACTCCCAACCACTGTGCCACCAAGGAAGTCCCAGTTTTTCTGTCTTAAAAGCTCTGTATTAGAAGCTGATACCCAGAAAATAAATGGGCATCTGCTTCCTTTTTTGCAAAATGTAATACTTCTAACAGTGATTTCTCTATGTTGGCCTGTTGTCATGTACAGTGATTGCAATAGCTACTCTCAGGAGTAATGGGGGAAACCTTTTACAAAAATGTCTCACTAGGTATTTTTAATTTATTTTTTGTATTTTCATGTAAGATTGAAAATTTATAGTGTATATGTCTAGCTTTATGGAGGGGATCTCCCCCTCTTTTTTTTTTTTTAAACTAGCCTGTACCAGCATCACCTGATTAATTTGGCATTCAGACACCAGCTTTAAGCTCCTGATTCCTAGAAACCTAGATGTTTTAAGAAATTCTGGAAGGATGCTTATAGTCCAGTTAAATTTCTAGTTCCTTTTAGTTTAGTAAGGATTTGTTGAGTCTACTTGGTGTTTGTGATGCTGGGTTCACAGAGTTGAATGAGATGCTCTTCCAGCCCTCGAGCTTACCATCTATTAGAGGAAACATTAGTCCATGTACAGTTCATTCTGCCTTGAGCTGAATTATGATAAACGCCATCCTGCCAATTCAGTTCAGTGTGTGTACTGGGACTTAAGATGTGCCAGGCACTCTGTCACACACTGGAGATACAGAAATGAATAAAACATGATCCTTGATCTTCAGTAGTTCACAGTCTATACTCATAGATGTAAACAGATACTACAACATGATACAGTGAGTATTAAATGAGAGCTGTGCACACCTGCTCTGTGGGAATGCTGGAGAAAGGCATTAAGCACTGGCTGAAAGGGTGAAAAGAAGTGTTTTCTTTAGGAGGTGACAGTTGAGCTGATTCTTGAGGGGTAGTTGGGAAATAGCCCAAGTCTTGGAGGAGGGTAGAACCAGTAGCTCACAGGAAAACTGGAGAAAACTTAATATCCTGAACAAAGGGACAGGGAGAAAAGAGCATGTGTATGTGGAAGGAGCTAGAGCATTCTTGGGTTTTCAAATCAAAGCGGGAGAGTTAGGAAGATGGGGTTGGAGTGGGGAGCTGGAACACCTCATAGAGGGGAGTGACATGTTCATTTTTGCTTTTTAGGTAGCTTCACAGTAATTGGCAGTGTGGAGAAAGATTTGAGAAGGGCAGAGTTGGTGGCAGAAAGATTGTTGCAACAGCCTTAGTGAGAAATAATTAGGGGCTGCACTAGAGCAGTTTCGTGGAGGTGGAGAGTGGAGTCAAATTTGAGAAATATTTAGGAAGTAAGTTTTGTAAGACTTTGTGACTGATTAGTTGAATGATGGAAAAGTAGAGAGAAGAGAACAGTTCTTCCTGGAGGTGGGTCGTATGTCTTCTATGGACGTGGTAACATTTCACCAGACAGAGCAGAATGGGGTAGTACATTCCATTCTGTGGCAGTAGCGTGGTCAGAGTTGTGGAGGTGAGAGGGTGTTTGGCAATGTGAATGGAGTACAGGAGTTCTGGAGACTGCTGATAGGGGAAGGTCATCTGGGGCTTCATTGAGAAGAGCTTCAGAGTCATGCTGCTCTAGTTGGCGGGGAACTGTTTAATATTTTTTAATTCAGTGAGTGATGTGAACTTATCTATATCTGTGTTTTAATAATTCTGGTAACTGAGGAGAGTAGATTGGAGAGGACATTACAGGAACTTATGAGCTGATGGCAATAGTATAGGTAAGAGGTAAGGGGCTGGTTTATTGCTGTGACATTGGGAATGGTTTTTTGAGAAAGTTTGAAAATAGAGTTGACAGGATATGTTTATTGTTTATTATATGTGAAAGGAGGAAGTCAGACAAAAATACCTTGAGATTTCTAGATTGGGAGATAAAGGGAAGGGTGATGCCATTAACGATGATAGGAGACTTCGGAAGAAGAAGGAGGATGGGTTGTTGTAGGGCTGGGGAATGTGGTGATTTTGTTATTAGGTACATTGAGCTTGTGTTGCTTGCTTTATATCCCTCTAAATATTATCTTACAAGTATTACCTTGCTTAGTGTTCTGTAAGTGTTGAATCTCTGTGTTGGATTCAGAGGCCTCAGCCTGGGAAAATTTCTCGGATGGATTAGTGATGTCTGCTATGATCAAAGGAATGTGAGTTGGTAGCGTATAAGACTTACTGAGTGCCTAATGTATGCCAAGTGTACTGTTCTAGGTACAGGGATACAACAGAGAACGAAACAAACAAATAAAAATTCCCCACCCTTGTGGAACTAACATCCTAGTGGTTGGAGATAGGCCGTAAACAAAACATTTATGTGGTATGTTAGAACTGTATGTCATATATTTGCCATCCCTGCTGTAAGGGTCAGTTAAGTTACAGGGGTGAATAAGATTATCCAGGGCAGGATGGAGAAAGGAGGGAGGGATGGGGACAGTTGGACACTGAGTGGATTATATGTAAAAATATGACTTGGCCTGATTCTAGTATTTGCCAAAAACGTGATAGTGTGAGTAACTGAAATGCCCAAACTTTAAAGATTTGCTATTGTTTTCTAGGTATTAAACCGCCTGACTTTTGCATCTACTCTTTCTCACCTGCGTCGTTTAAATTCTCCCATTGGTAGAGATGGCAAGCTAGCAAAACCAAGACAGTTGCATAATACGTTGTGGGGAATGGTGTGTCCTGCTGAGACTCCAGAGGTAATGCATTAGAATTTATGTTCAAGACAGAAAGTCCAACAGTAATCATGTAGGGTATAATTACTTTTATAAGAAATTTTTTGTTACTTATAATTTTATTTAACTATGTAGTATAGTTTAGAACTAAGATATTATAATTTTGTTCTTAGGAAGTAAGAGTATATTCTGAAATCAAATTGGAGGAAAATGTTTGTGGAAAAGAATTTGGATAGGCATGTTAAATCAGTATGAGTAATATGTACTTTATTTATTCCAAGGGCCATGCTGTAGGACTTGTGAAGAATTTAGCTCTGATGGCTTATATTTCAGTTGGATCTCAGCCTTCTCCAATCCTGGAATTTTTAGAAGAATGGAGTATGGAAAATTTAGAAGAAATTTCTCCTGCAGCTATTGCTGAGTGTGTATAAATACAATTAAAAAAAAAACTTGTTAATCTTCGGTTATAACTTATTAGAGGGTTACTAAGTGCAGAATGCTTTTGGTTTTGCATTTTAGTGCAACCAAGATTTTTGTTAATGGCTGCTGGGTTGGAATACATAAAGATCCTGAACAACTTATGAACACTCTACGGAAATTGAGGCGTCAGATGGACATCATTGTGTCTGAAGTAAGAGTCCTTAATTAATTAAGAGGACATGATCTCTGGGATTTCCAAACGAGGCATAAAGACTAGTGAAAGTTATCTTTGCATTGGTATCTTTCTTGAACTGGTTTCCTTTGAATTGTAAAGTACATTTTCAAAAGTCTAGATGATGTTTTGAGCTAGATTTAATTATAAGGTATTGTTTGCTTTAATGCCTTAGATATACGCATCTAAAATTTTGACATGTAATTTGTTATTAAATTATATTTTGGAATTCAAATTACATTTTGAAGTAAAAAATTCTTTTGAGAATCTTTTTGTAAGGCTGACTACAGTGCTTTTAAAAAGCGAGTGAATATCTCTGATTTCTCCTTTGTCGGAATCCAGAGATTCATTCATGAAATGTGATACACCTCTATTAGATTCCTTTATGTTTAGGTGGATGTTGAAGAGCTCTGGGATTAGGATGGATTTTTTTTTTTAGTCATCAAAATACTGTATGAGCTTTATTCCTCCCCAAAATAGGGCTTTTGCTTTTAGTGTTCTGTATTGAGGGCTGGGCTCAGGCTTTTGATTTCCCCAAATCTACACCTTTGGGCCTGTCTCGGTGAAAGTGGATTTGGAGAGAAACTGTAACACACTTAAGCTGACCTCCTGTCTATGTAGCAAAGCAGAGAATCGAGGTTTGGCTGCTCCAGGCCTTCCTCTAGCAGGCAAACCCTGGATTTTGACCCAGGCGTATTCATGGCTTGAAGAAGTCAGGAACAGCATGCTTCACTTGAGTGTGGCAGGCAAGGCTAAGAGAAAGCCTAAGAACCAAAATTGGTTGTGTTATTTGTGATTGAGAACTTTGTTAATGCCAGGTGTTTCTGCTGAGAGCTGCCTTTAGGTTTTCTGTCTTCTCTAGGATAAAATTAAATTCTTCATGCTGTTTTAGGCCTCTTTACCTTTCCATGGGCCCATTCCCTCAACCTGGAATGCTTGTGCTCCTTGTCACCCATGCGTCCTCAAAAATGGGTAATAGGGAAAAGGGTGCTTATTACTTTTTTTTAGGTAAATCTCACCAATTCTGCAAAACTCTAGTGTTAACTCTCGTCTCCTTCAGGATATTTCACCTGACCACCCAGTTTGATTTAGATCAGAGGTTGGCAAACATTTTCTTTAAAGGACCAGATGTTAAATATTTTAGTCTTGGTTTACCTTACAGTGTCTGGTGTGTATTCAACGCTGCTGTTGTAGTAAAAAGTAGCCATAGACAATACATAAATCAGTAAAACTTTATTTAAAAAAAATAGATGGCAGGTGAGGGCAGATTTGGCCTGCAGGCTGTTCGCTGAGCCCCTGATTTAGATCTATCTCTGTGACTATATGTGGCATATTTTCCTTAAATAACTTCTGACAGAATGCTTATACCAGATAGTAACTGTTGATTTATTTGCCTACCTCACTTTCTAAACTATTAACTTCTCAGAGGCAGGGAACGTGTCTTAATATGACTTTGTATTTTCAGTTCTGAGCATGGTGCCTGACATGTAGTGTCTGACACTGAGTGAGTGTTTGTTGAAACTATAAATGGACCCTATGTCCTTGGACTAGGCTGTTTAATCTCCTATTGGAGAGTGTTGTTGGGACCTTTTTAGTGGGAAAATTGTGTATATTTTTCAGGAGCCTAGTACTTTTTCTTTTCCTTCATATTTTCTGATAATCAGAGGTCCTCATTTTACCCATTTCTAATTTTAGCCTTGTGTTGGACCTGTTAGGCTTTCCTGTCAGTAGTCTTCTCAAGAACACCTGTTTCCTTTGGAACAAGATACTGTTTGGCCTTTGAGGAGACGCAGCTCAGTTTATGTCTTCCTGTTAAGACAAGAGCTATATTCTATTAACTGTATTGTAATATTCTGTATTCTATTAGGAATTCTCTAAGGATTCAAGGTAAGCATTTGAGAATGCCACGCATGGTGTTTTTGCTCATAAACAGTGTTTCATCTCAGATTGTTTTCTAAGGACAGGAAGTGGGCTAGGAATGTGGGACTTATCTTCTTGGCTTTTCACTCTTTACTTTGGGAGAACTTGGTGTTTTTGATCAAGCTTTTATGATTTACTATCATTTTAAAACTGAGTAATCCAAACCTTTCCTTTCTTAAATAAACCCAATCTTTAATTTCTTTCTTTTTTTTGGCTGCATTGAGTTGCTTGCGTGGTTTTAGTTCTCCCACCAGGGATCGAACCTGGGCCCCGGCAGTGAAATCGCAGAGTCCTAACCACTGGACCACCAAGGAATTCCCCACCCAATCTTTTCTTTAATAAAAGTATCCAGATGGTGATTTCACTTTTTAAAAGTACTTTTGTGTAGAAATACCAATCTGTTTTTCCATTTCCCAACTCATTGGCAATTCATTTCTTAGTTGACTTTTAAGATTATATATTAGATCTAGATAATTTACTGAAGATTCTTATTTGTTTACTTCTTGACATTTCTTTTTATATTGGCACTTCAGATTCTGTAGTGCTTTTAATATTATGTTCTTTATTGTAAGTTTTCCCAAAATATTTTTGATGTTTTCCAGGAATATATTTTCTAGCACTATCCAGTAGAAATATAATGCAAGTTAACATATGCAATTTATGTTTTTCTAGTAGTGATGTTAAAAAAGTAAAAAAAAGGGAATTCCCTGGCGGTCCAGTGGTTAGGACTCTGCGCTTTCACTGCCAAGGACGCGGGTTCATTTCCTTGTCGGGGAACTAAGATCCCGTGAGCCATGTGGCGTGGCCCCCCCAAAAAAAGAAATAGATGAAAATAATTTCAATATATTTTATTTGACCGGATACATCAAAAATATTACAATTTCAACATATAATCAATGGAAAATTATTAATGATAAATTTTATTTTATTTTTTTGTACTATCTTTGAAATCCAGTGAGTAGTTTATACTTACAGCATATCTCCTTTCAGAATGGCCACATTTCAAGTGCTCAGTAGTGACATGTGGCTAGTGACTGCTGTATTAGAGAGCTAGACTATAAACCATTTGTCTTATAGGTGATTGTGAGAAGTCAGGCTTATTACTGGGAAAGCCTGATCAAGGCAGAGTGATATAGGGCTGGATATTGAAAGGTTACACACGTGAGGTACATGTAATTACCAAAGAGGGAAAACAAGAAAATAAGAAATATACTAGTATTTGTGATATCAAACATATATTTTCTTCATTTTAATTTATTTTGCATGACATTATTACCAGATGTTGTTCAGCTTTATAATTACCAAGGTTAGATATTTATCCTATATAAAATTTTAAATTATACCTAGGTTTTTAGTATATTGAACAATGATAAACTAAGATCTATTAATCTTATTTGATAATCTATTAATCCTGTTGTATTTTTAGCTAAGCCTTAATGATACAGAGAAAATAAAAGTTCATGAGACTGTTTTGTCTTTTTATGTATAGGTTTCTATGATCAGAGATATTCGAGAGAGGGAGATTCGGATCTATACAGATGCAGGCCGTATTTGTAGACCACTTCTGATTGTGGAAAAACAAAAGCTACTTTTGAAGAAGAGACACATTGATCAATTGAAAGAGAGAGAATATAACAACTACAGGTAAGAACATGCAGTTAGAAAAAAAGTTAGATATAATTCACATGCCCTAAAATTAAGCATTTTAAACTATGTAGTTCGGTGGCTTTTAGTATAGTCACAACATTGTGCAACCATTACCACTATCTAATTCCAGAATATTTTCATTGACCCGGAAAGAAACTCTGTACTCATTAGCAGTCACATTTGCTTTTTCTTAATTTTTGTTATCAAGTAAGAGACTTTTAGGGTTTTATTTAAGCGTAAAAGTCTTTGTGACATGGTAAAGACTACCTCTACTACTAATAAGAAATAACCTCTGTGCTTTCACTGCATGGGGAATGGGTTCGACCCCTGGTTGGGGAGTTAGGATCCTGCATGCCGTGTGGTGCGGCCAAAAAAAAGAAAGATAACCGATGTGATATAAATAATGTATAACATAATATAATAATAAATTTAATAAAAAGAATCTTTTACAATTTATTATTAGTGATATATGAATGTATATATTTTTATTGTTAAAAATTCAAAAAATAGGTGTAATAAAAATATATAAAAGCCCCCAATTCACACTCTCCTTTTCAGAAGTAAATACTGTTACCATTTGGGGTATTTGTTCTTCCAGACCTTATTTTTTGTTTTTATATACTCACCCTAGCCCCACAAGTAGGTTCTTTAGATCAGAGCAGAGCAAAACAAACTAACAGTAGTTACAGAGCCATACTTTATGTGTATTGTTCAGTAACTTGTTTCTTTCACTGTTAACAATAATATGCTTATTTTGGGACTCTTTCTATGTGAATGCATACAGATATAGGAATACTCTTTATTAAGTAGGAAGCCTAGTTAATTAAAATAGTTCAGGAAGTAAGGAAATTAAATGAATTCTTTTTTAGTTGGCAGGATCTTGTGGCCAGTGGGGTAGTAGAATATATTGATACTCTAGAAGAAGAAACAGTGATGCTCGCAATGACCCCAGATGATTTACAAGAGAAAGAAGTAGCCTATTGTTCCACATATACGCACTGTGAGATTCATCCATCAATGATTCTTGGTGTCTGTGCATCTATTATTCCTTTTCCTGATCATAACCAGGTTGGTAGCAGTTTTTGACTATGCTTTGTGAGGAATTGGGGGAAGCAGAATAAAAATTAGAGATTAGTCTGTAGTTTTTTCTGGAAGAAAAGCCTTTTAGTGTAAAGACGATGAACTACAGCATTTAATATGCTTATTCTTGTGTTTGACTCTTAAGAGCCATAACTAATTATTCCAAATAGTTATCACTTATCTTTCGGAAAGAATAGGAACTTTACCAACCATATTTCTGATTTATGAAGTACCCTGTAAAGTCTGTTTATTTAGAAGTAATTAAATTTTCACCGATTCTGCTTTTCATTTCTACCTTTAGTCCCCTAGAAACACATACCAGTCTGCTATGGGTAAGCAGGCTATGGGGGTTTATATTACCAACTTTCATGTTCGTATGGATACATTGGCCCATGTCCTCTATTATCCTCAAAAACCACTTGTGACTACACGGTCAATGGAATACCTACGATTTAGAGAGCTGCCAGCAGGTATGTTCAGTTTTGTTCTACATTTTTTAAGATCCTGCCATGCTTAAGACACTTTTGTGGGTTCTTTGGAGGGTTAATAAATGCATATGACACAGTCTCTATTCTCTTAGAATTTATAATGTGGTGGGAAAACATGAGCACAATTCAATAAAAAGGTAGATATATGTAAAGTGTTATGATGGAGGTATAGATTCCTTTGGAAGCACAGAGTGAAAGAAATGATTGATTCCTGTTGGAGTCTAGAGCCAATTTCATAGGCGAGGTAGCATTTTGGACTAGAGTAAAGTTGATGAAAGGGTATTTGAATTTGAGAGATGTTTTGAACAAGGTCCTGGGTGCATGAAGGCAACTGTCAGTATTTATGTCAGTTTAGAATGGCCTGAGTGGAAATGCATGGGAGTGATACTTGGTCTCATAGTGTGGAGACAGCA